>NC_083524.1:8840000-9495000 GCF_032362555.1 Amyelois transitella
AGTGTGCGCTCCGTTTATCCTGACACAAGCACTCGAATCCTCATATAAGGATTTCAGTGCTCGTATCAAGAGACTGCTCACCCCATGCATAGAAAGTGCTGACCACAATTCATTCCTCTCAACTCTGTCATAGGCCTTTTCCAAATCCACGAATGTGCAATAGACTTTTTGACTCTTGGCCAAAAACTTTTCGGCTATGCACCGCAAAGAAAAGACCTGATCAGTACATCCCATTCCCTTTCGAAATCCCGCTTGAGCATCCCATATTTTGTAATCAGTTTCATTCCTGACTCTATTAATCAATACCTTAGCATACAATTTGCCGACGACGCTAAGCAGGCTTATACCACGATAATTTTTGCAGTCCAGTTGTGACCCTTTTCCTTTGTAAAGTGGCACAATAACAGCCTTACACCAATCTTTTGGTACTCGGCCGCTTCTCCAACACAAATTGAAAAGGCAGTACAACTGTCTAGCTACGACGCCTTTTCCTGCTTTAAGCATCTCGACCGACACTCTATCATACCCGGCAGCCTTACCCGCTTTCATACTCTTAAGTGCTTCCACAATTTCAAACATTTCAATTTCGCCTTCCATCTCATTCTCTTTTTCTTCGCTATAGCAGAACTCTTTCTTATTTTCTTATTTTCAACATAGTGAGACAAATAAACTAATGGTTTTCCGAAAGAAGTAATAAACCGGAAACAAAATACCTATAAATATAATTATAAATTGTAATGAAATGTGAATGTCGGTGACAACATTTATTTTTGCGTTTGACGGCGCGCCAGACGTACGATTAGTACGTACGTTCGGCAAAACATCACGTTTTCAGGTCAATGAATATGCTAATAATAACTTTAAAAGATATGGATGTTTGTCTACAAAAGACATAATTCGTGATAAACATATGGCGTGACAATGAAAAACATAAACTAAAGGAATTTAACGTAGGACTTGATATGGTTAAGAATAAGAAGACACTGAAATAGTAGACAGGCATTACAGCACATCTAATTGTTTTTATCCGTTGATGTTGTCTAATATGTTACATTTGTTTCTATATTTGATATTGACATACAGATAGCTGTCATACATCATATAATCACGTAGGCATAAGATAAGGAGACTAGTATTTCGTTATCTAGTCACAAAGCCTGGGCTCATGGGGTACCTGGCTAGAATCAGGATCATTTTTCTCACCCTGCACATGGAGGCAAACGAATTACTAAAGCATAAACAATATAGTGTGATGATAAAAGGTAGATATTTCCCTAAAACAATGAACTTTATTTAAATAATTTACATTAAAATTACAATATGAAATACTATTAGAATAAACTACGTTTGCTTTAGGATTTTAAGATAAACTAAGCAAACAAACCTTTAGAAGGCAATTTCTCAAGCAAATATCCAGCATCCCAGTCAATCACATGACATAGCGACAATCATGCAACAATTATAGACATTAATCACACGCAGTAGCAACCACCAGTGAAAAAACTAATAAATTGATATCGGTGTTTGTTCAGCCAGAGTTGAGCTGTTTGTACAATGCTCTTTAGATAGGCAGAGGGTTTTAAGCAGGTGATTTTATTCGTAGGCACGTACTAAGTATTAAGGGTGTTGTGATATGAAAATTGGGGTCATTTAATTTGGTGTTACGCGAATTATTGCTAACAAACAAAAGAAATATTGCGTTGTCCTATTTTGTGTTCTGAATTATAAAAACATATACGTTTTAATATTATAACCATAATTAGAATAGAACCACTATATGTATATCTTTACCAAAGATGTCGTAAAACGTGACTAACGGATGGGTTTAATAACTTGTGAGACAGAAAAGTATTCTATACTTGCTTAAATCTGACCGAGAATAAGGTTAATAAATTCGTTTCAGTAGACTGTAAAATTAGTATTCCATAAAATTACGAATTTTTGAGAGACTTCATTAATTGATTTTAGAGTTTGCCTTCTTGTATTTATAATGATTAAGCAACCTTCATTATTCGTATCCATTATGTCGACGTAACAAAGAGCTGAGCAAGAATTTAAAAGAAAAATTGATTAAAAATTCCTTTATAATTGTCCTTCCAGCAAGCCTGGGTGTAATCTCGAACCCAGTGGGGGCTCTGCTGGGCGGGATGATGGTGGACGCTGTGGGGAGACGGCTGCTGCTTCAGAGCATAGTGCTGCCGAACCTGATCGGCTGGCTCGTCATAGCGTTCTCAGAGACGTACGTGTTCTTGTGCGTCGGCCGGTTTATCACTGGATTCACAATTGGTGAGATTTTGTTCATTTACGATTGGTTTAACATACATACATACATACATAAAATCACGCCTCTTTCCCGGAGGGGTAGGCAGAGACTACCTCTTTCCACTTGCCACGATCTCTGCATACTTCTTTCGCTTCGTCCACATTCATAACTCTCTTCATACAAGCTCGGCGGTTTCGGGTACTTTTGACCTGACCCTACGATTGGTTTAAGGATAATATTATTGTAGTATGTAGGGTTTACTCACTAACAACCATGAGACAGTAGTACAGTACAGTATTTGAAAACTTCTTCAATAAGTTTTAGGCTTTAATAGGATGAGAATCAACTATTTAATTACGAAGAAAAAAACTAGACCACCGAGGCAATTTTCATATGACAGAGCATAATGTCATATAATGAATCAATTCCCAATAGTGTCACTTGGCTAATTTAAATGATGTTATTGATCAAAGTGTAACCTTTCCAAGAATTAATTCTTACCTACTATTTATCTCTCCATTTCAGGAATGTCCACAGTCTCCTACATCTACGTGGCAGAAATCACAACACCAGAGAAACGAGGCGTCCTCAGCGCTTTAGGCCCCGGCCTAGTTTCCACCGGCATTTTCATCGTTTATTCCTTAGGAGCCTTCGTACATTGGAGAAAAGTCGCAGCCATTTGCGCAGGAGTTTCACTCCTCACGCCTACATTAATGTATTTCGCCCCAGAATCGCCTTTGTGGCTAGCCTCTAAAGGACACATGAAGGACGCTTACAACGCCATGTTCTGGCTCAGACAAAACAACAGCACGGCTCAGCAAGAACTCATGGAATTCACCAAAGACAGAAAGAGCGGAGAGACCATGACATTCAAAGAAAAAATGTGCTTGTTCAAACGTAGGAGCGTTTTGAAACCTTTCATCCTTTTGATAGTTTTCTTCATCTTCCAAGAAATGTCTGGTATCTACGTCATTTTGTACTACGCCGTAGACTTTTTCAAGTCTGTGGGTACAAGTGTTAATGAATTCACAGCTTCTATCATCGTTGGTGGTGTTAGAGTCTTCATGGGAGCAGTTGGTGCGTGTCTAATAAACAGTTTTAGGAGAAAGACTTTGGCTGCTACTTCAGGATTGTTATTAGGCATGGCTATGTTGGGAGCGGCTGTTTGTGATAGTGTTAACGGACCTCCTTTGGTTAAATTAGCATGTGTATTACTACACGTATCATTTAGCATGGTGGGTTTCTTACAATTGCCTTGGATAATGTCTGGAGAGTTGTACCCTCAAGATATAAGAGGGGTGATGTCTGGTGCTACTTCGTGTTGTGCTTATGTTCTTATCTTTTTCAATATTAAAACTTACCCTCAATTGGAGAATTTATTGTCATCTAATGGTACTTTATATCTTTTCGGTGGTTGTGCGTTATTAGGAGCTGCCTATTGCTATTGGTTTCTGCCTGAGACTAAAGGCAAGTCTTTGACTGAAATCATGAAGCAGTTTGATGAGAGAAAGGATTCAGATGCTGAGGCTGGTTATAATACTAAAGAGAAAAGATATAGTATAGAAGGAAAGCCAGTTCAAAGAAGGCATAGTGCGGGGGCGGCAGTATCTTTGGAGAAAAACAAAGAGTTATTTACACCATACTGGGTACAAGAGAAAGAGATTGAGAAGAAATGATGTTCCTTCTAGTATTTAATAGGTATATTGTACAGTTTGTGATTTTAATTTAAGTATGCTAAGATGATTTTTATAGATTTTAAAATGTTACATTCCGTAGTTATATTTAGTTATATTTTGTATACAAAGTAGCGATTTTATGATGAATTTACATTTAAAGTACAAATGTGCATTATACATGTGAGAAGCGCTGGTCGCAAAATATATATATATATATTTTTATTACTTTCTACTAAACCAGTTTATTGCATTATTTTTGTTGTGAAATGCAAAATTCATAGATAAAAAAAATACTATTTAATCAGTATATAATCTTGATTTTTGATTTTTTTTATAAAAGTATTTATTTATAAACTTCCTTCTGAATTTTGAACAGCAAAGGTGTTTTCTATCGAAGTAAATGCGCAAGTTACAAATTAAATTATTACAGGGTGACTGAATTTGTGTACTGTCTGTGATGAAATAAAACTAATGTATATTTTTTAATATTATACCGTGTGTGAATAATATAAAGTGTTGTTTTTCATATCTTGTTTTATTTTGGGTAATTTAATAGAACCCCATCTATATAATTTAACAGTTGTTTTATTAATAAACAAATAGCTGTACTTACTTTGATTATTTTGACACTAACGCCATCTATTTTAATATCACGTACTGTTTAACAGTCTTATCGATAACAAAAGCACTTCGATATACAGTTGGGAAATAAATAAAGTGCAGTTATTAAGTACACATAAGAAACTATAGATGGCGACACTTATCACATATGTGTAGTTAATTAATTTGTTATTCTATATCATGATTTTCAAGTACTTTTTGAAAAAAATTGGTAACTTCATACTCTACTACCATTATCAGCTATTTAAGTTGGTTGAAAATTAATTAAAAATTATAATGTAAAAAACAAAGAATTAACCTCAGCATAGGTATAAAATGAAGTTGGTATAACTATTATTGGTAAGTACAGAATTAATCGTATTATTTAAAAAAGAATTTGACCACGCAACCTTCAACCTGTGATCTTTAGCGCTAAAAGAATTGTTGTAAGCATCCTAAATTTTAAGGATTATAATTTCTAGTGATATGACAATAGAGCACTAACCTGGTCTGCGGGATGCCATACTTGATGCCCACTCCCACCCTGGGCAACGCCTTGATCACCTTCTTTACCGTCGCCTGGTCGGGGAACGCGAAGAATATGGACGCTGGAATTATAAAACAATTGTTTTTTTAGTAAAACTTCTGGAGGCTATTTATCTATATATACAAAACTTACGTCATTGAGTGACTGACAAACCTTTGGGTCTAGAAACTAGAAATTTTGCTTGTAGGTTCCTTATGTGGTCTAGGGGGATATTTTGTCATACGCGGGCGGAACCACGGGTGCTTTCTAGTTAAAAACTATATGTTTGTCCCGAGTGGGTCTTCTCTGAAGAACGGAGTTCGTTTATAACAAAGAACAATCGACTAGTGAGAGAAATTAGTTTGTCCAAATAACCATGTTTAGCTTTTATTTAAATTTTTAATCTACCAAAAAAAAAAAATAGGTTGTTTGGAAAAACTGTTTATCTTTCAGTAACAAAAAAAAAAAAATAGGTTAGAATTCTTGTAGTCTGGTATTTTATAGTAGTCTATCAGTTTACAGAGAATACCATCATATGGCATTCAAGTCCACCAGTGATACATTATTTTACGTGGAACAAACTTCAAGTAAATAAACAAACGAAGCATGATGCTGCATGAATCATTTGGCTGAAGAAAAGCATTGAGAACTGACTCCAAATCAAATGAGAAGACTAGACAGAGTGAGGGCACTTACTCCTGCTGGCCAAGAACATTTCGACGGCCACATTCTGCAGCAGGTACCGCCTGGAGAAGATCGCGCGGATCTCGCTGAAGTACCACTTGCCGTGGAGGTGTTCGCAGTACTTGAGCACCTGGAAGTGAGGAAAGAGAGGTCTTAGATTAAAATTAATTTATGAACTAATTGATAAGTAGCAATATATTGATCTTTCTACAAATTGAACGTCGCGAACGATCTTGTTTGCAAAGTGTTATTATTGTCATCTCAGGGTTAAGAAGACCCAAAATACCGAACATGAGGGGTCTTTAAGAGTTGAAATGCGAACCATAATTAAACTGGATAATGAGTAGAGAGGAATTTCCGGAAGCGAACCTTGGGCTCAAATATTACAACCACTCAATATCTTTCCCTTGCATGACGTAAAAGGCCAATAAGGAAATGGCTAATAAACTTGGGATGCTTCATGGATGGGCTAGCAACTTGTCACTAATCTCATTATCATCTACATTCATCTTAAGCCAACAGCTGAATGTGGCCTTGCATTATTTTCAAGACTGTTGGGTCTGTCAAACCTGTACGGGATATAGACGTGATCATATGTATGTTTGTATTTAACAGACAAAGACCATAATGTTAATTCTAATAAAATTTTATATGTCGTCGAATAAAAAGAGATATAAAACAGTAAAGATGTCACGTGGTCGTAAAACGAGTACTAGCGTCGCATATATCGTTAGCAGTTTAATTTATTAGTACAATAATTGTGTGTAAATCAGCCGATGTGTTGTCTTAGCGACTCGCATTGCCGGCCCTAAATTATGTTGTTAGATGTCGGTTTTATAGTTTACTTTTAATCTTAATCCAAAAAAGAGGTTTGGTCACTATGTAAAAAAAGTACCAAAGTTATTTTTTTATTTAATTAGACTTGACATTAACTCTGTTCTCACGTTTGCAAGCCTGGCAAGGACGTCTGTGTCAATTATTTAAGAATGACAATTTTTTAATTACGGTACTGTAAACATTTTGTGTTTTTTCATAACCCATGTTCTTCCCCATATTCCATTTTCACTACTTATAAACACTACCCCTTTTTAATATAATAGTAAGTAAGTGTAATTTTTTTTATAATTTTTAGGTAACACCAATAACATTTTAGTATCAGGGCCACCCATAAAATTTATATTTCATTATTTATGTTACTTACTTTATTCGATATCACATTATAAGTAAACCAATAGTACCTCACTTGTATCTCAGTATCGCGTGTAATTAGCGTACCTACAAGCAACCCCAGGGGCGAGTGTCTCGTATTGATTGGGTCATTATGGGAACAATGGGGTGTAATGTAATGACGTGCTTTTGTTAACAATATTTAGTCAATACAATAGCTGCCCCTGTATCAATTAGGGATTTTTTTTGGCCAAATTACTTCAGCATTGCACTTGTTAGATTTCTATGTAGTAAGTTTTGCAATTATACATCATTTATTTTTTACGCATCAGATTATCTGAAATATAGACAGGAAGATTCAAATGGGTTTTATTTGTCTAAAATAATCAATGCAAAATAAACTTGTATATTTTTAAACCAAACTGTATCGTTCATGCAGTGAAGCTCAATATGTCCTTGTGATTTGTGGCTCTGGCTGCCCCGTAACGGATAAATGCAAAAAGAGTTTTAAAAATTTCAAGAAGAGAAGAACACCATTGAAAGAATACTACATCGATTGACTAATAAAGGAATGTACCTAATTATGATAAAAGTTTATTTTTTTAAAACTTTTGTGATCCATGCTTTATAATATGGTTAAGTTCCATTACGAATTCACGAATTAATACCGTGTTTCAATCACAAGTCCAGTTGCATTACCTCATTTGCAATAAATCACAAGTTTTCCAAACAAACTAAAACACAATTACAGTGGCACAAAGCATTGTGGAGTGTGCGAGGGGCCGGCGCTGTAGGGTGAGCGCCACAGACCAACTCACTGCTAGATCACTCATAATGGTTGTTTGGCTGTTTGCACGTTTCCTCCGCCGGTACGAATATGCGCAATCTGACGTTCGCTTTTCGAATCTCAATTCTATCATTAAGCCAAACAGCTGAACGTGGCCTTTCAGTCTTTTGATGACTGTTGGCCCTGTCTATCACGCAAGGGTGTATATGCATAGACATGATTATATGCTATGCTAGTCGACTATGTTTAAATATATCACACCGTGCACCTACCATCACTGTTAAGTAGAGAATGACATAAGTATGACACGTACTGTTTAATGTAATAAAATTTTAATAAAATAAATACCTAGTAATTAAATTTATAATGAACTTATAAATTTAATTATTATTCTGTCTCTAAAATTTCTAGTCAGTCAATGGCGGTCGGGGTCCGTCTTGTCTCATTGTACACCAATTTGTCAGAGGGATGATGCCCTCGGGTGATGGGATTTTATAGGATGCATCCCCTTATATGTGCTAGCGGAGGTGGAGGTTAATGGAAAAGGGAATATTACGTGGATTAATACTTGAATATTTTTATATTAGAAAAAAATTCTTAATAAACTTCAAAATGAAAAAAAATTAACAATTGAATAAATTCCGTGAATGTCATATGTCATTCATTAGCAGTAATTATCACGTCTATAACCCTTGCGGAGTAGACTGAGCCAACAGACTTGAAAATACTGATAGACCACGATCAGCTGTTTGGCTTACTGACAGAATTGAGATTCATATAAAGTGACAGGTTGCAAGCCCGTCGTCCAAAAAAAGAATCCCAAGTTTATAAGCCTAGAAAGATAGTATAATTGAATTATACTATCTTTCTAGGATTTTTTTTATAATTATTATAATCCATTAAAAAAAATCGTATTGAATTTGAGCTTCCCTAGAGACAAATGTAGTTACTGCTGTGTAAAAATTACCACACTCCAATTTGGAAATGTAAGGTACTAAGTAAGATAAGTACATGCTTTTATTCTTCAGTCTACTCTAAGAAATCCATAAGCAGCCAGACACATGAGAACTTTATGAATCCGGAACTGTTAGGCAGGAGTACAATTATCAGCCCAGTATTAGACAAGTACTTACCTAATCATAGCTCGAATTCAAAAGCATATGTCGACAACATTTATTATACGATTGCAAAACATAGTTTAGGTGTGAAACAATTAGATAAGCGCCCCCTTCAAACACACGATCTCCCTTTAATGGCATCCAGTCACGAAATGCCGTGCACTTTATGATCTGAGGATGCTGGAGTGTCGTGTTGCCAACCACATTATAAAACTGTTGAACAGCTTTGAAAAAATTGTATAAGTCTCATAGGAAATCTTTCTTTTAATTCAATATTGACTATGGCATTTGTCTTCTGTTTCACCTGATGGTAAGTATCAATGAATACATCATCAAACGCCTTACAAGTAAGTTTTCTACACGAAGCGAATCTAGCTGGAACTTCGCAACTTTTGCAAGGAAATCTAACCGATATTGGATCATGGTAAAAGCTACACCAGATGAATGTGACTAATCTCTTTTAATAACTGAGCCAACGTTTGTTCGAGACGATTTTGGTCAGTTTCAATTCGATTTCTCGTCGAATATTATTTTTTTTTCTTAATTAAAGAGTGATGAAAAAAAATTTAAGATTTCAATGTCAAAACTGAAAACGGCATCGAAAAAACTGAGGTAGAGAAAAATTAAAGGTAAAATTGTGGGGTTGGCTACACTGGCTGGAAGTGCCGTGGGAGATGCCACACGTGTGCCTCCCTGATTTATATCCTGTCATAATCGAAATTGGGAAGCATTAGATGATGAAGACGGGACCAAAGTGCAGTGTTGTTAGTGCCAGGTTTTGAACAAATGAAAATTTAAAGGTAATGGTTGTAAAATATATCCTATATCTGGTATTTGCGTAAAAATAGCACTGCAAATCAGATCAAATGCTATTTGTTAAGTATTTTTTTCCCTCATGAAAACGTATGGCGTAGAGTTAAGAGATAAATTTCTGCAGGGACGGGAATTAACGGGAAATTTCGTCCGGTATGGAAGATTAAAAAAATAAGTATGTATATATTACAAGTACGTAAGTTGTGTGGATAGCCTCGGATTTTAACAGTCGTTTTGTACATGAAAAAGTACATTTAAATTTATTGAGTCCCGATAGATTACATTAAAATGATATTCACCCCCCTTGAATTTCTCAAAAATAAAACTCATAAAACCTTAAACAGATAGATATGTATTTTCTGGGGTAAGTTTTGAATATTTTAACATTATTTACCGGGACTTCATGAATATGTAAGAGCTGTCGATACGCATGTCGTGTTCTGTAAATGATACTGATAAAGAAAATTTTGATAAAGTGGTGTGACGGAAGTGATAAATAATATTTAACAAGAATTGGAAAAGACAGCAAATGCTCTTAAGAGACAAATGGATTCAAGAGTGCACTGCTCTGACACATCAGCTTTGAAATCTAAACACATTTAATAGAAACCATCCACTACACATAAGACTTCAATCGATCTCAAATTGATAGAAATTAAATTTATTTTCGTTATAGGATAAGTACAAGGAAACATCTAATGCCGTCAATATAGATAACTTATACCTACATAATTAATAAATCAATCTACTACCGCTTTCAGAGATAGAGATACTTCAGTTTTGTGACTTCATAAGAACATAAATAGTTTATTTGTCCAAATGTTTCGAGAAATAAAATTGATATTTTTAAACCTCAAGCGGTACTAGATATCGGCAAGGGATCGCATTTTCGCATATAACGAGTTTTTTACAAGGCACGTTCTGTGTGCGTACTGTCAGGGATGGCAATTTGGTCAAACTGTTGAAATATGTACGATTTTTTATTTACCAAAAGAAAATATATTCGTGCCTTTTTACTGACACTGTTTTAATTAATAATCTGAGTTAATTTTATTTTATACATTTAACTCCGTAAAATCCTTTTTTTTTTCCTTCGTAAATTTTGGTAACTTTCTAAACTTATATACTAACCAGATGAAAAAAAAATTCATTAATTTAAATACTGACTTTCACCCGTAGCTTTACTCGCGAGTAAATTGAATCTATATGTTATTTTGATTTATTTCATATTTATGTGAAAACAAAAAACAAATTATTTCAGTAGTATTTGTATGCAAAAGTAACAAACACGGAACTTAAGAAAATATTTATTGCGAAGATTTTTGACTATTAATCATTAACTATAATTGAATAGTAGTCAAAACATGAAGAGCAAATAGCCTTCAGACTTAAAGAGTTTCAACTTTTCACATCTATTTCGCAATGTTTTTACCAACCAAAGTAAAAAAGAATACAACCTATCAACCCTAAAGAGATGCGTGGCTTGCGCGTCCCAAACCGCGATTGTTATCGCGCGCCGTAAATAAAGCGGACGTGACAAGTGCGCCCATTAGACGGTGACGGCGAAAAAACAGCTCGTTGCCAGCCCTAGTTCTGCCTGCGAACTGTAGGGTCAGCAGGGACATACGGTTTAATACTATTAATCACTACGTAACAACGTAATCATTATTATTTGTTTTTTTTCTTCAATACATAAAACATTTGTACTCAGGTTATTAATGTTGGTAACAATGACATCATTGTCTTCATTGTATCTAATGCAATGGTAAGGTTCTGCTGTTGTCTATTAGAAATCAATTTAAGATCTCTTTGTATTTTTATGATACGCAAATCATCATTGAAGAGTTATTCATTCATATTATCTTCAAACTAACTACAAGTATATGCAAGATTCATCTGTTTCTTTTAAGAAATCATACAGTAGGCTGATTTCAAAATAAATTTCAAAAACCCTGTTTAATAATGTCGACCTAATATTTTCGACTTTCTTGCGCACGGTACCAAGACAAGGTGTGTCAAAACAGATAGGAAGTATAAATAATGCGACTGTCGCCACGTTCTCCTTGTATATTAGATAATATTCACATTATATCAACGCGATACAGCACAATAGCCACCCCTATATCTGCGGTCTAATGAATTGGGGGCCATTATCTTTCCTCAAGTGTATTAATTATCGACTTTATTAAATACATCGAATACTCTTCAGAAGTAAATGGCTTATTATTTAGAATCCTCTCTTTTTTTTATAATTGCATTACCAGGTATCAGCTTTGATTTTGGTTTTTTATTTGCTAAATATAGTGCCTATGTACGAAAATAATTTAGAAGTTGGAAAATGGTTTTGGTAAAATTGTACTACAGCATACAGCAAGCAGATGGGTTTATTTTTTATTTTGAGAAATGTGATATACATATCTAGGTACCTTCTGTACAATCCAATACTTAGCTTTGAGACGCTAGTCCCTCTGGTGTCGAAATAAAACAACCAGTGATATTGGATCGAGAGAATATATTGCATGAAAAAACACTTAAGTATAGTAAATAATTAAAGAGAAACCATAGCGCAATCTAAATAAAAATAATATCGAACAACGCCATCTAATGACAGGTTGATGAACTAAACTTCTAAGGAACAATATTTAAAACTTATACATTCCGCCCACCAAGGACAATATTTGTCCTTTTTACTCAACGCCGCCCACCATGACATAACATTTCAATTGTATGGTGAATGGTTTGATTAATTTATAAACTAAACGACTAATCTATTTAAAATAGTAAACAAGTTTGTCCTATTAGTTAGCCACACTTTTCACCAATAGGCAGTATGCACAATTTGGAAGTTGGTCGTTTAATTTGCGAATATTGCGTTTTAACTGTTACGACTCGAGTAATTCTATCGTCGCCTGGATGTTTAGCAACCACACTTGTTAACAGCCATCGATATGGAGGTAAGTCATCTTCTTTCCACGATTTGTTCCACGCTCTTATTTTAGTTTTGGAAATACCTAACATCTCTGCCACTTCTACTAAAAGCCGAGTAACAAGTACAGCACCACACAGCTCTAGCCTTGATATGGAGACTTGTTTAATTGGTGCCACTTTAGTTTTGGCGGTGACGAGTGTGACGCATATATGGTCATTACTATCGATCAAACGAATATAAACTGCTGCTGCTACAGTGTAACGGAAGACATCCATAGAACGAATCCAAGTAAGTCCTAACAATTTTACTACTTCATCTAATCTTAAGTATAATTGTTCTTTAACTTCTTCCTTGATTCTGCTTAATAACTCTTTGCTATTACTCATCCATTTCTGCAACTGAAAACCTCCACGTTTTAACAGTTCATTCATTGCCTTGTATATAATAATTCCTTCTTCTACAGAGTCACAAGACGTCAACAAATCATCCATGTAGAAGTCTTTTTTTACAATTTCAGCTACTATAGGAAAATTCTTCCCTTCATCAATTGAAACCAGTTGCAATGTCTTCACCGCTAGATATGGGGCAGCGGCAGTTCCAAAGGTAAGTCTCTTTAATATATAATCTTGTATCTCATTACTTGAACTGTCTAACCAAACCAGACGTTGGGAATCAGCATCTTGTTCCATTACCTTAACCTGGCGATACATTTTTACGATATCCGCAGCTAAACATATTTTAGATACTCTCCATCGCATGTCGTACAACAAAAGTCGTAAATCTGATTGAATTGTTGGACCAATCATTAAAGAATCGTTCAAAGACACTCCATTTTCATTTTTTGCAGGAGCATCAAATACAACACGAACTTGCGTTGTCTTTCTATCATTTTTTACAACTGCGTGATGAGGTAAGTAACAATTTGTTTTATTATCTATTTCCTCCTTAGGTACTATTTCCATGTGATCTAATTGTGAATATTCTTGAATAACTTCTGTATATTTTTGTTTTAAATATTCATCTCTTTTTAATTTTATTAGTAATCTTTTCAATCTTCTTACAGCTATATCCCTTGAGTTTCCTTCAGCACATTTAGGTTGTTCGTCTTTAAAAGGAAGTTTGACTACATATCTTCCCGTATCATCGCGGTAAGTAGTTTCCTTATAAAAATTTTCACATAACAATTCTTCTGTTGATAATATTTTTTTTGTGGGTTTAGGATCAGTTCCTATTTCCCAAAACTTTTTGAGAAGATCATTATCATTAGCACACACATGCATTGTCACCACATTTCTGCTTTTCAATGGTAAGTTATTAACTGTACCTGAAAGAATCCATCCTAAAGATGTAGCTTGAGCTACTAGAGTCCCAGATGGTCCCCTTTTTACTCCGGTCTCAATAATTTGCCCATAAACGTCTGCTCCTAATAATACATCTATTTTATTCGGTATGTTATAATGAGGATCTGCTAACTGTATTTGGTTTGAGCCTACCCAATCCACCGGACGAATTCTTTTGCTTGGAAGAAATGTGGTAATATTCTTCAGTACATAAGCTTGCACTTTAATAATAACATTTGGCTTAATCCTTGAATGAATTTTAAATTCGACCATGTACTTTGCAGTCACGTTTTTGTTACCTTCTAGACCTGAAATTATACCCTTCACCGCAATCTTTTTAACTCCTAGATTCTGTGCTGTTGCTTCGGTGACAAATGATGCCTGAGATCCTTGATCTAAAAGTGCTCTGATTGTAAACCGACTATTACTAGTTGTTTCTGCATCCACGAGCGCTGTCGCAAGCAAAATATGGTTATGGACTGAGACATGATCAGATGAATGACATGAAATAATTGGATCGTTTTCTGTAGCATTATTTGATTCATCTACCTCCTGTGTCTCAACATCTTCACAATTTACAAATGTTGCTGCGTTTGCCGTTTCAGACCCACCAGAACCTGGGCCCTCTGAGCTACCAGATGGATGTAATAAAGAATGATGTTTTCTTTTACATATTCTACAAGTGACAGGACTCTGGCATGCCTTGACAGTGTGATTGCTACCCAAACAATTATAGCACAGACGATTATTGGCAACGAAATTATGACGATTATTATAATTCATCTGTGCAAATTTCTTGCAAAAACATATTTTGTGGTTCTCAGAACACAACTCACAAATCACATTCGCAACATGCATTGTTTTCGTTTTATTTGCTACATTGGGATTTGAGTGTCTCTGCTTGGGTTCAATACATTCAAGAGCTAGAAATCTACTTTGCAAAAACCTTGTAAATTGCTTATAAGTAGGGAGCTCATTAGACTCATCAGCAGATACACTTAACTCCCACTGTTTACGGGTTTCAACATCAAGTTTATAATTAACAATATGTATTATTATGATATCCCATGAACTCACATCTATGTCAAGATTTTTTAAACCATTAATACAATCAGAAGTTGTGCTCAACAAATCCTTTAAAGCTGATGCAGATTCAATATTACTACCTTTCTGGCTAAATAACCTTTTTAGTATACAATTAGCAATATACTTTTTGTTGTTAAATCTATTTTCTAATTGCTGCCAACATTGCATATAGTTAGCCGCCGTAACCGGTATTTGCCTTATAAGAAGCTCCGCTTCACCAGTCAAGTGTCCCTTCAAGTAATGCATCTTTTGGACGTCATCAAGATTGTTATTGGAATGAATTAAAGACACGTATAAATCACGAAAAGACATCCAGTCATTATAATTACCCGAAAACGTGGGGATGGTAATTTTTGGCAACTTGACTGAAGAAGAAGAAGCATGACCTGAAGAACATGAGGAGGTTGAACCTTTTTCATTTTTAGAGGCCTTAATTTCATTAAGTGAATTTAAATACCGTTTAAGTAAACATTTGTACTCAATATATATTTCTTCCGTACTATCATAAATATTTTCTTGACCGTAAACACTATTCTGAATATCTTCCCACTTAAAACCCTTAATCAATTGTTGATGGGTGTTCATAAATTCAACCCATAGTTGCTCAATATTATCAAGTCTAGTTTCTAAATATGGTTCAATTATTCGTTCTTTTGGCGATTTCTTAAAGTTCATATAAGCTTTGTTAATTCTAGTAAATATATCTCTTTGATAGTTAATTAAACCATCCATCTTTCTGTTCTATAGGTACAAATTTAACTCATTAAAAATATTTAAAATTTTTGTAAGTGTTTGAGTTCTAACGAACTTTTTAAAATTTGGGCATAGGTTCCCCGTCTCAACCTTTTTCAACAAATTATTCTAAGTGTAAGATATGATAAATTATTCTAAGTTAATATTATTAAGGAAAAATTACAAGTTAATAGAGTCCATATAATAATGTTCAAATTAGCTTGAATGTCTAGCAATTTTCCAAGTTTCTTTTTCCTTGAACATAAGATTTAAATTTGCTTGAATAATAGTATGAATAAATGTACTCACAGTAAACCGCGGATTCACTCACACCGCTTTACACAACACTTGAAGACACAGATGACAGGTATTCCACCTGCACACTCTTTGCCTGCACTCCTGACGTCACTGGATTCTCGTTTCAGTTCCGTCTTCAGGGCTGCTATCTCACTCACTCCTTGAGGGTAAGCAGCACCCTGATGAATACCCGAGCAGCGATCCACTGCCCCTACTAGGTTCTTCTTCACCGGCTTGGTAACCACTGAAGATCACTTCATCCGGCTCGAAGGACCAAATGTACAATCCAATACTTAGCTTTGAGACGCTAGTCCCTCTGGTGTCGAAATAAAACAACCAGTGATATTGGATCGAGAGAATATATTGCATGAAAAAACACTTAAGTATAGTAAATAATTAAAGAGAAACCATAGCGCAATCTAAATAAAAATAATATCGAACAACGCCATCTAATGACAGGTTGATGAACTAAACTTCTAAGGAACAATATTTAAAACTTATACACCTTCCAATCAACAGTCATGAAAAATTATCTATTATTACAACATAAGTAAGTACCTACCTACTTTTTACATATTTTTTTTTGTTTTTTCTATAGAAATTTCTTTACTTTGCTTTACTATTTTTTTTTATTCACTATGAACACATCTTAATTCCCAGCCAGTGACATTGGTTTACGTCCCTGCGCGACAGTATTTATGTCGTGGGAGCCGCGCGCCGCGATTCCACGAACTCCTCGGGGACATCTCCTTTGATATCCTGCTGCCCTGGTATAGCGTGACATTAAGATTCTAATTTCCTACTTTTGAAAAAACATAAAGGGGCTTGGATAAAGAGTTATACAGATAGTTCCATATCTACCTCTTGACACCTAGGCGAACTTAAAGCTGCGTTCCGATATTGTCTGCGTTCATACATACAACAAACTTAAACAACATTTCATATTTATATAATATTATAATAAAAAATTGTGAAATATATTATCGTTGACTTAATATCTCGTAACACAAGTCTCGTCTTACTTCGAGGCTAACCTAATCTGTATAATTTTTCCCATGTATATATACCTAAATATATATAATTTATTCAATAAGTAAACATACTGTTTTAATAAAAAAAAAAAAACCAATCTGCCGTTAGAACTATTAATATTTCGGCGTTCAATTTCGGCGACACGATATATGAAGTCTCAATTTGGTCGGATCAAACAAACAAACAAACAGTCAAGGCGTGTCTTAATTTACGTGCATCGGCGGTGGGTCGTCAAAGGAAGTCCTAATTAAAACTCCATACATCATGTCTTATGCGCATGAGCACGCCGCCTCTATTACTAAGTGCAGTACTAAGGTAAATTTCATGGGAGTTTAAATAAAAAAATGTACTTATGAATTTTTCATTAAATTCGTGGATTTGTTTTAAATGTTTAGTTAAGTAATATTGTTAAAGTTTAATTAGCAAATAGGTAAAATCATTGAGGTTAAGGCAGCCTTATATATACCGAAACAAAGATAAATAAAACGGCGTATGAAAATAGAATTCGTACGCGTTGAAAGCGTTCGCCAACGAAAATTCAGTACATAAAAACCGTAATCCCCGTGAGTGACATAAGACATCTGACAAAAGTTATCATCGTTTTTTCAAACAGGTATCATACATTTTATGGCAAAATTCAATTATAGTTTTTAACACGTTTCACATATTTTGTTGAATGTGACTTTTAATTTCTCATCAAACTATTTTTTGTCAGCCATTGTTTCCGTGAAGTATGTTCCATTTCTCACTGTAATCTCGCTCACACATGAATCGAGAACTGCTAGTACCTCATCTTTCCCATTTCGCAGTTTGTCATCCCGAATGGATAATAAATTCCCTGTCATCGCGCGTCCCGCTATTTCGGGATCTTTAAACTTTTTTTACCAGACGTAATGCTCTTTTTCTATCGTGCATTTATAAATCGCTGTCTTTCGTTTGGGACGGTAAGTATACCTATAAAAATAAGTATCTGAATGTTGGGTTGTTAAATAAATATAAATAAACAGTTACAGTGGAGCTGCGGTTCCCCAGAATTAAGAATACATTAGTTTGAATATTAACCTATGCTCTTACGGCGAGGAAAAACATGAGTGAGAAAACCTACGTATTCAGGCAATTGGATGTGTTACCATGATCGATTCAATACGGGTTAGGTTTACCTGCAAAGAATGCGGAGGTCAGATTGAAGTCGCTTCCTGTAAAAGCAGAATTATTATTTTCAAAATTGGATACTTGGTAACACTTATTGACGTAACGTCACAACCGGGACTAAAGTCAGGAGGAATAAGTTACAGTAGGCAATCGCTTCGAAGACTTAACATCACCTACCTATTTATAAATTTCTTGCGGTCTTTGTGATTTTCGAAACCGTTATTGAGACCGAATATCAATACCTATTTTTCTTTCTTTCCTTTCAATAATACGAACAGCTATGGATCTAAATACCTACTTATAAGTACAAACTCATTTTGGCATTTGTATTATAGTTGTATTAACTTGGGATAAATTTAAAATAATAATTAAAAAGCAAAGCAAATAGACAAAAAAAATGCTCGGCAGTGTAATAACCGTGCCCTTCAACTACAGCCAGCGAGTTTGTCCACCAGTGTACCGTGATGAAGCCGGTGCTCCACCGAGTGTCCGCGGCGATTAGCGTTCGCAATGACGCGCGAAATTCGTATCACGTGCGACGTTACAGGGTTGACACACGTAGAAAATTATCATGGCATCTTTTTCTTCCTCCTGGCGATTGTTTCGATTACCTATATGTTCACCACGTTGAGAGGAACACAGGGTGCGCCTTTGACCATGTTCTTGGATTAGGTAAGTTTTTACACGAAGCGATTCCCGTCTGACCTCCACAATCTTCACCATTCCCAACCTAATCACAAAGTCCATATTGGATTATAGCTTCTGAACCAGTTACCTGAATGTAGGTTTCCTCACGATGATTTCCCTCATCGTAGAAACCCATCGTCATGCCAACAAAATAACGTATTATGTTTTAGTATATTAATCTTAATTTGAATAGATTAAAAACAAGTAAAGGCCAGATTCTGCTACATATCATAAAAGTTCTTATGTATCCCATTAAAATAAACCAACGAGAGTTGATAAAAAATACACACCTGGACAGGTAAAACAAAAAAGCTCAAAAAACTCAAAATAATTCTAAAACTCTAAACATGACAACACATTTCACCGGAAGCACACACGTGGCATCGGTTAGTGCGCCGGCGCCACTGTCGCGAGCAAAAAATAGGAAACTGACAATTTTAATCACGGATTCAATTCGCTCTAAACGGCTGCGTGCATTACTCGGAAATGCCCTGGAAATTATGTTGTGACTTGAACGTAATAAGTCAGCGTTGATTTTTCCCTTTTTGTAAGTCTGTGGCAGAGTTATTAAGGGTTAGAAGCTTAGCTTTTTTTGAAAATTTCTCCATAATAATCGTATTTGATATTTTTTTAAAATTAACAGCATAAGTGATCGACTATGATTGGCTGATATTTTGTTATTTATCGGTCGACATATTATAAGAGTCATCATTCTCTTCAAAAGTTTCTCGCAAAGTCAAAGAATTACCTAATGAAGTTTGTTATATAAATAAATAGATAGCATACGGAAAGTTGTAGTTTCTGCCTATTTCGGTCTCTAGAGACAGTATTTCGATTTTAACTTTCTTATTAGAAAGTTAAAACACAGCAAGAAATACAAAGTCACACAAGATATTAATCTATCAGCATAAAAAAATATAATATGTAGATAATTATTTAAATTAAGCATAAACACACAGAGACAGCATGTAGGTAGATTATTCTCAGTGAATCTAATCAGTGATCACGTTATCACGAGGTCCTCAAACGCCTCGTTTAGATACAGCACGCCACACAAGTTCCACTGCCTCCTATCTCAACGGGTGTTAACGTCCGTCTTATCTCGTTCGTTACGGTAGTGATGGCCGCGTCGATATCGAGTTTACGAGTTAGGAGCTTCGATAGACCAAGTTTTAATGATTGAATTTTAATGAAGAATAAACTTGTATTGACGACCAATGATGGACTCTCAATAAAGAATGAACTTCAATGAATAAAGTACTAAGTACTTACTTCAATTTAATTCATCTGAAAGGGGCGAGTTTTGTATTTTTGTTTGTAATGAAATTTCGCCCAAAAAGAGAGCCAATGCTAATGATGTATACATATAATACTCATAATAAAGTGGTGATCTGATAATTTAGAAGCAACAGCAATATTTTTTCATGTAAAACGTAGAAATAAAATGAAAATAGACATTATTTTAATAGATACAATATACGGCAGTGCAGACGGATATTGATTTTAATCCAATCAAAAACGAGTATTTAGAAGTAGATAATTATTCTGGACAACTTTAATTATTTATACAATGTTGCAACGAATTCTTTTCCATAATACAACTTTTTTTGTTTTTAGACGAAGATGAAGTAAAAAAAATTTTATGGGTACCAGCGCAGGTAAAACCAGATTATGTTAATACCAAAAACCATGTAAAACTATTGAATTTAACAAGATTTCTTTATTTAAATATGCAAATACAACCTTCGTAATGACAGTGGGAATACGAATGGTCTTGTTCTAGATAACTCGACGTATACAACATCTTCACTATTAATTAACTCGGCCATACCATCCGCATGTTGACCACGAAATTTACATAAACAAATAAAAACTGTGGAGTTATTTCAATCTGTTCGCATAAGAATTACCGTGTAGCCTCCATGTTAGCCTATCATTGAGACAAAGCTACTCCGGTAGCAAAGCTGCCTACAGTTAATTTGAAAAAAAAAAACTACGTTTGAAGGCTTAAATATTCTTTCGTATCGTAATAAAACGAGTACCTAATAAATCAAAATGCTAATTTTTATATCCTAAATTAACTATTTATAAAATCTTTTTTGGTTTTGTGCTTTTTTCATCGATCTTATATTTGAAATAAATTGAGTACTGAGCAATATCTTCATAATAATGGCTAGTTTGTATAATATTCCGTTCGGTATCGTTGCCAGTCCGTTTTGCCAATAGCCATACAAATGAAAAGGAAATGCTGCATAAAACGGAGACGATATATCCTTATCGCGATCTTTATAATAATTACAACGGACGTGCGGACGTCTCAATCGCATGCGAGCGCGTATATGAAACGAACCCAATTACCGAGCGCGAGGGACCGAAATACCCGAAAGAAAAATGATAATTAAAATAAAAACGGAAGCACAACCCTAGTGATTCCACACCGAATCATGCGCCGATCGAAATTCAACCCTAAGCTTTGTTGCCTTAAGATTGAATTAACTTAAAGTTTTTTAACACTTCAGCCGTTTTAGAAATGAGGGTATATCCTCAATGGGCGGGGCTATCCCCCCCATTGAACAGCAAGGGTGGGACGCGCGTCAGTCTGGCAGTGGAAGTGGGGGGTGACAGATGGCCGCACGCGAACATCACTCATAAGACACGAAGCCGAATTGAATCGCTCGTAAATTATATTCCCGCACAGGATGTGCTTTGGCGATCGCAAGTGACATAGTATGTGTAAACAGTAGATTAAGTAGTGCTAATAGTCACATCTGTTGCGTTTCATTAGTCTAGGTCTGAATATCCGCGAATTTAGATTTATGCGTGAAGAAATTGAGGATTTTTGTGTTTCTTTTTTTTAATAATTTGTTTCTCAAAAAGTTTTTCGTTCATAATTCTTGATCTAGGAAATTCACAATGAGACTGATTGGTTTAGTTTTTATTTTTGTGTTTGAAGTTAGTCCGTGGTTTGTGTTAACTAAGTTTATGGTTGAGTTATTAAATCTAAAACAATATTTAAGTAACAGCTACTACGAAGGAAACATAAACTTAATAAAAACATCTAAGTTTTTGAAATTTTGTTGCACCTATATGACTCTGATTTCCCGGGTCCAATGACTTGAGGTTGTTTATACATTTTTATTCATTTGTGAGCTTAAACTATTATCTACTTACATACTATCATTTTCTCCTTTGGTTAACGTAAGCGGTGACTAAATTTTAATAGCATACCTACAACACCTTTCGCAAATCTAGTTTAAGATGTATACAGGTACTTACACATATACATATAGTCACGACTATATGTATCCCTTGCAGGGTAGACAAGAGACATATCTTGAGAGCCTTGAAAAGACTGACAGACCACGTGTCCAGGATTACCATTGTGACCAGGATTTAAAGCTGATAAAACTTCAATACCTTGTTTAAAATTCAGCTACTTAAGTTGTGCAAATCGACAGACACAATATTTCTATTTTGGCTGTGTTTGTAATGATACAAGAAATGTACTTAATTATTTCAATAACGAATCAATTCAAATAGATACATAGAAATTCAATCCTGTTGATTACGTAGATGGCGACTTATAGGTAATGAATACGTTCATCTAGTGCATATGGTCTTAATAAGTCTTAAATTACGCAGGCATCTTTTGGATCTGCAGAACTTGCATATTCGGAACTGATGGCGGTTTCTGCTTCTCATGTACTCTTTTATTCCATTCCCATTATATATTTCAATGAATGTTTCCAGAAAGAGGTTTATAAACGTTACACAAGCGATGCCGGGGCATGTGTTGAATTTTCAAATATTTTGGGATACTCTTTTGGTTATTAAGCCGCTACATTTATCACACTTATACAAATGAAACTTTTAAGTCACGATCACGACACGAGTCTTTGTTTATTTTTTATTACGTACGCAGATTGACCTGCACTAGCACCTAGGTCATAACTGAAAATCAGCGTATTGCAATGCAAAATCTATAGCAATAAATTCCGTTGAGTTGTGACCTTTTTGTATTGCTGCAACTCACACCCTAATTAATTTGTATATCATATGAAATTGTAAATTGTGTGTAGCAAATCAAATAAATGAATTATCTATCTATCTAAGTCTAATAGCGTCTTTTCTTCCGCAAGTCGTAGAAGTAAATAAAGGGAAAGGCCTATGCACTTCGGTTTAGCAATCTATTCAGCATCATTGAACCATCCACTTGAAAACGGTCGAGTCTAGTCTAGTCTAGTCTCAAAATTAACTAATTTATTAATTAAATGACAAAGGTTTTCATAAACAATTTATCGAAAAAGAAACAAACTCCTTCCTATATTAAACCTGTAAAGGCATTAAAAGCAGTACAGAAGGGATGTCTTCCCGCCCCTGCCGCGCGGCGGGCGGGGCGCGACGCCGCCATTTTGCGGATACAGCGCATGCGCGCAACGGCCCTGAAGAAGGCTCTAAGGCTCCCGCGGGATGTTTTTATTTCATTTTATAAAGATTTCCTTTTGTAAGTATACAAGATGAACCTCATACTTAGGGACAGAAATCTTTTTCAATTTTATAAAGAAATTTTTAAGAGAATTTTTAAATTATAGAAAGGTGTAGGTAGGTAGGTATGCTGGGATCGTGGCAAATGTGGAAAGATGCGGTCCGCTTCTTTGAAAAAGGCACACTTTTATAAATGAGTACCTACTTACCTATATTTACGCATTTTTTATAATTATCGAATGCAATAAACAAAATGAGTTGCACTATGATGTGTTACTATTAATTTTAGAACTTCAAATACCTTTTTAATATTGTTTAAAAAAAATCAACCGATGTTATTATCCGTCTTAGACTTTGTACGTTGTTTTACTTAAGTTTCACGTTCTGAATCAAATAACTAGCATAGTTCAATTACATTTTTAGATATTTAGGCAGGTATAAAAAATGTTTATCGTTTGAATCGCTCCTCAACACGTTTTTTTAACATATTCTTCATTAAACATCATCAGGTCATTGGTTGTTTTATTTGATACTATAATTAATTATACAAAGCGATTATTCATTAATCTTAAGATTTATAACATTCTATTCAATGTTCGTGAGAGACTCAGCAGGAGAAAATTTTCGACCATTCCATTAATTATACAATAAAGTAATTTATTTATCTATTAAAATTAAGTCACGTCTATCTCTCGTGGGGTAGACAGAGCCAATAGTCTCGAAAAGACTGAAAGGCCACGTTCAGCTTTATGGCTAATGATGGAATCGAGATTCAAATAGTGATAAGTTCCAAGCCCAGCGCCTACAAGCAGAGTCACAAGTTCATATGCGTTTTCCTTAGTCGCCTTTTACGATATCCATGGGAAAGATATGGAGTGGCCCTATTCTAAAGTATCGGGAACCACATGGCGCCCAATCATCCAATAAAGTAAGTGTGGCGAATAAATACTTCTTTATATTAATACAAGGCAATAAGACATATGTAGGTAAGTACTAAGTACTACGAGTATTAATATAATTCAAAACTTTTATGAGCATTGATTATTGATAAATGATCGTTACTCTTGCATTAAAAATAATCGGTTAATGATATCTATGTAGAATCTCAATTCCATCATTAAGCTGCTCATGGCCTTTCAGTCTCTACGAGACTGTTGATTTTGTCTTCTCCGTAAGGAATAAAGTAAGTATTTATTGTATAAGAAATTCAGTCAGGTTTATGAACGCGAATGGAACAGCAAACAAGAACACATGTAAATATACAAGTGAAAGATGTAGCGCCTGCCTACCCCATCGGGACATAGGCGTGGAGATATGTTTGTCCTATATCTGTAGTACTAGCTTTTCACCTACTAGAGAATATTGGTATTTCGCAAATACCGCGGGAACATTAATTTTAACGGGATGAAATTTCTTCTTATTATTCACTATACCTACGTAGGTATTTTTATGAAGAACGGTTCAGTGGTTTATCTGTGAAAAGGTTACAAACAAACTCGCTTTCGCATTTATAAATATTAGTATTGATTTATTAAAAGGCTCCCAAATCTCGGAGTTTACAATCTCAAATATGATATGATCAATTGGAATATTGTCTTAAATTATTAAGCTAGCTATGATGAAACAGAAAGATTTCAAAAAATCTAGAAAAATAATCGTAAAAAGGATAAGTCGCATTAATTTAAGTTTATTTCCTTTCCCGACCTAAAACTATCACGACTCGTGGGTACCAGGATCGCATGAATCGCTAGGTGACAACCGGACGTAAATCAAGCAAGCGAGGGCCATCCATCAAGCGCTGCCGCCACATCAATCCAGCGCCCGAAATAGAGCGGGCATGCCTCACATGGAAGTATTCTATGCCGCCGCTGTTATCCTGGTATTCCTCGTTAACGATTACGAAGATTTGTTTGAGAATCTCTGATCTTTAGAAAATATTTTTTATTTCAATATTAACTTACTGTGCAGATAACATGACTACATTTTTCAGTCTGTATAAGATATCAATTTTCATAAAAATAATTGTTAAGAATTTTTTCAACTTTGAATCAAAGTGGCTTCTATTTATGCAGACCAATTGACCAAAAAAAGTTAAAAAACTAGCTACCATACCTAATCATAATCATTCGTGTCTAATCAATTTGCAACCCGTTCGTGCTTTGCACGGGTCGCGTACTACATATTTCTTCTTTATTTTCTTGAATCTATTTAATAAAACTGCACCAAAATCCGTTGTGTAGTTTTAAAAATACAAACATCATTCATACATTGAAGAAGTATTAATCCTGAAACTTGTCAATCTTTCACACTTTTACTACTTAGTTTTATATCATCAAAATTTAAAATTCAATACGTAAATACTATAAAGACGAATCATGCTCGTGGTTTAATAATTTCAGAGTCATAAAACACAGGAGAGTGGTTTTAAGAGATTAATTTATTAGTTATTTTTATACCAGCAGTTAATTCTACAATACGTTATAGGGACATAAAAAACTTTACGATGTGGAACGAACTCTAACATTTAACAACTTTTCTTACTTGGGGAGATGTTTCTATAATTTTCTTTCGTTTTTTTAACATTATCATTAATAAGTAGCAGTTATTATAATACTTTATTACTTGAGCGATTCTTACGAAATTGAATCTTCATACCAAATCAAACAGCTGATCGTGACATTTTAGTCTTCTCGCAACTGTTTCAGGATAAAAATATACCTATAGGTATGTAGTCCAACCTAGGTCAATCAAAAGTCAGGTTATTAAATTGATTGAATAAATTCTACACATTAATTCAAGCAAAAATTAAATAAACTTGCAAAAATGAACTTATGGATGGATATATTTTACAATACTATCAGGATGAATTTAGATCTCATAAAAATTTTAGAATCAAAATATAATATAATTAAGCACATCAAATCACCAACCAGATCTTAAGTAAATTTAGTCCCCAATCAAATGTATCAATAGGCAATTAAAACGAGATAGCGTAGAGATCGCCGTCATTAATAGAGGCAAACTTGTAGCTGCTACCGAATTAACGAGCTACAAACCAACGCAATCGGGTAATTACACTGGGATACCTACGGCACCGAGGCGGAGCCACGCCGCGATCAATACTCCAACTCCACAGAAAACATCGCCGTCTTTATCTAACGGTACAAGGAACAATTCAAGTGCGAGCGAGATACAGGACGGCCCTACAGTCAGAAAATTCACCTCCATGGGCGTTCCCCAAACTTCATCGCTCGCCGGCCGGTAATCCGACATGGCTCAGTCGGCTTTGAACCGCGAGGCGCGCGCGTGCGTACCACGGAGCCATGCTCGCGTAGACACAAAGACAAGTCACCATGCTCGTGCCTCCGGAGATGATGGCGGCCCAATCCAAACTAGTCTACCAGATGAACAAGTACTACAATGAAAGGGTCGCCAACCGAAAGGCACAGATCGCGAAAACTATCCACGAGGTATGCAGAATAGTTCAGGATGTCCTCAAAGAGGTCGAGCTACAGGAGCCGAGGTTTATCTCGTCACTCACGGACTACAACGGCCGATTTGACGGTTTGGAAGTCGTCTCGCCACATGAATTCGAAATCGTCATCTATTTGAATCAGATGGGAGTCCTCAATTTTGTTGACGATGGATCTTTGCCGGGGTGCGCCGTCCTCAAATTGAGCGACGGCAGGAAACGTTCCATGTCTCTCTGGGTGGAGTTCATCACCGCATCAGGCTACTTATCAGCGCGGAAAATCCGCTCGAGATTCCAGACGTTGGTCGCGCAAGCTTGCGACAAGTGTTCCTATAGGGATTGTGTTAAAATGATCGCGGAGACCACGGAAGTGAAACTGCGGATTCGAGAGCGGTATATCGTGCAAATCACGCCGGCCTTCAAATGCGCTGGTCTTTGGCCAAGATCGGCCGCCCACTGGCCGCTACCTGCCATACCCTGGCCGCATCCCAACATAGTTGCCGAAGTCAAAACAGAAGGTTTCGACTTGCTGTCGAAAGAATGTTTAGCACTGCAAGGAAAAAATTCTGCAATGGAAGGCGACGCTTGGGTCTTAAGTTTCTTTGAGGCGGAAAATCGTCTGCTCCAAGGCGGATGCCGGAGAAAATGTCTGAGTATACTCAAGACGATAAGGGACAGGCATTTAGACCTTCCCGGCAATCCGGTCACATGCTATCACATGAAAACGTTGCTGCTCTATGAGTGCGAGAAACATCCTAGAGAACACGAATGGGACGAGGCGGCAATAGGAGACAGGATCAATGGGATCTTCCTCCAACTGATATCATCGCTTCAATGTCGAAGATGTCCGCATTACTTCCTACCACATGTGGACTTATTCAAGGGGAAGTCACCGACGGCGCTGGAAAACGCCGCGAAACAAGTCTGGAGGCTGACGAGAGAAATGCTGACCAATTCGAGAGCATTCGAAAAGTTGTGAACTCTTCTTCGCTTATACGAACCTAGTATCGTGCAGTGTATTTGTAATTTTATATTTATCATCGAGTCATTTTAGTAGTTGTAGAAAATGCATTTCTTTGTGTGTTGAATCAAATAGGAAGTGTATGCACGGAAACAAGTGACTTGTTTGTATAATTTTGTGAGTTCGAAATTCCAAAATTCCAATTGGAGCGGACTGCCTGTAAGTAGAAGTGATACTACTAATAACTAGGGACTCTATACGTTACTTTGTGATATAACTTGTAAATAGCTTATTGTTGTACAATTTTAGTGATATATTTAATTTAAAAATCTTGTATTTATTTGACTGAAATCTTATAAAGTAGATATAATCTTTAATATAATCTATATAGTAAAAATAAATAATTTGAAATTTAAAAAATGACTTATTTTGTTTTTGAAACCTAAAATCAGATAAAACATTATAACAACACATAAATTTAGGCCTAAATTAAGTTTTCTTATTTGAATCAGTACCTACAGAAAAAAAATCTGCACCAAAAAACAAAATCTACAAATATAAATAAAATGCTTAGCTGTTTATTTGAAAATTCCGCATTAAATGTTTCAATATATAGGATACATTATCAAAACACATTGCATTTAAAATTTCATAATATTTCTATAGTTAGGTAACATAAAATAATGGTTAATCGAATCAAAATGATAGAGTTGTAAACATAAGAGGTCTAGAAGAATTTAGTGCCCAATAAATAGTTTAATGAAAATAATGAGTAAGAGCAAAAAAAAAACGTTTAAAGTAAAGAGCGCATACAAAATAAAGAAATAATAATAATCGTAATAGGTGATTCGCCTCTTATCTGTACAGGAATTTGTCAATACAATAAATATACTAAATTATGTTTATTATGAATTTAACACAATAAATGGTCATGTAAGTATGTTATCCTAGCTATGTAACTTACGAAGTTTAGACCATTGTCATCCCTTAACTTTGAAGGAATTTGTATTATCCAATAATTATAAGTATCAACAAACCCACGAATAACATGCAAAATAAACATAAAATGTAAAACAGATACTAAGAACACATAAAAGAAAAGGAGAATAAGAGTCACATACACCGTAAACTTGAATTAATATGCAAAATAACATCGTAGGAAATACTAAGATGAGCATTATTCCGTCTAGCTTCGGAGTTTAAGCCACGGGTGTCGGGTTACCGCAATATTTTAGCCGGTCGTGGGCTGATGTCCACATAAAGATTTCGCCTTCTCCGTTTATATGGCTGTTAGATGCAGATCGTAATGGAAACATCACAAGTAAGGCTGTATTGAATTTCGCGACAGGTAAAGGATAGTTGAATCGTTATGCTGCGAATGTGACTCATGTAGGAACAAATAAATTTTTATTGTCGTCTAAAAATAGATACCTATGCAAATGTAATAAGACAGCTTCAAGCTGCCATAGGTATAAATAAAAGCAAATAACTTTGTTAACTTTTTCCCTAAATCAGCTATTGCAAATATCAAAATAAATGTGGCAAAAGTTAATCAAATCAATCCAGTCGTATGCAGACGTGCAATTACTCGTACTCAAAAGACAGTTGATATTACCTATAGGTACTATACAGTCAACATTTCAGAAAAAGCAGAGTATTTTCAATGTCATTCATGGAATGGAAGCTAACATACTCGTATGTATCTGTGATGAATGGTTAAGTAATATTAAAGAATTTTACCAAACTCTTTAATCTTAGAATCACTAGATAGAATCAAAAAGTTATCGATACAGTTTAAAGGTCTCCTCTAACGGTAAGCCGTATACATACACTACCTAGCAATGTCAGACGTGTTGGGTGTATTTGGAAAAAAAAAACATGTTTGAGATTGAATTTAACATATAAAACCAGCCAATTGCAGTAACTTTATAAATGCAAATAAGATGGACATAATTTTTAAAACTAAACGACCCCGTTTAGTTCACACGGACATTCTAAAGACATTTTAGGATAATGACATAACAAAGTTGCTGGAAATAATTACTTATATTCCTAAAAACAACTTTCAATTGCGTGCAATTTCCTTTATTAACCCAGTGTGTGTTTATATTGGATATTTTGGAAATGGGCAACCGGCAGGCAACCGCAATTAAGAGTGCCATAATAAAGTGTGCAAGGGACCTGCGCCCACGCAACCCTTGTTTTAGTCGCAAACATTCAATCTGCACTTAAAGGATCTATATTGACGCTTAAATTTTACAGACTTGCAGAATGGTTAATGAAAATCTGTAGTTTGCATACATTGTTGGCAGTTTCTGGAGCACAGTAATAGTGGCTTCCGAGTTACAAAGTTCCGATTGTGATTCTGTGTCGGATCATGATGAATAATGAACTTTTTCTGATTGGCGTGGGTCTTGGATGTGTGATCTATCTTTAAACAAAGTATCTTGATAGTCAGTCTTGATCGTACTTTCGCTTGCTGTAGATGTACATTAATTTTAAATTGCAAAAATCATAGAGTTATAGTGAGAGCAGTAAGAGGGATAAGCGTACACAAACATAGTCAGATCAATTAGAAATTATATTTCATTGATCTTTAATACTTTCTTCGCATCAAAGGAAAAACAATGTCAGATATGTCTAATATAGCCAAAACAGGTGGAATGGATTCTCCAAAGATTGTCACAGACAGTTTTGCTATAATACGTAGGCCTACAAATACTTAAACATGCAGATATTTAACAATAACATGTATAGGTGTTAATAACATTATAATATCCAAAATTTTGTCAGCCAACTTTAAATATCTGAGATAAACTATTCATATTCAAGGTTCCACGTGTACCAAATTCGCGTTTAGTAATATTTCCCCGCTTATATTTGAATGAATGACAAGTCAGAAACTGTTTCATATGCATTTGTTTCTTAGGCAGTATATTCCTGTTGCATTTTTCACTTGTTTGCTTGAAGCAAGGATATCCTTTATTAAACTAAGAAATCACATTTCCCTATCAATGAATAGAGAATCAATGAATCTCTATTTAGTAGTGGAATAGAGAATCAATGAATCTTTATTCCATTACTGCCATCCAGCTAAACGTGACCTTCGATTCTCACGAAATTAAGTATAAAAAATATAGAATAGACCTTCGAGAATGACATAGCTTACTTGTTTTCTAGAATTACCTACGGGAGCTACTTATAAAAAATATCAGAACTTATTTATTTATTTAAAACTATATTGCACAAAAATAAATGTACAAAGGGCGGGCACTTAATATCGTTTGGCATTCTCTACCAGTCTACCAACTGACAAAAGAGAAAAAACCTTGAAGTTGGTGGTGCGATAAAGAAGAAATGCAACTGCAAAGACATACATTACAAACAAAAATACATAAACAAACCAATCAGTAAAATATCAAGAATTTTTACATATATAAGTTGATGTATTTAGTTTTTTATAAGTTGATTATTGTATGAAGACAGTTATGAATGTGGATGAAGCGAAGGAAGTATGCAGAGATCGTGGCAAGTGGAAAGAGGTAGTCTCTGCCTACTAGGTACTCCGAGAAAGAGTCGTGATTTTATGTATGTATGTATAAGTTGATGACATACATATGTATATTAGCTGTAAGAGTTTATCTTGTGCATTTAGTCTATTTATTAAAATTTAGAAAAAAAGTGCCGATGCAATCCGCATTAACATAGCATATTATGCGCATTGCCACCTTTTTATCGCTTTCAATTGAATGTTAGAGCCATAAATAGTTCCATATTTAGAATTGGTATTAACATTCATTAGAAAATGTTTCAAGAGAACAGTTTAATATCTTCTACAAATTATTTTCTGAAACAAAATTATTACGAAATGCTTATAACTAGTTAAAGAGAGAACTTATAAGGAATACACTTCTTAATTCCGTACCTTGCCCCAATGCTTGGACACACCATCCAGGAATTTATAAGGCAGAACTGACTGTAAAAGAACTTTACTTTTAAACTTTCAAGGACCAAATTTAAAATGTCTTAAAAAAAGGGAGATGTTAGGAGTACCAGTAATCGTCAAATATGCTTGACAAGAGTATGAGGAAGGAAGGAAGCGGGAGAGGTCTGTGAGGATGGAAGCAGTAGCCGTAGTGGAAATCTATAGTCTCTGCCTATCCCAATAGGAAGGAGGCGTGATGGTATATATGTATTATAATGATGATGTATATTAACTGTAATTTACATCTGCGCAGGAAGACGAGCACCTTAAACACATGTTTGTACTTCGCACTAAGTAAATGAATGTGCTTATTCAATGACAAAAGTCATGGTAAAGAGATGGTGTGGTCCCTTCACTGGGAACCACACGGCAATCGGGAAATGTTAAACCAATTAAAAAAAATCATCTATACTTCAAACTATCGCACTACAATATATTTTTTGTGTGTGTTTTGACTCAGGCGCAACGCCCCCTTTCGCCTCTTTATTATGGCGATAATCTGTGTTTTATTGAAACCCTTGCGGTGTATGTCCGCCCATTGTGTTATTTATAACTGTTATCTGTTATTTATAACTGTTATTTGTCATAAAAATGTTAATAAATCTTGTGGGTTGCGTAACTTTGAATTTTTTGTCGTTGTAAAAAGTTTTTTTTGGTGGTTAAATAAATAGGCCTAGTTCACCACAAATTTTTCCGTGTAAAAGTTTCGGAGGTCAGACGGGAAACGTTTCGTGTGAAAATCTGACACACCCAATCCAAGATCATGAATAAAAGGTGCACCTGGATTTTGTGTCCTCTCCAGAGATGTGAGGATGCACCTGGAACTAAGCCAGGAGTAGAAAGGAGAAGTGCAATAACCATAGTTAGAAAAAGTTTAGCATGGCGAATTTCATATATTTTTCAATAACTTTTGCTTGTACTACAAGAAATTAAATAGCGTGATGCTACAATAGGGTTCTAGTTGAAAATCAGTGTTATCACTGAGACAGAACCTATTACGGTATTCACTTTTTTGTGAATATTTGTGTGAGTTCTGTGATGCTATAACAAATTGTATTTCCTACTTTCTTCTTTCTTTTCAAGCAAAATTCACTTTTAAGTATAAGTTAAAAGAAAAGGGAACCATTTCAGTTAAAGCGAAATCTTCCAGGTAACCTATAAAGTAGGGATAAATTCTTATGGAAAAATTCAATAGGGTCTGACAACCCACCAATCGCCTGTCAGTCAATCAGTATGCGTCACGGGACTGCGCAGGCGCCGCTAGCTTATATAACTGGCCCGCCGTTATATCATAAGTGTACGTGAATTAATGTCACGTGACATGAATTTTAAAATATGTTTAATCCGAATGTCATAATTTTTTTAAGTTTTCATTCTACTTTAGATGATGTTAACATGGTGACGGTATTTACATCAAGACGAAACCTACACGTTGCAAACACACGCAAATAACAACAAATGTACAAAATATATGACTGTATGTTTTCAAAATAATTTAAATAAACGTGTTACTTGGAGGTCCTACATTCTAGGAATCTACAAACAATTATGAAAGTAACAAGTGGTTACTTTCATAGAATTATAAATTACAGGAATAAGGAAAGCGTACAGTTTGCAATAAACTCTATGTGAAATAAAAATGTCCGTCACGTCGTTTGCTGAAGCCATTCCATCATCAGCTGAGCATGACACCTACAGCGACGCCGGATGATGATTAGCATTCTTGTATTTATGTAAACTATTAGAATTGTAGGTTCAAATACCATTTTGCATTCTTGTTTTTTTCTGTCAAGTATTATTATTATCTTATTCGATTCATTTAAATTTATTAAAAACATGTAGGTATAAATGCCGACTTTAATTGTTAGGGTTTTTTAACAAGAAAAGGGTGTTATAGAGATAAAAATTTTAATGAGTAGATGTTAGGGCGTCTATAGTTATTTATTCTGTTATCCGTATAAATATATTTTTTTAATGTATTTTCTTAACTTTTGTAACTAAAAGCTTAAAAACTTCTAGAGCTTTATTAAAGGATATTTTGTACAGAACTAGACTAGACCTCAAGTTCTAACATAATGTTGCTATCATTTCAATAAAAAAAAATAAGTATCTACACGACATGACAAGTTAATTTGAAGCCAAATCAGTGAATATAAAAATAGTGGTAAAAGTAAGTCAATTTCCATTTTGTTCTTTACAAACAAAACACAATTCCCAATGGGCTACTAAATTAACAATTTAAAGTCTCAAGTAGCTCGATCTTTACAACCGCAATATTAAATTGTTAGAGCCGCCTATAGAGTTTAAAAATGATAGAGCTGACAAAACCTTTTTTCTTTATTATTTTGAGAAAAAGTTTTGTTATTTATGTTCTATTTTCTCAAAGTGAAAATGTTTCTTGTGAATTTCCGTGTCAAATTATAGTATTTTCGGTAGTTTGATTCTTAGTGTGTGATTTGCTCTAGACAGCGTGTATATTTAAGAGATATTATCTTGTAATTCATGACGTGAGAGATGTCATGTATTGATTGTTACTAAGCAGTTACTTCAATCTAAAAAAGAATAAGTAGCCCGTGTTTGACGACGGATAATTAAAAATATTCATTCAAAATATGCATGCAGATTTAAGATTGTTATATTATTAAGTAAGTAAAGAAATTTTGATTTTTACGTTTATACCTCAGTGATACATTGAGTCTGATGTTGAGCGACAACGGATTAGAATTTGGTAAGATTTTTCTTTGCGGCTTCGCTTTATATTTATCCGTCCGGTCTATTATTCTCCTTAGTCTATGTTAATATAAAATTACTAGTTGCATCGAATTCTCAAGACACAGAAGCGGTTTGCGGGCGACAAATTCAATATGTATAATATTACAATTTGCCCGATGAATTATTCAATATGGCCGCCCGATGTTTATTCGATTATTTCCAGATTTCCATACTCATACGCACATATTGGGAACCTGTTCTTGGATCTATAATTCGCTCCCTTTGGCCTTAGATTTCATTAGTTCTTCTACCTACGTATTCTTTGTTCCGGCAGTTGGGTGTGAAAGCCATTTTTATTTACACTAATGATAAAGAGAAACGATTTTTGTATAACGAATAAAGTCAAAAACTACTGAACCGATTTTGATGAAATTTGGTTTACTGATAGAACAACAGTTCTAAGTCCTTTTTTATTAAAATTACTACGGGAGCGAAGTTCCACGCAAAAGCTAGTTTTGCATGATTTTGAGGATGATTTACATTTTATTCTATAGTCCTGGACATTGAGCATTCTTCCAGTTTCAATTTCATGCCGTCTCTAAAGGGTAAAAAAGGAAAGAACTCCTGGTTTGACATCACGAGAGAAAGAATCGACGGGAAGAAAAAGTAATAAGAAATAACACACATACCTACATATTGTCACGTCTATATATCTCACGGGGTAAAGCCAACTATCTTGAAGTGACTGACATGTTACAATGATCCGTGGTCACAGAGCTACTCATTTATAATTATTGCACTTTATTATTTGATATTTTACGACTAATATTCAATATTCATAAATACTTTCAGTCTTTTCAAGACTGTTGGCTCTGTCTACCGTGTAAATATGTATATATAAGCGTGATTATGTACGAGGGGCGTTCAATGTATTCTCGGTATTGAGGTGATATACTAATGTTAAGGGTAATTAAATTATCTCACTAAGTAATAATACTCTTTGAGGGTATACATAAAAAAAATTATTTAATTGTCACCGTTAGTATTCAAGATATCATTGCGAGAAGACAATTTAGATGACTGATTCGACAACGATGAAAAAAATCGAGCATCGCGCTGTGATAAAATTCCTCACAAAACAAGGAAAAACTCAAAAAGTAATTCACGAAGAAATGGTGGCTGTTTACCAAGATTCTGCGCCTTCATTATCTACAATTCAGAAGTGGTCAAGTGAATTTAAACGGGGTAGAGAGAGCATTGAAGACGATCCCCGTGCCGGTGGGCCGGTTAGTGCCGCTACTGAAGAAAACGTCAAATTAGTCGAGAAACTTGTACTCGAAGATGCCCGTGTAAGAGTGAAAATATTATCAGAAAGGACTAAGCTATCCGTAGGTACTATTCACACTATCCTTCATGAGCGTCTGAATTTGTCAAAGGTCAGTGCAAGATGGGTGCCGCGAATGCTCACAGCGCTTCAGAAACAAGTGCGAGTTGACTGTTGCAAGGAGTTTTTGGAGCTTTGTGGTGAAAATCCACAAAGTATTTTCGATCGGATTGTTACTGGTGATAAAATGTGGGTTCATCACTATGACCCTGAGAGCAAGCAAGAGTCTATGCAGTGGCATAGAAAAGGAACAGACCCACCGAAGAAGTTCAAAGTCACCCCGTTCGCAGGAAAGCTCATGGCCACAGTGTTTTGGGATTCCAAGGGAATCTTGCTAATCGAGTACACAAAAAAAGGTCAAAGTATTACTGCTGCATCTTACGCAAACACCCTGCGTAATTTAAAGGAGGCAATTAAAGAAAAAAGACGTGGAAAATTGACCGCAGGTGTCTTGCTGCTTCGCGACAACGCTCCGGTCCACAAGGCGCGTATCGCCAAGGCTGCTGTGCAGGAGTGTGGGTTTGAAGAAATCAATCATCCACCCTACAGCCCGGACCTAGCTCCTAGTGATTATTTTCTATTCCCAAATCTTAAAAAAGATCTTCGTGGAAAGCATTTTTCCGACGATGAAGAGTTGAAGGCAGCGATAAACGAACATTTTTCAGGCCACGAAGAAAAATATTTTTTAGAGGGTATCGCAAAGTTACTTTCCCGAACAAATAAGTGTCTTGAGATGGTAGGGGACTATATTGAAAAATAAATTTTATTTCGAATTTTCTGCTGATTATTTCATGCCTATACCGAGAATACATTGAACTCCCCTCGTATGTATGTATGATACTACTAAATTATTTGAAGAAATAATCAGTCTAATCTCGGTATGACCATTATTGGGAGAATTTCCATATTTTGCCATTAACAACAACTTGCTTGTTGAATGTGGATTCCGCAAAAGAAGCGTTATGTCTGTACATACATATATCTATTAAGTCGAAAAAACATTTTTTTTACTTTTTATAATTTGAACGTGAAACCTAGGAACCTAAGTTAGACACTGTTTTAGTACTCAGTCATTGTATTACAAATTCTAGAATACATTTAGCCGTCTAGACGCTGAAATGATCTGCGTACTGGGTCTTTGTCACCATCCGGTAGTTGATATTGAATATGATTGGATTTTGATAAAATTCCATGGTCAAATCTTGGAATTATATTCGCATATCGCAATTTAAAATCACATCAACGTACTAGCTTTTGTCCGCGACTTCGTTCGCTGAAAAAGTTCACTGAAAAATCTAACCCGTTGTATTACCCCTTAGAGAGAAGGGGACAGTTGTTTTTCTATTACCAGTTTTTAAGTTGGACCAAGCCTAATACATCTGAAATAAACCGCATTCAATTAATAATAAGCAATCAATCATTTCGCGTTTTGCGTGTAAAAAATTACAGACAGACGGATAGGCGGCCAAAAATTCTAAAAATTATATTTTTGGCTTCTGTTGGTCTTCTGTAGATTCCCCATAGCGACTTTTTGGCAATATCTTTCAAGTACAGACAGCGGTCAGCTACTATTCATTTATATGTATTGATATGGATGTACGGATCTAGTATCTTAATATATTTATCTAAAGCAAGCAGATACTGAAAGGCCAGTGTAAATGGAAACATAAGGAGGAGGCCCAAACAAATGTATTTACTTCCCTACTGGTGAACGGTCAGTTTAAAGAGTTCTTAAATATAAATTTAGATGAGCTTGCATGAAAAGATTGATGAATGTCGATGTAGCAAAAGAAGTACGCAGAGTTCGTGGCAAATTGAAGGTAAAGTTAAAGATTAGACGGCCTCTGCGACGCACCGGCAGTACGCTTGTCTGTGATAAAGGTGTTGTTCGAATCCCGGCAAGGTCATAATGACAATAGAACTTTCTCTGATTGGCTTGGATGTTTATCTATATAAATAGTAAAATACAGTAGGGTTGAGTTTGTTTCTCGTAGCACAAGTTTCGAACTTACTTCGAGGCTAACTCGATCTTTGTTAAATGTCCCTTTAATAAGTACCCATATATTATAGAAAAAGTAAAGGTTAGACATAATCTTTAAAATTATTTTCCTTTTACTAAACATACAAACGATAAGTTTCTTTTCAAAAAAAAATGAGAAACAGTCTCGGCCGTCAACAAATAAACAAGCGTACGGAGGCGCATCGTCGGATATTTAATAATTCATCCGAACTGTGTGTCTGTTCGTGCGTCTAATGTGTACGGACGTGAGTGGTTTGGTATAATTAACAGGCGAATACGGAAAAATACACGTGGGCTGTCAGGAGTCGGAACGAGTTTTCGAGAAGGTTTGTTTGTTTGTAATATCTTTATTGCATAGAAATTTAACACAGTAACAAGAAAATAGTAAGTACATAGTTATAAAAGAAACAAATCATTTGCAATGGCGGACTTATCTCATGATGCGATCTCTTCCAGTGAAGATCTTTCGTACGTGAACCCACACAAGATTGGACAGTTTGTTTTTAGGTAGCGACTCGACGGTTTTAAGTGCACAGATAGTGCTAGCCTAATGGATAGAATAAGAATTTCAAGATTATTAATCAATCCCGCGATTGAATTTTACAATCTGCAAAGGGAACATTGATTACTAATATTAAATCATGCTTCTTTCTTAGAGGCGTTAACAGAAAGATCGTATCTTCCGCTAGGCTCAGTGTTATGCCTGGGGAACCACGACTTCGACGATGTTGAGTTGAGACAGAGGTTGTATTTATGCTCCAATCCGTGAAATCTTTATAAATGCGATTTGAGTCTTTGCTGCTATTGGCTGAGCGAGTCGTATTCTTCTCTGTGATTGATTCAAATTCAAAATCTTTATTGCATATCATAAAGTACATAGGTTTATGTCGGCTATTATGTTGAATATAACAATAATAATAATTGGTTGATGTCGTTTGACGTTTGAGTTGTCACCATAGTCATTGTAATTACATGGCGACAATATTCGAATCAGTGCCTGACTCACCCAATCAAGGATACATGGTCAAAGGCATACCCCAGGCTTTTCTCCAGAGTGGTAAAGATGCAACTGGGACTAAACCAGACCAGGAGGAAGAATATTCGATATCGACGAGGCGGGCGCATCCAGACAGAGGTTTCGAGAAGGTTTGTAATATCTTTATTGCAGTGCCGTGTGGTTCCCGGTACTAATAAAAAAAAGAATAGGACCACTCCATCTCTTTCCCATGGATGTCGTAAAAGGCGACTAAGGGATAGGCTTACAAAATGGGGATTCTTTTTTAGGCGACAGGCTAGCTGTCACTCTCTCTCAATCTCAATTCTATCATTAAGCTAAATAGCTGAACGTGGCCTTTCAGTCTTTTCAAGACTGTTGGCTCTGTCTACCCCGTAAGGAATATAGACGTGATGATATGTATGTCTGTAAACTTTGAAACGATTTCACAATTTTCTCAACCACCAACACGTTATAACTTGCACCCTACCCGTAGTCACCGATCCGGAAAACATTGAATTTTTACTGAAATCACCCTAGCTTTTAAGAAATTATGCCGCATTGTTGATAAAGAATAATGTTTGAATTTTCATACAAAGAGCCGCATTATGTTGCCGCATAATAACTGATAATAAGGTGCATTATAAATGTATACTCTACACGAATGAGTAATTTTGGAGATAAGCCTAGTAGTTTATTTTTGGGATATGAATTTACAAAAAATAGAATGAACGTCGTGAAACATATCCTAATAATATAAATTCAAAAGTATGCAACGATTTGTCAATGTGAGTGTGTTTGTTTCTATTTCACGCAAAAACTCCTGAATGGATTTTCATGAATCCATAACATGTAAATTATTTCATGTTGTTAAGGTACTTAAACTATGGTACCATATAGGTATTCGATAATACATATAAAGTTTTATTGTTATGTTTTCTTTGATGGATTTAAAAACATAAAATAATGAATTTACTCGTAGTTTATCAACAGAACGCGAAGCTCAAAAATCCGGCGGGAACCAGCGGCATCCTCTAATATAAAACCTTCTAATTTGAATACAAAAGTACCTACATCCCATCTGAGGACGTCCGCAACATATTTTTTTATTTTTTCGCGATAAAAGAGGCCAGCCAAAAAGCATTTCTGTGTTATTCCGAGAAAAAAACGTGCAAAACCGTGACGCATCCGACATTTTTCAATATCGACGCAGAAAAAAAAAGATATTAGGCGAATATAAGTACGAAGAGGTAAAAATAAAGGTTATTACACCGTCGCGGTTGACACGGACTTTATCAAAGGGCTGCATTTTAGGGCAGCCAATAAATTTTTCACTTTAAATTCTAGATATAAGGTTTAAATTTGTTTGATTGGCTGAAATTATCAGCGTTATTGTTTCAAGCAATTCACGCATCGGTAACTTGTGAAAAGGAAGAACATTTGTCTTCAGGTCGGAGAGGGATGGAAGTATGTATGATAGACGGGCGGCGTCCACTGCGGCGACGTGCGCCGTAGCTCAAGCCACGCCGCATAGTTTCTCATCGGCGTACTCTAAAATAAACACAAACTTTTTATGCGTTCCTGGTATATTTAGATGATATTGTCGCGTTGTTTTCAGTGAAAAAAAGTGTTAAGTGGATGATTTATATTAAGTGGGGCCCGTTATGGCCGGCTTCCGGCGTAATGACTTACTAAACGAATATAGAGACTGCTTTTACGAACATTTTGACCCCATAATGCAGTATATGTATGGAATAATTCATTTTTTGTGATCGCGTCTGTTAACTATGTCCGTAAAATAAACGTTACCTACGATAATAAAAACTACAACAGAATTTTCATTTTATGTTAATAAATGCATTTTAGCAGCGGAAATATAAATTTCAATATTTTTTTTACAAAAATAGTAGTTTTACAAAAAACTTAAAGTAACGTTCGTTACCGTAATAGTTTCTTACAAATCTATATAACCAAATGGGAAAAAACAGCAAAATCTATTCAGCGGATATGGTATTTATACCTTGGCCAGTTACCTTGTCCATTTTATAAACGGAAAAGTGTGTTAGTTTGTTTGTTGCCTGTTCAGGTTTTTTTATAATTAACCAAATTTTATGAAATGTTGTCTTCACTAGTTCCTTCGTTCATACAATTTCACTCTTTTAAAAAATATTGAGAAGAACATAAAATAACGTGGAATCGGCGTTAAACGGCAATGTAATTACGCGAGCGAAACCGCGCGCCAAAGCTAGTCTTGAACAAGTATAGACTAAGTACTGTTCTTACATCGATTAATTTTATAAAGCAATAGTACCTATTTTAACTAAGAAATGATACGGGAATGTTGTGATGTGAAAGAAAATATAGTAAGAGGAATAGAAAAAGGAATGCTGAGATGGTTTGATCATGAGGAGAAGATGAATGAAAGAATGAGGTTAACTTACCAAAATATTACTTACACTTACAAGTGTACCCAAACCGCCGAGCTTACATGAAAGGGGTTATGAATGTGGATGAAGCGAAAGAAGTATGCAGAGATCGTGGCAAGTGGAAAGATGTAGTCTCTGCCTAGGTACCTCTCTGGGAAAGAGGCGTGATTTTATGTATGTATGTATAATAGTATTTTTTACCTCAATAATAAGCAAGTGATGAAGACTTAATTAATTTATGGCCGTTAGTTAACGCTTTATTGAGCTCGAAACACATTGTATTTTTCTAATGAGCGTTAATTAATAATTGCAGGTTACTTGTAAATGATGATGTGCCGTGTGGTTCCCGGCACAATACAAAAAAGAATAAGACCACTCCATCTCTTTCCCATGGATGTCGTAACAGGCGACTAAGGGACAGGCTTACAAACTTGGGATTCTTTTTTGGGCGATGGGCTAGCAACCTGTCACTATTTGAATCTCAACTTTTATCATTACGCCAAATAGCTGAACGTGGCCATTCAGTCTTTTCAAGACTGTTGGCTCTGTCTACCCCACAAGGTATATAGACGTGACCATATGTACATATGTTGTAAATGAATTGTATATGAAAATGTTGGTATCATCCTCATGGTGGTAGGTTAGGTTGCATCCCCACCTCTCTGGTGTGGAGCCCAGGGTCCACCTGTGGGTATGTCAAGTTTTTACACGAAGCCACAACCATCTGACCTCCACAACTTTTGCAGGGTAACCTAAACTGTGTTGGGTTAAAACAAGTATTTTGATCAAATTTTGGTTCGAACGTATTTTAAAGTTTAGAGTTCCATTAAATATATTATACTATTTATAAATATTTCAGGTATCAAACGCGCATGTAACCCTTTTTATATCACAAGACGTTTAAGAAGAAAACAATTTAAAAAGATCTTAAACAGGAGGAACTTGCAACTTGAAAGGAGACAAGGCAGAAGTATGCAGTGAGTGAGAAGATGGAGTCTGCCCGTCCTGCCTGGAATAAGATATGATTATGTAAATGTTAACCTTAACTTTGTAAATGAGGAATAAGACGTAATTATATACTCGCAAATGAAGTCATACAGCTGAACGTGGCCTTTCAGTCTTTTCGAGGCTGTTGGCTCTGTCTACCTCGCACGGTATATAGTCGTGACTATATAAATGTAAACCTAAATGTTGCAATTAAGAAAACATGAGAACCAATTCGGGAACAATTAAAAAATACTGATCGTACTAAAAGATACAATTTAAATTACAACATTTTTATCAATCCAAATAGTACAATTAAACGTAATAAAAATACACTTTACACATGGTATGATACACACTCAATAACAATTTCAAAGCCATTCATTGAATATAAGCACTTAAATACCAAAGCATCCATAACGAGGTGATTTTGCTACCATGTAAAGGTTTTTGTCCGATAAGAAAGTAGCCTGGCCCCATGGAATAAACATTAATGGTGTTGAAAAAAAAACTAAGTAGGTAGGTTCGTATTATAGTAAGTTTGCCGATACAGTATAGATAATGAGGTGTCGGTAAAGTGTATTGTTTATTTTCTTTATCTTCATTACAAAATAATGTAAAGACGTGCTTAAAACCTTTAGCGTGGGCTTAGTGAAATGAAGTGCATACTTAATATAAACAGACTTTTACAAAGCAACTGAGGAATTAACAAATATTCCTCTAAAAAACTGTTAATTTTTTGTAAAATTTAAAACAAATTACAAAAATAATAATTAAAAAATGATAATAGGTTTATGAGAAAAAATAAAACCATGTAAACTATAACAAAAAACAATTTCATTCTTTTAATGACTAAACATTATTCTAAAAAATTAAAAATGTTTAAAAGAAAAAGAAATAAAGCGGCTATTAAAAAAATGTATATAACGGCCGTGTGGTTCCCGGCACTATTACAAAAAGAATAGGACCACTCCATCTCTTTCCCATGGATGTCGTAAAAGGCGACTAAGGGATAGGCTTATAAACTTAGGATTCCTCTTTTAGGCGATGGGCTAGCAACCTGTCACTATTTGAATCTCGGTTCTATCATTAAGCCAAATAGCTGAACGTGGCCATTCAGTCTTTTCAAGACTGTTGGCTCTGTCTACCCCGCAAGGGATATAGACGTGATCATATGTATGTATGTATGTAACTATTACAAACAACAATTTTATTCTTTTAAATAACTAAATTTATTCCATCAGCCAGTGATTCCATCAAAAAGACCACAAATTAAATTTAGAACAAGGCTGTTACACACCTTCTTTTGCCTAAAAAATAACAAATTAAACAGATTATAAAAATAAAAATAAGAAACATTTTAATTGGTACTTTTTATTGATGTCGTAAAGCGGCCAGTACCAAACCGGTCTAATTTTTTTTAGTTAAGAATTTCATAGCGCACATAAATGTAATGTGTAGGCGTATTTATCAAGTGTCAGTTGTATTTTGGTAGCGATTTTCTATTTTGTTATGCCATACGTCATGTTCATTTTAGTCGAAATGTAGGCGTAATAGCTAGAATGCTAATCATAATGAATATTCATTACATTTTTACACTTGGTTGAATATTATTTGATTAAATGGACGTTGATTTTGCGGAAAAAAAATTGTTTGCTTAGCTAAATAAGACTTAATTATATTTTTCTCATATACATTTTATTATTCAAAGAAGTGGTAAAATATTCTATAATTTATGTTTACAGATAAACACTAACAGTGTCCGGCATCTCAATAGAAATATGGTATGGCTGATTCGGATTCAAACTTCGGATTTTGGCACCTAGCATTCTAAGCCTATAACCGATTTTAAGTAAGTCGGCTTTTTTAACGATTTAATAATATCTTAAAGATTTCAGGCAGTGTCTAAGTAATTAAATTAAAGTATTGGCAACACAGTCTGTATCTTAAGCTGTGCGTACATTCGTTGCTTTACGAGCCACCGTTGTAATTCCAAATTTAAATTTGCCTTAATTACCAGGCGTACTAACATAGCATAATCACGAGTAGGTGCACCGGGGGTCCTGTGTAAGTGAATCTGATGAAATATTTTTTATTTGAACCGCTGGCGCGGCGGGCGGTAGGCGCCGCGCGACCGTGCCTCGGACGGACGTCGCATAACTTCATACCCGGAGGTCGTTACTATGCTGTATGAGAAGGGAATATTTCTAATCCATCTATGTTACCCTAGTAGTCATGCAACACTTTCCAGAAAAAAATTAAGTATCAATATTGGTCCAGCGGTATAGCTGTGAAAGCGTAAGACTTCAAACAGACAGACACAGACTTCTGCAAATATTTATGTAATAATACCTTGTATGGATATGGATGAATGGTATGAAAGTATGGCAAGCTTCTCAACTTAAAAATCAACTCTGTTAAATTAAAAAACCTCTGAAAATGCACTGCTATTTGTATAATTAAAGAAAAAGTAAAACAAATCTTGAAAATAACTAAAACACGTCTGGCTATACAAGAGCTGGATTCAAGTGGGGTATTACCCCTCACACGCGTGTCGTAGTGGGTAAGTGAACACTCCAACGGAAGGTCAAGTGATCACTTGACATAAGTGATCTTCAAACCTCTATAGTATGATTTGATGAAAATATTTGAAGTGATAATCAGGATTATCGATGTATAATTACAAAGTAAACGATGAACTATAAAATGATTGTTCATTGTGTAGTTATACTACAAAGAAACTATTTTATTTTTATAGGTAATTAGCAATTTATGAATGTAAGGCCTAAAAAAATATATCTCTAAGTGTTTTAATTTTTTTTATATTAAATTTGGGTGCAATTCACCTCTGTCTCTGCTTGGTGGTAGGTAAGTAATATGGTGAGTTATATTGGTGTATTTTAATTTTATTTATTTAAAAAGCGCTTAAATTCTTAAACTACGTATGAAAGAAAATATTTGACACAACAGACAATAAAATGTCAGTGTTGCCACTATGGCCATCAGAAAATCCAATTCGATTATAAATGTCATAATTCACCGCTTACAAACCGCTGTTGGGGAAAAATAAACGCCATTAAATTTAATTTTCTATTTTTGAACGTCGTCAAATACAATTTTTTATGGCGCGCGAGTGGTGCTCTGTCATTTGTTTTGGTTATAACCCCGAGAGGAATGTTGGAAGTACCGGCATTATGGCAAAGACCTTCCGAAATGGAGTACTATATAATATATTATTTAAAAAAAGACATACAGTATATTGCAGCTGGAAATTTGACGAATCATGTTTCTAATACATCTCATAAAATTTTGGACTTTTAAATTTTTATAACTAAATTGATAAGTTTATTTTTCTGCTGAAATGGTAAACTCGTAATATTACTTTTTTATATATTGGGTTACTTGGGTTATGGATTTTTAAATTGTAAATGAATAGATTAGAACAAACATCTTATATTTTTGATTTGCCTGTTCCTGATGGTAGTTTATTCGAATTTTCCACAGTCACCGAGGACGACGTTTCAAAAACCATCCAATCCATAACTTCTAATGCTGTCGGGCCGGATGAAATCAGTCGCGGGATGCTGATCCCAATTCTCAGTTTTATTCTCCCTGTCATCACGCACATTATAAATACCAGTTTTATAGATCATCGTTTTCCTACCTCATGGCTTAATGCTTATGTTCGTCCTCTCCCCAAGATTCCTGATCCTATCCGTTTAAATGATGTGCGTCCCATTTCCATCCTTTCCTTCCTGTCTAAAATCCTCGAAGCCTCTGCCTTTAATCAGTTTTTAAAACACTTGATTGACAACAATCTTCTCAATCGATATCAGTCTGGTTTTAGGCCCGGACACAGCACAACTACTGCACTGCTTCGTGTTACTGATGACATAAGAAAGGGCAAGGAAAACCAAAAGTTACCATATTGGTGTTAATTGATTTTAGTAACGCGTTTAATACTGTCGATATCGATATTTTACTAACTATTCTAACCCGTTGCAACGTCTCCCCTTCGGTGATTGATTGGTTCTCGAGTTATCTTCGCGGTCGTCGGCAGCAGGTTCGCAACGGAGCGGAGACATCCGACTGGTGTGATCTGAAAGCCGGCGTACCGCAAGGCGGCATTTTATCTCCTATCCTTTTTTCTATTTTTATTAATCTTCTCTCGTCTCATATTACATGTTCTTATCACTTTTATGCAGACGACTTGCAGCTTTATACACATACTAGTTTAGACGACATAGATAAGTCAATATCCATAATAAATAACAATTTAAACATTATACTGGGGTGGTCTAAAAACTTTGGGATCCAGGTTAATGTAAAAAAGTGTCAGGCGGTTGTAGTTGGAAGTACCTATCAAATAAATAACATAGACATCAATAGTACGCTGCCTCTGATGTTTGACGGGACTCCAATACCTTTTAGTCCTACTGTCAAAGACCTCGGTCTTCTCATCGATTCAAACCTTTGCTGGAACCCATATGTCGTTGAGCTCAGTCGAAAGGTCTACGGGTCTCTACATTACCTGCAACGTCTGAAACATTTTCTTCCCATTAAAACCAAAGTAATGTTGGCTCAAGCACTTGTTATACCCATTATTGATTATGCTGATGTGTGTTGTCTGGATCTAACTGAAGAACAACTTAATAAGCTTGAACGTCTTCTCAATAATTGTATCAGATTTATTTTCTGTCTTCGTAAGTATGACCATGTCTCTGAATTCCGTTCTCAACTTAAGTGGCTGCCCATCCGACAACGTAGGAATCTTCATATTCTTTGCCAACTTTATAATATACTTAATAATCCCCTAGCTCCAGATTATCTTAGATCCGAATTTCAACTTTTAAGTTCCACTCATGAAAGAATCCTACGTTCCTCTAACAGGTTGACCCTTGCAACACCTTTTCACCGTACAGGTTTTTATTCAAATTCTTTCGCTGCTACAGCTGTTAGACTTTGGAATGCACTTTCCGATTCCGTTCAAGCTTCTCTGAGCCGCGCCAGTTTTAAGTCGCATGTGGTCCAGTTGTTTCTGACTCAGTCATGAGAGAGTAATCTCTGTATGTAATCTGCTGCAAATATATATATATATATATATTTATGTATATATATGTATTTATGTATATGTATGTTTACTGTAGTATATAGGTATATATTATGTATAGGTTTTTAGTATATATCATATAGTAAGTAAGTATGTTTATTGTACATTATTATTATCACCCACACAAAGGTTCTCCGCTTAACCCAATGGTAGACTGTTAGATAATGCTATTAGCATTAAGTCCGCCTATTGTACTTTACAAATTGTTATTGTTACAATAAAGAATAAATAAATAAATAAATAAACAAGTCTTAAACTTAACTTTAGGGCTTGCTCCAATTTGTACAATTTTAACTGTTGGTATATTTATTTGCTAAACAAATTTCATTTAAAATTTCGTAGACATTTTACAGATATTAATTGAATTTTTAATCTTATGACAATTTTTGCAGCAATGTCTCTAAAGGTAAGGCAAAATGAAAAATGTATTTTACTTTCATGTTTTAAGTGGCTGCCATTACACTTTTTCCCTTTTAAAATTATTACTGCCTACCCCTAATGAGCAATGCTATTAAACAATTACCAGGAACACAGCACCTGGCGCGGCCTGTATTCTATTAATACGTAATCGCTTTAAGGAGATGCGTTTAATGGTCGCCTTCCATTAGGCCACGTCGTAAATTATACCTCCTTACGAATTATACTACCCTGGTAGATACTTAAGCTACTGGTTAGTGACAATGCAGGAATGATTTACGATGAAAACCTGAAAATTATGCACTTGAAAGTAAAAAGGGCAGAAAGGTTTAAAGAAATTAAAACAAAAGGTCAAATTAACCTTGCGGTTCTAGTTCGAATTCACGTCTATAGGGTAAACTGTCCTCATAAAATAAGAATAAGATAAAGCCTCTTTAAATAAGATAAAGCTTCTAATATTATTTTTTACTTTATCCAATGCAAGTAAGTATGTTATAAACCAAGCCTACATTACACAAAACGGCTTAGACACAATTTTAAACAATTTCAGGTTTCAAAATTATATACGTATTGAACAAATTAACACTTTGGCATACATTTATAATTGCATGGACTTTCAAAACAGATTAAACACTGGTATATCCAAGACACCCCAATCACTTTTCGGAAACAAATTAAAATGCATAAAACACATTAAGTGTACCTCGTTAACCCTTCGTTCTATGAAATTACTGCGCGAATTAACCCCCCCGAAGGGTTGATTCGACCCTGTTTAAATTATGATAGATTGGAATTCAGTGACACAGTACAGTGTGGGATGGGTATTATAAATCTAATGTATTAAAAAGAATATTGTTTGTTTTGTATTCGTGGGGCGATTAACACAGATGTTGTATTTCATTGAGTACGTTGATAAAATAAGATACGTAGTGGTTTTAAATAAGTACATATATATATAGTGTGAATAATGATATTATGCGGATATTCTACCAAAAACAATGTCACATCTTTTTGTTACCTGATACTTTCTCAATTGAAGGTTGACTTCAAACTCAGGATTCATTTAAGCCAATTCAATTCAAGTGATAGGTTACCTAACTTAACTATTTACTTGGTGGGGACATTGTGGTGCCTCTTGTAACTAGCACTTGTTGTAAGTATTTCAGTGCAATCGACACTCTGCACCTGAATAGATGAAGTCTGCCAGATACCAAACCAATATTGCAAAATCTTTTAATAGGAATCTTTTTTAACTTTAGCTGACCATGTAAGTAACATAGAATCCTGAAGTTTACGACGCAAAAATATAATGCAACTGAAAACCTACCGCACATAAAACTATTATTTAAAAATGGCTCTAAATGGAGTAAAAAAACTCACATCCTCACAGATAACAAAGCAAAAACAATATCCGCTCGGAGTAATTTGGCAGCCCTTGGGAGTCCCAAAGGAGTGCGCTCTTACAAACTAACAAATTTGTGTAGGGCTGACGCATTGTAGTTAATTCATTATGAATAAATAAGTGATATATGGCGAAACCGTTTAATTTTCTCTCAAAGTAGAAAAAGAGTTGTTCCTTTCTTTATTCTATCCACAAAGGATACTTTTTCTGTTGATATCGTAGAAGTGGACAATAATACTAATGACTAGTAGTATACATTCCCGGGAAGGGTTGGTGCCAGACAAGCGGGAGACGGCTGTGTGGCCTCTGTCGGTCTTTCGCCAATGAGAAATGGAAGGGATTTTCCCTATATTTGTTCCTGTTTCGTGTTCCCTGGGGAAGAGCGCAGTGATCACCCATGGACATGAGCTAGTTTAAGTATTATAAGATGTCATCTAAAGTGACTTCTGTCTGAGCTCAATAGCCGTGCGGGAAGCATAACCTAGATTTATCCATGGTTGTTGTAAAAGTAGTAGTAATTCTAGTTGTAGGTCTAAATAAAATTGCTTATACCGTTTGTCATCTCTCATAGGTACCATGCATACAGTGACTGAAATCTCACGACATAAATGTCGAAATTGTCCAGTATCATCCCTAATAATACGGTACATCGGAGTTGAAGCACCAAAACACCCGCCTGTTTTGACTCCGCAGCATCACGTGGATAAATCACACGCCTAATGTATCGAAAACACGTACTGGCAATCCTTAAAACTATATAACGAAAGTGAACCCTATTTCCTTAAACAGAAGATAAAAATTTGCTTTACAATTCTCGGTTAGGGTTGCCACTCATAGATACATGCATTAAAGTGCAATTTTCTTTGTTACGAACGCCCAGTCGCGGTTTCGATACAAGGAGATCAAACCAAATAACGAATGCAGTTGCATATATGTGTATGAACCTTACGGTTATTGTATAAGGTTTAAAATGGTTGGCTTTTTAAGTTGGTAATGTAAAATAAAAGTTAGTTCACTTGTAATCCACGCGAAAGCTTTAGGATTAGTGTTTGATGACATCATTATTTTTCAAATGACTATCGAGTTGGGATTTCCTCGAGGGACCAACCCTAAGGGTGAAGTATTTTTTTTATAACGTCGTGATTTATCGTTTTTTGTTTGCAATTTCGTAAGTGAGGTTTTATGAAGATTGTTTTTTTTTAAGGGTACAATGTCTTTTCCATAAAATATTTTCAAAAGTAGCTAACTTTACGATATGCAAAAATTCTCTAATTCGTTTCTTTTATTGGTTTATAGAAAAAAGAATACCTATATGATAATTAAAATCAAAGATCGTTGTCAAAGAATGATTACATATGGTAGAAGAATTTCATAGAAAATACTCTACTCGGACTGAGGCATAAGAAAGAGTTTAGAGATGTATAAAACAATTTCATTTTTAAAAATGTTAAACTATGTAGATGACCGCCACAAAACAAACATCATATAATAATCTCTGGAATACACTCATATAACAACAACTCAATTATTTCCCAATAAAACGTTGCAAATCCCAAATAATCTTCACCAACTTCCTACACTACATTGCTATTCCAAATTCATCCCTATTTTCATAAAAATATAATCCAAACAACGCGCATCTTAAATTTGTTAGCATTGTCCATGATACATAATCACCAGATAGTGTAATTTAAATCTTAAAATAATCGCAATAAGGTCTTCAAAGACTGCAATATATATTTTTGAATTAGAAACTAGTGATGGTCCCTTGTTTCAATTTTCCAGCCCAGTGAATACTATCGGGTCGAGATTGGGCCGTAATGTATGGGATCCGCAGATGTCGCGAAATTCAAAGATGGCGATGCATCAAAAGTTAATGGGCTGTCTCGCTGATGCAAATTAATTACGATTTGAGTGAGACACGTGACGTTGTTGTGGATAGTTTAATATGACATAGAAGATGTGGGCTTGTCATTCGAAAATTAAAGAAAACAAAGTAGAGATCTAAATACAAAATATAGGAAGGCCCGTCTATTAAAATATTAAATAACAAATATTTTGGTATTTTAAGTTCTCTGTTAAGAAAAATAACAATGTAAATGTAAAAAAGTAATAAAGATTTCGAAGACAGTTACTGCTGTGTAATTAAAATAATATATTAATACATAAAGGTAGACAATTTTACAATCATAATGAATGAATAAATATGTTTTGATTAATGTTTAAATAATTAATTAATACAACACTAAGACTATTAAGATTTAATATCTTTTATATATAAATTTGATTAATGATATAAAATACGTAGAATATTGTTAACCATTAATTTATATCGATTATGAATTATAAATAAAGAAATACGGTCTGCGTCTCCCTGACGGAAAACGGTCACCGCATGCGATGCGAAAAAAAAAAATTATTCTATCATAACTTCTCGTACTTTATGGGGTCCTAGTACATTCAATATTAGTAAAATTTAAGCATAGGTACACTTTGTAGCATCAATTTGTTGCATTATTTAGTGAACACTCCGAAAGGGTCGCGGGGTTGTAATCCGGGCTCGGGGGAGCAGTAACACGAGACGACGGACGGACAAACAGATAAATTTGTATACACATAACAGTATGTTACGGTAGACGATGATGGCCGACACTTAAGGGTATAAAGTTTCTATTTTTGAGTAGTGTTACATTGTTGCGTGACGGGCTTAGAATATATTTGCTGGAGATACATAACATTTTGTTGTAAAAATTTAAACTTAACATTAAGAGGGAAACTTGTGACATCAAAATGTGAATGAATCTCTCTTATTAGAAAGGCGCAATTTTTTTTGTGATTTGCGAAATCGATAAATTTTATATGATATGATCCAAAATACTTTCAATTTTAAGACTTGGATTTTGATCAAATTAAGAACGTCTTGGCAAAACGCGTAACCGAAAACGGATGAAGCGAAGGAAGTATGCAGAGATCGTGGCAAGTGGAAAGTTGTAGTCTCTGCCTACCTCTACGGGAAAAAGTCGTGGTTTTATGTAAGTATGTATGTTTAAGACTAGGACTGCATTCGTCATTCTTCAAGTTGACATGCAAAAATTTATACAAACCTACTTACTCCAAAGCTTTGACGTTTTCAACTCAAAATTTACATACACATACAGTAAAAAACTTACCTTTTACTTTCGCACACACGAAAAGATCTGCTAACGCTTATCTCGATCAAATTTTGAATCGAACCGAAAAAGATCTCGAGTTTCACCAACTTACCTGGAAAGATGAAACAGATATGTTAGTTTTAAGAAAAGAAAAAAGATGATTAATCGCACAGTTGTCGTTTACTAAGTAATCGATGAATCATAAGCATTTGTAGGAGCGTTATCGTGTTATGTCTGTGACTTCTATTTTTATTGTTTTGTTCTTTCTGTCAACACTTGTTTGTCCTTTATAAAAAAAAAACTTTAAAACAGATTAATGCATTTTACGCATATAAGACTACTGTAAAATTGTATCTGAATTTCCCGAGTAATCAATAAAGGAGTGAAAAATAAAAAGCTGTTGCAATACAATGCATACAAGCATGCGAACCTTCCTTACAGTGTTGCAAACAACATATTAAATTTTACCATAAACACTGCCTTCTTTATATGATTCTTGTCCACAGAATTTGAAATAAGAAGACTGTATATTTTTTCGATTTCTATGTTTTTGATACGAGTGCGCAGCTAGGTCATCTCTAGGTTACGGCCGTTTCTCTAGTGGACATCACTAAAGTTTTAAGTTAATCTACACCTGAAATATTAAGAAAACATCCCTTTTTTACCCTTGACGTACTGATCATGAGGTGGTATTCAAAAGGCGGTCTAGTTTATAACTACGTTTTTACTACTTAATTCTGTGTTTTCAATTGTAACTAATTTATTGTAAGTTTATTATTTTAATTATCACGAGAGATCCAACAAGAGTCGACCAATTTTAAAAATCTAAGAACATGTCAGACATTTGATTTATTCTTCTCAAGAAGCTTAAACCGTCTTGAGTTTCATTTACATGGTTTGATGCGTTTTATCTCGGTTTACATTAATTTGTTAGTAGTTTTGACGCAAGAGTTATAACTATTGTTATAACTATTGCTTTGGCTAATCAATTATTTATTTAGATTCTAGTAGTTATGCAACTGAGTTTGAACCCAGCCTATTTCTTACTACGATTCCTTAGTTTTTGAAAAGCTAATCGTCTCACCGGAGCCATCTACGTCCAACACTCTCTTCATAAATGGTCTATTATGAAGGTTTTCCTTATCATTTTCCTGTGGAAGATACGAAAATAGAATAAATACTAATAAAAAAAGAATAAAACCGCCACCACGCTGGCAGCGTACGTAAAAACCTTTTGGGCCAAGAAGATCATTTAAGGCAAAAAATAAAGAAATAAATAATAGGCTAATTCCACTAATATTATAAATGCAAAAGTGAGATTATTTGTTTGTAACCTCTTCACGGTTTATCTATTGAATTAATCTTCTTTAAATATCACGTCTATCTAAAGGTTCCCTATGTGGGTACGAGTACTTTTTATCCCGGTTAAAACTATAGTTCCGGTGGGATTTGCGAAAAACCTGTGTTTTTTTGTAGGTGGCGCAAAATTCGTCGCTATTTGTAGGTGGCGTTAATTTCTTCAGTTTTTTGTAAATGGCGTTAAATTTTAAATTCACGCGGACGCAGCTGCGTGTAAAAGACATAAATGAATAAAGAAGTTATACGTAAGTACATTATGCTTAAGAGTTTCATAATTAAAACTATTAAAATCATTATGCTACTTATCCAAAAAGAGTTGTTGATAATTCTATCTTGTTCTCTCATAAGTAGCTGTGTATTGATTTAACCATTACTGTTCAATAGACCATTCCAACCGCTGCTTATCTGAAACTAGTCGAATAACCACCAAAATGGCCGTCTTATCTTACCAGCTATTCGGTTAACTCGTCTAATAAATAACTTAATTAAGTTTATTACCCGTTTTTATCAGAACAACTGGTACAGTTTACCGAGACACCAGTTTATGGTCGAACGAAACGATTTTGTGTAGCCAGAAGTGTATGTATCGTCATATATTAAAAACTTTGAGGTATTTTCTTCGAATACAATCAGCTGATCTATTTATGGTTGGTTTATTATGTGAATTTCCTAAAATCCTTCCTTAACAGATTTTAACGACGTGATAATGGTCGACATGCTATATTTCAGCGAAATAAGATAGTTTGCCGTTGATAGGACATTACTACATAAGTCTTTTAAGAATTACCCTTGTAAAAATGTCATTAACATAACACAACTTATAATCACGTTTATATCCCTTGCGGGGTAGACAGAGCCAACAGTCGAAACACTGAAAGGCCACGTTGCGCTGTTTGGCTTAATGATAGAATTAAGATTGAAATAGCGACAGGTTGCTAGCTCATAGCCTAAAAGAATATAAGCCTATTCCTTGGTCATTAATATAATAAATTAATTTATTTCCTTTTTTAGGCACTTTATTTTTCTTCCTCCTAGCGTTATCCGGATATATTTTTACTTCTCTGGATAGGAATTCCATATTCCTTATTCTAGAATCAGACTAAGTCATCGAAACCACGGACCAACAGCTAGTAAAAATTAAACTCGCTCCGTATCCCAACTTGCTATTCACAAATAAAGGAAATAAACTATACGATTGTGAGTCCAAGGGATGGCTAGCTGTCGGGTTGGACTTTAAGATCGCGGAGACATAAATAACTTCAACAGTGGGAGCTGAACAATCGGCGGGGTTTGGTGGCGCGTCACCATCCAGTCAGCGAGCCCGTACAAAAAACGGCGAAGCACTATTCTGGAGTAAAATGACGAGAGACTAGAATTAACGGTGTGTAATTTGTACCATATATGTTTATTTATTTATTTAAAAAAATAAAACGGTATCCGATTTCGAAGATTCTGTTCTGTCACACGCATATTATCATGCCTTTTACCCGGTACGACGTAGGTAGAGGAAGTAATCGTAAGACTTGGAGTTTGATAAGTACCATCGAAATCTTGAGATAGTGACAGTTTTTTCCTAATTACTCTTATGGCTGATCAAACTTTAAGCATTGGACTATTTTTAAGATAAGAGTTTATCAATTACTGAAGCTAAGGATCCGTGTTAATGATGCAAGTAACTCAGTTTTAATTTGCCGCGTTAAAATGCATAAGAAACTCACACGAGTCTTATATGATAAGAAATATTTACTGTTGTCTTGGTAATTTCTATGAGATATCCTTTTGTGTTCTTCATATTTTACGTTTCCCAACCGAACACATAAATATATCAAAACGAAAACAATAGCAGGACATCGAGATATCGCATCACACGCCTAACCCACGGACATATTTCAAAAAAGGAGATAAAACTATAAAAAGTAAAAACATAAAAACCAACATCGAAAAAAATACGTGATGGGCATTAATTAAAATGGACCCACGACAAGGAATCCAGAAAAACAAAGAAGTTAAACAAACCTTCGCAGTGGGAGCCCCCGCAATGATCATCATCTCACATTTTTAATCATCGGACATAAAATTTGTACCGTCGATCGAAAAGTGACTCTAGTGATGGGTAATAGAATTCGAAGTGGGTTTGCATTATCGATAAAAAGCTGTTGAAAATTATTTTTTGGTTGGATTGTCACCGTTGTTTTAATGGTATTACGCATTGAGGAAGGGTTATCTCTCGGGTCCGATCTCCAGGTACGGAACCAAGATTGATTGGACGAGACCCGACATTTTTATGCTCGTGCTTTAGGATGTCGTCGACTTCAGACGGTACAGTTTATTAAATTAGTGGTCTGTTCAGACGAGAAGGTGACATTAACGCATCCTTGGGATGTGAAATGATGATCGTTGATCATAGTTTAGTTGTTGTCAAGTGAAACGTCAAAGCGCTTCATCGGTATGACGTTGACGTCCGAGAAACTAAAACGGTGTTTTTATCTGTACATAACTTCTTATGCAATTATCAATCTTTCAATTAAGTCCCTTTTAAAAAAGTTGTATTAACGACACTGTCCTTCCAAAATAAAAAGTAAATAGTTGTCATAATGACTCGTAAATATCGACCGCCCATATTAAATCCTATCAGCTGATCGATATTTTTATACTGCTGATCGTTCTTGTTTTTTATTTCTTTAATCCAAATACTCGATAAGGAAAAAATCAATAAGGCAATATGCAAATCCGATCTCATTATAACATTTGCCCAAGTTATTACATTTGAGAATATATTTCGATCCAATCGTAAAGGGATAGCGCCACCGGTCGGAGCATATTTTTCTTGGACAATGGTTGTCAACACAATCGTTCCGGGGATTATGACGGACAGACGGACAAAAGCGGATCTTTGTGAATGTTATCTTATTTTGTAATGTGTAGGAGGGATATATTAGAAATTACAATTTAAGTATTATTTGTAGTTGGACATGGGAACATGTTTTTAGGATAGTTATTTTTTCATGAAACTAAATTATTGTGGCTACTTTATTTTTAAGCAACTGCCTTTTTTGACATGCAGATTGTAAACGTCAATCAAAGAAAAAGGCTTATAAACTAGAGATTCTTCTTTAAGGTGATTTGTTAGCAACCAGTCTCCATAATAAGCCATACAGCTAAACATAGCCTTTCAGTTTTTCTGGGACTGTTTTCTCTGTCTATCACGTAAGCAATAAAGACGCAATGACGTATGTTTGTATATTATTAAAGCCTTAATCAAATTGATGTCACAATATATCTTTTCAGAGATGCTTACACCAATCTAACTCATACGACGAAATCTAAACACCATGAAGAACATTGCACATTCAAACAATTGGATGATGATGTAGACGTTTGAATCTGTACAAACATCGCAAATGATACCAGGTGTCAAGTACCACTTCATGTAACGCAGCGCAAAACTGCAATCTCCAAAACTGAGATCAACGATAATAGATCCATCTGGATTAACAATGAGATATTGCATTACAGAATAGAAAAAAAAGACATAAAAAGGCATAAAACGGCACTCGGTAGACAAACAATGGGCGATAGAGGCTTACGGCTGGATTCGGATTCAAAGGGCCCTCGGCTGAATCCCTTTTGTTTCTGAGGTCTTTTAAATTTCTATACTCGTAGTTGAGGCAACTGGACCGTGCAAGGTAGGGCTCGAGTGACAGCGAACACTTTTAACCTTTGTAAGTAGTTAATACGATAAATGAGCAAGTAATTTCGATACATTACATATTATTTTATTTATAGTATAGGTGTAGGTATAGATACTATTAAGAGGGTTTGTCTCTCAACCTTTAAATGTGGTAACTAATGTTCTGTTATAAATGTCATCAAATCACTATTAATATATTATTATTTCAAAGGCAAGTAAACAACTGTAAGTAGGTACGTATTTGTCTAATTATTTACACACAAAGAACCAAATATTTAATACCCTACCTCATTTTGTAAGAACTTGGTAAAACGTTATATTTACTTTGTAATGCAAAAATAAACCATTTATTAAATAAGTTAAGTAAAGTTAAATAGTTAAAAAAATATTTTTGTTTGTACTATAAATGTCCATCCACCTACAGTGGAACCACACCCTATTCTAGTTTTCAAGTACTCAGAATCCCTTTTCGGAGCGTCGGATCGTCTTTGTGCAAAGCTCTAAAAGGGCGTATGATTGTAGTGCTTGCAATACATTTTTTTTGTCGCCACGCGATAAAAGGGAGGCGCTGCGTACGCGCATAACCTTATTTTTTCTTGAACATTATTTGAAGAAAGGTAAGTCTGAGGCCACAAATTTAATTTTTGCCAACTTAGTAAGTTTACAATAGTAGAACAAATAGTTGGCATTATTAAATTCAATATGTTCGAAATTACCACTATTTATTTACCATTTGCAGTGACCGCTATTTATCAAGAACGCTGAGAATTGGTTTTAACACAACCGAAAGAACTAAGCATTTGGCAACTTACCCGTTATTGAGACAACATTTTGTTCTATTCAATCGCTAGAGTTTGTTCTTAAAGTAAAAGAGTACATTATTTTGGGTGTGTGATATTTTGAATATTAACGGTTAAAAACGCTGCATTCAACTTTTGTTACGTGTGTCTGCCGTTTATAAACCAGTAAAAGAAGATATTAAATTATTTAAACAAATTGTGCAACTCGATCGTCGGATAAGTTGGGGAGTGCAGTAATAGTGTTGTTCATTTGAGCGTAAGATATAGTCGATAGCGGCGGAGACAGAGGTCGCGGGCAAGCTGCAGCGATCGAGATATACCGTAGTCTAAGTGAAAGTCGATGAGCGGGAATCGACATGTTAATTTTTAATGCCAGTTCAATCCAATAACATGCATAAAATCTGTATGATTTAAATAAATTTTGAAATACTACTTGAAGAAATTATGTTTTGGAATGAACAAAGACATGGGGGAGGAGCGTATACCTAATACAATAAAAATAAAACTAAACGTACTCGTATTATATAAAATATTGAAGACATTTTCAAATATTGAACCACATTCACCAAACTTTTGAAGTATATACTCAAGGACCTTTTCATATGAATTAATTCATCATGTTTTTAATTATCACGTCTATATCTCTTGTGAGGTTTAATGATAGAATTGAGATTCAAATAGTTACAGGTTTCATATGTATTGGTTGTTTAAAATGAAAACATTTGGTTTTGAAATAAAATATTGTTGCCTACAGACTACTTGGGAAATAATTCCTATATACTAAAGTTAATTAATATATAACATAAAGTAAACAATATTTGTTCGTCATTTGTACCACCACGCTGTTCATTTAGAAGACAATGCTATATGCATGCGCCGGCGCAGGATTAGAGGCCAGTGGAGCGCACGCGCGCACCAGACCCGACGTAATGCGGCGGGCGCCGGCTACGCGATGAAGGCTTATGGCTAGTCTAGCTAATTAATTACAGACAGGTGACGAATTTTAATAATATGACTGTTGATAAATAGCCACTAGTACATTGTTTTTACTTTAAAGAACGATTACATATTTATTTAAAATTGTTATATGAATGTAACATACTAACAATAAAACGTAAAAATCCTATATAATTATTCATCTTACAACTCTACATTGATATTAAAAACATATACAGTACAAACAATATTAATATAACACAATTTCCCGTTAATACCACTTAGTGCATTCAATTACGAATAATTATCGATATCTTAATGCTAATTAATGCTTTTGCTATGTTGTTTAAAAAGTATAATCAATTGTACAAAAAATTATAAAATAAATAAATTATGGACTTCGATGAAAAGGTTTGGTTAATGTTTAAAACCAAAATTTTTATTGTTTTATTATTTGATGAATAAAATTGACAAAATGTGACTATTACAATTTCTAAACTATACTATATTTATAATAAACTTGTTCCGCCGCTTCTTCTACACATGCGCTTTGGAAGCGGTAGTAGTTATAATTAGATTTAAGTTATGTGACGTCAATAAGTGATACCTTGTATCCAATTTTGAAAATAAATCTATTCTATTCTATTCTAAATCTACCTAATTAAAAAAAGTAAAATATAATTTATTTATTTATTTATTAAAAAAAAAAATTCAAAATTTTTTATTCATTATTATAGGATACCTCCATATCGCTTAATAATTGTCGTATGGTTTAACAACTTGGTTGACGTCAAATAAATTACTTAAAAACTAAGTTTACTGCCGCTTCCAAGGCGTCAGTGCAGAAGAAGCGGTAACAAACTGCACTGCAGCATTTTCTTCAACAACGTCAACTTCACAATATTAAATTATACTTAGAATAGAATGTGGACGGGAGAATACATTGTTCACGGGAGATTTATATATTTATGAGATTTAATATTGAAAAAAGAAATATATATATATATATATATATAATATAATACATAGATATAATATAATATAATAATATTATATCTATGTAATAACAGGAACCTCGTAATTAATTGTAGTTTAATTTGAACTTAAATCAAAATTTCAGTACACTCTGTACATAAATCTCTGTATATATATATATATATATATATATATTATGGATTGCCAATTTTAAAAAGATTTATGTACAGAGTGTACTGAAATTTTGATTTAAGTTCAAATTAAACTACAATTAATTACGAGGTTCCTGTTATTACATAGATATAATATTATTCAATAAACTGTAAAAAAAATACATTTTGAATTTTTCTCTATATGCCTTAAAAATATTATTTGGCGCGTTGTAGTAAAATGTGAGAAAGATTATCGATTTAAATGCGAGTTTCAGTATTTATATGTTACATCATATAATATTCGATGATATTCCTCGAATGTAATACAAACGTTATTAGACAACGTCACATAAGTTACAATAGCATGAAATATTATAGTTGGGTTGGTAGGTGGTCCGCTGGCCGTCAAATTGTATCGATTTCATCGGGAGATGGAGCGTGCTCAGCGTTAGATATCAAATGTATCGCGTTACTTGCAGGTTATGTCCAACGAATTGTTAATAATGCTTGTTATGATCGTATGAAGTTTCCGTTTTATTGTTATCGTGATTTTAGTTACAATCCGAGGTTTTTTAATGTTTTTAATTGAATGTCACGCAGTTAACTGTGCGTGTACATTTTTGGTATTGTAATCAGTCATGGAAGGATTGTATGTAAATGCTTAATTGTAATACTGTTCTGTACACCATTAAACCCTCAAACTTAATAAATAAATAAATTAGTCTTTGAATTAAATTAGTTGATCGAAATTATTTGAGTCATAGTGCGCGTATATCTCTGGGAATTATTATAAACATTAAAATCTACATAAGGTGAGATATTTATTAAAGTAATCGAATGTCAAATTAATTTACAGAAAATGTTGAATTTTTATTTGTACAAAAAATTAAAGGTGCAAACAACATAGCTCACATAAAAATTACAGACAAATGGCAAAATTTAGTTAATGATTATTAATTTTCACGCCCGATTGCATTTCCTGCACTAACTCCGGAAGGATAAAAAACAACAAATAAGTTTGGCAATTTAAAATAAAAAAAATTTCTTAATTATGAATACCAGTAATTTAATTCAAAAATAACCCGTCATAATTAGCTAACCCGTCGTTTTGTTCAGTACAACGACTACACCGAACCCCTATAGCTTTATGTAGACCCAAGTAAATACTTATCAATAAATTAACTATACACGAATACAAACGACTGAATATTTCTAATTAAAAGCTTGTTCTATTAAACACGCGAAGTAATTTCAGTGATGGCGGTACTCCCCGTTGTGATTTTAACGTCTTCTAGTAACAGCCCTTTATCATTCATCTGTGTTCGGTCGATAAAACCGAAGACTTAGTGCGCCGGTAGAACATCGACAAATTTTATGTGACATCACTACAGCCGGAGGCGGTGTTGGCCACGCCTATTACGTACGCAACCGAGTAATGAGTATGTCCCTTTCTCGCATTTGCCGAGACCAAACGGGGTCTAAACTTTTTTTTATTTCGCCCGTGTCTCCGTTCCTGGATATAAACGTAATATCCTTTCGAGAACTGAAGCTCTGTCTTTCCTGTATAAAGAAATAGCAGTATATTTTAAATGGATATCTCACTAATAAATTGTTAAAATTTATCGTCGGATAATGGAAACACGTGTAAAATTATGTTGGATGAAGCCAATTGATTTCAGGAAAGCCGTTGACGGCCGGATTTAGTTTTTTTTTGACGGCATTTAAGGCGATGACAGCTGGTCACAGTAAATCATTGGGATGTGAAATAATCCCCGGGATCAGGCGCGATTAGTAAAATCCCTGTGACAACACAATTTGTGGTTCCAACGAAGATCTTGTGACGTTAGAATGAGTTATTGCGATACATGAACTTCTAACTTGCACGGACGAATGATAGAACGGAAAAATCTAAAGAAAATGTAGTGCATAGTTGAATAGTGCAGTAAATATTACTCAATACAAGAGGCCGCGTAAAACGAAAAATCTCGTTCTCGCGGGAGTCGAGTTGCAAACTTGCGAAGTATTTCTTGGCATTATCCATTGATTTTGTCAAGCACTTATGAATAGAATAGGTGGGTAGTTACAATACAAACTTAAGTTTAGAATTTTATCGACCACTGCTAAGAATAGACCTGGTAATTGGTTTCACAGAACAGACTTAGAAAATTAAATATTTTCTTTGCAATGGCCGGAAAAAAAGAAAAGAATTTTCAAAATAGAATTGCATTCGGAAATTAAATCTAATTTCACGGGCCAAAGCAGCGATGCGCAAGAAGTCACAACGCAGGCGTGACAAATACAGCGGCGCTCTGTGGCGGCGCTCGACACGTGCCCACAGATTAATAAACACAAATTTGAAAATCGAATACGGTTGCTCATATTTAATTTAGTGTGACGTCACTGCCTTTTTACCCTTTTACGCCGACTGTCGACTGAAAAGTACCATCTCCGAGTTACGACGCTCAGTTGGAATAAATATTTCTCGTATTAATAGTTAAGAGTACGTAACTTCACATTACTACATATACCACAGAAAAGTTATAAAGCTCCTGATTACAAAATCGGCTTGATAGCCAGACTGAAATTGGTTGATACTATTTTCTCCTCATTGGGTATTTCTATTTACATTACTAGTTGTTTCTTCAAAAGTCTAGGATCCGCTTGACATACGTAATTCTCAAAAAAACATGTAACAGCGAACTTAGTTTCGAACTTTTTCTTCCAGCCAACTGAGATGTAGAGACAATACGGAAAATAGTAAGTTGAATTAGCACTAACATTAGAAAATATTAATTTTCAGGATCAAAAAGTACTTGAACGACATTTAAGTCCGACTTATTCGTTGGCACAGCGATGACACCCAAACAAAAGGCAAACAGGGGTGCTAATGAAATCGGAATTAGATTAGAGGGGGTAATGACCCGAGGGGGGAGGTAACGAGATTACGACGCACTAAAATGATTACAACCCTTCGCATTCGAGTGCATTAGTCGATTGTGAGCTGTGACGAATTCCGTAATGCTGTTCAAGTCGATTCGTTTGGTAACGTGAGAACTGAACGGACATAGGAGTTTGAGTAATCGATATGATGTATGTCTTAACAGATAAACTAACATACATATGGTTACGTCTATATCCCTTGCGGGGTAGACAGAGCCAACAGTCTTGAAAAGACTGAATGGCCACGTTCAGCTATTTGGCTTAATGATAGAATTGAGATTCAAATAGTGACAAGTTGCTAACCCATCGCCTAAAAAAGAATCCCAAGTTTTTAAGCCTATCCCTTAGTCGCCTTTTACGACATCCATGGGAAAGAGATGGAGTGGTCCTATTCTTTTTTGTATTGGAGCAGGGAACCACACGCCCTCACAGATAAACTAAAATGGCTATTAATACCTTAAAAACAGACTCTTGCTCTTAAGCCCTGGTTCGCCTATTGTTTGAAAAATAGAATTAGAAGATAATAATGTAGAACCCCTGCTAGCCATATTACAGTACCTAATCTTATTCTATAGTTTTTAAGAGGACTATTAGGGCTACTCATTTTGTTTCCCTTTGACCCGGTCTTTTGTTGTCAAGTTAAACGTCATCATAATATGACCATTTCTTTTTGTTTCAACCTGTATTGTATGAAATTTTTTGCCGTGCAGTATATAGAGGATTTTGGCAATACAGTAATGGTCCTCACAAAAGACATGTATGTCTGTCTGCATCACAACAGAGGGTAGCAAATTAGATTGCGCCGGGACCCCAACGACATTAGTTTTCATTTGTACTTATTGCATTAGCTTCTTATTATTAGGTTTACTTAAAGTGCATTCTTACGAAATGCATTCTTTGGCGATTTCTATTTGGTTTAAGAAGATTTGACGATATAAGTCTTATTCTTAATAAATAGAAATTTCTGCTTCTCTATGTTTACTTTACATCTTACTTTTTGACTACTACAACATATAGGCGGACACTAACAAAGACAACTTTCAGAAAATAAGATAATATTCCCCCATTTTAAGAAGTATCAAATATATCGTATTCTATGGGGTAGCAACCTGTCACTATTTGAATCTGAATTTCATCATTTAGCCAAACAGTTGAACGTGGCCTTTCAGTCTTTTCAAGACGGTTGGCTCTGTCTACCCCGCAAGGGATAAAGAAGTGACTAATATGTATGTATTGTAAATATACTCGTGTCATACATAATAGTGGTGTATGAAAGGCACAGTTAAAAGGGATAAAAGTACTAGGATAACATAACAGCGGAGTTGTAACCAGTAACCCTTTGCGTGATAAGAACATCAGAGGGCGGCGCGCACAAAGACAAAAGCCTTGCTTGGGGCCGTGTTGATTTATCAATCAATAACCGCATCGTTAGGCCGCCGGCGAGCCTTTGAACAGGCCGATGCGCAGGCGCAGTCGTTGCCAATACCGACGCATTTGTGTGTATAGCCGATGATATCCGTTAATTTATGATAACCAGACATGCATGATCGGCTAAAATGGAATGAAAGGAAAATAAGCACATATAAGCATTACCTCATTACCTCTTTTGGTTTTATTCTACCTTAGTGTTTAATTGAAACTATTTGGCTAGTAATACATCAATTAGTTATTTTTATAATACCTATACATTTTTACTATACTTCCTTTTAATATTATAAAATGATTAATATCATGTTTAAAAAATACATACAAAAACACGAGATAAATCAATCATAGGCTTATACATACAAAACATACTTACTTACTATGAAAGAATAAAAAAAAATAGTACACAAATATAAGAAATTCATAAAATTATCATCAAAATCACACCGTGATAGATGATATCGCTCCTACAGTTAAAACAAACAAACTTACAGAGAAACTATGACACGGATCCAACTGGGACGCCATAGATGTGTTAAAAGGCATAGAACAGTTGTGATTTTGTTGTCAAACAATTTTATATAAAAAAAAATAACGACTTACTTCTTTTTTTAAAAAGACAGAAAGAACGTAGAAAATCTTTAAACCCTTACGTCCTTTTCTTAGCTATTGAACTGATTACATGAAAAATTTACGATGGATCTACATGATAAAACGTGATGAGGTAGTAAAATATACAAAATTATATTAACTCACTTTCGCATCTACACGTCCACTCTTATATAAATCTGCCTGTACCAATTCTAGAACTAAGGCATACATACTTATAGTCACGTCTTTATTCTGTAGACAAAGCCAACAGTCTTGGAAAAGATTGAAAGGCCACGTTCAGCTGTAAAAACTAAATCGCTGGATTTGAAATATCAATAGAGGTCAAAGATAAGATACATTTATAAGAAATCCTGGCGAAGCTGCAGGCAAAAGTTTGTATTTAATTTAAAATAGTTCAGAATTTAAGATAAAATAAAATATTGAAATTGTACATAAAGAGCATTCGACGTATCTATAGACAAAACATCATAGCGCACTCTCCGTTATTGATTTATCGTCGGTTGCCTCTTTGCCTCTGCCTACCTACTATAAATTATGATACGTAATGATCAGCGGTGATTTATCGTTACGATAAATAAATCGATACGCGGCCGAATAAAATATTCGAATGGTAATATTCCAATGAGAAAAAGGTTCGCATAGACGGGTTAATGATTGTAAGTAATTGTGGTGTAATCGAAATGTTTAGTCATTTGATTTGACTAATAAATAATACAAGCAGCACGTCTTATTCTTTAACGGGTATACATAACCAAGTCTCGAAAAGAATCGAAAGCCATATTTAGCAGCCCCCGTGGCATGGCACGCGCGATACCGTTTTCATCGCGCTATACTATCGTTGTTCAGTTTCATGTGATAATATAAAGCGAAACAGCGATAGTTTTTCACGCAATAAAAACGTCTTCGCGCGTGCCATAGTTATGGGCAGGATGACATAATGATTAAATTGAGATTCAATTTGAAAAATACAACGTCCAACGCCTGAAAGATGTATCTCTATCTATATTTAATACCTACCTCGTTGACTTCAGCCACGTTCACAAAGCATTTCAGGTAAACCTATGTCAACCCTTAAAACATCACACTCCTTGTCTACAGTAGTACGAGTATAAAAATTAGATTTCTAAATTCAGTAGTGGACAGTTTTTCCAACGAATGTTTAATGCATCGTTACACGTGTCCGGTCGTATCGGACGCGACACGCCCGCCGAGTTTTTACTCGCCGGGCGGGACTGACTAGTGTTGGATATCAATTGATTAATAATCGATAACCATTATCGATTTATCGGGAATTTCATGGGGACCAAATTTGTTTTTTTTTATTACTAGATGTTTAATTTATCCCTGCTTAATTTAATGAAAATCAGACCAGCCTAATACACGAACATTGGCAAGGCATAACTCTTGCCATATCTCTCTCTTATACATATACATACATACATAAAATCACGCCTCTTTCCCGGAGGGGTAGGCAGAGACTACCTCTTTCCACTTGCCACGATCTCTGCATACTTCTTTCGCTTCGTCCACATTCATAACTCTCTTCATACAAGCTCGGCGGTTTCGGGTACTTTTGACCTGACCCTTTACCAGGACGTCCTTAATAATAATAATAAAAATAATAGTCACGTATTCATGATTATGGCAGGTGTCCGAACTTCTCCAGCAATAGCCCAGTTAAAATCCATCCAAACGTCAACTCCATAACCCATAATCCTTTTCCCTTATTTTGTAATAGCTCCACCTCCTGCCGAGACCTGTTCATGGACATATCATCTATTGATATGCCCGGGAACGGGTTTTGGCAGGAGAACAACATAACATCAACTTCTCCAAAGGGCCTCTACGTGTTGGATTTATATCCCCACGCAAGCCTCTCAAAAATCCGGGGTGTATAGACCCGTGAAATCTAAGAGGAGAAACATAAAAATAATATATAAAAAGAAAACAAACTTCTTCAACTAAGATTAAAGTTAAGTTTCTTCTCTCTTATAATGATATAAAAAGAGAAACTAGATATGACATATACCATATCAAATTTAAATGACCCCCACTAGGTACTTTGAGTTAATTCGTGACAAATAAATCAAACGAATATTTTATTCTTCTTAAATAGTATTAGTATAGATGGTTAAACTATCAATAGACAAAAAATATCGATGAAATAAATATATTTTGTCTTAAACAATGCATAAATGATTTAGTACGAGTATCCGTACTTTAAACACATTTTTTTTATTTACAGGCATAAGAAGTAATTTAAAAAATGTTAATAAGATTTTCGAATAGAAATGAAGCGAAAGAAATATGCAGGTATCGTGACAAGTACTCGTACATACAATCTAAAAGATGTAGGTCTTTGTAGCATGTACTAAAATCAATCGATAGCGATAAACATTATCGACAGTTTAACGACACAACAGTAAGACATAAAGAGCGAATTCCGTATACTTGTAACGCGAGGTTTGTTACGCGTGTCGCCGCTGACATTGGATCAAGCAGTGGCTCGCCTGCGTTTTTGTCACGATTCCGAATTCATTACAATTGATCTATTGCCAATCATTTATTTGCTGGTGAGTCTGCAGAGGAAAATATTTCATAAAATTTTTGTAAGAAAACATAGTTTCAGTTTTTGTATGTGACAGTATCAAGCGAGGCATGAATGGTACTCTTTTTGATTCTGCGAGTCAAGACGGTGTCAATGGCTTTTACAAAATTGTATCTGTAGATAAAAATTTTTAAATAAATTAACCACGGTTTGCCAAAAATCTTCCTTTTATGGGGTTGAGGTGAAAATTTTACTAAAATATGTAATCTTTACAAATATACGCACATAAAATAGGGATAGGCAGAGACTACATTTTTCCACTAGCCACTCTGCATAGCATACTCGTTTCGCTCTTTTCACATTCATAACTCTCTTCATGCAAGCTAAAAGCTCATGCAAAAAAAAAAGGCTAAATACGACAATTAAAGGTACTCCTAACCTGACCTCTTTGTCAGTGGAGAAACCTGTAAATCATTTTCCATCTTCAAACCTCCTTCCAAAATCTTTATGTTCTTTATATTTCCTGAGAACACCAATATCACTTATATTGGTTTGAAGATCAGCTCGTAGTATGACACGCGCGATGCCGTTTTCATCGCACGAAAAATTATCGCCATTTCTCTGTTTATTATGGCATGAAACAGGACAGCGATAGTTTTTCGCGTTAAAAACGGCGTCGCGGGTGCCATTCACGGGAGTAGGAGGATAAAGATATTTTTAAATACTTGTTCGACTATAAGAAGAAATCCCTTCTGTAGTATTGAATCAATCACCTAACATTGGCTTCATAAAAATGGCGAACATATTTTTTGCGCCGTCCGAATTCCGAGGCAGCGCAAAGCATCACGCTGATCGTGTTTGGCATAACTTTAGGACGACGGATGAAAAAAACAGCAAACTGAGACAATGGGATATAAATCATAATTCTTTTATTCGCACCCATTATGTTTCAGGCACTTTGGTTGAAAAAAAACTGAATTCCTCTTGTATACATATATATTGATAAATTAGAAAAGTGATGACCTTGATTTGTCTATTGGTGCAGATTGTAGTCAATCAAGGGACTGGCTAATGACCATGCGATTTTTTTGGGCGTGCTAGCCATCTGTCGGTACAAAATTTCAATTCTACCATTAAGCCACCAGGAGGAACAGGGCCTTAGTTATTTCTAAGACTATTTCCTCGGTTTTCCCGTAAAGGATAAAAGCGTGATAGCGTATATGAATTGTGTGAGTACGTGCTAGATTTCGCTCTCTTGTGAATGCATTATGAATTACTCTTTATTGTACAAAAAAAAAAAACAATGTTGTGGAAGTAGCAAATAGAAAGAAGGAAAGAAAAAATGTTTATTTGGTACATAATAATATATCAAGAACAGAAACCTTAATCTATAACATCTTTTGTACCAAAATGGCCCCCCTTCAGCATTTTGTCGTGGTATATACCACAACGCTGGTCTTCCGTGGGCACCAGATGGAGATCGGTTCAGAAGCAAAAAAACACAACACACTTACCAACAGACACAAATGCATATTCACATTTATAATATTAGTATGGATAATACCTTTGCCGTGTGGTTCCCGGCACCAATACAAAAAGAATAGGACTATTCCATCTCTTTCCCGTGGATGTCGTTTAAAGCGACTAAGGCTTATAAACTTGGGATTCTTTTTTAGGCGATGGGCTAGCAACCTGTCACTATTTGAATCTCAATTCTATCATTAAGCCAAATAGCTGAACGTGGCCATTCAGTCTTTTCAAGACTATTGGCTGTGTCTACCCCGCAAGGGATATAGATGTGACCATATGTATGTATGTATAATACCTATGTAGATGAATGGGAACAAAATGCGGCTCCAATCTCACGGTGTTGCACGGTTCATTTGTAATGCGGACTGTACGGAATTTACGTGACTTTGTCGCGAAACCACTTTGCTATTCCGTTTCTATACTTTACTCGGTATTGACTATAGCTTCTCTTATTTATTGCACTCGTTACTGTGTAATTTGGGTCTAATTCACGTGCATTTTTTGAGGTATGAAAATTTATAAGTTCTCCTGCAAAAAATTTGTTTGTTTCCTGATCGATGATACAATCAGTTAAAAATGAGAATGTTTGGTTCGTCATCTTTTCACGCTTTATCTTCTAAGACAACGGACAAAAAACTAGAGTTTTTCATATCATAAATATATGTACTTTATCATCAAAAATTATACCAAAACGGTCATTAAACTCAAAATATACTAGCAGAAACTAGAGTTTGCAATATCTCACAGGAGAATAACCCCGAGCAAAAGCTAGTGCACAATAAACAAACACGATTCGCATCCCATTACAGCGATTTCCAATAAGACCCGATTAGAATTACAAACAGACAAACCAATCACTTGGCCAAACTAGCCGGCGCGTTTGAAGTGCCGATCATCGATCAATCGGCACGGGACTAATCGATACTACATCGATACATCGGAATGTTGGACGAGTGATGTTTGCCAATGTGTGTAGGACGGTGAAGGGTTAAATCGGAAAATTGCTAAATATATCCATGCTACCTTACTAGTAAAATGAGAAAGCGTGTTTGTTTGTCGCTTCTTAATGCTTTAAATTCTTGACCAATTTTATTGAAAATTCGCATACTAGTTGAGAGTACTGAGACCTAACTATAGTAAATTTCACCCAAGAAAAAAAAATTGTTTCAGCGGGATTTTTTTTAATCAAAAATGTATGAATTCAAAGTCGCACTTTTAAATCTTATAAACCTAACTTTGTTTTCCTTAATATAAGCGCTAGAAAGATAGATACCTACTTTTTCTCACTCAATTTTATTTAAATCAGATTTTGACGAACGTGAGAGAAAAATGTAACGACGAAATTTCTTCTCGTCTAAGTGTCCCATTTCTACTAATTATACTTCACAAAAACCGCTTTTTCACAGCCCCAAGACCATTAGACGCCTCCACAAATGTTGAGGTTCCAAAATTTTTATTTCAACACAAAATAATGTTAAAACAGAAAAATAGACCATCTCTACTTTAATTTCAATTCATTGTCGTTTACATAGTTATAATCTGTAATAATAATTATAAAGATACTACCTATTGATTATAACTGTGTTTTGTCACACATTAAGTTCAAGCTTTAATTACCTACCCTATCTTATTAACAAACAAAAATAAGTTATCGGCATAATATCATACCCATGTAAATAAATAAATAATAATAATAAAAAAGAGTCCCAAAAACACTGAAAAGCCATGTTCAGATATACGGCTTCATGATGGATTTGAGATTCAAAATGTAAGAATTCAATTTCAATATTATATTAAATTTCCTTTCGAATTCAACCTAGACGTGGAAGCTTTATTCAACGTCGGCTTGACAGCTCTTTGATGTCTGACCGTCTGCCTGTTTTTTAAACGGTTTTATTTAGCTCACCCCGTTTGTTTTATTCTTGGGTCAAATTTAGTAATTCAAATTTCACCCTCTTCCTGTCAACCGATTAATCTGAAATTTTGTATACACTTTGGATTTTGGTGACAATATAATTATGTTTATTCATTATCATTATAAATTCAAGATGGCCGCCGTTACAAAATGGCGGATAATTTAGGTTTCATTAATCCCATCAATATGGGTATCAAATGAAAGGGCTCAACAAGCAGAATACAATATACTATAAAAAATTGAAATCCAAGATGGCGGCCTCTACAAAATGGCGGATAACTTAGGTTTTATCAATCCCATCAACATGGGTATCAAATGAAAGGTCTCAACAAGTGGAATACAATTTACTATTCAAAATTAAAATCTAAATCATGGGCTTCTACAATACATAAAATGCAGGGCAGCACTGTGGATCACGCAGTCGTATACTTAGGTGCGAAACTGTTTGAAGAAGGTCAAGCCTACGTGGCTCTTAGTAGAGTAAGATCTTTGCAGGAACTATGTACGTATAGAGGAGTTGGACTGCAATAAACTAACGGGCAAGAAACCTTGCAATAATGAAGCACTAAATGAATTAAACAGAATGCGAAATAAAAACTAAAAACTAGAAAATAAAAATAGGTAAAAAAACTTTTTAAGTTAAACGGTTTTATGTTAAACATACATTGGAATATTTAATATAAATGTACTAAAAACCAAAAAATAATAATATAGATACAGTCGTGGGAATTATAAACATATGCATAGACTAGACTAAAATAAAACCGTGGGGCACGTCAATTGTCTGCGGGCCAACTGCCTAACGACGAATTAAACGATTCTTCTATCGCACATTAAGTCTATAATTTGTAGACAATTGACGTGCCCCACGGTTTTATTTTAGTCTAGTCTATGCATATGTTTATAATTCCCACGACTGTATCTATATTATAATTTTTTGGTTTTTAGTACATTTATATTAAATATTCCAATGTATGTTTAACATAAAACCGTTTAACTTAAAAAGTTTTTTTACCTATTTTTATTTCCCATCTTTCATCATATCTAAAATTTTACTAAATTAACTTTGGTACTTACATACTACTTTAAGTGCTTCTAGAAAATAAAAGTGTACTCTTCTAGTTTTGCGATATCCAAAGTGGTCTGTTGGTATATTTGATATATATGTTTGGCCCCACACAATTTAAAGCAATAAAGTCGAGACGATTCCGTACTCTTGTTATTTTATACGGTTGTTGATAAAATCTGGGACAGTAAAAAAGCACAGCGGCTTTATTTCACGAGAGCTGGCATCCGCAGCATCCCGGTATTTTCAAATGGACGATGAGGAATAAAGGTGATCGCACATCACTAAAAAAGTGATGATGTAAGTTTGTCGTCTTAAATTACATGGACCTAAACTATAATTATTTAAGTACATATTTGTCTCCTCCATAGGTTTTGAAGGAAAATGGCGAAATGAATCGTCAGAGGATGAACTTCGGACACCGATAGCAGATGAGTAAGAGATGATAGATGTTCCTCCACCTCCAGTGCTGTACTCTTCTTCTATAAATCGTCTTGTATTGTAAGTCTCCTTCTTCCGGCAAGACAAGTAAACAGTGAGTCAACTCAAATGCTTAAAGATTTTTACTTCAGTGTGCCATGGACCTTATGTCAGCCTTCAACATAACTCGCGCCGTTAAGACCTCGGGAGAATTTGAAAAATAAAAAGTTGGAAATCCTTATCTCCGAACGCATCGAGTTTCCCAACTGTGGGGAATTAAAACATTGCGTTTTTAACTTTTTAAGGGACGTGAGATTTTATCGTGTCTTTATTTATTTAACAGTTTAAGTTTATTGCTATGTGGCCTATGCCGTGTTTACAGGTTGGCTTCTGGTGGTGGCGCATTACTAGGTCGAGATATGTCGAAGTATTTAAACGCTACAAGGTCGTTTCACCTAATAAAATATTCCAATTACCTCCAACTTGGGTATTTTTAAGGAAAGACTGAATGGATATTATTCAGCATCATTTCAATTTTGCCTTAACAAGATTAAGGAAAATTGAGGTTTAACGCACTCAAATTCCCACTCATTATCATTTCAGACGTAGGACATCAAAAAACACACTGAATAATTGCTTCATCACATTGACACTGACACAGGCCGGACATTCTCGCACGTTAACCAATAAAGGATCTTTAGCGATTATTTTGTCGATTAAGTTACTTTTTACCACATAAAGTAAAGCCATTGAGGGTTTAGTGCATTTTGTTACTTATTTTACGTAGTATTTATCAAATTTTAGTACTTTAGTTATATTTATATATGCAGTTCGTCAATCTAAACATTCAGAATATCAGAATTCAGTTTTCTATAATAATGAGTACATATCACGTTTATCACTGACTGGACTGAGCTGAAAGGTTCAATTTGGGATTGCGAGTCCCAGGTTGCGATCCCAACGCCAAAAATTAATTCTTTCTGTGAGTGATCTTCCAGAGTAGAATTGCATGAGAACTCTGACATTACAACTGGGACCAATTCAGTTAACATCGCAATGTATAAATATTTATTTCTACAAAAGCGAGCCGAAAGATAAAGAAAATAAATAACGAGCCATTACAATCTCTTACACAAATACTGAGAACGGCAATCGATACGCAACTAGATTGCAAATAAATCGATATTTCGCGCACCGAACTGATATAGGGCCGCGCGATATTTATAAAGATGCCCGGTTTATTCCTTTTGTATCCTGTTGTTTCGCTTTGCGGTGGTAAGACTTCAGTCGTAACCTCGACTTCATGTGATTTAATCACTACATAAAATAAAAACTTAAGTCTCTTCCCGCGTTTGTTCCTGTGTCTGTATGTATATATGTATGCTTATATAGATCTTTAAAACCACACTACTAGATTCAAAATAAAGGGATTTAAATGTAACCCGTGCGAAGCCGGGGTCACAAGAAATTATAGATTTCGATTAAATAGTGCTGTGTGGTTCCCGGCACCAATAAAAAAACATAGGACCACTCCATCTCGTCCCATGAATGTCGTAAAAGGCGACTAAGGGCCAGATTAATCAACTTGTGACTCTTCTTTTAGGCGATGGGCTAGCAACCTGTCACTATTTGAATCTCGATTCTATCATTAAGCCAAACAGCTAAACGTGGCCTATCAGACTTTTCAAGACTGTTAGCTCTGTCTACCCCGTAAGGGATAAAGACGTGATTATATGTGTGTACGATAAAAAGAGGTATGATTCGGTTATATAGGGAACACACCAAATTCACCATAAATCCACAAGATCGCGTGACCGGCCGGTGTTTAGCTGAGGACGCCATGATAATTACAATCAATAATCGATACACGATACATAAAGCGAATACAAACAATTAATCTGCCGATAACACAGCTGAAAAAACCATAATAAACCCTAAACTTGAGAAACTAAACTACTTATTCCAATGAAAGTTGTAAGTATTTAAGACGTTTTAAGCAATGTGGAAATGAAAACTGTGATAAATAAAAGTTAAGTAGCTTAAAGGCGCTGTGTGGGAAAGAGATGAATTTATGTGGCCTGTGGCTGGTGTGAGAGAGACGGAGACTCGGTGAAGAAGTAAAGGGGGTGAACAAAACAAACATTGTGCGGCAATTACATGCGCCCGCGGCGAGAGCGTCGCCGACTGAACGTGCCGACTTGCTGAGACGAATTAGCCTTTAGTAAATTATTATTTAATAGAGTAACTTTTATTTATATTAGAATATTATATATTATTTGCGCGGTGATTCGATCCCGTGGGAGACAATAAGAACTTTTTCTTGGAAAACGTAGCCAATATGTCTGCCAAATATCAACTAAATCGATCCAGTATTTTACGAGTTTATTCGTTATAAATAAAAAAAAACAAAATTACAAATTATTAGTCTGTTAGGCTTTAGATATGTGAGTGTCAAAGCAAACTTCTAACCTTTATGGTTACAGACCTAATTAAAAATTAAATCTACCAAAAATCACTAAGTTTAATCACAACAATTTAACCTTTTTACTCGGCACGAACTCATACATCCACATATGTTAATTAAATGCAGGAATGCTTCCAAGCATTCTTTAGTTATTTTTTCTACGACCGTATCGTCCATCCGACGGGTCATAGGCCAACTTTTAATATTCAATATCGAATCGGAAGCCAAGTGACGGATGGTCAGACTCCCGGTGTTAGACACGCCATCTATCATTGGGTACGGCTATTTGTAAATGATCTTCTAAGAATTATCAATATTTTTACATAGATACTCTCTACTCTCTCCTGGAGTTAACCCCGGTAACATTCTCAGTTCTCTACAGGTGAGCCAGAGGTGCAAATTTTGACCATGGTCCTGGTTTGGGTGAGTCAGGTTTTTGCACGAAGTTTGGGTAGACCAGTCTTATCTCTGCAATCTTAGCAGGGGAACCTATATTGGATCATGTGCCTCAATGTGTGAGGAAACCTTACGATATTTTTCCTCCAACATAGGTTAGTTTTCCCTGCAAATGTTGCGAAGCTCACACGGGACCCGCTTCGTTTAACCTGACTCGCCCAATCCAGGATAATGATATCCAGAGAGGTGCGGATGTAACTGGGACCAACGCCAGTAAGGCGAAGAATGAGCCGATGACATAGGTTGCCAGCCCATCTCAAGAAGAATTATTTTCTATTAGGATCTGCGGGGGAAGGGAGTCCAAACTATAATAATGGTAGGTATGTAAAACACCTCATCAAATACACTAAGCTAAATAGCGCATACCAAGTTAATGATTTTGATTGCGAAATAAGTACAACGTCTTAGGAGATCCACATATGGTAATTTCGACCCTCGACCCCACTTATCTACATTTTACAAGCTTTAAACTTATCTGCAATGTTGCCTCAACAGATGCAAATGCAGTTTTTAATGCACTTATTAGAATAAGTATCTTTTATGGGACATTCAACGCTAAGCACTATGAATGCTTAAATTTTACAATAAATTTTTATCGTTGGGGTGGATTTGCCAATTGAATTTGAAATGGGAATTGAGGTAAGAAACAATTTCAATAAAGATTTTGATGTAAAGTGTTTTAAAGCTTCACCTAGTGAAATAATGAGAGCTGTAGAAGTAGTTTAAGACGGCTGAGATAGTGATAAGGAAGGCTAAGAAATAGTTAGGTATTACTAATTTGACTTCTATCCCTTTTAATGTTCCACACATGTTTTAATCCATCCTACAATATCAACTGAAGAACATGATCCAACCTGTATTAATATCCTCTGGGTCTCTATATATGATTAGAATAACGATTTAGTGCTACACATATATCGTTATCGGTATAAATCGTTGATTATATTAAAATTAGGTTGAAATACATTGAAAACTGATACGGAGACCAAAAACATAAAAAATAAAGATTAAAAAAGCTAGCAACTGATTTTATTTAACTTACTCGTAAATATAAGATTTTTTGTAATGATTTGAAAACACACAGTCATCCCCGTGTCAATACCGATGCATCGCACCAGGGGGCTAGAAACGTAGAAGCAATAATTCTTTATGAAACACACGATTATACCCAATTAATGGGCTAGATCCCACATGTTGTATGAGACAAAAAATGAAATATAGCTATTAATGTTCTCTTTCATAATTTGTTTTCCAAATTAATTTAAATAGCGAATTGATGAAACCACTTTATTGAGATATTGTTAAAAAGGATTCATTAATATCGACAGATTATTGCATCATGGACCGCCTTTACATTAATCATTAATTTGTTAAGGATAAATTTATTTTGCTCAATTTTACGGAGGGAACAAGACAACAGCGGATATTTTGTTTTCTTGTCTTGTTTTCCAGTCATAAGAATCACTTTTACGCCAATGTTATAAGCTGGCAATTTGGCAAAGTAGTTTTGTTTTATCATCCAAGATCCAAGAGTTATAAAAATACTAATAACTGTTTATAGCCGACGTCTTAATAAATTTCATTAAAAAAAAATTGAAAATGTGTTTTACCTCTATGTTGTCCTACTATACAACTTCACAGAGCCAAAACAATAAAATACAAATTTAATTAACCTCCCTCATTAAATCACCATAAATTAATTTGGCCGGAACAGCCGCCACCAGGCACGCATAAAACAAAGGATCTAGCATAAATCAAAACGCGCTCGTTGGTAGAGGAAGCGGTCAATTATTCCCTTTCTTGTCGGCGCACAACTGCTTCGCTGGTTGACGTTTAGAGTGGGGCCACGAAATGTGATGAAATTAGCAAATAAATATAATCACGTCTATATCTTAAGTGGTAGACAGAGCCAACAGACTGAAAGGCTACGTTCAGCTGTATGGCTCAATGATGGAATTGAGATTCAAATAGTGATAGGTTGTTAGCCCATCGCCTACAAGAATTTCCTTTTTTAGCTAATAAAAATTTGCGCTTAAATAAATTTGTTTACAGCACGCTATGTTTTTCTTTGGTACCAGACCATGGAAGCTTGCACGAAATGAATGTGCTCATTCCCTCAGTGCCTATCACTGTTAAAGTGAGTGATGTGACATTTCGGCGCTACTTAAAAAATCTTCAATTTTTATTTATTTTATGCTTATTTTTCGGTTACTTAATTATTATTTACTGACAAAGCCCTATCTTATTTCTTTACGCAAAAATAATTAAAAATTGATACATGCTTAAACGATAGTCGAATCAACAATTTTTTAAATCGCCTATTTAAAGGCCCTGCCCGATTGCACACCTTTTAGGAGAAAAAACGAAACCCCACATAATATTGTTTTGTTTTAATCAACTGACAAGTTTGGACAAACAAAACTTTTGTCTTTGGATGTCGTATTCTTTTTATTAATACTTGATTATTTTCAAAGCTGTTGGGTTAAAATAGTTTGAATGTATGTACACTTTTTCCTTACCGTAACTGCATTGGTTAGCAATCAAACTAATAACCGTAACTCAGAAAAGAGATTAATTAGTTCCTTGGTTCGGGTAGGATTCGATCTTGTATTAACCGTTCGATGTCGAGTATCTTAACCGTTCGGTCACCACTTTACCTTATAATAAAATCACATTATAAGAGGTACTAGGGTCGCATATTCAAACCGTAACTTGCATAAAGATAGGACGCACTCACAGGGCGGAGGTCAATGAATATTTCCACTCATGCAAATTCGATCCTTGGAGCGAAGGACTCTTGAATATTCATGTTGTCTTAATCTGTATCGTGTTTTGTTTCTGTTTTACAATAAATTACGTTTTGTTATCGGGAGAATATTTATTCCTTTTTTGCATTCATAAAAGCCGCGAGAAATGCATTAGTTCTTGTGTCATGTTTTTTTTTACTTGTAGACACCGCCCTGCCTTGTCTTCTAGAGTAATTATATCATATAGCTGTCCTGGCAAACCTGTTTTGCATTTTGTGGGTATGACAAATAGATGTCAGCCGATTCTCAGACCTACTTAATATGCTCACAAAATTTCATGAGAATCGGTCAAGCCGTTTCGGAGGAGTACGGGAACGAATATTGTGACACGAGAACTTTATATATAAGACAAGAACAGACCACACCGAAAATAAAATAAACATAGTAATTAAGTGGGCAAATGGTGTTGTTTATAAGGTCACTGAGGTCAAATGGGAAACCCTTCGTTCGATTACCTTATTTACTCCTACAAGTGGACCCGGGGTTCCTACTGCAAAAGATGAATTTACGGATTTCTTTAGATATAGCTTTCTGATAAATTAAGCATTCTAAATCGATACATGACAAGTTGTAGTAAAAAGGTTGTTTTTTTACGTAAGTTCCCTTGTAAGCCTATCGGCATTTGCGACCGATGGATGGAGGCTTTTAGCAGTATCAGCTTTGGCGAGTTCAAACGAAACACCGATGCAAGGCGTATAAAATCACCAACGGGTTAAGGGTTTAAACCGTTTAGGACGTTCATAAAGATTACTAAAAATATCACAATAATGGATGAGGTGACTCAAGTGCATAAAAAAATAAGAGAGTAGGTGCGTCGACCATGACTATTTCTTACGAGTGAGCTAGTAAGAAAATTGGATGGTGTCAAGAGTTTTTACGTAAGATTAGAGTAATGCGCATGCGCAACAGGTGTGACCCATCATGGGAGAATTGTCACATACAAATTCCATTGTTCTTTTGATTCAGTCGTTGGAACGACGGGTGTATACGAGTAAAATACTGGTTAAAATCTTCCTAAAAAATATTTCGCTGGCGCCTTAACAAGAAATAAAACAAACACATTCTTTCATACACAATCATATTATGATCACTTCCTTATCCATTACGGTGTATGTAGACAGAGCCAACATTCTTGTAAAAGGACTGTAAGGCCAAGTTCAGCAATTTGGCTTAATGATGGAATTGAAATTTAAGTTGAATAGTGACAGGTTGCTAGTCCATCGTCCATAAAAGTCATAAATCCCAAATACAATGGCCTTTTCTTGATCAACCTCTACAAAAACAAATAAAGAAACCAAAAAAAAAAAAGAACGAAAGCACGGAAAGTCTTGTGAAGGACAAAAGGGGCGAAACCCTATCCAGAAGATAAGGAGTACGGACGTAAACAAATCGAGCATTTTTATTGGCGACTGTACTTAGCGTGTTGAGTTTATCAATTTCTTAAAAAACCGGTGCGATTTTCTTAAAGTAGGTATAAATATTTTTGAGGAATCTTAATTGGCGTTGAAATTGATATAGCTAATATACGTTACTTATTATTACAGATAATTTTAGGGTCTAAAAACTTTAAAAAGATTTTCCATCATAATTTGCATTCAGTTGGCTTAAAAATCGATACCCAAGTCAGCGTAGCTCTTTAGAACTTTCGTCGTATCTCATATTATGCAAAATATTAGTTCCTATTTTCATTGTTCAAGAATTTTGTCGTCTTTATACACAACTCAAAATAATTTACTTTACATTTCCAACTTTCGATAATAAAGGCATCCCCTTCATTTTGTATGGAGTTTATAATATCGGTATTAACGATTTAATTTTCTCTGTAGATGAAAGAATATTTAATAGCTGGGGCACAACAATAAGCCGAGATTTTTACAGCAACCAAACGCTTATAATTTCTGAACTCTTTCGAACCGTAACAACAAATCATTAAACAGTTAAAACGCTATTAAAAACAATTCAGCCGTTGAATTCGGGAAAGGAGCAGTTACACCACTTAAATTTTTAAAGAGATTAAAAAAGAAAACCACAAATTGATAAATCCTACTTATAAATGCGAAAGTTCGTATGGATGCGTGTTTGTGACTCTTTCACGCAAAATCTACTGGACGAATTTTAAGGAGTTTGGTAAACAGTTGAATATAAATAATATAAACTGGAATAACATATGAAGTACTTTTTCTCCCGTAATTCCCACGGGAAGCCCGGGGCGCAGCTAGTATGTCTCATAAAACTATTCAGACATATACATTAGGGTTTCCCATTTCACCATTCCAATAATTCCGCAAAAACAAAGAAAAAGTTTCAAAGTCAGTAGAATTAAATATCTATTATTGATTAAAATAAAAATATATGATGTAAAGGATCCCCGAATAAAAGGTTCGAGTAGGATACCCCGGCGCTGAGCGGCGCGGGCGCGCGGAGCCGCGGGCGAGGGCTATCTGGCCCATTGATTTACCACCTTTGTTTACACAAGCCACAGATGATATACTGCGGTGCCTTACTAATGGACCGAAATATCGTACACAAATATATATTTTAAGGGTTAATTAAAAAAAATGCTTTGAGTTGGAGTCCTGACTTGGAAAACAGCAAACGCTTGGATAATGATAAAATGTTAAAAAAAAAGCGTCATCGTCCACTATTAGCTCTGTCTACCTCGCAAAGGATGTAGACATGAAAAGTGTGTTTGTGTCTTTTGTGTGTTGTTATCTTTAAAAAGAAGTGTTTCAAGATATAAGTAGGCCTTGATTTAATTAATAAATCGAACCCACTCCAAAGGTACTTTAATTTGTTCACGTGAGGTCACACAGATAGTCTGGACATTCCGGGAATAAGACCTAACGTGTAACTTATAACTATTTGCACGTAAAAGAAAAGTAGCAAGTAGGTACACACGGTGTTTTAGTTCGCTACCAAACATGCATCATAGCAGTGCAAATTAGTAATAAATTATTATATGACCTGTCAACCTCGCGAATAATTTACATCAATATTGCATCGAGTTCGCACAACTTTTAAAATTGCACTAAAACACTGTACCTCGTTAAAACCGCAATTAATATCAATAACCGTGCAAATTTCGCGTCATCCGTCACTGGCCGGTCAGTCAGTGAGTCAACAACCTGTGTTCGCATCACTCACACTGTTTATTTTTCAATTTAACCCGTCAGTGGCGGGGCCCCGCTGAGTTAGGGCCGCCACACACATCGGCGACAAATTAATGCCGGCCGTACACGCCCTAGCCTCGAGACGGGCTTGGGAGTTCGATATGTAAGCATGGCGAGTGTCAATTCAGTATTTTTAATTTTAATTAGAAGAAAATTTATGATTATTATTTTCAAGTATTATTTTTTAGATAATAAAATTATGACACGTGAAAAACTTGTCTTTTGTGTGGCTAATTAGCTTTTACAAAATAAGATTGTGTTGAAACTAGAGCTTATTTATTGTTTCAGAGTATCAATTTTTGGATTTTGCTATCTTTAAAATTTTATGCAAATAAAAAAGACACTGTTGGCTCTGTCTACAGCTAAGGGGTAAAAAAGTAATTATATATATATATATTATATATATAAGTATTTGTATTTGTAAGTATGTATTTATTTGTTTAAGTATTTGTGTCGTAAGTACGTTGACAATACTCATGACTACACATAAAATATAAATTTTTTTGGTCAGCCCTATAAACAAGCCAAGCTCAGGCGTCGAGAACCTACAATTAGGAGCAAGCAACAAAACAAGGACCGTTAATACACACTCCGGCAACTAGTTATACCCTTTACAAAATTAATTACACAAACACCAACACCAAAACCGCCTTTAAAACAACCGCTTTAGGGCTCACGAAACACCGTATAGCGCTGAAGGGTTAAAACACTACTATGAGTGATGCGCGAAGTTACTTCACGAAAATTATTACATTTTCGACTTTGAACTGATGGCGATAAAGATTGGAACGTAAGTAAAGAAAAAGTGGCAATCGAAGCATGGGTAAAATTGTTGTTTATAGATTATTGGCACAAACCAGCGTGCGCCTTCTGAGTTATTGCACGCGAAATCGCCAAAAATTTCAAGTGAAATTGATTTTCGGACATATTTGGCAGTATTGCCTTTTTGGTAGGAAATTACGAGACTGGTTGTGATAACCAGTAAATTAAGATAAAATAATTTTTGAAAACAAAATTTTTAGTATTTCATTAGTATTCATCGACAAAATATTATCAAACAGACGGATTTAATATAAGTTGAAACATTCTCAATTAGTACCCGACTTAACTTTTCTGATCCTGGGATCAACCAACGGCAGGAAATGATGTTGATGTGTTGACATTGCGTGCTTACTCATCAAAACATAACATTTTAAAACCAAATACAATCTTTTTTTACTCTTTTTAGTAAAAAATCGTTCTAAGGTGAAATTATCCTTAAAATTTCAGCACAGTTTAAAAACCAGCCTCCCTTTATACGAAAATCGACATATTAAGTCCTATTAACGATCGTGAATGAGACCCCTGGTCCTATAGAAGGCAATAATGTGATACTTTGCAAAGAAAACAGATTTGGCAGTGCATACGGAAGGCTGCCTGCCTGATACCGACCCGCCTTGGGAAATTCCCTTGAAACAATTTACGCCATTTATGCAGGTTACACACGCAATGTTTTCGAAGAACATCGCATGAACACGACTTTTGATGGCGGCGAGCGTTATAATCGGCTGTTCGAAAAATATTGTCAAACTTTACTAGTTGTTTCTCGGGAATTCACTCCCGTCTTTTAATTAAAATAGCTTGAATCGGGTTTGTAAGAGTTCAATTCATCGAGAAAAAGCTCAATACCATTATTTACGCAAACAAACCTTAATTTACTTCTTTGGGTAATGTAAGTACAAGAAAAAAGGAAGAAATTTGCAATTCGGCATAGATTTTCTCAAAAAGATTTTTTTTTAAATTTATTCTTTTTACAAACATTGACGTATTCTATATGAGAATTTTTATGCAATATTATTGAAGTTTTCTATTCATCTTCCAGGTTCTGAAGATCATGATGGCCACACGCGATCCTCAGACCACACACGGCGTCAGTAGCTGACCAGCTTACTCTGTGGTTATCGACTACACCGCGCCCATCAGGGTTCCCACCGATTTGTCATATTTTCGTTAGGAGCAAGAATTCACAAATTCTACTAATGTTCGGTTGATTTCTAACCTCTCAGAAGAGGTGCGCGGTGTGTGTCTTTTGTCTACAATCATGAATTGACTAAGTCAGCTTTTTAAACGAAGTGTCTCCCGTCTGGTGTTTTCACAACCTTTGCAGGGGAACCTATTCTATTTGCATTTTGGCAAAAGCTACACTAGCTAGCTGAATGGGCCTATTATTTCAGTTGCCTTTTACGACATTCTTAGGAAAGAAATGAAATGGTTCTATTCTAATGTGCCGGCACACCCACAAGGCACAGAAATTCTTGATTAAATCAGTCTATTAATTTATTTAACTGGCGTGCAAATACGATTTTAGAATTTAGTGGCACATGACCAAATATTGATTGGGATTTTTTTTTAATTCAGATACTTCTTCTTAACATTTATGAAACGCCATAATGAAATTGCACGTAACGGAGGCACACCTAGCTACGGTACTGAATATTCCCAACATGATATACAGCGTTCTGACGCGATCTCTTGATTATAGTGATTATGTTCGTCTTCGAACAAGATCAGGATTTACTGGTGTTGTGAAGTTGAAAGTGTGCGACCAGTGGGGAAGAAGGAACAATCCCAGGGCAAGTTTTCAACATTCTTACATCCATCACATTTTAGACCCTAATGGGGTATAAAAACTATAAAAAAGCCATATTTAGCTGGATGGCTTTGATTTGCTACATAGATATTTATGTCACGTCTTTTTTCCTCATGGGGTAGAATGGGCCAATGTTCACAAGAAAAGGCCACATGCAGCTTTGATAGAAGTGAAATATTAAAATTAGACGTAGTTAAATATTCGCTGCTACCGGGGCGTGATCTGGTATGGTATTCGAGCTCCCATACTTAACCAACCACTATTTGCGGACTTCGACTAAATCTCGACAGTTGTCACCCCATAGGGATCTTTGGTCTTTCAGTAGACTCTTTAAATAAATAATAAAGAAAAATAAAGTCCAATAACAACACGTGTGACTGGACTGAGGTTTTTAAGTATTTATGTAACACGCTATCGGTACTTTAAACACATTTTCAGAGAAATCGGTATACAACTGTCTTTTGATAGGTTTGTTAGCCTTTCCCTTTTATACAAACAGAGGAAGATACATACAAATCAGTTGAATCGGACAGAAGGAGCACTTAGCGTCGCAGTGAACAATTAATTTTATTTGCAATAGCGGCTGTTAGTGTCCACGCAAAATAAATGCATTGTCACGACAGAGAGCATGCGTTATGGTTTGGGCAGATTATGGAAACTAGGAGACATAAAGATAGAGAAAGATAGAGAGAGTGAGACGTGGAGATAGTATTTCAAGCGACTAAAAGTTAACATCGAAACATTATTGGTTCATAATAGATACCTTAGTCTAAAATATTTAACAAAAATCTTGTAACTATTACATGTGTGTAGGTACATTATTGTATTGTATTTCCTGTGTCTGTATTTTATGACACACACGATTTTATTGATAACTGAATAATCATGATGTTTATTTTTAACCGAACAAATATTTATTATTTAGGTAACGATAAAAAATTCCATCAAAAAAAATCATTTTGTTACTTTCCTTGTTCACTCATTTAAAAATGTTTTACATATTTCACGTGCATAGTCTTTACATAATTTTAGTTATTTAATTAGTATAACTATTGCAGTAGCACTACTTTTCTGTAAAACCAAAAATACAAAATCTACCCTTATATCTATCTCTCTAATTACTTATTAAAAATTGTACAGAAATAATAATTGTTAATATTAAATTCGAAAAGTTATTCAATATCTCCTGTATCCTGACCGGTGATTGCGAGTTAGTGACTACATTCAGAGCACTTACAATGGAGTACTCTTTAATCGAGTAAAACGGTTAAATTTATTTGTTTGCATACGAGGATTTGGTTTGGAGACATTAACGTGAGATTTAATGGCATTTGTTTTGTTAAAATCGAGTATTTTGTCTTCTAATTCCCGTCTGTTTAAAATCGTTCTCTCTCTTTTTGTCTTTTTCGTCCATAGACTAAGATCTATGTATTTAATTATCAAATAGTGTTTCTAGTTTTTGTGGATGGTTTTCCGCGTATTTACAGTATAAAAAATAATATAGTTAATAACCTTTTTATAATTTTCACATGTTGAAAACAGATCGCCATGGACTTTTTTTTATAATCTCATAAAATTATTGATTTAAGTAAAAGTTTGCAAACAAATGTGACTTACCTTTAGCTGGAACTTACAAGTTGTACAGGAACATGACATAAAACACTTACCTGAAAAGAAATAAAAATAATTAATAAATAAACTATAGGGCTAAGATAAATATAGCATAAATACTTAACATTCTGTATAAATATTAATCCAAGGTGGAGAAACACTTTATTTATTGAACATGAAAACCAAACAACGGGTTAAACTCAACAAAAAAGCAAAGACACGTGTGTTGACCATCAATTAAAATCTAATTAACAATTTATCCGTCAAGAGCAATTTCCATCTGACTAGGATAGCATAACGACACAACAATTTCACACTAACTACTATAAAGATACGATCGAATATAGATCGTCAATGGTCGCCATAACCAGGAGACGATGAAGTCAAGAGAGTTTCAAACTAATTTCAATATAGTTAAGGTGAGATTTTGATGAGTGGTTTAAGGTTATAGAGATGAGTGGCTATGGGTACAAATTGTGGTAGACACTGGTTGTTCTTAGCTTATTGTTTTTTAATAGCCGGCCCGCCCCGCGGGGCAAGACCCATCCATCATATACCTTAGCATCTCTTAACTTCAGGCTTGTACAAATAAAAACGAGCGAGCGAATTCCCCGCGGCGAAGAGTCGAATTCCTTAGGTTTTCTACGTATAAATTAATATTTTTTTTTGGGTGAAATATATCTAATGAATAAAGAGACCCGGAAAGACTCTAGATACTTTCTATTCGATCATGAGCTAAGTGTCTTCAATTACCGTCCTTGCACATCGTCCAATCTAATATCATCATGATAATGTAATTTTTTATAACATTGTGAAAAGAAAAATGTGATTTGATTTCAGTTAACGTGAATCTTCTGTCATTTCATCCCTTAATCACATAAGGAACCTAGATTTGAAAATTTCTATCCCGTACATTTATTATTACAAACAGCGGATCGGGCTGTGCGTTGATTAATCATTGTCCTTCCTCACATATTTAGATAAAAAATATTGAGAGTCTCTATTGCCAATGACCTCGCGTGTCACATTTGCCCGAAGCCACCTGTGGTCCGTCCGCCAACCTGCCGTTATCTGATTGCCAACATATGCTGCTCCCTTGATCGGCCGTATCGATAGGTTGGGTTTATTGACAAGCTATAGCTAATAAATAAGGGAATGCTTAGATGCTGATGATGATAGCTTCCATGTTGGTCTGGCAACTAAAAAACAACCTGGTTTATATTCATTTATACTCATCAAGTGTTTTAACGTGACAGACATCTATATCTAGTATACACTATATCATAAACAGTTAATGTTTGATTGTTTTTACGAAAGTACTGAACCGATCATGAAAACTCTTTCATAGTTCAAAGTACATTATCTGCGGGTGTTATATACTGTCTGTAGCACGGGCGAAGCCATCGCGGGCCACTAGTGAGTAATAAAATGCTTATTTGCCCATAAGAGATCTCATATTTTCTAAAATAATAAGCCGTAAATTAAAAAAAAAGTTCAATTCATTGCTGTCATTTTACCATACTAGGAAAACATAGATTGTCAGTCGTCACGTCACATAATTCCGATACACCTTGTGTTAAAAAAAACAATAATACTTCCAATGAAACACGAGGCTCATTAGGGGACGAAAATTTACATGTTTTTAAATAAGGCAGTAAATTATTAGCGACGAGCGAATAAAATTTCAATGTACTTATAGCTGGTAGTTGGGACTTTCGATAAGGGCAGATAAATAGGGCAGTGTTGGCGAACTATCGATGATAAATTATAACACCAATATAACTTTCATTTTAAAACGGCACAATCGATAGACGTGCAAGCAATACCATCGATATTGTTGATATCGATTCCAATTTTGCGATAGTATTTTCTCTATTCTATTTACCAAAATTCCTGCGAATATTTGACTATCGAGCTCGGACTCGGAGTGTTGCCAACCCCAAAGTAACCGGGAACTACTTTAAAAAAAATGTTTGAATTCTCAAACTTAAAACTGTGAAGTTATCAAAAGCGATGTTGATCTACTACACAGTATCGACTCAACATCGACAACACTAAAAGGGAGTGATAATTCGGTATCGCCTCAATAAAATGTGCCGGGCGACATGTCATATGTATGGGACAGGATGGTCGTTTATTTTAATCTAATTAGCGACGGTGTACCGAAAATTTAGGTGTTTTCATTGAATTTATTTTAAGGATAACGACAGGGTCAAATAACATTTTTGTTTAAGGATGATTTATTTGATCATAAGCGGTGTGGTCCGCGGCACCAAAAGAAAAAAAAGGACCACTCCATCTCTTTCACATGGATGTCGTTAAAGGTTACTAAGGGATAGGCTCATATACATACTTGGGGATTCCGTTTTTAGGCGATGGGCCCATTTTATTGTCACTATTTTAATATCAGTTCTATCATTGAGCCGAGCTGTGCGTGGCCTTTTAGTCATATGATGAATGTGGGCTCTGTCTACCCGGCAGGGCATATAGACGTGATTGTATTGCCGTGTGATTCCCGGCACCAATACAAAAAAGAATAGGACCACTCTATCTCTTTCCCATGGATGTCGTAAAAGGCGACTAAGGGATAGGCTTACAAACTTGGGATTCTTTTTAGGCGATGGGCTAGCAACCTATCACTATTTGAATCTCAATTCTATCATTAAGCCAAATAGCTGAATATGGCCATTCAGACCTTTTCAAGACTGTTGGCTCTGTCTAGTCCACAAGGGATATAGACGTGACCATATGTATGTATGTTATGATTAATTTGAAGAGGAACAGAGATTCACAGTTTCTTTACAAAACTCTTCATATAATTTTACGGATATTTTCTCCATAGGCCAAGGCATGATGAGAAAAGAACTTATTCTGATTGACCTGGGTTTTGGATGTTTATCTTTATACGTAGTTATTATAAATCATAGTATCGTTGAGTTAGTATCTTGTAACACAAGTCTCGAATTTGCTTCGTGGCTAACTCAATCTGTGTAATTTGTCCCGTATATATTTATTTATCTGTAATCTCTCATTCTTTATTCCAGTAATCTTAAAACCTTATATTCTTCATAGACAAAATTGCTCAAGCTTTTGTGAAAAGCAGAATTTCAATTGAAACTCGCATTAGCCGTAGCAAGAAAATAAATCAAAATGGCCACAACAGTTGTTTACCCGAGAATATGCGCTGGAGTAAGTACATATGTCGAGTAACAACATCGCGAGGTTTTACGAGGGTGGCGCGGGCGCAGTAAAGTGGCGCCTGAGGTTTATTGCGCGGGCGCCAGCTGTTCTCAAACTTTAACAGATATAGAAATAATACATACATATATTGAGCGTTAGAGAAAGATATATTAGCGAGAGCAGGAAAACAGTCAGTAATAAAAAAAAGGATCGACCTTTCGGCATTTTACCTCGTTTGTATAAAAATACAAAACAGGTCGGCGTATCATCATTTACTTTTTTAAAGTGCTACAGTACAAAGTATATAAGTATAAATATAGCCTAGATATCCTATTAAAAATCCAGATAACTTATGGAGGATAATTGCTATGAAGTGATAATTTATTTTTGAAAACTGGAACTCTGTAACTCTAATTCTAAGTGGAATTCGGTATCTACTAACCAACATAAAAATATCAAATAAGCTTGAGAAGCGCTGGTCTAGTGCGTCTATGGTTTTATTGACGAGCAAGAGTTACGACCAATTACCGAATATCAATTAGCACGTGATATATTGGATGGCCCGTAAATTAAATTTCAATTTGCGATGGCCAAAGTGTGGGCGTGTGGTATTCGTATAAAATTCCCGAGAATTTCTCGAGGGTCATGATATCCTGGTCAAATGGTGCGTCATCTATATTTATTTTTTATATATTTTATGATGACGAAAGGCGAAGAACTTGGGAGTAAATAAATAACCCCAACCATAGAGTAACAAACATATCCAACCATAGAGTTGCTTTACAACTGAATAAAACAACTACAACACATTATTGTTGTCTTTAAAATATTTCTATCTCTTGAAAAATCGTTTCAACGATGATAAAAAATTCCAAGATTCACTACACCAAAGCACGCATCACACACTTGGTAGCAATGTGAATGTTTTATTTGTACATCAAAATGATGCACGCTCGTATGATTGACGCTGCGAGCCGCCCGCGCACCGTTTTACATATAAATTACCAATTACATGGGCGCACAGAGCGCTGCGAGTGGCAGAAGTGACACGCGATGATTATGAAAAGTAGTTTGCTATCAGCTAAGTATTGTAATAAAAAATTATCGCGGTGGCAATATTGTACAACCGAGTGTATAATTTGGAATCAGACGTGATAAAGAGTAAAAAGAAAAGTATTGAAAATAAATATATATAAGCAGTGGACACTAACTTTTTTCATATACCTATTCAACTTTTCTAAGATTATGAAGAGGACTCCGGGCTCTGAAGTTTCACCGCTAAGGATATAAACGGTCGGAGAACAAACTCGGATTATGATGATGTACATAAAAGGCATTTCGCAAAAAAAAAAATCTAAAATTAAATTTAAATAACGCGTAATTTGTATTCAGAATTCTTCCTAGATTTTTTTATAAGTCCTATAATGAGTCATGTCTGTTTCTTCTTAGGTAAATATTATCGGTACGGTAGCCACTTTTAATAATGAGTAATGAGATAGAAAGAATGCAGGATAACGACTGACGGCGTAATAGATGGGTGAAATATATCCACGGAGCTTCTAACCGCCTGGTACTCCCGGGCATTAAATGGACAGCCCTCATTAAATCTATGATTGATTTTAAAGCAAAACCAATACGGTAGTCGCTACTGGCATTTCGGTTATTAAGAGCTTTGATTACACACGAAATTAAAATTTCAAAAGCGCCGACTTCCCGTTATTTATTCGATTTGGAATTGCCGATTTTAGTTCATTATTAGCTTAGATAAATCATGTTAAGAAAAGGACATTGAACTGATCCAACGAGTGAGGCATTCTCATAAAACCAGTGCAAATCTTTCACTCAAGTACCAAGCAATCATCCACTGACAAAGGTATGCTTAGAGGGACAGGCAGTTGGCCACCCGCCGCGCACCCCGAGGCGAGCACGCGCTTGCAAAACCTGTGTATTCTGTAAAAGGTTCTATCAGGTTGAACAACGGTATCTTCACGGTTATAAAACCCTAGTACTTCTTGATTAAGACATAACGGTTCTAAATCAATATTCACCTCAACATCGCAAACAAAATTCCCAAAAGCGTAGTTAATTCACATAAAAAAGTTCCCATTCTCAAAATGATTTCTTAGAAATTTTGATAATCAATTCGTGCGTATTGCTTTCTTATCACGTACAAGATGATTTTATTTTGATATTGCACGCTTGGAGTTTATTGTCCATTGTGTTTTGGACTACGTGCTTGAATGTCCGCGCCGAAAAATAATTCACTTGTCACTCAAAGTGTGCAGTAAAAGGTATGTAATTAGTCTATTACCATTTCTGTAACGTCGTTTACTTTGAAATAATTAATATTTCATAAGCTTGCGGTGTAAAATTTATAATTTAAAAAGTTACTTTACTAACAAAAGCCATATGTCTGATGGGTAATAGAATGGAAATTTATTTTGTAACTAAACTTATAAAGTCGATGTTACATATATGCTAATTCCGTTTAATGTTGAATACATACATAAAATCATCACACATCTTTCACCGGAAAGGTAGACAGAGACTACTTCCACTTGCCACGATTCCTGCACACTTCTTTCTCTTCTTCCATATTCATAACTTTCTTTCTGATGGGGTGGTCCTATTATTTTTTATATTGGTGCCGAGAACCACACGACACTATCTAAGTATTCCCTTTTCTATTCCTGTCCCTATTCTGCTTAATCGTTTAATGTTACTGCTTAAATTATTTTATGTAATACATACTTACACAGAAAAATTTAAAAAAAATATAAAAAAAAAAATTATCATATCTATGGCACAAACTGTTTGTTTATCGTGTGGCGTGAAAGGATCGCATAAAACACATGATAGTTTCTCGGAATGCGCGAAGTTGGTTGCGTGCGATCACTTTGCGGTAATTTTACTTCTCCTTTATATCAACCCTAAAATGTCAAGGTTACTCAATGAGAACGCACACATGTGTTGATAAGATACAAAACCACCCACATGTATCACGTCTTAATAACGGTGTAGACAGAGCCAATAGTCACAAGAATCGAAAGATCACGTTCAGCTAAATGTTGAAATTGAGATACTCACACTCAACTAGAGTAAAAAAAATATTAGCAAAAAATACGACAAATTCGAAAACTGTACCCGAGAGACCAACCAAGACGTTCTACTGTTTCCTGATCAAAACCACATGAAGGTTAACTAAATATAGTTTTTTTTTCTTATGGTATCAATTAGGAAACGGTTGTGCAGTTCCGCCCCCGGGTTAAGGCAATTAGGGCTTCTATGGCGCCCCCGGGAGCGCGCCGGATGCCAAGATCTCTTGCTCAGCTATGCATTCCTGGTAATTACGTTTGATAAATATGCATGGCCTATGACTTTACCGACTAATTTCGAGCTATATTATGAGTTTGTTTATTTTTGTCCGTGGTATTTACCCGTCGTGGCTTCACACAGTGATATGTGTCTATAGTATGAAAGTGAAAACTGATTTGTAAAAAATTCAAAGCTTAGTAACAGACAAGAATCAAGGCGGAGGGCGCCTAAATACTTAGTTTCATAAGCATGTTGATAGTAATTATAGCATATAATAACTACGAAAACAATTTCGCAAAAATAAATTGTTGCACTTTATAAAAAACTTTTATTTCGTTAATTCATAAAATTCAGTGGCAGTACAGATCACGTCCTACTGTCAAAAAAAGATCGCTGATAAATATTTGGCAAATAAGGCACCTGTCATACGTTCCCACAAAATAGTGATGTGCTATCGACACTATCGACGCGACGGGCGGTCCCTATCGTTGCATCTGGCGCCTTAATTCCTGCGCACACAATGCATTTTTATCACAGACAGAACAAGACAAATCATAAAAAAAGACATATTTTAATGTAGATATCATTTCTGTCGATTCCTCTAACTAATGGCTTAGGATAGTTATTTTGTTCTTAGCTGATTGAAGAGTTAATCAGGGAAATCTACCTATAAATAATAGTTTTTTTTTAAGTTTATATACTACTTAACAGCTTCTTTTACTACATACAACTTTTCCGCAGTGTCCGTGCAAAGAAGGGGCAGATCAAAAACCATTTGCAAGTTTGCTGAGTTTCTGGATTCAATTAGAGAAGAGGTCACAACTCCTTAAAGTAATATTTAAAATAAAATAAAAAAGGAATGATTGACATAAATAAGTGATCCATGGCCTTGCATCCATTACTGATAAGAAAAACAAATAGATATGATTAAGCGCCCATTTGTTACTATTTTTTAATGTTAATAAAATTGAACAAGATGATTATCGAACAAAACTGAAACACGTTCTACATGTGTAATATTAATCCCAATCAAAGTTAATACAAACAATATGTATGTTAATATTCTATCGGACATCATAATAATGTATAATACATGTATAATACGCGACATCAATTGACATTTCATTTGCAATATTATACGGATTCTACGGCCGCGGGCTGGAACATTAAGAACATTGGAACTAGACACTTTTGTACGCAAATAGTTTGTAATTCCGTCGCCATACAAATCGTGCTTATAATTTGTAGGGTTCCGTGACAAAAAAAAAAGAACGCTGTACGCTTTTATTATATTTTTCATACAATCGAAGTTTCGCTATAATTTTTAATTTTATATAATTAGTTTTCGGTACAATTTTGAAACGCTGGAAAAGTTTTCAATGAAAACAAGCAAAACTCATGTTCTTTACTGTGTAAATTTCTAAATGTTACCTAATACATTAGTAATTGCTAAGAAAATTAGCGTATGAAGTTAAGGCGATACATCATAGATTTTGGGTCATTTTCACTTGGTTTTTTCTCATAAAATATAACTTGTATCGTTTCAATATTTTAGGATATGAAAGTTAATATATTCAATTATATTTGTGGAAGATGAAAACACGATTGGAACAAAAATCCTCGATCAAAAAAATTCAGGAACACAAGTCTAGATTTCGATTATTTATCTCAAACTATAAGGATTTAAAATTTGAATTTTGTACCAAATTGAAGATCATTAAAAAATAATAACTTCTGGAAGATGAAATTTCGATTGGATGTTTTGTTTAGACGTAATTAAACTAAATAGATGAAAACAGGAATTAAAATTGTTGCGACAATAGTACTGGACAGTAGAGTGTTGACACTTTATCTCTGTCTCATTCCTACACGACCGGGTGGGATAAAGCGCTATCCTTTGTAAGCGTGCCTCACTCCGCGGATCACATTCTCGGACGTAGGACCTGTGCCAGTCGCTCCGAGCGTCGTTGAAAAATATTCTGCGAAGTATTTAATTTCCCACATTCATTTTGTTTGAATTTATTTCTGTACATAATTGTCAGCTCAGCTTATTGAATTGTGTCGTTGATCTCTGAATCTTACGCGTCGCTTTTCCGCCGGCCGGGGTGATATTACGTAGGTATTTAGGATCGTGGATTTTGATACTTTTTTTTTTTTTGGTACTTTCTGAAATATACCTATTATAGATAGTTTAGGTTAGTTTTTAATACAGTTTTTTTGTTTCGTTTAGTGTAAATAGGTGTATAATTTTACGTCATGATAGCATGTTAAATGTTAGCATGTTAAAAAAAACCTTGAAAGAGCTTCCCATATGGGACAATTAAGATGGTGGGTACTAATTACACTTACTAATAGATAGACATATAGATGCCTACTGAGATTTTCTCCGCAAACACTGAAGGTGAAAAATATTTCATTTGATACCGGCTTGTGGCGGGGCGGCAGTAGGTAGATAGATAGATAAAACAACAACAAACAACAGCTCCGCCGCCGTCGGTTATACTGTCACTAGTTGTTGCCCTGGTCTTTGCCTACGGAAACAGTACTTTTTACTGGATGATTGTTCTGTCTTTTTCTATAGGTACTTACTCCTAGGTAACTGTATTATTCAGGGTACCTCCTCAGCTGCAAGACGTCGCAGGGTTTACTTTTCTTCGCTTTCTTCATTTGGCACGATCACAATCATTATCTCATTATTTGATTGTTATTAATTTTTAGGAAAAATAAATTGTCTCCGATATCGTCGTTGACAATGTCCGGACAGAGAAGTGCGGATGGTGTGGAGTCGACAGTTGATATTATGGACTTAGATAGTCATGGCATTATTCCGACGCCGACATCAACGACAACCCAAAATAGAAAACCATATATAGAAAACCATAGGTTCCGTAGCCATTTGGCTACGGAACCCTAAAAATATATGATATACATTACTATGTAAATTACCTTTGATTGAACGAAATCGAATAAGTAATTACGAGTAGTTTTTTTAAAACCATTACAAACTTATTCATTTTATACAAAATTTTTGCATACATCCGCAACTATATCATTGCTTATAATGTAATTTAATATATGTATGTTTTTTGGTAAAATTATTTTATTGTATCAAAAACAATAAAATATTCTGATGCGGACTCCATTGCATTCGCAAACTTTATTCGGGTTACGTGAGGTCACGCGCTAGCGGCTACGGTGCGGCGGCGATCTAGCGGGGTAAGCGTGGTTGGGGGTGAGCCCCGCGCGGGGTGAGCCTCTCGCCCGCATCGAGGTACATGTAATCTGAATGTAGCGCCTTAAAAGCACATTTTTTACACTTCACAACAATGTAGTAAACTTTTAAAATTCATTTTAATATGGCATCATTGTGACATCTTTTTTTTTACAAAATGTAGGTATCCTAATTAATTTAAGAAAATAGTATTTATTCAGTCAATCCCGGGGCTAGCACGCCACACGCGACACCGTTTTAATCGCGCGATAAACTATCGCTGTCCTGTTTTAAGTCACAATAAAAAGCGTAACCTTTAACAAAAAACACAAGAACCTACTTACCAATTTATTTTTAATGTGCAACCTAACATAATTAACTACTAGACATGTAGACTTACGAGTTAAACTAAACACTGGAAAATGTAATCAATTATTGATTAAAATACTTAATTATAAATTATGCGGCTATAAATTTAGTTTCGTCCGAGACGCCACGGCGTACGGCCCGCGTCGTCCGGATTCCAACACCACGCATTCTGGTATGTTCCCTATATATCTATGTTTTTAACCCTTTTGGGTAAATCTTATTATTTAATTTTACTTACACATCAGAGGTTGAGTTAGGCTTTACACTTTTCACGATCCTTGCATACTTCTTTCGCTTCGTCCACATTCGTCAGTCTCTTCATGCAAGGTCGTCTGTTCAGTGTACTCCTGACCTGACTCTTGCCAATAAGTATTGTCATAACATGAAACTTACATCAAAAGAAAATGGTCTCATAAGAAATTTTAATAGGAGAATTGTTAATTGAGTGAACTAGAATAAGTAAGTTGCGAAAAATTAGAAAATTCAAAATATTCTTTAATTTTTAATATTTAAACATACCCCTTCCAATGTTACTCTTATTTGTAGTAAACCTACTAAACAATATTTAGGCTAAGATCAAGATCTAAACAACCAGTGACAAGGGAACCGCACGTTCATCTCGCTTGCACACATCATAACGAAACGATAATTAAAACGGTTTATTAGCATAAACAAATAAAATACCCCATTACGATTTCAATTTACAATCTTCGGAATCGGCTGAATTAGTCGCAGTAAATAATACGACGGACACGTCTTAACAGTGTGTGGTCCAAGTTAGAAGCGACTCAACAAATTGAAGAGAAAACAAGAATAAAAACAGATTTGTACAAATATAGAAGAACTTTAAGTATCACAGATATTTTTCGTACTGTAATTGCTTAACAATTGTCTAAATGCGGTAACATTGATGACAACTTTTGGAGATTTGCAAGCGAAGTAGAATTAGTAACTTGATATAAATAATAGAAAGAAGTGTAGGAGGAGATCTTGTCATTATGACTACATAAAATGAAAATAGACTGGTGGAAATGAAAAAAAAAAAGACTGGTCTAATAACTTGAAGAGCAGTTTATAAATATTATAACATAATTATGTTACTCAACTAAGATACTTGGAATAACTACTAAGATACTTGGAGAACTACTAAGATATCTGGGAGTAATAAAGCATTTGATAGATAAGAGACTTCACGAAATAACATCACCGCTTTTAAAGAACAGCTGGCACGCGCGATTTTCTATGATTCCAATGCATTTTCTTTCGTATACACAGCGACACCAGTGATGTTCTCCGCTTAAGCGTATCACATAAAGTATTATCGACAAAATATGTCTATGTTTTATATTCGGGACGGTCTTCATATCAATAAGTGCATGTATAAACACTATTGTGATGAACTTGTACTGTAGGTACTGTTGCGATATTACAGCGCAAAATTTTATGAATTTTTAATCACTTTATTACTTTAAAACTTTTCGTTGATGACATAAATTTTAGTACTTAATTAACAACGGCTTCATTAACTCTTTTATTGAATTCCATATTTTTTATTAATACGAGGCAGTCGCTATGAGAATAACATGTGACAGTGTCAATGGGAAGGCGACCTTAATACAAGGGATAATTAATTCGATGAGTGATTTTAATACCGCGCATAATGATTTTCGAAAACTTTTCATGTCTACAAATAAAGTACTACAATTAAGTTTGCATATTCTACAACATCAACTCCGCTAGTAACTAGCGTTACACAATTAATATATAGAACCGCAAGTAGGGAAACTGAAAATATAAGTACGTGTGCATTGAATAACATAGGTATACGATATATGCACCGCCCTCTACGAGTATTAACTAAACAAACAAGACATCGGAGCTCATCGGATAAGGATCGTGCTGGGCAGACTGCTGCGCTGTGACGGATATATCGATGTCGACTAATTTATCGATATTATATTATAAAAATTGTCTAGACAACACTCGACAAGTCATTTGGATTTATTTGTAGATTCGATAAATATGGATACTTGCGATATAAATCGTTATCATTTCGGAAATTTTCTTAATTCGATATAGACCAAAAAGGTAAGATTGGTAGGTAGTTCTACGAAGCAGAGAGTGAGAAATTGCCAACTGTAACTATATAATTACTTAATATATTTATATATTATTATACGAGGTAGATGTGAATTTCAAAATTTTTATTTAAACTAAAAAAATGATCTTCTGATTAAACCTCCATTGTCGCAATAAAAAAATACAAAAATATGTGGCTTTCTTATAAGTAGTATGTACATTCTTTAAATGATTAAATGAGCTGCTATTTCAAATTATATTCTGGTTGAGCCTTAAGTTTTTTTAACATTTGTTTTATATCATTATATTTTATCGATTTGGAATATCCACATCACTAGGTGGCGCCTCGTGGGCCGATGCGCCGCGGGGCCTCATTGTTCGGGCGGCTAAGTGCCTCATATTCGGTTACCCGCCTGTATCACACACCTATACGTTACATCGATACTTCGCCACGACGCTATCGGAACATCACTAGTAATTCCCAAACACAGGCCAAATTCAACCTTAGTGCTTTTACCGTAAAGTACAATTAGCTTGAGAGTTTTAGGTGCTGATACGACAAAAAATATGTTAAAGAAAAATGATATAATTTTCGTTTTATAACTTGGATTCGGACACACAGAAACCGTCATAAATTCAACAACAATAGTTACACGTCGTGTCGTATTTGAGTTTCGTTTTGTCAAAAGACTGTTTCCTTTATTTACAATATTTGTTTAATAGCTACTAACAAAAAAATAATAATTTATAAAGGTATAATATAAATGTATTTATGATCGTTTTTGTTTCAACTTTTATTAAGTAGTACTGACCTGTTTATTAAATCTTAATGTTAGATACTTATAATAAGTTACAGAGTAAAAAATTCAGAACCATTATTCATAAGAAAGCGCTGATAAATTGATAATCATTAAACAAGGCTATACTTTATTTTATTTCATTTACGTTAAAGGATTTAGATGCAGCTACTCTACAAAATTCGCCTAACGAAAGAGCTGCAATATTTTTTTTGTTATAATAGTGCGGATTACTTAAATGATCTAAGACTAAAATACAACTTGACGTAATATTCACAATCAACTTTAAGTGGAGTGATTTACATATATGCCAGTATAAAAAGTTGAAATAAAGCATGAATTTTCTATGGGAAGTGCAGAGAGCAACTAAGTAAAGATTTCCCGAAAGTACCAGGGGAACAAGAAATATATATATTTTTTTTTCATATGAGATTTTGAATGATGCCCGATTGAACAATCCAAGAAAATAATACCATTCCAAAAACAACAAGTTTCAATCCATAACATCGTCCAAATTAATTAACCTAACACTATTATCTGGATTGGAACCCAAAAACAAACGTTTGCTGTCATGCTATTTTTTTAAAATAAATAGAGATTCAAGAGGAAGGTTTAAATAAAGATTATCATCAACATTTCACCCGTGAGAAGTCGGGGCGGTTCGTAAGTTTGCAAATAAATCAAAAAACGGCACCTACCTCAGGGTCAATCTTCTTGTACTCGGGGTCATCCTCGTCCACCTCGAAGTACAACTCGGTGGAGGTCAGCGACACGGTCCCTGGGGCCACGAGCCCTGGGGCCACTAACTTCGCTTTGGTACTTATGTTCACTGGACCTGTGAGGATAAAATTAATGCCTGATCAAATTTTGAAAGCAAAGTTTAATTTATGGAGATATAGTGTGAACAATTCATAAAAAATAGGCACAAGTTTTATGAGAAATGCTTAGGCGAAATGCTCAATATAGTTTCTAAAACATAAATGAGAATTTCTATAAGTACGGTTACTGGCAAAGGTTGCAGATACACCCAATCTTGGATCACGGTCAAAAAGGCGCATCCCGAGCTCCCAGAGGTTCAAGAGATGAGTACATTCGGGCGGGATTAACGCCAGGTGAAAGATAAGATTGATATTGTTTTATTATCCACTTTACCTGTAAGGTCAGCATCTATCTCCCTGTCGTCTACCAGGAGTTCAGCGTCGTCTAACAGTTCCGCCGCGGATGGAGCCGGTAACTGTGTAAATTTTCTAGGCCATCTACTAATCTTTTCATGGCTCTTTCAATTTATTATCACCACTTTACCTGTAAGGTCAGCATCTATCTCCCTGTCATCTACCAGGAGTTCAGCGTCGTCTAAGAGTTCCGCCGCGGCCGGCGTCGGTAACTGAGCGCCACGCCCGGCTCCGCCCGCCGCTAACCGCGCGTGCAATTCTTCTGTAGCCTGGAAAGAAGAGAGGAATAATTAAAATGGTTATAGTAAAAGACTCTCAAGAGTCAAGTCAGTAAGTAAGTCACAAAGATTGTTCGGTTGGTCATCAGTAAGAGTGAGATGCAAACTGATTTTTACATAGAAGAACGAGTGAGATGGATGCTCGTTTAACTGTTACATATTGAGTACTATACTGAGTAAATGTGGTTTACATCCTGCTATGCCTGAATATGCAGGTTTCCTCAAATCGCCTAGTCTTTACATATAAAAACTCTTCCGTTACTAAGTGACAAACAGTTGGGTGTAGAAACTTGAAAGGCACGTAGAATTTGGGAAATTCTCTCGTAGTGGATTTCCCGAAATTGACGTGGGAACTGAAGTTCAAGGGAATGTTTATATACGTGCGGAGCGACGATCGCTCTTTAGTTAGTGAATAAGACCGTCTTTCTGTCATATCAATGCTGTTGGTTCTATCCACTCCGTAAGAGATACACACGTATACCTAATAATAAAAGCACAAGTAAACGGATATTAGAGAATTTCGTAACCACACAAGAAAAGGCTGTAAAGGTACCGGAAAGTTGTCAGAGTCGTGCACGGCAGTGGTGCACCTACCTGCAGTATCGCGTCGAGCGGCGGCGCGGCGGGCGGGTCGCCGGCCAGCGCGGCGGCGGCGTGCCGCGAGCCGCGCGCGTCGGGCACCAGCCGGCGGCGGCGGCGGGCGTCGTCCTCCCACGAGTCCAGTTTCCAGAACTGGGTGCTGACGCTGGCCGAAAATAAAAATAAAAAACTGGGTACTTTTTTTGGGAGTTCTTTTTTTGTAATAGCGTTTGAATGCGTTTCGTTTTGAGTGGTGGTAAGCAAGATGCGGCCTGAGGTGGCGCATGCAAGCTCAAATAGTGCGTATTCACTCTTGCCTTGAAAATCCCCAATTTGTATGTATCGGGGAAGAGAGATGCGGGGAAGGAATTCCAAATAACAGCGGGTCGCTTGATAAAAGAATTTAAAATTATTCTTTACATGCAATCGGAGTATTAAAGAAAGTGGTTATAAAAAATTATGTCATCTCTCTTTTCCAGTTACACTTTCCACTGCAATACTTCGGGGCCGGAAATCCGCGAAAACACCAAAAGTAGACGATCTTGCTATACGCACTCCAGTAAAGAACACTATATGCATTTAAACACATTTGACATAAAAATATTGTACTATTATTCGGATTTCTATGGTCGTATGAGAACACTGGATTTTAGTTTTAATTCTTTAGGAGTGTCATACTATCCAAAATATCAAAAATTCCACTTACCCAGGTGCTGCGTCAGTATGTGCCGCGGCGTGTCGCAACTTGTCCAGGTGTCGCGCGGCGGCGGCGTGGTCGCGACGTCGCGCGGCTGCGATCAGTCGCTCGCAAGTCCTCTCCTCATCTGCCCTTTCGGCGCTTGTAGTTGCGCATACGCACTGTAAACATTCATAAAATGTCCCTTTAGAATGGTCCAACACATATAAAACTACGTACCTGGAACACTAATTATAAAATATATTAGAAAAGAAAAAGAATGGAATGTTTTAAAAGTTATTGTTTAAAATTTTCAAGGATTCTATAAAAAAAAGAAATGTCAAATTCAAGACAAGTAAAAAAATGGTGATAGCAAACGGATTTTCTAAGTTATTGTTTTTAAACACGCCTCACCTCAAAATCAGCATGTTTCAACACATCATCGGCCCTCATTCTGTTCAGTATAAACTCCGCTTCATTCGCCACCCTCACTATATGATCTCTCATCGCGTGCGACAGGAGTCTTCCTTCGTTGATCAGCTCGATAAAGGCCAATCCCGCATGCTTTTGGAGGGAATTCTGCCATTCTTGGGAACACAGGAGCATCACCAGTTCTACCACTGAAGTACTCGATTTGAAGGTTTGGAGGCCTGAAAGAAGAAGAATATGAAAATTAGAATTAATAGAGTTAGCAGTGAAGTAAAGGTGCAACCAAAACGTTTATAGCTATAAAAAAAACAATTAGTCAAAGTAGTTTGGCTAGAGATTGCCTTTGTGACTAAACTAGCGACATCTATCAGAATACAACTGAAATAAATACAAAAGTTTAAACATCTATGTGCTTCGCAGCATGCAAAATGTGAGTTTATTATTACAATAAAAACCACAAGATGGCGCTATTCCTAACAATAAATCCTAATATAGGATTATAAATGTTACATGCAAGAAAATCGCATTTGATTAAATAACTTATACCTTTTTTACAACTTTGAAGTAATTTTTGATATAGAAAGGCTCCAAGAAAATTTTCATGCAACTATTTAAGTAGTAAAAAAAAACACGTGCTATTATTTTCTACAAAAAGTAACACTAAAAATTAAAATGTCATAAAAAACTTATAAATTGTAGACCGATACCAGCCAAACAAAAAAGAAAAAATACTGGCATGCCTAATACTTAATACCTTTACCCTCCATTAGCAGTTCTTGTCCGTGGCTCCCTACCAAGGTCTTGGATAGAAACGGAGCGAAATCTAACATGATCTCTCGTAGTAGGGGGCACACGGGGCCCAGGGCCGTCTCCAGTTTGTGGGTCAGAGAAGCTTCGCGGGAGGCCCCGTCGGCAGACATCGAGGCGTTCATAGCGTTCAATCCGGCTAGTGTTTCATTGTCCTGAAAATGTACATATATAATAAAAGTTATAAGTAGTACATATTAGCTACAGCCGAATCAAAATGTGAAGTGTTTAATTAATCTTTGATTAAACAGGAAAAGCGATGCCTGTAATGTCATATTACCAAAGAAATACCTACTATTCATTAGCATCAGCAAACGCCATCTATTGAGACTGATATTGACTTCAAATGAAAGTTAAAAATCACAAGTTTAGAGTATGTCTACGGTTACAGAATGTGAAAATTTCTTTTTAGTCTTTGTCCAGCCCTACTCCCATTTATTGAGATTCACCCACCGTAGCATGGCACGCTCGAAGCCGTTTTATTCGCGCAAAAAAAACTATTGCTGTCCCGTTTTACGTCATTTTAAAAAGCGAAACAGCGGTAATTTTTTGGCAAGGTTGGTTAACTAGACACAGTTTTATGGTGTACAAATCGAACAATTCAAACTATTAAAAAATAAAAAATAAAAATCTTTGAATAACACTACAGGACCAGTATGTGCCCAGAATATGACACACTTTGCGGTGATAAGTACTAGGACAACATAAATTACCGGATGTAAATGCCTCTGCGCGGCGTGTAGACTCCTGTTCTGGTGCCTTTGTTGTAAGTGGTGGTGGGACTCGGAGTTTCTTAGGTGGATTTGCTTGTCTATGTCTGGGAATTGTAGAGCAAAACATTGGAGTTAGAAGCAGTCCACGCTTTTATTGGTTTCTCATTAGAGAAATAATAAATACATAAAAAAAAACTATTTATAAGAAATATATTAAAAATACATAAAAAACTATTAATCATGGTTAAGACATATGTACATATTATGTATCCCACAAATGTCTTAACGATGATTCATAATGGGCAAGGTTAGGGTAGTAATAAGGGAACCTATCCCCTGTAAAGATTGTAGTGGCCGCATGGGAGTCGCTTCATGTAAAAAAAACTGAGTCACCCAATACAGAATCTTGGCCAAAAGCGCACCCCGGGCTCCTCCCAAGAGGGATAAAATCGTAATCAGGGCCGCCGTCAGGAGGATGATGATGACTTACCTTCATGTATATTTCCTTCGTGGTCTCGGGTCCTTCCAGTGATGGTTGCCGGCCCCCTCTCTCCATCTTCATTAAGGTTCACGTCAGTCCATGATTCGTCGTTGCTTACCTTTAAATAAGTTGATAAATAGATTAACGCGAGAAAAGATGTATACTATATATTATACTATTACTAGGCATACTTGGTATAATATTTTGAAGTATTTAATAATATTAATTAAAGCTAATAAACTTTGGATTCTTTTTGTAAGCGATGGGGTATCTATCAATCTGTCACAATTTGAATTTAAATCCTATCAGGCCTTACATCTGGCCTTAAGACTGTTGGCTCAGTTGGCCTTCAAGACATTTTGATATGTATTTTCAAGGACCAAACTTGGAGATATGATTAGCTTCAAATAAAAGACTCTTTTTACTTTTACATTGAGATATAGTACATAGAGTACTTTCCATAAATCATAAGTATTTTCAAGGATATGATTACATGTATTTTCTTATAAATAAATAAAACATTGACGGGCAAGTTACCTGTTACTATTTGAAACTCAATTCCATCATGAAGCCATACTGCTGAACATGGCATTTCAGTATTTTCGAGACTGTTAGTTCTGTCTTCCCCACAAAAGATATATACATGATTATATATATGTATGCATGTTTTAAGAATATATTCTTACGGGTTGTTTGTTGTCGTCCAATGCCACGTCGCTGGACGTTTCAGCATCGTTATTCGTCGTCTCCGTCGAATTGAGGTGGAAAGAGCCAGCGTCTTCGATCGAATCCACACTCTACAGGTGAGAGAATAAAATTCAAATTCCAGTAAAGCGAATCATTGGAGTTTGTGACTGGTGTGGTGAATATAACACAGTGCATTTGTCGGTGTTTTTTGATATTCGCTTGTATATATTATATTAGCATAAAAATTAAATTTTCAGTACTATATAATGTTGTCCTAGTAGTTATTAATTACATAAATTGCATTTAATATTACATAACTGTATTGTATAATTCGGTCTACAATACCGTACATACTTTTATTAACTAGTACATAATCTTTGACGTATGTAGATATAATAATAGCTATTATTTTATAACCAATATAAAGCATATATTTCAATCGAAATTTCTGTTTGTCAAATAAAGACTTACCTTATGATACAATAAGTACGAATAAAAATCAACTGAATAGATAGAAAGAGATACATGAAAGTTAAATGATAGAGTGATAGTGCCAGAGTCATGCAAACCAAGGTGGGTAGAAGAAGCGAGAAAGCACATACTCACATGCTAATCGTACCTTACACATTTCCCGATACAGTATATAATACAAACAATATATTTCTTACAAATATAATATTTTAGCATGGTCTTAGTAACGTAATTTTTAAGTTTATAATTATACATTAAGTTTGATAATATCTAGTGTTGTGACTGCGCTTAACGTTACAAAAGCTTTGGTACAGATTTGGGTTCAATAAATTCTCAAAGTCACAAAAGAACTTACCGTGATAATTAAAAGAAAGAATCACGACAGACTCTTATGAGTTATGATGTAGCAAATTTTACATATTAGATAACCTAATTCAAAATATGTACAATTAGCCTTGTTATGTTTGTATATTTTGTACAAGTCACTTTTTTCTGGTTAGCTATTTGTATAGTGCGTAGTGCTTTGTATACTCATGATATAGGTGAGCGTCGCTAGCCTTGTGTTGTCGTTACTTCATATGTTCACATATATATTTTTTTCTAAGCTTGTGATAATTGTGTTGTTAATGTGTTAGTAAAAAAACAGTTTTGGTTAATCCAAACGACTTCTTTTATATTTTAACATTAATTTGATAATAAAAAATTGATCAATTAAAAATAAGTATTATATTTATACAAGATTTAATACAAACAATTGGGCCAAAATAACTTCCTTGCTGTGGTCCATATATTAATTTTTTTAAAACATAACTGTAAACAATAATAGTACTGCAAAACGAAAGCATACGTTATTCTGTTAGAATAACACGTTGAAATGGTTTATTATACAGTTTATTTTATGCCGGGGAGCCCAAAGGCTGTGCTGCCAAAACTTAAAGTAAATAAATTTACGAGAAATACACACTTAGTCGTTTGAATTATTCCATAGTGTACCAGGCTTCCATAAACATATCGCATTTTAATTGGCATAGAACTCATGTCAATATAATTACTTGTGTACAAACCAAATTGACCACAGACACCGTTATCCCAGACAATGTTTTGGACCTTGCAGTTGGAGGCTTACAAAAGGACAATAATATATATTTAGTACAAGGAATTTTCACACATAGTAACAGGATTGCTAAGAGTCAGATCAGTATTCACGAAAGTGGGTCTGGCATTATAGTCGATGTAACTTTTATTAAAAAATTATATAAAAGTTAATACAGTAAACAATCTCGTAAGTCATGTTAAAATTACAAATAATGACTAGTAGTCTTCATGACAGAAGAATCGACGTAATGTAAGAAGTAAACAATAAAATTACAACAAGTGGCCTAATGCCATATTACCAATCCAAAACATAAAAGGAAAAGGAGGTTTTTGAATAAACTAAGTTTATAACCGGATAATTGCGATGAAAATATTGTATGATGAGATCCCACTTAAGTGAATTCAAATGAAATCACAACGAAAGGATCCAGACCAAGTCAGAAGGAGACTCAAGTTCTAATAGAGACAGACCGACCATAGCAGCTCCAACTAACCTTTGGTTTAGGTTGCATTTTTCGGAGGCTCGACTTGTACAGTGGTTCTTCTTTCTCAGTGGTGGGGGTCGTTTCAGGGTTCTCTTTGGGTTTCTCTCCAGAATTTGGCTTCAGTTCATCGGTGGTAGTCTCAATTTTGGCGACTCCCTCCTCCTTCTCCGATTCCTTACAATTTTATTGCAACAAAACCAATGATAAAAGCGATTACAGTTGACACCACGGCACAACACTGTCTTAGCCACATCGAAAACCATTGAGCAGCGAAAGGATTTAATTAAATGGGGATGACATTCAGGAGGTTTTGTTGAATGTCATGCATTGGAATGTAATACATATTAACACTAAACTATTTGGCATATCATGATTCTACGCTACTGAGGATTCAAGAAGAAAATTTAATATAAATGAAAGTATATTTAAAATCTAGATATCAAGGGAGCATGCATTTAGAAGAGTTAAAATTCAAAATATCTATTTAAATGATCAAAATGAATTCACTACACACAAGTCTTTTGAATAAGATACCAAATCAAAAATTAACTTTAAAAGAAACTAACCTAATGCATATATTCAGTAATAATCAAGTTGAAATGATTTTACACTTATAATACTATACCTCACAGCAAATAGAAATCTATGAATACATGCTGTCCTTGTCAAACAGTTGCACAAGACTTTGAAAGTAAATAGAAAGTAGACACATACCTTCATGGAAGGAGAATCCATTTCTTCAGGAATTGTTGAATTATTTTCATCGACAACTATCATTGCATATTCGACGTCCTCGCCGTTATGATCTATGAAAGAAATAATACGATGAGACAAAGTTAAGACCCTGATTCGTTTAAACAACATCGACAAAGCTTGCTTATAAAGCGGGTAGATCGGTACGACCAAATTTATAAATACTAAAGGACTTACTAATACTAAAGGATTATATCAATAATCCGACGAATTCTGTACACATTTCTACAATAGCAAAGAAAATATTATACTTTTTCGGTATACAACAAATAATCGTTTTTAAAAGTGTGTACAAAATCCAAAAAGTAATATCTACATTACTTTGTAGTTAATAAGGTTTAATTCTACATGCATTGATCTGATGATGTAACTTGGTCTACTCAAATGATGACGCAACTTAAAGGAAAAAATCAAAATTCAAAGCAGTGCTCCAGCGGTGCATTCTCACTGTCTTGCCTTCTATTATTTTATTATCCCCTGGTAGTAAAGTTAGAAATATATCCCAATATTTTATATTCGTTTTACAGGACAAAAGAATGCCAAATGAAGATTTATTTTGACAATTCAGATCACAATTTAAAATTTATACAGTTAAATGGTTGAAATTGTGATAAGAACGTCGTATTTGATTTGTTTTTACATAATTTTCTGTAAGAAAATTTATTCCTGAACGTGATTTGCAATGAACAGACAAAATAGAAATAAATGCGACTAATACGATAATAATAGCATCACCGAAAAAAAAACTGGGTGGGAAATTGGCCAAAAATTTTGCAACCCCTAGTGCAAAAATTACCAGGAAAGTATGAACGAACCAGACTTTCAAAACCATAATAATTCCCATTAGGTTCGGCAAAAAATAGTGAACAATATATGCAATAAAAATACTAGGATCGCATAAATGCAACAGAGGTTACATCGAAACCCACTGTGCAAATTTTGTTTTTTGTTGTGTTCGCATTTGTTTCCACTTGTCGTGTTCCGTGCGGCGTGGTTCGCAGGCGGAGTCTGGCCGCTTTACCTGCGTGCGCGCGGTGGTAACTAGCGATGCGTGTGTGCGCATGCGTGTTATTGTTAACGTGTTGGCTGCAATCGAGTTTGCAGTGTGAGTGCGGGTGGCGATGCGCGGGGTGCCCACCCGGCAGGAATTGGGGATACACGTGGTGCGACCACTGGGGAAACAGCGGCCGGCTGCCGCCTTTAGGTATTACAGCGATAACGTTCCAAATACGTTTTCAAAAAAAAGCAAATGTGGGTACCAAAATTTCAATCGATTTAAATTATATGATGACGTGTGTACCAACGATGCAGTGCCGCAGTGTAGTAATATGTAGACGATTTTACCAGTGTCCCAAAGGTGACGCGGTTATCAAGCGGCGTGAAAAAAGGAGAAACGACACACTTCAGTTTACATGTCTTTCTGTAATTTCTGTACGGCCGCTGTCAAACGTATTAACATAAATATTCAAAAATACTGATTCATTATTTTTAAATATAAAAATAAATAAATAACTAGTATTTATAACATAACTACGATATTACATTACTTACATTAAATAATCTTTTTATTTTTGACTGCGACAGCACATGATAAATGGCTGAATAATGATAAATTAAGAGAATCTTATAAAATAGGTACGTATAATTAAGTAAAAATATGTAGACAAAAAGTGCAATGAAGCGTACAAAGAAGCGAAATAAATAGCGTTTAATAGGAACCTCTAAGAAACAAACCGGATATATCTATATGAAAGAAGTAACAGTTTAGTTTAATATAATAAATATACACATTATTTTTTCAGTATCAAGATCTACTACACAAAACAATGATTAACGAACAGACTGTGTTAAACGCTACTTGTTATAAAATTATGTACATGAGTTCGATAATAAATACAAAGAAATAAATACATAGTGCTGAAAACATTTAAATAGATAATGGAGGAGACACAGATTAATATTAAAATCGAAAAATTTTACTCATTCGTTTTAACTATACCCTGATGATAACATTATATGCTAACATAACCATCCACTGACAAATACTCCAATCAATCGATTGACTTAACCATGTGCAAAATTTTAAGTGTAAAAATTGAATGAAATATGGATGATTTTAAAAGAGAAGATATTAGAAGTAACAGGAATGCATAAACGTACCGTGATGTTCGTGCGGATGGTGGTTGCGGCGCGCGCAGTCCGGCGGCGCATGCGCAGGTGGCTCCAGAATATCCCTATATTTGGACACCATCAGCACTGAGATGAAATATACGATAGCCAAAGACAGGAACTGAGCTTGTTTCGTTTCCTCCTGAAATAAGTTAGAAATAAAAGTTTAATATGAGTATAACATAATTAATTCTTCTTTTTTATCTATGTTTCATTGGTACTTATACCATTAGTATACCGAGGTCGGATTCTTCTTGCCTACCAGGTTCTTTTAAACCGTCGTCAAGCAAATCATCGGTTTCGTCGTCAGCGTGCTTTACTCAGAAAAGAGTCACTAGATTGCAGTTGCTGTTTTCAATCCAGATAGTTTTACCACTTGACCAGTCAAGGCTCTATAAATCTTACACTATTACGCATAATTATCAAAGTGTAAACTTGCACACGATGGTCATATTGGAATGGTAATAACTAGACGAACGCACCTTGATTTAATCGAATACATTCTTTTAACAGATCAGGTCAAGACTACTCTCTACCAACGACATTTACATGAAATTGAGGAATGGTGAGTTGGAGCAGAATCTTTATCAACATCGTACCCAGTGTATCAACATGTAGTCTTTTTCTTTTCTGAGAAAGTGGCTGTATACTTACAACATCTCTGTAGATGACGGCGCGGAGTCTATTCACGTCCATATCCTGCAGCAGCCTCTCAGGATCCTTGACCGGGCTGGAGGAGTCAGCCAGACTCGCCACCACGCTCTATCACAGCAAACGAAAGAGTTTTATTAACATTTTACGTTAATTCAAATTTTCAGTTCTTATTTTACCTAAATCAGTTGGAATCGCGGATTCTCTTAAAAATTGGCATAGAATAAACACTCTTATTTTTAATTATTGAATGGTCAGTTTGAGAAACTGCATTGCTAAATGCAATAATTACTAGTGTCCTATGGGTCAAAAATTGGGTCCTAAGTAAATGAGACAAATTGTGTGTTCTAAATACTAAATAGGTGATTTAAGTAATTCGTTTTAAATTGTGTTATCTTCCCAATATCAGAAAGTTTTAACAGCATTAGAGCCTAATTATACAAGAAACTAGAAGAAAAATTATGCAACATTTAACATTCCATAGATAAAATATATATGCATTTTTTATTAAAAGTGCAGTAAAATGAAGCAACACAAACATATACTGTGTGATGCATATAATTACATTTTAAAAGACCCTTAATAAAATATTATAATTAACACATCCTATTTCCTCGTTTTTTTTCCTTATTTTAAAGGCTAATTACTCTTATTTAAAACAAATATTTTCCAACTAATAGAAATGTAATAAAATTTGCAGTAAACTAGGAAAACAGAAATATATTCATATTTGTTCAAATTAGTCATTCTTCTTTAAAAATACAAGAAGCATGCTCTTTCTATAATTTAAAGCTAATTTAAGCATAAATTTATTTAAAAAATTTAAAAACTTTGAATGTGAATGCCAAATTCGAAATGTCTTTGTGTTTAGATACTCAAATATAAGTAAACAATTTTGAAATGTTTTTGAATTTAAAACATACATCATATTGTTATATGTATCAGTTATTACTAGTACATTTTGTATTGTCTTCTAATATTTTATTCTAAAAAAAAAATAATATGTTTATAGTAATAAGGTAATAATGTTCAACCTTTGAAGTACCTAAACGAAAAGACTATAGAGTCTATATTACCTTATTGTCAGGCGATTCGCCGGCATGAGGGGGGTGCGCGGCGTGCGGGGGGCGGCGAGCGGAGACGTATCGCTGACGCTCCTTGCACTCCAGGCAGTTGCGCACCGCACACGTGCAAACCTACGCACACATACTACTGCCGCCCACTATCGCTACACAACTACGTCTACTGTAGCGACGGCGCCGAACTCTTACACTGTTTTGTTATCCTAGTACTTTCTTAACCCATAATCCATGCGTTAACCATTTCTTAGAGTATAAGAGTTCGGTTGACTAAACTATAGTTAAAGAAGTAGACACTACACCAATACTCATTGCTCTAGATTTAGGAACTATTTTTTCATCTAGAACAGGAAAGAAGAATTAAACTTTATCAATCTAAGCATTCATTCATTTTCAGTTTAAACCGACTACATACTTCAATTCAGTATAGGTCGTTAAGTTTAGCTAAAAAATAAAACTTTCAACACAGTACATGTAGATAGGAATCAAGTCATTTAATAAATTTAAGAACAGATTACTGTAAAATGGAAACCACAATAAACATAATATAATTATTATTACCAGGCGCAAGCATTGTCGTAGGATACCACCACTGGACATGTTCTTTTCGGCTTCCAATTCAGCAAAATTCAGAGCACTGGCGAAGATGAGTACGTCTGCCATGCTGACCAACCGCTGGAGAAAGGTCACCGCTACTTCGACAGGCATGCCTTGTGTCGGTTCAATCACGTCTAATTCGTTCTGTAAACAAAAAACAATGTAATATCAGTTCATTTAAATAAGCCCATCCCCACTAATGTCATAAATGTGAAGGTGAGTTCATTTGTTTGTTTGTAACCTCTTTACGGCGCGTAGTAGAATGTCGTATGTTTCATTCATATTTATGGCGGTGAGCGAGATAGCGCTAAATATGGGGTGCTTTTTATTGTTATTGTAGCCTTCAGCCGTTATTGTGTTCTTCTGTATAGACTGTGCGACGGAGACAAAAAATATTTTGTGACATAAAAAAAGAGAGTTTTTTTTTTTCATTTCGAACACTTGGTCAACTGTGCACGAGATACTTTCGTACTTTATGTAGTTCTGGTAAGATGAGCTTAAACAGTCTCTTAACGTTGTATATTAAGAGGCTTTTAAGGTAAGACGATATAGTGTGTAACCGAGACACACTTCGTTTTATGTAGTTCTGGTAACAGTCTTACAATATAAGCTTCTGAATAATGAAGAAATTAGACGAAAGTTAACCAATGATTAAGGAAGGCGTCAAAATTACTCCTTGAACTTCATGTAGCCCTAATGATAATTTTTTCACTAAACTCTGCAATTTTGATTAAAATGACAAACGATTGTCTGTGGGGTCTGTTTTACTGGGGTATTTTATGTTGTTCTAGTAACTGTCGCTTAAGTAAATACCTGCTTCGACACTAGCTTTTGAATTGCTTTCGACAATGACTCACCTCGTGCCAGAGTATATTGCATTAACGTAAAGAAGACTATCGTTGTGTTTTTGCCCGAAACAATGTTATTAGAACTACATAAATTTAAAGAGTGACTCTGACGTCAGAATCACCACTTTCCTATAAGATAGTAACAAAACAATTGTAACTGCATTAACAGTTATTCTGACGTAAAAGTTGTCTTCTGTTTAACATTCCACGATGATTCACCACGTGCTTCGAGCATGTTTAACCGTTCGTCAAAACAGTTAAACTTCACCGCCCGTTACCAGGACTACATAAAGTTATCAGAGTTTCTTTGCCGCGACGTGCCATGCTAGGGGTGCTGGTTAAATATGCTCGGGCACGTGGAGAATTATCGTTTAAAGTTAAACCAAAAAAATTGCTACAGCGTCTAAATTAATCTTGTATGTGGTTTTGGTAATGATCAGTTGAAAAAATGTCTATCAGTAGCAAGTAGAACGATAGATAACCGACAGATAAGTATCGTGTGAGTGGCTCTTTAGCTTTATGTAGTCCTGGTAGCAGTTCGGTAAATATACTCCGGCACTTCGTGCTTTATCGTGGAAAGTTAACCGGAAGATAACTTTTACATCTGAATCACTTCAACATTATGCTATCTTAACAACTATTTCGTTACAATCTTAGAAAGTGGTAATTTATATCGAAAGAAAAAATTTCTCGTCAGAGTCAACTCGTAGTCCTGGTAACTGTCGGTGTTTTACTACACGTAGTACTAAAAGTTATCCAAAAGATAACTTTTACATCACAATAACTGTTACTTTATGCAGTCCCAATTATTTTCGAAAGTAAACCGATTTACTTTCGATATGAATGACCACTTCCCTACGAGATTGTAACAAAACAATTGTGACTGCATAAAGTAACAGTTATTCTGACGTAAAAGTTATCATTTTGATAACTTTTAGTACTACGTGCAGTTAAACATAACGGACAGTTACCAGCACTACGAGTTGACTCTGACGAGAAATTTATTATTTCGATATAAGTAAATTACCACTTTCTACGATTGTAACGAAATAAGTGTTAGGATAGCATAAAGTTGAAGTAATTCAGATGTAAAAGTTGTCTTCTGGTTAACTTTCCATGATAATGCACGAAGTGCCGGAGTATATTTAACGAACCGCTACCAGAACTACATAAAGCTCAAGAGCGACTCACGCGGTACTTGTCCGTCGGTTATCTATCGTTCTACTTGCTACTGATAGACATTTTTTCAACTGATCATTACCAAAACCACATACAAGATAAATTCAGACGCTGTAGTATTTTTTTTGGTTTAACTTTAAACGATAATTCCCCACGTGCCTGAGCATATTTAACCAGCACCCTTAGCATGGTACGACGCGGCAGAGAAACTGTGCTAACTTTATGTAGTCCTGGTAACGACGTTTCGACGAACGGTTAAACATGCTCGAAGCGCGTGGTGAATCATCGTGGAATTTTAACCAGAAGACAACTTTTACGTCAGAATAACTGTTAATGCAGTTACAATTGTTTTGTTACTATCTCATAGGAAAGTGGTGATTCTGACGTCAGAGTCACTCTTTAAATTTATGTAGTTCTAGTAACACTGTTTCGGGCAAAATACAACGATAGTCTTCACTACGTTAATGCAATAATATAATCTGGCACGAGGTGAGTCATTGTCGAAAGCAATTCAAAAGCTAGTGTCGAAGCAGGATTTTACTTAAGCGACAGTTACTAGAACAACATAAAATACCCCAGTAAAACAGACCCCACAGACAATCGTTTGTCATTTTAATCAAAATTGCAGAGTTTAGTGAAAAAAATATCATTAGGGCTACATGAAGTTCAAGGAGTAATTTTGACGCCTTCCTTAATCATCGGTTAGGTAACTTTCGTCTTATTTCTTCATTATTCAGAAGCTTATATTGTAAGACTGTTACCAGAACTACATAAAACGAAAAAAGTGTCTCGGTTACACACTATATCGTCTTACCTTAAAAGCCTCTTAATATACAACGTTAAGAGACTGTTTAAGCTCATCTTACCAGAACTACATAAAGTACGAAAGTATCTCGTGCACAGTTGACCAAGTGTTCCAAATGAAAAAAAATCTGTCTGTTTTTATGTCACAAAATATTTTTTGTCTCCGTCGCACAGTCTATACAAAAGAACACAATAACGGCTGAAGGCTACAATAACAATAAAAAGCACCCCATATTTAGCGCTATCTCGCTCACCGCCATAAATATGAACGAGACATACGACATTCTACTACATGAAAAAGCGAGACACCATCATATTCGGCTACTTTGGTGCCCGTTGTAATAGATAAAAGGGGCCTTTCATTGTCACTCCGGCATAAATTTTGCACGAGTATTACCAGGAGACCATAAAACGAAAGTACTTACATTAGGCGAGGTGGCAGATGCGAGTAACGGTAATAGGCCTCCGCAAGCTATGATGAGATTGTCTGCGAGTTGGCTGATGAGGTGAACGGTGTTCACGACGAATATGGCGTTCTCGCTGCTGTTGACGAAGTCTATCACCGATTTCGTGGAGTGACTTCGCCACACCTGCAATGTATTATGCAAGTAAAATTAGATAGGTACTTACATGAATGAAAAAATAGTTAAGGTTTTCATAAAACACAGAGGCTCTGCCGAAAGGTTGTGGAGTTCTGACGAAAGTTGCTTCGTACAAAACCTGTCTTATCTACTCTAAAAAAGTGCTCACAGGCAAACCTCGGGCTCATCCAATGGAAAAGAAGCAACCGGGAGTAAGGTCATAAGGAAATTACGTATTACAGCAATTGTTGGCAATAAAATAATGCAGAGCAAAAGAGTCCCCTTCGGGAAAGCGGCGTGATTATGTAGAAGAAAAATAACAACAATAGTTTCGAATACAAACAAACGTGCCGTGTGGTTCCTGGCACCAATACAAAAAAGAATATAACCACTCCATCTCTTTCCCATGGATGTCGTAAAAGGCGACTAAGTGATAGGCTTACAAACTTGGGATTCCTTTTTAGGCGATGGGCCAGCAACCTGTCACTAGTTGAATCTCAATTCTATCCTTAAGCCAAATAGCTGAACGTGGCCATTCAGTCTTTTTAAGACTGTTGGCTCTATCTACCCCGCAAGGGATATAGACGTGACCATATGTATGTATGTAAAAACAAAAACTTATTGTTGATGTTTTACGTGTGTGCAAGTGGGCAAAATTATTGTGTTCTGACAACTGAATATAGAAGTACCGTAAGTAAAAACATGCCTGTATATCAGTCTCCAATGAGAACAGCACATCGGAGAGCAGTCTTTGGTGTATGTACGACCACCGGAACTCCGGGATCCGGAACGGCGGCCGGGTCGGGCCCGGGGAAAACATCGGCCGGGAACACATCGACGGCCGTTTGGTTTCTGTGGAGGAATAGTCGTCGTGATTTGTCATCAACCTTTATGGTATTTATAAACACTACATGTATTAAACGAGTACGTGACGTACCTTTATTGTATCTCGGATTTAGATTAGCAATTTGTGCCGTGTGGTTCCCGGCACCAATAAAAAAGAATAGGACCACTCCATCTCGTTCCCATGGATGTCGTAAAAGGCGACTAAGGGATAAGCTTATAAACTTAGGATTCTTCTTTTAGGCGATGGGCTAGCAACCCGTCACTATTTGAATCTCAGTTCTATCATTAAGCCAAACAGCTGAACGTGGCCTATCAGTCTTTTCAAGACTGTTGGTTCTGTCTACCCCGTAAGGGATAAAGACGTGATCATATGTTTGTATGTATGTATGTAGATTAGCAATCTGTCAAACTTTGAATAATCGTTTTTTAATTTAATTCGTAGCCAAAGTGTTCAATTGAAATAACATTTTTTTTAAATTAGATACAACGAGCTAAGGTTCTAATAAGAATGAAACTTATGGTACCTATCAACGAGTATGTAACAAACACGACGACATTCTTACCAAAATGATTCGAGTCCACTTGCGTACTCGTCGACGCACTTCGCGGTCGTTTCGGCGACGAAGAAGTATTAGTGCCCTGGGTAGACACGCCATCACTTCTACCGCTATCTTGTTTCATATCACTATCGTCCGGCAAACTAACGCGTCTTTTGTCTCTCTCCAGTTCTCTGTTCCTCTCCTCTTCATGTTCCTGTTCTTTCTTGTTCGCAAGCGAAATATTTTCACTGATCGTAGAGATCGGCGGAATCTCGGGAGTTTTATGCTCATCTGGTTCATCAGTTTCTATTCTTTGGTTATCATTCTTTGCAGTTTCTTCTGTATTGGTATTAATTATTTCAGTCTCTCTTAATTCTGTGTCTTCAGACCTTGAATTGACTAAAAATTCTCCATCCAAAGGTAAAACATTGCCTTCGTGGGGATGATCTGAAGGTATGACTCTTTGTGGACTATTATCAACTGAAATATTACTAGAATCTTCAATATTTTCAACAGAATCCATCGTTTCTATATCATCTTTCACTTTCTCTTCACATGTTGTTACTACTGTTGATATTATATCAGTAATCAAATCATTGGCTACAATTTCAGCTGTCCTGTTATCGTCTATCATATCTTCAATTTCTTGCTCAAAGTCTTCTCTTCCGTTTGGTGTGTTACCTTCCGAATGTAAACCGCCGGAGATGGCTCCGGAATCAGGGTCATCATCAGCTTTTAATCTGACAGTTTCTAGTGCGATGGTGAGCACGTCGTTAACAATGTTTATTGCAATATGTTTGGGATCATCACTAACTTCTTCTGGAATGTCAACATCAGTCTTTTCTGTTTTCTTAGGGCTAGTCGCTTCATTTGGAGTTAAGTACAATTCGGACGGATCAGATAATTCCGATTCCCTTTCCGTTGTAATGTTTAATTCAGCTACCCTTTCAGGGCTAGCAGTTTCACTGGCAGATAGACTAGAAGGAATACCTTCGCTTTTATCAGTGTTGTCATCTTTCGTTATGTTTTCTCCAACATCTCTTACAGGAATGTAATCAAGACTTCCTTGTCGCGTCAGAGGTTTCTCAATAATCTCAGAGTTTTCAGTTCCGATTCCGGATTCTGAGCTTTCTAGTAATTTGTTCTCGCTAATAATAGACTGTACTAATTCGTTATCGGCGTTGAGCAGTTTACTCTCGTCGACCGCGCTTTCGACACTATCTGTACATTTAACACTATCACAACCGTCGGGGGGCACTTCGGTATGTTTAATTGGACTATGCACTTTACACACTTCACTATAAACTACTGTAGTCCGACTGTCCTCTTCGCTTTCACTGAGTTTGCAATTGCACGCTTCGACTTCTCTTAAGGATAATCCTTTCCCGATTTCTGTTTGGGCTCCGTGGTTGAGTACGTTTTGTTTCCTAATTGATATTGGCGAGCTGTGTGTGCTGTCTGAGTCTGGGATGACGCGTTTGTGCGTGTCTGCGTGTCTGTCCCAGCCGGATATGGTGGAAATCGGCCTCTGTTGTCGTTCGGCCGGGTCGGTGATGTTGTCTGCGCGTCTTTGTTCGTAATGCTCGTACATTTGGGCGAATTGGAGCTTGAATTCTTCGTATGAAACCTGAAACATATAATTATAGTTTGAATATTAAAAAGTCTGGTATGTGACATCTGGTTAAAGGTGATGTAAAAGTATCAAACAAATTCAACTACTTTCAGTTCAATAAAAGAATCGATAACAGATGTCCTGTTTATCTTACCTTAGAATGAACAATGGCCAGAGTGTCCACCCACACTCGCCAGCCGCCATACTCGTGCTTGATTGCGTGATGCAGCAGCATCCGGAACAGAGAGTACACCATGTCGGAGATCTTCTGCTCTTCAGAGTTTTTCGGGTGAATGTACGCCATGGCTATTAACCATTCCTGGAGACAAAAATCATAAATTTTTTTGTTATCGGTACGTGACTAAAGGTGGGATTCGAACTTGTGTGTTTCTGCACATCACGCATATTAACCGGGCACCTTATCAAATCGACAACCGACGCTCTTATAGGCAGAACGACGGTAACTGAAGTAATATAGAGAACAATGACCATAGAGCAAAGAAGAGAAATCCACAATCTCTGCCTTTTCACAAAACAGTCATTATTAATATTTATACCGGAAAATTCTAATAATTATTTTTGCAAAATAACGGTTGACTTCCGTCACGTAACTTCTCCATGGAATCATGATTGCACGAGGGAAAATTAAAAGAACTTTCTGGAATTCAAATTTTGTACATATGCTTGTGCGTGTTCTTTATGTTTGTGCTCTTTTTTTTTTGTAGGGTGTTCGTCGAATATATACTTCTTACTTCTCCTGCTTAACTTTAAAGAATCTCTTGCAAATAACCGCACGTACTTACCTGCCAAACGGACATCTGTAGTACCGTTCTCCTGTTCTCCCTATTGTTACTGCACAGCAGCGTCATGTCCGATAGGAACAGCTTCTTCACCTCCAGCAATTGTTCTGTCTGCTTCGACTGGCGGATCAGGGTGGCGACCACTTTGAGTATCACTGGAAAATGGATACATGAATAATTCATTCATTTATATTGTCACGTCTATAAACCCTTGCGGGGTAGACAGAGTCAACAGCCTTGAAGAGACTGGTAGACCACGTTCAGCTTAATTTACGATAATTTTTATATTTCAATACAAAACTTTGTAAACATTTTTGTATGTTGTATATTATGATTTTGTAAGGTCAGGTTAAGAGTACCCGAAACTGCCATGTTTGCATGACGAGAGTTGTAAAAGTGGATGAAGCGAAAGAAGTGTGCAGAGATCGTGGCAAGTGGAAAGATGTAGTCTCTGTCTACCCCCTGGGGAAAACGCGTGATTTTATATAAGTTGTATGAAAGCTAAGGATTTATTAACAAAATCGTTAATGCCTTCTCTTTTCCTGTGTTGCATTATCAACTGTTTTTAGTCTGTCTGTAGGAAAACATGTTTTTTTTAGATAAGTACGTGATGTAGAAATAAAGCGTCACTTACTCGGATTTTCCAGCCTGAAATGCGGCTGCGGCTCAGGATGGCTGGTGTACAGGATTTGTTGGCCAACATGTTCGGTGAGCAGCTCGTAAAGCGCGTTGTAGACGGGCAGCGCTAGACCCTCGCCGCTGGCCGCTAGTCGGGTCGCCAGTAAGGTGTATAGGTTGTGTGGCGACATTACGTCGTATTTTCGTCTAAAATTATACATAAAATATAACATAATTAAAATTTTAAAATATTTTAATTCTTTAATATTTAATTTTAACTTTTATTTGCCTCATGGGATGCTCAAGCGGGATTTCGAAAGGGAATGGGATGTACTGATCAGGTCTTTTCCTTGCGGTGCATAGCCGAAAAGTTTTTGGCCAAGAGTCAAAAAGTCTATTGCACATTCGTAGATCTGGAAAAGGCCTATGACAGAGTTGAGAGGAATGAATTGTGGTCAGCACTTTCTATGCATGGGGTGAGCAGTCTCTTAATACGAGCACTGAAATCCTTATATGAGGATTCGAGTGCTTGTGTCAGGATAAACGGAGCGCACACTGAGTGGTTTAAGATTGAGAAAGGCGTTAGGCAAGGATGTGTTGCGTCACCGTGGCTGTTCAACCTATTTATGGATAGCTGTTTGACAGATTTGAAAGAGTCTAAAAGTGGATTAAGGATGAATGAGTTACTCGTCAAATGTCTGCTCTATGCCGACGATCAGGTTATACTGGCGTCATCAGCGGAGGAGTTACAGGAGATGGTAAACTGTATGCATGAAGCTTTAAAAGAGAAAGGAATGAAAGTGAACGTAAGTAAAACTAAAACACTGGTTTTTGAAATGGAGAAAGAAATGACAGCATGTAATATTTTGATTGGAGGAGAAAAAGTGGAGCAAGTGAAAGAGTTCGTATATCTAGGATCAAAGTTTACATCAGATGGCAAGTATGATAGTGATATTGAAAGGAGAGTGAACGCGGGGAACATGGTGAATGGAGCTTTGCATGCCTTTATGAGCAGTCAGAAACTATCCAAAAAGGCTCGACGGGCTGTGCACAGGGGCGTGTTGGTCCCGACATTAATGTATGGGAGTGAAAGTTGGGTATGGCAAAAGAAGCATGAAAGCAGAATAAATGCAGTGGAAATGAGAGCGTTAAGGAGTATGATGGGTGTGAAATTGAGTGACAGGATAAGGAACAGCGTGATAAGGGAATGTTGTGATGTGAAAGAAGATGTAGTTACAGGAATAGAAAAGGGTATGTTAAGATGGTTCGGTCATGTGGAGAGGATGAATGAAAGCAGGTTGACTAAGCAGATATACAAGGAGAGTGTGGAGGGAAAGGTCGGAGTGGGAAGACCTAGACGAACGTATCTTGATCAAATTAAGGACGTCCTGGTAAAGGGTCAGGTCAAAAGTACCCGAAACCGCCGAGCTTGTATGAAGAGAGTTATGAATGTGGACGAAGCGAAAGAAGTATGCAGAGATCGTGGCAAGTGGAAAGAGGTAGTCTCTGCCTACCCCTCCGGGAAAGAGGCGTGATGTTATGTATGTATGTATGTATGTATTTGCCTCATGTTATTATATGCATGCGGTATTTGTCACTAATAAGTTTAGCAATTTGTTTTTATATAGTGATGATTTTTGTTCATATGTATTATTGTAACAATTTTTGATAAATCGAATAAATAAAAAATGATAATTATTTTTAAAAAAATATAATAACTAGTCATATCTATAGGCAGTTATCCGCACAGATATCAGCTAAAATACACTGTCACTGGAGCGATAAATTTCGCTATTAAATCAACGGTATTATCAACTCAACTTACTTGTGTGTGCTTCTACTGAGGAAAAATCCTAATAACTTGAGGGCTTGCAGCCTTATCAGTTGACTTTCAGACGCCAACAACTTGAAAATTGTGCGCACGCCGCCCTGAAAAAAAATATCAATGAATATATAGTTCAATTAGTAGCCCTGCGAGAAGTTATATGAAAGAAGAAAAGAGAAGCATATGACCAGTATGATGTAAATACGGCTAAAAAAAAGAGGTTAAAAACACAACATTGAGGTACTCATTTAATCAATCAAGATCTGGGTTGACAGATAGATAGTATACCCTTTAAAATACATAAATTATAACAAAAATAACGTCTCTTAAACTCATGCTGTACTCATGAGGCGGCTTTATCGCAAAAACATTTCATGAAGAGATAATTTGGTGTGGTAATGATAAACTGGTAAAATAACAGACCTTTGCGTCAAACGCTGGAACCATAGAACTTGGGTGTTCCGACATGAGGGAGATCAACATTTGGAGAACGTCGTGAAGATTTTCATCCTGAAATTAATAAATAATATATTACAGCATTCAGTATAATACTAATAAGTGAAAGTTAAAATGATAACATTCCCTTTTTCCCTAAGAGCGGGTAGCTACACCTCAAAAAAGGCATTATTAAGTGTGATGTTAGTATGTATCTAATTATAATATGATTTTTTGTTGGTCTATGCCCCAAAACACACAGTTTGGCAACATTGTAAAGAGTTGTCAATCTAGCATTATTCCTTCACTTTTACCTCTTCTTTCTTGAAGTAATTTTTTATGTTTAATTTTAATAATTTTTTATCAAGTCGCAATTGACGCTGTTCAATGCAACCAAGACTTTATTTGTTTATCGGGGTAGGCCCGGGCTCGGAGATATCTAAATGAATTTCACTTTACCAGGATAACATACCTCATGCATAGTCGTCAGATAGTTGAGTATCGACTGCAGTTCGTCCTCTTTCACCCCGTTCCCGATCATAATCAGTTGTTTCAAGAACAACAGGATGTACGCTCGTATCGTCAGGATGTCTTTGTGGGCGGGTCTGGGACCTTCTGGAAAGATACATATTTATGCTTTTTAAACTTTTTTGAACGTAATAAAATGTACAAAGTGTCAGTCGAACTATTTCATGACGAATTTTTAATGATTAATAAGAAATATGAAAAATAATCAAACTTGTATCGTGAAGGGTGTGATAATAGAAAAAAGCTAAAATCATCGTAATTTAAGTTTCAGAAACGTTAAACATTACTGAATCCCCAAAAATAATCGCCAAACATCGCTGAACAATATTTTATCCAAGCAATTTTCAAATACTAAAAAAAAGCTGTCTTCTTTTAGAAATAAATTAAAACCCAATAAAACACTTGGCTACTCTAATATCTCAAAGCCATTAGATTAATCTTTTAACAACACGGAACATTATCTACCATGAAAATATCGGAAGATGGCTTAAATCCAACAATATCTGCGGATAATGACTGCGTATCGCGAGATCTTGGCTTGTTTTTGACAGAGATAAATTCCAACTCAGTTTAACCTCAGACCAAGGAAATAAGGAGAAGTGGCACGAACTACATGTCACGTATTTTTAAGACGAAATGTAATTTTAGGGATTACTACTTAACATATATAAATACTTAAAAAGATTCGATAACGAATTTCTGTTAAAATTTATAACATTTTAACCCATGAAAAAGAAAATATATTCTATTAATTCAACCTAAAATCCATATTAAACTTTTTAAGGACGGTGTTGTTCAGTTGCAATTATTTCTGTATTCAAGATGCATTTCATTTTCTGTTTATTTTAAAGAGATTGACTATCAAATTTTATTTCAGTCATCTCCACTTTCTGTAGTCTGAGTTTCGGACTTAATTTAAGCGATTCAAAGGCACTTCGGTCTTTAAGGACCATTTTGCTAGCGACAAATCACGGAACAATAAGGAACTGACAGCGGCATTAATTATATTTTTATTTTCCGCCCGAAAGGGTTCTTTGCGAGTTTTATGTTTCAATAGCCAAGTTAATGGTCTCATTATTTTTTCAACTACTAATGATGGAACATAGTCTTATAATGAGCAAATTTCCGTAAGAGACTTTAATGTAATAAGGTTCGTTCATAAAGCCTGTCTTAAAAGTGATTCACGTTATCCGTTCTATGCTTATGTGTTAATTTATAACCTTCGCCTTTATGTGCATAAATCCTATTTTAAACATTAAGTTACAGATACATGTACAGCCAAATCTCAAGAATTCCAAAAAACCAAATCAAACAGTACAGCTTTTTTAAAATTATGTCCAAAAATATAGCAGAAGTCAATGAAGGCGCTAGTTTTACGTTTCATGTAGTACCTATAATTTACTTTATAATCAGCAACATATTAATATCAGCAAAGCATATTTATTTAACTCACCCAATCCTTTAGGCGTGATTCCACTCTTAGCCCTAGGATTCACGACCCAATAGTAAAACTTCAGAGTGTGCACTGTCTGAAGTACCGTGCTAACCCTCCTCACGCTGCCGTAGATGTGGGCATCGGCCAAGAAGTCCGTGGCTAGGTAGCAGTACAACCTGGCCTGCACCGCCGCTGGCGTGTGGATCCACAGAGCAGGGTTGAACAAGATGTGGTCCAGTAGCTGCCAGGTCAGAAAAGATTGACAGAAAGACTGCGTTAGTAGACTTATGACTGTCCGATGGCTGGCAGCGTTTTGCTCTCTTGCTTGTCGGGTCTATGAATTATATCTACAAAGTTTATCACTTTTTGTTTTGTCTTTTTTACACATTAAAAATGGGGCGGATTAAGTCCCGTTTTCCTGTGGCTAAGCGAGTTCTAAGTGCATGGAAGCTAAGGTTTGCACTAAATGCACCAAATTGACTGCAAATTTAAGGGTTGCCAGGTAGGTGTATCTTTTTCTATGCAAAGTGCTGAGTGTCGCAAAATTTTGGCACAAAATTACCAGGGCCCCATCAACTAAAGGAGTTCTGAGTGAAAACGATTTAATTTAATTCTAAATACTATTTCTGCTATCTTTCACCGATCTATTATGTGGGTCATTTATCGGAAGCTTGCATTGATGTGATTTGTGGGAGGGGCGTAATAAAAATGGCCGATTCACAAATACTTCTTCAGAACAGAGAGTATAAAAAGAAACGTTACGAAATAAGCGAACAAAAATAACAAAATCTTTTTAATTTCAACAGAGTTGAAAGTAAATAACTGGAAAATTTCGAAGAATCTGTGAATTTAACAGTAACTCGTTAGAAATAAACAAACATAAAAAAAATATATGTTGATGTTAATATCGTCATCGACTTCGATTACGACTACTTATTAACACAATATATTTTAATGTTTCGACATATTTATTTACATCTGTAAGTACTCAATGATGTTATTTTATCAAACCAAGAAGGATTTACAAAACATAATCTCAATTAATTTGTTTCAAAATTAATTATCCTGACCTTATTGGAATAACTCTGATTACATAGTAAGACTTTTGTTTGTTTATTTCTCATCAAGTTTGTATAATATCGGGAGAGTTGAGTCGTGAAAGCAAGAGAAGCATGCGCCGACAACCATCCAAACATAACTTAAGGTAGGGTCGTGTGTGTGTTGGTAGTGATTATACGAGACAATTTTAGAGATCTTCTTAATTTATTATACCCTAGTACCTTGTCCCGGGTGCGGATAGAAAGTGGAGAACAATAAACATGCTTTTGTCCCCGGCTAAGTCCGTTTAATTTCGTTCGACATGTTCTTTAGTCAGTCCCCAAGAAACCTTTTCATTCAATTTCTTCATTAAACAACAATTTTTTTTATTCCTTCAGTAGTTTAAGAGTTAATCGCGACTTACCTTATTTATTGTTTACATAATTATTTATCTGTAAAATAGTCCCGTATAAACACATTGTGCAGGGTTTTCGTGGAGTCAAGACAATAAATATAATAAAAATAATGGAAACAATTTGTTTCGTAGACATCATTCCGTACGCACTGGGGCACACATTTTAGTCCTTAAATCTAGGCTTCCGTCAAACAATTCAAAAGATAGGATCAAAACTTTAAATTCTTCTTTAAGGCCATGAGCTAGCAACCTGTCACTATTTGAAATTTCAAACCTTTTATTAAGCCAAACAGCTGACTGTGGCCTATGAGTTATTTGAAGACTGTTGGCTATGTCTACTCCGCAAGGGATATAGACATGATTTTGTTTTATCATCATCTTAGCCTCCACAAGTTCACTGTGGGATATAGGTCTCCACTATGAGCAAATGAAAGCGGCTTACAAGGCAGATGTTAATATTAATTGGTCCATAGATCATAATTAATTTTTTATTACATTTATTTCTTTTAAATAGAAAATCAGGCTCGAACTAAAATAGTTTTGAAAATTGAATTCAATATGTTGTAAAACTGTATTGTGTGCCAATAAATAAATAAACAAGATCAACACATTCGGTTTGCCGTCGGATTTTTGTTTCTTTAAGGAAATATTCGTATTTTTGTTTGTAACGAATATTCTGTAATACGAGATCAAATCACAAACGAGAACGTAAAATTTGACAGGATTTTCCTCTAAAACCCCAATACTATAGACGGACAGTCCAATCAGGGAAGGGTCGAATTCAAAGATTTACACAAAAGGATCCAACGATATCGGATATTCTCGTGAAATTGACACATTGAACACGCGAGGATTTTCTCATATGTCAGTTAGAAAACTGTGGAAATTCCTGAGAAAAAATCGGCATAAAAATAATACCTTTTTCAATAATCCTTTATACTATACTAATATTTATACTTCCACGGATAAAAATGATTGCCGAATTGCAATGTATGCTAAAAACACACATCGCATATTCTGATTGTTTACTCGTGAAAATGAAAGTCTACACGACTCGTGTAAATTCGCTATAAATTTCTTTGGAAAAGCAATTTCCTCGCTGAATTTACGAGATATTGTACCTTGGGCATTTTTAAAGCCATAATTATGGAAATAACCATGATTTAATAGTGATGTTAGGTTGTTAAACGATAAAATAAAAATTGAATTTATGATTTTCATTTTGCACCTATAACAACGCTTTATTTAGATTTTTTAAAAATTTAAACAAGATTGTTTAAAAAATTCTTTGTAGTTGGTGTTGCAATGATTTTATTTCACAACCTTTTTGTGCTATGTGTTTATTAAAAATACCTTTTTGTATTTACAAGCTTAGTTTTTATCGCCAAGGATACTAAAAATTTATAGGACGATAATAATGTGTTAAAATACCTGTTTAAGAAGCAGATCGGAATTAGGAGAGCAGCAAGTAACAAGATGTTTCGTCAAATGTAGAAACGAGGCCAAGGTATCAGGTGTAAGATGATCCCGGCTACACCTCTGCAGCATGTGCGAGATTACCAGGAACCCACGACATTGCAGCATGTGCTGTTGTACCGTGCTGCAGGATTCTACCAGGGAGCACACGAAGCCGAGGAGTTTCGAACTGAAATGGTAAAAATTATCATGATGATAATATTTAAAACCGAAACAAAAAACGTAACTAAGACGCGAGGTGACATTTTTAATAAAACGAAATATGTACGGATTCTGTTAGTGAGTATTGTGACGTTGGCATGTTAATAACTTGGTAGTAGAAGAATATTCTGCCGCGGACTACTGCTCCAGTAGCCCGCTGATTTTCAGTCGCTCAGTGACCACGGATCATTTTTAATATGATGCGAAACGTCCTTGATAAATGTATGTTACGTGCGCGTTTAATATAGGTATATATTATTTATAAATAGTATAATGCAACCCGAAAGTTTAAAATCAGAAATATAACTTTCTTTTCTTCTAATAAATAATTCGCTAAATGTTGTATGGCTTCTGCTTTCTAGTGTAAACTGACCGTAAATCGATCATGAATTGGCTAGTATTACCTACATCAAAGTAGGAACTAAGAAAGATGTATAATCGTCTCTGTTTACCTACTAGAACCTCTTTTTCAACCCCTTTTTAGATTTATAATAATAACTCAGACTATATTCCTGAACAAAATATCTGGCTTCTTCAGGCTTGGCAACTGAGGGGTATTATAATTATCTTCGTTTAATAACAAGGTATACATCCATGTAACGCTACCCATAATTAGACATGTTTACACGGCATTGTACTTGATCCATGACATTAAGGGTACGCGTACACATGCCTACTTTTTGAAGGAGTGAAAATTGCCGTTGGATCATTGACTTACCAAAGGCAAGCTTTTTTAAGGCAGAAGAATTGGTATCAGACAGCAGACGACCGTAAAAAGTCACTTATTATACAATTGTATATAGAATTGTATGAACTAGAAAACGCTCGCATATAAGGAATAATTCCTATTGGTTTTCATTTAAGCTGGAGTAACGGGAAAATCTGTCTTCGTGCATGCACCCTTAGAAAATATTTTAATCTGTAAGCCCAGCCATTTGGGATGTGCGTTGATATGTCAGTCAATATACTTAAAAAATACACTGACTAATTCAGTAAGTATACTCTTTACAAGAACATTTATAAAAAAGATATTTATACCCAAATCTGTGATACAAAACTACAGTTGTTAAGACGCACAGTGAGTAAAGCCCTTATTCGTAAGTCGTAACACTCTGTAAATCATGTTTGCCGGGGAGGGAGATTGGCTTTGATCGCACATCGTGTTGCTGGTTCCCTTGATAATCCTTTGTCAGAGCTGAAGAACTTTATCTATTGAATAAACAGGAGAAAACAACTCATACAATACATATATATATGTAATGTGTACGCCGCGTCCTTTGTAGTATAATATTGTAAAATTTGTTTACCGAAAGCTGTTGTTACAATTCGCAGTTTTTATGCCATTCATTCCTCGATGACCACGGGCACTCTGTCAAGAGTGTATCCATGAAGATGATGATGACTGATATCCTTAACCGATATCCATTCATTAATTACTCTTAACAAACCCATCCATTTGATATAAAGTTATAAATTCTTAGAATCATTGACACAATTATCTATTGATACGAAACACGGAATCTCAAAAATTTATATGAAAGTGATTTTGGGTAAAAACCAGTTACGAGTATTATATAAAAACATTTACTGTATCTGTCATCATTGTAAATATTCGTGATATTAAATAATGCGTACCTGATTTAGTAGCTAAAATAATTTAATAACGACGCATCCGCAACCCTCTATCCCTATAAATTTTGCCACAAAATGTCGCCAATAAATCTACTAGTCTAAGCGGAGTCGACACCAGGCAATTAGGAGTTGGAAGGAGTTAGTTCACAGCTATTAACCGACGCCGGTAGGAGTGCGAACAGTTTCGGAGGCGATTGCGAGCCGACAGTGAAAGTGCATTTAGGCGGTTAATACGATCGGGAGCTGGTAGGAATATTAATGAATGGCTTTGGAGCTGGGCTTGCAAATTCTGTGAAAGGCATCGAGTTTATTGAACTGAAATATGTCAGTTGTGAATGCTTTTGATTTAATTCAAAATGCTAGACTGATAGCATTAGGTTTAAGATTTTGTCGGGTCTTTTAACAAAATCAAAGTAATGTTAAAATCAATCGACCAAGAGTCAAAACACATCAACGATTCATGATTTCACACTAAAATTCAAACCGATTTAGTTAAAGTTAAACAAACTCCTTGTAAACATAAACTTTGTTTCGTATTCACGGGTCCTTTTCACCTGTTTCGAAACTAAAAGTTTAATTTTGGATGCTATGGGAATAAGTTTAAGCAGCAAAGTTGAAATTTAGTTTTAATTATTAAACTTTAATATTATATGGCTACCAGGGAAGAAGTGTTACACGGGCAAAAGACAATTTTTAACAAAATAGTGAATTTAGAATCAAATAAGCTAGTAATAAAAGCAATCTTTATCTTATTAGAATTGTTCTTGACCCATTATTTTCAGTTTCTGCTAAAACCAGCATTGAAAGTGCTACTAACATGATTTCTTTTTATATTGTTATTGGAAGATATTTTTTATATTTTTTTTTTTTAATTTTCTTTCTCAGCAACGACTAAGTTTAGAAACTTAGTTACTAATGTTTATCCACTTCTAAGGATTCTTTGACATTTTAATATTATTGCTTCTACTTACCAAAGCATAGGGTCTCGTTTGGGATCTGTGGTCGGAGCGTCATGGGGAAAGTCCAACTGCGCAAAAAGCGGGAACAGAACCTGGACCCCTCCGATGGAATTTAAAGCACTGTGGATCGAATGCGTCACCACCGCTTTCACCTCCTACAAACATTGTATTAACATAAAATTCATATCAAAAAAATTAAATACTCATACGAGTGTGCGTTACTTGTGTTTATCACTTCTATATGTGTTTTACATACTCAGAATTCAAATTTCAAATTCAAAAATATCAAAAGTATATTTGAAAAAACTTCATCTGTGCATTATGCAATTTCGTTCCCACATATACTAAGCCTTCAGAACTAAGTAGAAGTTCTTACATAGTAAAAATCCGTTAAAAATATTTTTTATCCACACTTTTTGCCTCCAACCCCCGATCAATCGTGGGAACATTCTGTGGTGGAATTTCCGAATAACTACTAAATCCTTATGATGCTCTGGTACTCATGGGAGCAAAGCATGGTTGTGTCGGAAAAGTTCTCACGGTGGGGCAAAATTTTAAAATTTCATCTATTCATTCCCACAGGTACCAGGGTAGTATAAACTACTAGGCGGTTATTACCTGGAGCATTAAAGCGTGAGGAGTGTGCACGAAGTATGAGACGTTCCCTTTCGGCGCCGACTGCAGGCATAGTTGGCCATCTGTTGCCACCGGGTTGTACATAAAAACTATTGCAGATGACAGCTTGCCGTCGTATAGCACCTGTTCGTGTAAAAAGGGTTAATTCGATTAAGTTTACCTCTTTTTTACTTATATTTACAATCAATTCAAGTGCTCAGCAAAATAATGAATCGTGTGTTAAAGTGGTTAAAGTTATTATTTTTTCATTATTTAATCTATTGATCAATATTACAAATTCTTTTCTTTATAGCAAATGCTCACAGCCCAACATATGAAAGCCTTACAGAACCATGCAAATAAATATATTTAAACAAAGGACAAACCAATTAGCTTACACAATAAACCAATTAACCCAGTTAACTACATTGTTTGTTTTCCATTTATTCAAAATATTAAGTCTCAAGGTGGTCAAATATTGAGTGCACTTAGAATTCATAATGCAAATGATGTTAGAACCTTTAGACTAGTCATAATTTGCAATAAAAGATAGGTGAAAGATTAATTATCATATTTTCTAAAATACTAAGCTATCAGAAATACGAAGGAGTTTACAATCAAAAATGCAACATTATCCCACAAAAGTGTTCCCACAAGATTCCACTAGTAGAAAACAAACATCAAAGTTACATGCGAATAAACAGACGGGACAACAACATTACATCAAAATAAACAAACAAATGTTATAACGATCACATTACTAACACGGGCTGCCGGCAGACGGGTTAAGACAACGCTTCACGTGGTTGGTTAGGGGTGACACAATATAATAAAAGGAATATAAATAAAAAAAATAGATATTTACTAATGGGTAAACCTAAAACTATTTACTGCTTCATACTATGGATGCCCGAAAATTTCAGTAAATATAGAAATTATAAATTGAAACGTGCATGCGATGTTATTTACAATTAAAAAACCTTAAATCTAAATATTATTGTGTTAATGATGTATCAATCGGGTATGGTATTTCAAATGATGGCTCCAAAAAACAGTTTTTTTAAACTGTAGTATGAGTATCACAATAGTTCTCTTCTAGTCAATCTGAAAGTGAGACTGTTATCAAACGGCGAAGACCAAATTGCAAAGATTTCCCTCTTTCTTCTAAACCTGCATTTTTCAAACTTTGAGAGTCTGGTGAAGAAAGAAGATGAAAAATAAAAGTTTAGTAGTTACATAGTAGTTTTTTAACCGGGGATAATTTTTATACTTCTTTGACGAGAAACCAATGAATGGAACATATACATACAATCTTCTCCAAATGTAGTACTATGACAGGTCTCGAAATATCGCGTTATCATCCAAAAATTATCAACCCTAGGTTTAACCCTTCAGCGTCCGCAATACAGCGGCGAGTGGACTATATTCAAAGTACTAAAAGCCGACTGGTGTTCGGTTACCGGACCAAAAGGGTAAACATAAACATAAACACGGCGACTACCGTCAATTTATTGCAATATTATTATTGCTTGCATTAATGGTAAATCATTACGACTTTACAGTTCACATCCATACAAACACAAAACCACGATTCTTTTCCGGAGGAAAAGGCAGATATAGGTAACATGCGCTTACCAAGATCCCTACATTCTTCTTTTGCTTCAATCTAAATCTTCTGTCATTTTATGAAAGCGGTTGGTATAAGTAGCTTGATGTGACTTTTCTTCAGAACGTTCTTCAGAACTTTACTTTCACAAAGTGTGACAATAACGATCCAAGCTAATGTTTGTATTAAATTGTGTTTCTATTAAAAGAGGTCGGACTGAATCACTCCACAAAATAACCATTTCTAGTGGATTTCTTCTTTAAGGCGATGTGCCAGTAACCTGCCACTATCTGAATCTCAATTCCATAACTAAGCCATCCAGCCGACGTAATTATAACGACATTATTTACTAGGTATTGCGTGGCGCTTCGGTCAAGTAGGAAATGTCAACAAAATATAGTATATTATATTACTCTCGATGGTCAATTCTATATCTCTGCAAAATTTCGTGACCGTCATTTCAGTATTTTTGAGTTTATTCGTTACAAACATACAAAAATACAAATATTTTCTCTTTATATCCTTTCTCTTTATAATTAGTGCGAATATGTGTTCCCATTTTTGGATCAGGACCCATCAGATGTAAGACGAATAGAATTCCCAATCGAAATTGTTAATTTCCACTAAATCATCAAAGTCTTCAATAACATTTCCGCACGCAACTTCACAACTCCACACAAAAAAAGGGAAAAATCGCAATTCAATAACTTGTATCTAATAAAAGGTATCTTTTGTGCGAGAAAACTTCCGCTGAACAAAGCTTCCGAGGACTTGGACAAAAAAAGCTCGAGTTCCGAAAGTACAAATCGCCGGTGGAGCTTTTTCCGCGTGTTTCGCAAACTTAGCGTCTTCTAAGCATCCGTCGAGTCATCGTGATCTTATTTTAACAACTCGGCATCTAAGTACTTACTATTGTATAAATGAGAATTCCTAGACTCTTAAATTACTTCATATTAATTTTTAAAAGATTGTTGCCACATTAATTAATACATACACATAATCACAGGGTACACTTGCGGGGTAGACAGAGTCAGTCTGGCTTAATAATGGAATCGATCGCGATAATGAGTACATTCAACTCATTAGCTCGATTCCAACTAAAATAAAATTTGAATATTCTTTAATTACGGTAAAATTTTATAAGTTTATTTTTTAAACAGAGTATTTAATCTATCGCGTATCTTTTACCATCTTGGCTTTATTATACCCTAGTATCCGCAGTTTACTTTCCAAGCCATTATCCCGGGACAGTACGTTCACTTCCAGACTTCCTGGAATAATCTAGCGCAAACTTGAGTGCACTTAACTCCGTTGCGTCCTACGTTACCGGGATAACGTACATTTATTTTCTTGGTCCGTCAATTTGTGAATAAAAATGTTTAAATATTTTTCATCAACTAGAAAAAAAGTAATTAAAAAAAATGGTATGTGGTCACAAAGCCTATTTTTCAAATTACTTTTTTCTAGTCAAAAAAATAAGTTTAAACCTATATTCATTAAAATTGGAATGGCTGTCGGCAACACTTTTGGTCAAGCTTTATAATTTTTTAGATACTGCTGCTTTGTGTATGACAATGTACCTAAATATTTTATTTCCGGCAACCTAAAAAAATTCTTTTAAATTAAACATATTTAAATCAAATATAAATATACTATTTGTTTCTGAAGTAAACATAAATTGCCTTCGGCATAATGTTTGTTTTTCGTTTCATTATGTTTGTTTATAACATTTTACAATAATTTGGCTCACAAAAACAAGTCTAAAATTATTGGGGGTCTAAAATTAATAAAGTTATTGAGGATACAAGTACAGTACTTTTTGTGTTGGGCAAATATACTCTTATATTGTTGTCTGTTAGTCAAGTCATCAACACTGAATAATGAAACAGTTATAAAATTTATGGATAAATATTCTAAATTTAAAGTACCAAAAGGAACAAACCTACTCCTAAAGTCGCAAACTTTATGCCTTGACTTATGTAATATTAAAACTTGCATCTAGTTACTGAGATTGTGTTTGCAAACTGTGACGTTATCTGTTGGTAAATATAGTAAGCAAGAGTTTTAGAAAATTCATGTTTTGATGTTGGTTTTACCGGTTTATACTATTCATCATAGTGGAAAAGTTTATAGTGAAAGATCAGTCTGTAATACCTCTAAACGACGAGTTAGCATGAAACGATTGATGAAAAAGGATGAAGCAAAGTATGTAGGACTATCTACCTTCGCTTGACTGAAAGAGGCTTAATTTTATAATTTTTGCAAATTCACAGATCTTCTGGAAGGAATTCTTTTGCTGTATGGATATCTAAATCTAACTTAAATTGCAGACGAAGGCTAGTAAGTAAATAACTAGGAAAATATTCAGGTAGGAAGTTTGTCTCCCGAAAAAAATATCGACCATCCCAATATAGTATTGACGTTTACAAAGAGGATTCCGTGTTCGTAGAAAAGTTTGAAAACGCTCACTCAATCTTGTTCTAAATCATTGAATGAGAAAGCGTTTTGTACTTGCGATAAGTCTGAAGACTCGAGTTAACAACTTTTTGCAGAGAAATGCTGAAATTGAAGGTAAAGTGTTCTGAAAGGAACATTGAAACGAAATATAACTTGAAAATAAGTTAATATTCAAGTTTTACTGGTCATAATTGCCGGAAAGAAAGAAGTAAAGCATTATTGAGCAGTTGTGATAGGCTAATGAGACAACGTGTTGAGTGAGTAAATTTGCGATTCTTATTCAAGATGATATCTCTGAATTTATATTTTATCACTTAGACAACTTAATGTGGCCTCTCTGAGTGTAAATTGATGATGAGTGAGTGATAACAAGAAACAGAAGCCGTAATAGAAATTTGAAATTTTGCATATAGTAGTAACGTATATTCCTTAGGGAGCATTAAGTAGAAAGGACAAACTTAACCGTGAATTGCGTATACAACCAATAACAATCAAACGATGGACGATAAATTCTTATGGATAAGTTATAAACGTACTCTTGATCAAATCGGAGACGTTCTGGCAAAAGGTCAGGTCAAGAGTACCCAGAACCGACGAGTTTGCTTAAAGAGCGTAATAAATGTGGATGAAGCGAAATAAGTACGTAATAAGTTCCACTTCTTACGCCATATGGATATGGTCTCTGCCTACCCCTCCGGAAAAAAGGTGTGATTTTTGTATTATTGTATGTATATTACAAATTTTTATGCTATTTGTATGAGTAAATTTAAGGTTTGGTGATCCCAGTAATTGTTTTAGAACATTCACTTTTGATGCTACTTAATTATGTATTTAGCTTATAGGTAGAATCAAATATCAACTAAGGCACTTATCTCGAACCTGAGCTAGGCGACTAAGAATAATTTTTAAAAAATATAAAAGAAAATCGCAACCTGACCTTTGTAAAAGTCTAACGCGGTTGCCATACTAAAACTTTTTATTGGCTTAATTTGTGCGTAATTTCTTTACGAAGTCCAATTACGTGGATTTTCGCACAACGGAATCACAAACTTTGGAAATAAAGTGACCTTAACTCTCATAATAAAGGTTAAGGTGTATTAAGAAGGATGTATAATGGTGAGTATTTAATTCTCGTAATGACGGCAATGAAAAATCAGGCAAAACCATGCTAACAACCTTTTTTTTCTATAGGAGTCTCAATTTTATTATTACTAAGACATCCAACTAAACGTGACCATAGTGACTTTATCAGAGTGGAGCCCTATCGTAAGGGATGAAGACGTGATATATGTAGGTACGTATGTAAAACCAGGTTCATAAAAATATGTACCTAGTAAATGAAAATTTCCCAACTCATATTCATAAAACATGTGTAGCTAGCATAAAATGGAAGAAAAATATAAGCCCCGATAGAGTACTTAACCGGCGAGTATGATAAATATTTAAGAAAAAGCGTTCCGAATACCAGGCGAGCATAGGCAGGAAGGTGAATATTTCAGGTGTTTCAGAGGCTTTTACTAATACACGAGCCACTTTTAGCTGTAGGTATGGCACGTGTAAGTGTTGAGAAGTATTCGACATCTTTATCTTCTAAAACGACAAAATTTTCTTCAAAGATGTAGAGATATTTAAGCATTTTGGGCCTATTGTAGTGAATCAAGTATCATTAGTCGTTTCTCTCAAAATACCTAAACGGTATAATGAAACGGTCACTAATTATAACGTCGAGTACTACAAAATTACAAATTTTATCTCCATTGTTTAATTCCAAATCATTTTCCCTTCATTTTTAACTGTTCTTGCAAAATCTCGTTTAAATTTCTACCAATTAATTACGCCCCTAAAAATAATAAAACCGGTTTACTGGTAGCATATTCATGAGATACCAGGGTCTCACAGGCGTGAGGAGATTAAACTAATCAGCGGGCAGGTGGGCGAAAACTCATTATCACTTATATTAAAGGCCTTATACAATTTGATTGTGGTATAAAATTTAAGTTAATTCATATATAGCTGTTTTATATTAAATATTAATAATAGACATTTATTAAAGTTAGTTACAGTAAGGACTCACGCATGACTAAACATATTTTTGTATTTATGGCTCAAAAAATTATAAAGTTTATACCTAATAATAAGAAGCACACAAAATCGTTATCTTTTTTTAGATCTCCTACTCCGGGTAACTTTCATTGTGTATTAATCTATCAGACAGTCAGTCAGTCATATTTTTATCTATTTACGTGGATATTTTGGCACAATGGTTTACCTAAACTTCGAAAAATATATATAAAACGCCCAATATGTTCCAATATGTGCCAAAATTCCAGCCAGTTACCAACTTGCAAACCCTTGTACAAATACCGTATCTGGAATGTCGCATTGGGGACATAGTTTGAAACGGTCCGAAATTCGGACGTTTGTGAAAACGTCGAGAATTCACGGAAAGTGTTACTATTTCGCACTGCGCCCTCGTCACATTGTCAATTTAGGTAATTTCAGTGTCCAGCTAGCGTGCAAATGGGAGCGATGTAAGGGATAGGCCTATATGTCTAAATGAACGTAAGTACCTTAAACGAATCGGGGACGTTTTACCCCCTTATGTATGACAAGGCATATAATTATATATTTGTCATCTCTTTCCATTGAACCATTTTACCATCATTTACCATTGAAAAAGAGAAAGTGAATAGATAAGACATTTGCCTCATTAAGCATTGAAGCTATCGGCGAAAGGTTCGGTGTACACTAAATCTTTTATAACAAGATATAGAAAAGGGCGTTCGGAAACCGTAACAGTATTTACGAAGAACAACAAATCGGCGGGTCGAAACCCATTATTTATTTAGGACTAATGAAGTTGTGAATTTGTACCTAAAAGTTGGTCAATCCAAGGCAATAGGTTTCTGGTCGGCCCGGGGCGTTCCCGTAGACAAATGAGGAGTTGCCCTTTTTGGCTTTGCGGGCGTTTCAGAATGACAGTAATTGATTAAGGGAATATCCCATCTGAACCGGCTCGCACTTCTCACCTTGATGAGGTCAACTTGTAAAATTCTTATGTCGTATCTTAGAAGGAAAAGCCACTTTCGCCTAAGTTCTAAATAATGAATTGAAAAATTGGGTATAGGCTTGAATTATCATTTATCGCATTACCGTTATCCTAATCAATGTCCTATCCTATGTGAAATGTCGCAACTTTACTTTATACAGTATTGTTTCAGACGCGGTCTCTACGAAGACAGGTGTGTATCAAATAATGATTACCCACTACAATTACAATGAACATGGAGTAAAGAACTCGTGTATGAAAGATAGGTAAGTTATATTTATGTTGATTCCACTTAGACTTAAAATTGAAATTATTCTAATCTTTGCCCCTAAAAGAACACCGCATGCAACTGCAACCACCATGGTATCACAATTTACCAGGACACCATAAAGTTAGTGAATACGCAACCCAATGCACCAATTAACCGACTGTCTTACGTCGTGAATGTTCTGCGAAGGATCGTGGACGAGGTCACCGAAGGTGTCTTCCCTGATATCGCTGCTCGGCAACGGAACGTGACATTCTGCGTCGAATCGGAACTGACCCTGGCACCACACAGACAATAGCAGACACATATTACCATTATGCACGTGAAAAATTAAAAACACAGCCTAGTGGTGGACAAAACTTTATCGTCTAGACAGAATAAGCGAGACAAACATATAAAAAATAATAAGAGCGAGCGGCGCGACATGCTTACACGCTTGCATGCTTCAATATCTACGAGCAGGGACGCATGCGCTGCGGCCACTTCTTTCGCTTCGTCCGCCATGCGCCGGCCTCGAGGAGTCGCGTCTTCTTTAACAACTACGCAAGCATCTTCAGGTTCTGCAATCCTGGTATCTTCAGAAGGCGAAGCGTTATCAGGGGGTTGGGATTCGGGGATTTCGGGACTTGTTTCGGGATCAGGCGGGGTTTGATCAGCATTGTCAAGCTTCGGCGCAGCAGTCTCGCTCACCCTTTTATGGTTCTCCGGTAAACTGATGTTGCATTCGTTGTCGAAACGAAATTGACTCTGTCCAGGGTTAGCAGGAAAAAAAGTTTACAAATTTAACTCTAATAATAGCATAATAATTAATATCTGTCTTAACACAGATTCCGAAAACTTTAGACAATAAAATTTTTTAAATCTCTCGCAACCAATCTTTTGATATCAAAAATATCTTTACCTTGATAAACGTTTATTTATATTCTTGAATTTTCAATTAGGTATGTGAAGTTTGAATATTTACTCTTCCGCTGTAGCACAATGGAAATTCCGCTTACAAAATTTTAAACAACTTGTGTTACATTTCAAACTTTGAATGAAATGTAAACAGCTGTACACAGTGGCAGTATCGTATGAGTTTGACTTTTGAAATATATTTCTGAACTCATACAAAGATAGGTTATATCGTGATCAGAATAATAAATGTGTTCTTTAAACTACTAAGTTACCTATGGAGATATGTATCAAAAAAAATCTTTTAAAAAACTTTGTTTACAATACGAGATAAGAGAAGATAATCTCAACACAGAAACGATAGTTAAAATTCAAATTTTTTTTTTGTCTTTTTTCTAGTCTAGTCTAGTTCTAAACAAATTTTAATTAAGTCTGTACAAAATATCTTTTTGATATTTAATTAAATAATTTATTGAATCCTGACATTAATTTTCTTGGATAATAAAGTACTGAAAAGAATATTAGAATCTATAAGAGATAAAAAATACTTTCACAAATAAATGTTCATACAAAGATTTAAACAAACTTGGCAAATTTCAATGAAGAGGTGTTTTATGGCACCGCATAAACCACAAAGTATCAGGAGATCATAAACACAAAAGAGCTTACCTTATACCCCGGGCCGAGTCTGTGCATAGCGCAGATCTGGTGCGTAGTAAGCGCCTCCCCAAAAAGGTAGATGGCGGCCATTTGCCCGCAGAAAACTCGTTCCTCGTCCAACTCCGCTGTTGCGCCGATGTAGCACTTGTCGAAGGGCTAGAATAACATACTCCATGTAAATAATTATGAACAAAATATCAATAAAAGTAGAAAAAAAAGAATAAAAAAATTCGTTCTTTACACTGATAAACAACGATTTGTCTTACAAGTGTTTATTTTAAAGAAGGCAGGGATACAAACTTACTCGTAAGACAGACTGATGGTAGAATGAACTAATAAGGCTTTCTAATTAGCACTTTTCTTGCTAACTTTATTTTTAAGAAACGCGATATTCAGCAGTTCATAAAGTATTGAAACATTCATCAAAAAAAAAAATGGAATCGTAAGAAAGGAATGTTACGCTGCCCGCGAACATTTATAACATAAATTAATAAAGGAGCCCAATTTTAAAAACAAAACAAAAGAGAATTTGCATAAGATTGTACAGCCGGGGACAATGTTTCATAAAAACTGGGAGAAGCAAATTTTCCACTGAAACTTAATTACAATAAAAACTCAATAATGTTACCGCGGGCAATTAAGTAAGGTCAGAGTAATTTAAATTATTCACCGTAGTCACTAGGACTGAAAGTTTAAACATGGGTCATAACTTAAAAAATCAAGTTATTAAGTTCTAGTCAAGAAAATTTCATCAATCAATCGTTTAATTCAAATAACGAAGATTCGCCTTCGCTTTCACCTTATTTTAAATCATAAAGATTGCTTTATACTATTAATAAATACTACAATTACCTACCTATTAAACGCGCACGTAACTTACCTTTTTTTATTTCGGAAATGTTAAACCTGTCGTATTTATAAATAAATTTGCCGAAGTAAAGAAATAGAGCATTTGTTATCTATAGATAACAATTACAACCCTAGGTATGATTTTATTACATTGCCTTCATCGAAATCCAATATACTTACAAAAATGAAAGCGGCACCCCGTTGCGTAAATTGACCTTTCGCAATAATAACGTTTCGCAATAATAAGTTAAATATGTATTTTATCCCATCAAAACATCATTCGTTTAACATACTCAATAAAAAATGCTCTTTACAGAAACTCAATGACGCGTTCCGAGTGTTAAACCGTTGCGGGCGCATCTTTTATGATAAAGATTTTTCACATGGAACCGCCGGCGCGCCGGTAAGTGTGCGAACACGTCGAGTTTACCGAATTACGGATAAGCGAGTCTCAAGAATTTTTATAACAACGCCTTTGGCGTGTGGTGAAAGTTACAAACCCATAAAGATGAGCAACATATCTGCTACACGACGTATAAAAATAAAGATGACTGCTTTAAAAAAAGGGCAAGTTCAATATTATTATATTCAAAAACAGTTGGGCCTAATATACCAAAGATGCGTGATAATGAAAAAAAAATATAGTTTTATGCTCTTCTCTAGCCGCTTATCGCTCTTTCCTCGCCCCACACGTTCCCTTCGCGAGGTAATTCCCCACGTTACGACGACAGAGTGCCGTCCCCGTTACCGCGCTCTCCACAAAATCTCCACGTAATTGAACCAATACGTCATAGCGTTATGCAGATTTATCTCCATGTATTATCTTCTTGATGCCGAAAATTTTTTATATACAACAATTTTTATACTTTATTTTATTGGGTTCCAATCACGTGTTTGAAGCGTGTTTGTTCAGAACGTTCAGCTGGGTTGAGATGTTTAGGTTTGATCACCAGAGTATCCCAAAAAAGGAAGTGATTTCCTGTAATGTCTGGATGGACGTTATGTGTACCGCATCAGAATTCAAAATTTAAAATTTTTATTCATTTTCATTCATTAAAGGGACACCGAACAGAAAAATAATGTAAGAGCTTACAAAATTTTCGGTTACACGTCATTCCTGCCAGAATCCCGTAACAGTAATTACGAATGCAACACAACGGGCATAGTAAATGAGCATCAAACCAAGCGGCCACAATTAGCCTCCGGTCGGTTCCGTGCTACGATCTATTTGACAGTGCATCATCAACTGATATGGTACATTCTTATAATGTGTATTGATCAACAGATAACATTATATGACCAAAAATTGTGAACGGATCTGTGTTATTATTATATATAGGGAACATCTCCTGGGTTCTGTATTCCTTCCAATTGCCATAAGCGGCGGAATATTTTTTTAAGTGTAGCAAAGTAATTATTTAAAAAAAAATCTTAATAGAACAGGCAACACAAAAGACGATACGCCAGTGCCCAGGACTCGAAAAGTATTTATCTATGTTTTCAAATGACAGAAAGACCTGACAAGAGGAACTCTCTATAGAGCTGAGATCTAAGCTTAAGAGTATTAAATCCCCTTCCTTCACCCTAACGTTCTCATTCTTGAATGGAGTTTTCGTTCGTTTAGAGACCCTGGGGTTTTACTATTCACAGTGCAGCCAGAACCAGGGGTAGGCAGAGTAAAAAAAAGTAATAAGATTTCATAAACAAGAAGACCTTGATAGAACCTATGAAAACCTTCACAATGCAATAGTCTCAAGTGCATTCAACTAGGCGGTTTATTATGCAAGCACACGTACTTGCATAACTGACATGAATATTCATACATAAGCACTATCCGCTCAATTTCTCACTGGTGTTTAGCACGATCGGGGTAATGGCTTTATAGTAGTTCCTACAAACTTGTAACCGAACACTGTTTAGGTACACATTGATTACATTGTGTAAGGATAATAATGATCCGCCATCGCTTATTTATCGCAATTTTCCACTTTTATATTTTGAGTGCGCTAAATGTCGTTTATAGTTCTCATCAACTGCGATAAGGCGATAAGATGTTGAGTAAATTTTATGGATTTTCTCTACAATTTTAGTTACTATCATTTCCATGTCGGCAAGCCCACTGTAGCGATATTGCAAAAGCGATATCAAATAACGAAGATTAATGTTCTCCCTGAGCACATTTCACCTTATCCCCAACTTTCCAACTCCTAATTCCTGTATTATCATGTTACTCTGGTACAGCCGGGAAAATTTGCATGGCATTTCTTATAATAAATTGCTTCTAACGACACGTACGTGACGATTCGAACACACAACTTGCAGAATGAGAATGTTCGTCGTAGATAACGAAATATATTATGCTAAACGCTATCCAGTCATGAACGCCTGGTATTTGAAGCTGGATTAAGGAGTTGCATGAAGAGCTTATAAACTACCTTGCGAGATATGCTTTCAAATCCGACGGGATTTAATAATTTGCTTTTATATCTGTTATATTAATTCTGCCAGAAAATCTTCAACTTTTGAATACTTATATATCTAAATTGCCAAATGTTAAATTTTTCTAAACATTTATAGTAAATAATGTACATTTTTTTTCTTTAAACGTTCAGTGTTATCTAGTCTATAGGCGTCAAAGGGTTATCATAACTTTCAATTATGTACTCTTGCCGCAATTTTGCATAAAAAGAAAATCATCTACTTACGTCATTGGTCGAGACGAACCACGCCATCTCCGTACTGGAGGCTAGCTGGCCGTTGACCAAACACTTGATCTCGCTCTTGGTCCATCTGTTGTATATGTACACCACTGCTATTGCATACCACCTGAGGAATAATGATCTTAATGAACAGACTATACACATCCATAACATATAATTGAAAGGCATCAACGTTTGGTTAATTTGGAATTTAATTTAATTAAGTACGAATTTTTTTAACTTCTACGTATTTTTTATATTTATAAGTCATCTTTTTTTTATTTCGCTAAGTTGCATACATATTTCAAAGCTTTAAAGTTCATAAATAAAAAAACAATGTTTATAATGCCTAGGAATAGATATCTTTACGCAGACAAAGAGGTGTAATTATCATGACTTTTTTTAAAAAAACTACATCGAACGTTATTAAGCACATGAAATACTGATTTGCTGAAAAACTGAATTGAAAAATATAAGGTTCCTTAACTACTTTCAGATAATACCAAACTAATCGGGAGAACATAAATCAAACAGAGCAATTAGAGTTAACGATACAAAACTCACCTCCTAGGCTGGAACTCGTATTTGACGCAATGCTGGAACCCTTTGCCTCGAACTTTCATGGAAGTTAGAACCAAGCAGTTGCCAACGAAATGGGCCGTGTAACCCACGCCTTTGCTAGTCTTGAAGCTGCGAACACACATTTACTTAGAACTCGGCGATACTTGAACTCGAATGTTTAATCACCTGAACAACTAACTTTATTTAGGTACTGAAACTTCGTAATCCGACAGTGTTGAAGTTTTGCTTAATAGATACGAAATTTTATGAACAATACAGATTTAATTGTAAGAAAGTTCAGTGATTTATTTGAGATTAGTGCAATTTACTTTAAGACGTAATTTCTTACAGTATTAAAATTGCTGTTGGAATCTCAACTAATATTATAAATGCGAAAGTAAGTATTTTTGTTTGTTTTGTTAATCTTCTTGAATTATCTATATATATAAAACGGGGAGATGGCGCTAGTTGCCAGTGTAAACATAAAGCTGTGACATTTTTAATTTTTAAAAATATAACGCGATAAGTTCTTCCCGCTTTTATAAGCTTAATCTAAAATTAATAATACAATACTGAGGTGAAAGTGTTATCTACGAAAATAAGCTCATATTTACATTGGAATACATCACTTTATTGTGGATTATGCAAACCCATAAACCAGCACTGATAAACGCACGAGATACATTTGAACACCTGAAGCAGAAAGCGAGGAGTACGTCCTAGCTGTACAGAACAAAGAAAGTATCCATCCCTATAAGGTACAAATTTATATATTGTTATAACCTCAATGATAAGGTGACTAAGCAACTGCACTACGTATTGATATTACTTGTGCTGCCATCTCGTGACATCCTAAATAACTAATCAATACTGTACACCACGCCATCTAGCGGTATACATCGGAACGAAAACCACCCAGCAGATATATAAACCCTAGACATTTAGCTACTTGCCCAAAGATGGCGCTACTGTGCGCAGGTTGTAAACAATCTATACCTGACAGGCGATTTTTATCCTGCCAATTGTGTCACCAAACCTTTGACCTTGAATGCGCCAATGTTAGTGAGGGTCGATTTTATAATACCATGACTATAGAACACAAAAAACAATGGAAATGCCACTATTGCAGGTCCAAAGAACCAAAAGTTGGTAATAGCAACACCCCTATTTTGCCCAAAAATCGGGAAAACCCACCTATACAACAAAACTTGGCAAATGACCACCCAATTACATCAATAGATCCAGTCACTTCTGATTCAAATGTTACCATAAGGAAAAAAATCTCCTACTGTAAAGAAGATAGCTCTGAACTAGAGGATTTCTCGGCGAACTCTCTCCAGGGGAATACAATTGCACCAATGAGCGACGAATCTATATTTGAAAATACAAAAACTTTATACCATTGTAAAGATGACGATCTACTGACGCTAAGAAACTTCAAAATAATATTACAAGAAAATAATAATTATATGCTATCGGCTTTAAGAATATCTGTTCAAGAGGAAATAAAAAAAGCAGTTGCAGATTTAAAGTATGATTTACATCAAGAAATAGAAAATAAAATACGGGTACAAACTCAAGAAAATTTAGAAATAGTAAATATCAAAATAACACTGCTAGAAGAAGAATGCCGAAATATTAAAGAAGAATATAAAAAACTACAAGAAAATTTTGATAACACGAAATTGAATAAACCTACACAATCTGACAGTCGGGAAAAAAATTTAGTACTGCATGGGCTACCTGTTCATCATTGGGAATCTGAAGATGAAATAATAGAAAGAATTAAAAATATTTTTGGTGGAATATTGAATGTAAATTTAAACGGATACATAGAAGAAATCTCATTCATAGGGAGGAAAAACCAATCTAGGCCTATAAAAATAGAACTTATTAGCAAAAGGATGACTAAATATATTCTGGAAAATTCAAGCTATTTCAGAGGTACGGGTGTAAGCGTTACAGAATTCCTAGATACAGCTGCTCTTCGTGAACAGAGGGAACTGAAGAGGATGCTGCTGAATGCAAGAAGCAGTGGGCACCACGCCATAATAAGAAATAATAACTTGATCATAGATGGGAAAAAAGTAGAGAAAACCGCAAAGAGTAATCAATGTGAAGCGTATGTTTCCTGCTACGAAAAAGACCTATCACAAGAAATAAATACTTCAAGACAAACTATTCAACCATCTAACTCTTTGCAATATGGAATAGACGTCAAGAACAAAAAGTCAGACAGCATTAGCACGAATAACTCTACCAAAGGAAGCGACTCTACAAAGCCCCATATAGATAAAAATAGTTCATTTCGCAACTGAATTTACTATTCTTCTACAAAATATGCAAAGCATAAATAATAAAAAGCACCTTCTTGAAGCTTTAATCGAAGATTACGATGCGCATGTTCTTTGTATTACTGAAAGTTGGTTGGACGCGGAGAGGGAAAAACTTCTGTACATAAAAAATTACAATATGGGAGCATCTTACAATCGAGAAGAGCGTGAAGGCGGCGGAGTTTGTATTTTGGTTCGAAACACACTGGAATTTTCACACCGCCTTGATATAGCATCTCTATCAATTGAAATGATATTTGAAGCGTGTGCTATTGATGTACCTAAATTGAATCTTTTAATCATTAATTTGTACTGGCCTGATAGTGATAGAGAAATCGAAGTATTCTTTAAAAGTCTTGAAAAGCTCCTAGTATTGATTAATGAGAAGGATAAGATGAAAAATATCATAATAACAGGCGATTTTAATGTTAACTTCCTAAACAGAAACGAAAGTAGTCGATTATGTAATTTAATGTCATTATTCAAATTCCATCAAAAGGTAAAAGAAGCAACTCGGATTACAAAAACTACCTCTAGGTGCATTGATTTAGTTTTTACAAATTTTAACAGGCAGACTTGTAAAGCGGATGTCCATGAGTTTGGTATTTCTGATCATAAGGGAGTAATTTTCACTACACCTCTACTATATCAAAACCCCAAAAATTTTTCGGTGGTGAAACGAATATTTAATGACGTTAATATAAACAAATTCAAAGAGGAAATAAGAAAAATTAATTGGGTGCAAGTTTTAAGCCAAAACAACAACATAAACGAAAATTATAACATTTTTAATGCAATTATGTGCAATATTTTAAATAAAAGTATGCCTAAAAAAACAATCAAATATCTAACAAAATGTAAAAAATCTTACTTAACACCGGGAATTAGAACATCCTGTCAAAATAAAAGACTATTAAGGCAATTAATATCACAGACAAAAGATAAAATTCTTAGAGAAAACTATAAAACGTACTGCAAAATACTTAAAAAAACAGTTAAAACGGCAAAAAAATTTAAAAATAAAAAAAAAAAATAAAAAAAAAGATAATGGCATCTGACAATAAAATAAAGAGTATGTGGAAAATCATCAATGAAGAAACGAATAAAAACAATTTAAATAAACAAAATATAAAGCTTAAACTATCTAACAATAAAACAATAGAAGAACCAAAAAATGTAGCTGAAGAATTTAATAACTTTTTTTTATCTTTCGGAAAATCTCAGACACAAACGAGCCCCCAAGTAACGTCAAAAAATAATATTCCTTCTAAATCTAGAGTATTGAACACTTTGTTCCTAAATCCTGCCAGCTATGAAGAAATAAATAGTATATTGAAAAACCTTAAAAATAAATATTCATTCGGAATAGATGAAATTCCCTTGATGTTGTTAAAGAAATGCGCTGATGAGTTAACAGTCCCTTATACTATACTTATAAATCAATCCTTTACTGAAGGCATATTTCCGGATTTGCTAAAAATTTCTCTAATCAAACCCATACACAAAAAAGGTCCTACCACAGACATTAATAATTATCGACCGATATCTCTTTTACCGGCGTCAGCGAGAGTGTTTGAATCGGCTATGGTAAAACGTTTAAGTGACTTCTATGAAAAATACAACGTGCTCCATGAAAATCAGAATGGATTCAGGAAAAATTTCTCCACCACCTTAGCGATTTATAAATTCACACTAAAAATATTCGAAAACATTGATCAGAAAAAATACTCATTAGGACTCCTCCTAGACATGAGTAAGGCTTACGATAGAGTAAATCACGATATTCTGCTTAACAAATTATTTGATTCAGGAATTAGAGGCACGGCACTTAACTGGTTCAAATCATATCTCGAAAAACGTGTACAACACGTCGAACTTAGGTATACAAACTTTGAATCGGGTAAAATAGAAATTATAAGGTCAAATAGAGCAGTTTCCACCGGCTCTATTCCGCAGGGTAGTGTCTTGGGGTGTATTCTGTTTCTCATATACATCAATGACCTCCCAGACGAAATCAAAGAAGAGTGCATACTCTTTGCGGACGATGTATCGGTTTTACTATCCTGTTCTGATGAAGTTGAACTAGAAAATAAATTAAATATTACTATGGATAGTATAATAAATTGGTTGGATACACATAACTTAGAACTTAATTTAAATAAAACTAAATTACTACAATTTAAACCATCACAAAAAAGACCATTGCAGTTGGATTTTAATTATAAGAATACTAATTTAAAAACAGTCGACACGGCGACCTTATTGGGGATCGAATTAGATACCAACATGACTTGGAAACCACATATTCAGAAACTAAAAAATAAGATTTCATCTTTTACTTATGCATTACACCAACTTAAACGGGTAACTGACCTAAAAACCTGCCTTGCCGCTTATTATGCATATGCCCACTCCAGACTGTCATATGGCATAGTTATATGGGGAAACTCTTGTACAATTAATGATATATTTACGCTACAAAAGAAAATCGTTAGAATACTCGTAAATATTGACCAGATGACATCCTGCAGAACATATTTCATAAAACATAAAATTCTTACCTTAACATCTATATATATTCTAGAAGCATGCAAATTTGTGAGGAAGCATGAGGCTCTGTATATACGAAGGATAAATAGAAACAAAAGAAATAATAGAGACCTCAACATACTAGAAAGACCAATCACTAAAATGAAACTTGTTTCTTCCAGCCCTCATCATATGGCTATAAAAATATATAACCATATCCCGAATTATATAAAAAATATTAAAAAAATCCCTATATTTGCGAAAGATCTTAAAAATCTACTCGTAGGTAAATGTTATTATGATATTTCTGAATTTTTCGACGATAAATTCCCTACCAATTCACTTTGATTTCTTTATTACAAATAAAGCGAAAATCTGTAAATCAAATTTAATTTGTAAGTAATGTGGCAACTAGTTGCCCTCATGTTTGCAGTGCCCTTGCAGGGCGTCACTTGTACCTACTATTTATTTAACAACTTATAACTTGTGACTTGCAATAAATAAATCTGAAAACTAAAACTCTTCCGTTACTGAGTGACTGACTGACAGACAACGCACAGTCGAAACTACTGGTCGTAGACAGCTGAAATTTGGAATGTAGGTTCCTTGGGATATGTAGGGGAGCACTAAGAAAGGATTTTTGGAAATTCAACCCCCAAGGGGGGGAAAAGGGGTAAAAACGTTTCTATGAAAAATCTTATTCCTTGGGTTTATAAACTTGAAACTTGGCATGAACACGTACATAGGCAAGTAAATATGTTTGACATTATAAGTTTTTTCAAACTACCCTCCAATCGTGATTTAGGGGGTGCGATTGGGTGACTGATTTATTAACGCACAGCCGAAACCGCTCGGTATAGGAGTCTGAGATTTTGAACAGAGGTTCCTTTAGTAACATAAGTGAGCACTAAGAAGGGATTTTTGAAATGTCAACCCCCAAGGGGGGGAAACGGGATAAACTGAGCCGGGGCTGCGGGAAAGTTCTAACGAGATACCGTGGCCCCGGAACGCAAAGGGCAACTGAAGGAACGAGGTGGGTTTTAGTCAGTAAAAGTCTGACACTCCCTTCCGTTCCACCCAGAGCGGGAGAGGTCATTTGATGATTTTCCATCCTTAAAAAAAAAGACTTTGTATGACAACTTTCAGTCGTCTCTTTAACATACATAATAACATACATAATTATGTACATGCATGCATAACATTAATAACATCACGCCTTTAAATCCCTATTTTGTGTTAACACTACCCATACAAACAGCTAAAAGGAAACAAGTGAAGAGACGAAATTTGTCCGCATCCATTTTCACCTAAATTCTTAACGTAAATGAGATTTACTTTTTATTATCAGGTCAACCTAATAGCCTCACATGTACGTATAACTTCGTAAGAATTTTCTTTCAACTCCTAACCGTTGAGGAGTTGTACCTTCCATCATCAGCTCATTCACATGGGATGATGACTATCAGACGCAAATACTTAAACAGATCTATGAAATTGTCAAAAACGTAATTGCCTGTAAATTTGAGGTTTGCCCTTGATTTCCCTGGAATACCATCATCAGATCCTGACTAGGTAACAACGGGACCAACTTGAAAGTATACTCTACCGAACAAAAAAAGAATCACGTAAATCGGTCCATAAATCTCGGCGTATTCCAGTTGTAACAAGATTTCAGCCTGTGGAAGAAAAAGCCCTGTCGAGATCATTAAAAAACGCTATATATAACCGAATTACACGTGGGCGAAGCCGCGGGCGGAAAGCTAGTCATAATATATAATTATAGTTTCTGGAGAAGGACATAGGATAGAACCTTTTATCCTGGTAAAATCCTTAAGTTCCAATAGGATTTGCGAAAATCCTGTATTCTTTCGTAGATGACGTTACATTTGTCGCTTTTGTAGTTAGATGGCGTTAAATTTAAATTCGTCGTTTATTTTTTTGATGGGGCTAAACACACGCGGGCGAATCTGCGGTTAAAACTAGTTGTATATCTTCTTCAGTTTCTTCAGAGCAATTAATCTTCTTCAGCGCGATTTATGACAGATTTATATAATCTTTGTCTACCAGGAAAGCATAGACGTATAACAGTTACCAGTATAAATACGGCTTCTCTCGCTCGATGTTGACTGAGTTGATCGGGTCCAAACGAAACCACGTGGTGAACGTGAAACCATTTTCGTACGGCCACCGCGCCAAAGGTGGCAGCACCACCGCCTGTAATAAATAATGAAATGAATAAAATATGCCATTCGTTTTTGATAAACGAGATTGTCTAACAGAACGTTGAAGGGAAAGGGCAGGAAACAGCACATTTGATGAAATTTCAAAAAAAGGCCCTGTTCTAGTGGTACTTTGCTAGAAAGAGGCGTATAAGTGTAAATTATGATAACAACCGAGGGTGCAAATGGGAACACGCTACGATGATCCAACAAATATAATAAAATATTATGTAATTTATATCATAAACATCAGTTGATTGAGCCAATGAGAGGTTTCAAATTATATCTTAGAAACTCATAAGAGATATTTTTAAAATTTCTGCACAAGTGTCTACCACCATTAACTACACAGCTATTACCAGGGAAACATAAACTGCTAGTAGTAAAACGCTGCATCATCTTTCATCTACCGGATAACATTCATTATTCCTATGTGAATATTTTTACGGTCGCTTCCCTCCTCGCGTTTGGGGACGGTCCATATATATTTTTGACGGAAATTTATTATGTTAAAAAGATATCCCATGGCTGTCGTATGTCGTAGACATTTTGTTATATCAGAGAAATATGAAGCCCAGTATATGAGGACTTGGATTTATTTGACCAAATATTTATTTTGTGACTGACAATACCTAGTAGGTACAATACAACAAAATATTACTAATTACTAATTAAAGAATTATATGTTTTACAACAAAATGACAGCGAAACGGTAATGACTTTTGAATATCGAACCCTAAAAATTAAAGATAAAAAAGTTACGAAGAGTTACTAAGTACTTACATTCCTATCAAAGGCAAATGCCTTGTGGCATTAAGTCAACTCGTTGAGTACATTTTACGTGCATAAAGTTTAAATCATATACATACGTAGAAAAAAGGCAGACGGAGCTTTATTATACGGCAAATTGAAACACCAATAGTATGCCAGCACACTTGTATACTCGTATACACGCCTCACGCACACACTCGCTATAGATGCTTCATAGATCACGAAATGGCAAGTTTTTTTACTTACACATGTGTACAACGCCGTCATAAGGATACTTTATTTTTTTTTAAAGCAACTCTCTATCCGTCTTTTTTATATAAAAATAAAATATAAATAAAATGAATTAACTTTCCGTGCTGATCTTAAAAACATGATACGATTCAGCTTCTAGAATGTTTTCTAAAAATTTGGCTATGTCTACCCCGTAAGGACTACAGACGTAATATTGCATATATGGGTAACGTTATGAACAAATCTTTCCATAAAATTAGCTCCCCTTTATTTGTGCAAAAGTTCCATTTTTATCTTTTCCATCACATAATAATAGCCGAAAATAATACAAGTTCTCAAAGGCCAGGGATGATTAGTTTGATGCCGGATTAAACCCCGGGCTGAGAGGAAAATATTGTCCGCAGTAGGAAATCTTCCCCGCGATTACAGCGTTCAGTCGCGCAAACCAAACGGACACAAACTGAAATGGAGTTGGAAAGTAATAAGTTTTTAGAGGAGATATATTCCATTACTTTCTTAAATGAAGTAACATAGAAAGACTTCAATGGTGTGAACACTTTTGGTAAAGTTCAATTAATTGATGTTTTTTTACATACAAATGTCAGGAAGGGAATAAATTATGACTGTTTGTGAACGTGAAGGCAACGTTCAGCTGAAAGGCCGAAAGATAGATATATAAAGATAGGCATATTGCTCACCCATCACCTACTAGAATCCCTTGATACGTATAAAGCTGCAAGGTGCTATAAATATTACGAGCACCCTACAAACAATACTCGCGAACCTTCATTTTCTTCGAATACTAATAAATAACTTTATTCTGTGAATATCTTAATTGCAAACCCCGTGAAAATATGGTCCGCAAAACTCAAATTTATGTTCCCTGGGAACTTTTCCAGCACCTGCCCTCAAACCGCGAATATTTCAGTTTCAAAATGAGTAACGACTGACTATTAGCTTCTGCTTATTTGGAAATTGGGTCCATAATTTAACAGCCCACAGAAACCGAGAAAAACAATAATTGAATAAACAAAACAAAGATTTGAAGGCAGAAGAGGTGAGGGAAGTTCGCGAATAGATTTATTGTTCGCGCAGATTGCAAGAGAGGGGCTTATATACTTGAGATTCTTATATAAGGCATTATAACCTTTGAATCCTAATTCCACGAGTATCATCACGCCATCTTTAAGGTTATGTATGTATGATCAAAAGTATCCATAAAGCGATAAGTTTGCATGAAAATTTGAAGTTGTTATGCAGGGACCGTGAGAAAAGGACAATATGTAGTTGTAGGTAGTCTCTGTCAGTGAGTTCACAAAACCAGATCACTATCGGAATACCAATTCCATTACCTTTCAGTTTTTTAGAGACTTTGCTCTGTCTAACACGTCTATTATAAAGACATATATACATGTCTGTATGAAATCAGATGTCACCACACCACGCTCTTTCGCGTCGTTATTAACTCCGAATATAGTTACTCAAACTTTGCCCACATTCTAGATAAATCTCTCCATGCCGCATTGTGTGGGAATTTCGCTAGATATTAATAGTAAAGTCGGATTTAACGCTTTATATTTCACATGACAAATGGTCCACATGGACTGGTTTCTATTACTTTTTGTATGAATGACTCCAAGTACATTTCTGATAATTTTTTTATCCTCGTTAACTTTTTGGCGTTACATTCTTAATTATTTTGAAGGAGCACAGGGCGCGTCTCTGGACTGTGGCTTTCCAAAATAATGAACTATGATCCTGAATAGGATAAATCAAGTTAACACGGAGCGAATCCCGAATGACCTCCGCAATCTTTGTACGGTAACCTAACCGATATTATTATAATACCTATATAATACACCATTAACATAAAAAAAAATAATCTATTAAAATATTTATTGCATGGCTTACTTTATACGAGTACTACCGCTATCGCTTATAATAAATCTATCAAAGATACGGATATAGTTAAACATTGAATAGTGAAAGTGAATTTATCGAAGGCAATCGAATGTGTATCATATTTTTGTCAACACTTATCAAGTTTCCGTAGTGTAGTGGTTATCACGTGTGCTTCACACGCACAAGGCCCCCGGTTCGATCCCGGGCGGAAACAGTTGTTTTTTATTCGCCGTGTAGTTCCTGGCACTTTAGATACTTTCACCCCGCAAGAGATATACACGTGATTTTATGTACCCGAAACCACGGAGCTTGCATGATGAGAGTTATGAATGTGGATGAAGCGAAGGAAGTATGCAGAGATCGTGGCAAGTGGAAAAAGGTAGTCTCTGCCTACCCCTCCGGGTAAGAGGCGTGATTTTTATGTATGTTGTATGTATTTATGTATGTAAATATTGAAATACATTTTCTCTCACATTCACCAGAAAACCAGAACATCGCTAGAGCCTAATTCAAACCATATTCTTAACTGGCAATCCTTATTCAAATGCGGGCAGGCGGACGTAATCTGCGTGACATACTGGGCTATCTGTGTGTCCGTTTTTTCCTTATTTATCGCTGTCCCAACAGGGGCCGGTCCATTTCTCTCTGTCGTCTTATCCGTTCATCTGACGGGCGGACTGACACCTCTTAGTCTCGTCTGCTTGCCTGGTACATCTAGGGTGTGGACTTGGTTGTTGAGCGTGATTTATGTCTGTTAATTAAATTATCTTAGCCTTCTGCGGATGAAACTGTAAGGATGACTTTATTAAATTCAGGCAAGTAATCTGTAAGTAACAAAGATTACTCTTTCCAAATCAGTAATATATGATTCTCATTTTATGTTTTAATTATTAATGTAGGAGCGTATAGTTTTATGCACCAAATTAATTTCAAACCTACTGTTAGAAGAATACATCCGCTAAGGATGCATAAATAATTGTGTTATAAAATCTACAGGGTCCATAGAAGAGGGAAGAAAATGTGCCCTGGTTAGGCTTTCTTTCTATTCGTTGTCATAAGGTTCACATGATTTAGTACATTAACATATTCTCTACAGATTTCCGTTTGACAATTATAATCTTTCATCGAACACTAAGAAATAGTGAGTGCAATTTGCCCAGGGCCTCTTCACAGAAATAGCTAGGAAATGATAATAATTCGTTATTAACAAACTTATTAAAAATTTGAGAAACAAAATGTGCCTTATAATAACTGTCAACAGATATGTTTAGAATTGGAAAGAAAACTGACTTTGAAAAGCTAAATCCACTGACAAATCGAAAATTCTGAAGTGAAGACAACTCACTCCAATAGTTTTTGTGTCTCAAGTTAGTTCGGAAAGTTGCGATGTCCGGACAAAACTTGGAACCGTTTGCTTCTGCCGCTGTTTCAGAAACATTTGCAATTGCCTTCGACTAACAGTTTAATCCAATAGACCAACCAAATCGGTTTAAAATTAAACTTACGTATAACTTAATATTGAAAAATAAAATGAATTCCATTATTTTCAATATACAACAAATCTTGAACCATTTAGTACATATAACTAGACTTCTAATTTAGACCGTAGACTTGAAATTTCGGAAGTATTTACTTCATTTCGAGCGCGAAAAAATCATACTTATGAATCTCTTGATCTGAACTTTCGCCAGAACGTCTCCGATTTTATCAGTGTAAGTATACATACATACATTCGTCTTGATCTTGCCTTTGCGTTCTTATTCACACTCTCGTTGTTTACTTGCTTAGTCAGCTTGCTTGCATTGATCCTCTCCAAAAGCCAAGCTTTCTTGGCATTCCCTTCAACTGTTTTAATATTCCTATCACTACGTCTTCTTTCGCTTCAAAAATCATACGCCAATGAAATCTACTTCTACTATAAATGCTATTTGTCAGGAGTTTTTAATATCTGGGTTACCCTTCACATAAATCACTGCCTATTCGACGATATGCGCTATTACTAGTCAGATATCACTACCGACGTAATCACATTGGGAGCGGGTGACACTTGATTTTTCGATTGGTTGCGTTCGGTGGGGCTTCTAGTGCCAATCCAAATGAAAACAAAAACGAGGGTATTTTACAAATTTTTCGCCATCGAAAAGCTGATATCTGGGCATGAGAGGATCACACGAACTGAAAATATGATAGATTCATAATTATTGCAAATAGTTACGAATTTATTGCACCTAAAAGATCTTTAAGATAAGAGAAAAAAAATCCTCCAAGAGAGTTGTATAAGAGAAGAGACACTCATCAGCTTGTAATGATAAGAAAAATCTAGGTAGTCACAATAGCAATTTACTTTATTAACAAACCAGTTTTGATCTACTTAAGTGAAAGGTATGACGCTGAGTGTCCTTGCCCGAGGCATATTAATATGGATCAACATACAATTGAAATGATAATTTCGCTAACTTCATTAAGGGGGGCGTAGCTCAGATGGTAGAGCGCTCGCTTAGCATGCGAGAGGTACCGGGATCGATACCCGGCGCCTCCAATTGTTTTTGTTAATATGCAATGCAAATAGTTTTATTGTTGAGAGAAATTGCTGAAACTTTAGTCATTAGATACCATATCTTAGCAGCAATCCTAAACACATTTAACTTATCAACTGCATAGTTTGCTAATGCGATATATTCATCCAAAGAAAATATTCTTTGGATGGATCAAACCTAAGCAATGACTGTCTTTTTAGTTAGTTACGAAACCTGCAAATTCAGACGAGAGTTGCTTCATAACTTATCCAGAATCACTTATATGAAACTTTCGCGTTGCATTGTACTATTTATTATTAATACAGATATTAAATGAGGCTACGTGTTTGTAATCACTAGATTCCATGCTAAAGATAACTGAAGTCCAGCGTTCTTTAACTTTCGGTGTACCAACAATACTGCTTACCTTATTGCCTGGTATCAAAACGGTATGTATGGAGAGCCTCTTAAGCCTAGTGCCCACTTTGTCTGTTACATCCCTTACATAGGGCATGCCCGCCTGCTGTTTGCTGACCTCCAGGTGTGCGAAGAATCTTGGCCATAGACGGACCCCCGGCATCCTCCTCAGAGAGTAGACGCAACCAGGACGCCAAAAGGTTTTTATTGAATGAATAACTCACCGATCCCTTTCTTCCCGGAAAACTGAAGAATACATCGGGTCCGTTCCGATGCGGCATTTGACGAAGGACGTTCAGAAGCTTGGCGGAGTGACGAGGCTGAAACAAATGTAAGGAACAGTCAACAACAAGCTTCGAAACGCGGCTTTGCCAAAATCCTTGGCATAGAAGTAAGAACCACCGTGACTTCAATCTTTATTTACTTTACTAGTGAGAACACTCAACATATCCTCTAAATATAACATTTAAACCCTCTGTCTAAAAAAAAGGGAAAGCATCGCCCCCGCAATACCCGACTAATTCTACCAGGATAGCAGGACTTAACAAGAGATACATACGACCAAAACCCGACCGAATGCAGAGGGAGCCACTAAGTGCACAATTAACTGTGCCACGAATGTTTTTGAAATTGGTATCGTAGTACGCCACTGCGGCAAACGGTAATTAGCTGGCACAAATGCTCTTCGGTTACTTTGTATTTATGTTTGCCTCGGAATTGGGATCAATGCCTTTCCTTTTTCCATTACTGAAAGTACCGTTGCAAAAAACTAAACTAAAGTAAACTAAACGTAAAAAACTTTGGGTGTCGTTATTTGAGAAGTACCGATGTTTTTTAACAATAAAGAAAACACTCCGGTTAAATAAGTCATTCCGGTTGGCTGGAAGACAAGGGATGTCCCTTCGTCGGATAAGTCCGCCATTGAAAGTGTTTTACATCTTTTTTTGCTATGAGTACTTCCTTATTGTTACTGTGTAAAATGTATTTGTGTCGTTAAAGTATGAATGCGATGCAAAAGCTGCTTCAGAATTGATTGTTTTATAATTTATTTCTAGGGAGGCACCTTTTGGCAGTATAACTCACCCATTTCCCGTTGACAGCCTTCATAGCGTTAAACAGCTGCTTCAACTCCTTGACGGTGACGCTGTAGCTCGCCAACACGCCGAGCATCTCTATAAGGAGGTCTGAAAAGATATATAGTAATATGTAAAAGATGATCTGATGATGCTAATGAACATAGACCTGAACATGATAAAGTCAAGAGAAATGTTGGAAAGTTAACCACGGGCGAAATGTATAGATCTAAACTCATTATACACATATAAAAACATGTTAACAACAAACAAAACAAAAAAGTTTGTGATCATCAAATTTGAGTGACCAGTGGTTTAATACCAATAACACTGACACTGACGAAAGTGATTAACTTAATTATTGTATTAAATATAAGATCTGACGGACAAAACTTTTATTGACAAAATTTTTAAAATATTATTTTTGTTGTTTTTAATTTATGTGTATTCAAATTTAATTTCATTATTCAAATTTTTTATATGATTTAATATGGTTAACTTAATATGATATACCTGTGTTTCAAATTGTAAAGTGTGATAATTGTAATAGGTGTAAACCGTTTTTGTCACAATAAATAAATAAATCAGCTGTTTTATTAATTAAAACAAATTACATAGGTTGTGTCTTTATTCTTTTAAAGTATCCGAATCTGAAAACAGGATGGAATGAAATTTTTTGGTAAGAACTATATAAACTTTTTTTGATTAAATGTATTTGTTTGTTTGGTGATTGTTTCTATTTTGTATTACCTTGATGTTGACGAAGCTGTTGTGAATATTTTACTTCCTCTACCTATTTAAGAAGAGAATACTTTTCTCAGGCAAAATTTCTAGTAGTAGTCAGTTATCTATTCATGTAAATTCACTTTCTCTTTTGAAATTAAAATTGGGATAGTTTGGAAAAAAAAAAAACTTCATTGAGTCTATGTTATGTGTTCAATACTTTTCCTTGGTCATGTTTTATGAAAGCACTCTGAATTCGCCATTGGCGCGTTAATTATTCAAACGCCACTAATCGCACTGGAACTCAGTCTAATGGCACCCGAATATGTTGATCAAATCTGGGCTAATGGAACAATGATATAAATTAGAACTAACTGTTGCTTGGATTTTAACAATTACAGACTTATCAAGCCTGTCTCGTGTCGATCCTTTACATCTCCTTCATTTATGTCTTTTCTTTACGAAAACCAACAACTAAATAACAAACCCGCAGACAAACCAATAGGAACATACTAGGCCACCATAAGCAATGAAGTGGTCGTGGTAATAATTGTAAACTATGCAGCTGCGACCGTTCATACTGTGGCTGTCGTCGGACATGAAGCGCAGAGTAAATTAAAGCTGACAACTCACGCGGCGACAATAGGCGACATCCACACAATTTGTCCCAGTGGTATTCGTGTCGCTTTTACAGTGTTTGTGAACACGTTGCAAGATAATTTAGTACTGAATATTAACGATAAAATGGAATGTAAAATAAATTTAAATTTATTCGCGACTGGATAAATTTTTATTTTTGTAAATTCGCCATAATTTTACCGCTATAATAAATACATATAATAAAAATGATGTGTCGAAAGCGAGAAGTCAATGCTCGCTCATCTTTATGCATTCCCAGTCTTGAAAGTAAAGCACAGGGTACGCTTCGGCCTCCTGATGACTCCATCAGAAGGTAAACCATAACAAGTATATAGAAATAATGCCTTAGCAAAAGTTGATGATGGTATAAAATCAAAGATCACTCGAAATTCTCGAGGAAACAAGAATTTATACGTGGGTCACGGGCTTCCTTTAGGTTAGCTTTGATATATAAATAAGAGAATAAAATATTATACCAGTGCTTGGAAATTGCCAGCTTTTATGCACTGCCTTAAACACGAGCCGGCAGTTGAAAGCCCGTCTTTTGATATGAAATATTAATTTCAGCAGAAATTGTCGACCCCGAAACTAAAGTCTGATGCACAAGCAAAGGTTTCTCCACAGAGGACAAGTTAACTAATTTACCTACAAAGGAATGTACACTATGATGTTACATACAAACATGCCTATAGTCAGTCATGTTTATATCTTTCGCAGGGTAGACAGAGCCAACAGTTTTGAAACGACTGAAAGGCCAAGTTCAGCTTTGACGTGGCTTAATGATGGAATTGACATTTAAATAGTGACAGGTTGCTATCCCATCGCCTACAAAAAGAGTCCCAAATTTATTAGCCTTTCCCTTACCCGCTTTTCACTTATAAGCTTTTAAATAGGAAGTTTATTTGAAAATGTGTTTAAATATAAAATTAAAAAAGACAAAAAAACATCGGTAAATCTTTCATTGCCTCGCTGAAACCATAGACAAACGTTGAAAGTTAAGAAATAGTTTGAGAGATGATAATCTTAAGTTAATGTATGTATTACCAATATATTTAATAGTATCGTTGAGTTAGTATCTCATAACACAATTCTGGAACTCACTTTGACCTAACTCAACCTGTGTCATCTGTCCTATATACAAAACTTATTAATTATTATTTATTTAATGTAATCCATCGACGAAAAACGTCTTCATAAAATATTAAAAACAAAAAATGTAAATAGATAAACGTCCACTTTTATAAATTGAAACAAGGAAGTAGGTACATAATAAAATCATAACAAGTTCGCAGGGAGCTTCGGAGAGCTAAGCTCTGTTCAAAGAGCTTACAGAATAAGCAATCCCTTTCATCCGAATGAAAATTCAAGGAAAATATCTAATTGTTACCGGCAAACGGAATGCCGGCGGTACGGTTTTAATTTTAGATGAAAAATAACCTATTTTTGTCAAGTGGAATTATTTACGGCCGTGTGGGTTCCAGCACTCTTTATCTTTCCCATGGATGTCGTAAAAGTTCTCTTGTAGGCGTTGGACGGGGAATCTGTCACTGTTTGAATTTCAATTCCATCACTAAGCCATACAGTTGAAGGTGGCATTTCGGTCTTTTCTTTTCAAAGTCATTTAATAAATAAATAGGATTAATTAAGATCATTTTCCTCTTTCGAAATTCGTCATTTCATTATCCGATTTTAGTAGTCTTTGGACTAGAAACCTGCCACTATATTAAGTCTATTACATGGATTCGCCAATGACTTGTGGATTTTGACTCTGTCTAACCCGTAAGAATGTTAAAGTGTATGAAGATTCATTAACAATTTCACCACAAAGGTGTATAAATGCAAATATTTTTAATAAGATTAACTTCGGGGTTAATTTCATACGTTGCAGATGCCGGTGGTTGGTTAAAAATAAAATAAAATGGCTTTTGTGTGGAAAGTCCATCTGTCACCTAATGCCGGCCGCATTGTATCCGGGTTAAACCCGGGCGTCAGGCGCCGGTTAATCCGGGCGTAATCCGGGCCGGACCTGATTGCAGGTACACAATATTAAGGGTACAGAAAATCGGTGTGAAACAGAGAAAAAAAAAGTATGTGACTCAATCTTCCTTCTGATGTTATTACCTGTTAAATCTTCAGCTCTCTGAAGAGGAGCTCGGAGTGGGCCTTCAGACCGTGATTCTGGGTTGGGTGAGGTTTTTACACGAAGTGATCTGACCTTTGTAACCTTTTCACGAAAACATTGCCCAAATTGAATCATAGTAAGTGCTGCGTTATATGAATTTGCCTTTTCCTTAAGTCGGCTTATACGACATCCGTGCAAAGGATCCATACACATGGCCCCCTTAGTTATCCTTTGTAATACGAGACATAAGGTAACCTAGCCTGACTCCCCTCGGTACTTGGTCCTCAGCCTTTGATAAAAACCTTTACTCTTAAAACTCTCTCATTTAATTAAATCACATACCACAATTATATACCAGGAATGCATAAATTCATAACGATTAATTTCCTCGTAACCGCGCCGCTATAGCGTAGGTAGTCTGAATGAGAGACGAACAATAGCCCGCAAATGAACTTATTAATTTGTTGACTCACGTGCCCCAATCTGAAAAATAGGGCATCGGCAACCGCTGAATACGTGTTTTATGTCATTATCACGAATACGATATGATATGATGAATATGATGATATTTAATCCCTGGAAGTTTTGAACAAAATATTTATTTTCCGAAATTATAGGCATGAAATTTGGGAATTTCCACGGGAATAATTTGCCAGCGGTTCCGCCCGCTTTAAACGTAAAAAAATCCATTTCCGTGGGAATATCTTTTTAATGCACCCCTAGGCCACATAAGCAGCCAGAATGCCAAATTGCAAATCCCTAGATCGACTTGAATGCCAGACTTAAAGGGCCTTTTTCAAGTCATCAATAAGTAAATTAGTTAGAAACGATATTTAAATAACGATTCTAAAATATCTTCCTTTAAACATAGGTATAATACTCATATCAAGTTTCGGAAAATAGATTTAACAGAGTTTATGATTTAGTAATTTGTTACTTCATTGTTTGTTGGTCGTTAAAATTGGCCACGCCAATATCCCTTGCGGGGCAGACAGCACCAACAGTCTTGAATAGACTGAAAGGCATCGTTCGGTTGAATGGCTTCATGATGGAATAAATGGATATGAAATCTCATTAAAATGTCAGGACAAAAGCACAAAAACATCACATTAAATTTCCAATCAAACCACAAATGCCATATTTTTAATTCTCCGAACAAAAATAATCGTTTGTGTAAAAATAGTATAAAAATAACGATAAATGGCGGGTTCCTTTTCATTCCTTCCTTCATTAGTGAGTGGGCGGCACTCGAAATAATCCATAGAGCATTATATAGCATTAAAAATAAGGCTTGAACATCCAACAAGAAAAATCAATAGTGATTTCGAGCGAATTATAATTTGTTTTGCCAGTTTTTGTCTGGAAAGGTACCATCCTACCAGTATTTGTTACTGTCATTTTGTGGCTACTTATTATACTTATATATAATTTAACTTCTGTCTGTATGTCGGTATGTATGCTTAGATTTGAAAACTACACAACGGATTTTTATGTAGTTTTTTTTTTTTATAATATATTTATTCATAAGAAGTATCATATTTGCTACCCGTTCGAAGACGAAGGGCGGTTCGCTAGTAAAAATTTAAAAAATATCGAAAGAGCATGTTACATAGATTTATTATAATAAATTATATTAACAAGAAACTTTGATTAGACCGACTTATTTTAACTGTTTAAATATTATAAATCTTGAGTGGTATACAAACAATTTGTGTTTCATACTTTATTTAATTTCACCTTATTCAAATCCTTACCTTCCTTTGTCATAAATTTTTATATATAAAAAAAATTAATTGGAGGCGCCGGGTATCGATCCCGGTACCTCTCGCATGCTAAGCGAGCGCTCTACCATCTGAGCTACGCCCCCTGATACTTCATAAAATTAAAATACGAACTACATTCAATCGAAAATTCATCAAGGTGAGCAGCGCGATTTATTGCACTGATAATGATAAGTCGATTGACAACTAATTCAGGTATTTGACTCATAAACAAAAGATACTGGGTTCAAATCTAACATTTGTAAAAATCGTTTTGAAAGCAAAACAATTCTCTAAGTTTAGGAAAAAGACCTTGAGGAAATCTTAGTTAGATACTTACTTACTTACTATATAATATCGTACGTATGCTTTTTTTTCGACTTGTATAAAACAAAAATAGCAATTTGGCGAACAAAGGCATCTTGGTTTAACAATACACCGACCTACATACAAGGTTTATTGGCGAAAGGCGCAAAGACGGTAGCCTTTCAATAGTTTCAATAATGTCCTTGCCCGGGGCTACCGAATTCAATAAGACGTTTAAATTCGGTGCATGAGACGACAGGGGGCGTAGCTCATATGGTAGAGCGCTCGCTTAGCATGCGAGAGGTACCGGGATCGATACCCGGCGCCTCCAATCGGTTTTTTAGAGAAGCCATAAAGTATGCGAAACTGCATAATATCATTTGTCATATAAACAAAAAAATATAACAACAAGTATAGTAAATAGTAATTTATCGTAAGGAAAATAAATATGTTATCCGCCTGCTCCCCGATACAACTATATAATTATAGGCGTTTATGATTGGGGTATATCTATTGTATTTAGTATGTAGTTGTTAAGTATTTTATTGATTCAATTTAGCAATCTGCACGGGAAGAGAAGCAGTTGGCACACTCATGTTTTTTTCCTTCACGACTATCTAGTCGTGCAAGCTTCTATGTTGATCTCAACATCTTGCACTGGATGAATAGTACTTATCCAACTTTTACTACATCCATGGTTAAGTCCTATTAATTCGGTCTATATGCTCGTGACGTAAGCCAATGCATTAAATTTCTTACACAAATTTTATTACAGCTGCTATTATTTATTATGTAATGATTACGGCACATGTAGTCCACACGCGTCCGTAGGTTACCAACAATTGTGTAATAATAAACTGGTTTAACATTATGTTACTATTATACAATTTCATTCACTATTATAACAGGGGGCGTAGCTCAGATGGTAGAGCGCTCGCTTAGCATGCGAGAGGTACCGGGATCGATACCCGGCGCCTCCAGTTTTTTTTAATTTTTGATAGGTATTTACGAAAAAAGGATCTAAAAAAAATTAATGAACCTTTTTTAATGCGTGGTATCTGTCACCAATTCGTCTTTTTGAATAGATTCTTCTTCCTCGTCTACAAAGTATAAGAAAAAATACTCTGCTAATCTTTCAAGTTGTTCTCACCCTTACAGATGTCAGAACAAAAAAGACGGTTTCGGTTCAATCAAGTGCAAACAAGGTAATAAAATGTCTTTGAAATTCTCAAAATAAATATCAACAACAAAAGACCCTTTAAGAAAACATAAAAATCATCAATCATCCTTAAAAGATTTCTTAAAATTCACACCTTTACTAGGGTACCAGATGCTGACAGAAGGTTTAAAGACGTTTTGTGAAGAAAAAGGACGAGTAAATAGAAAGAGAAGACATGATACTATGGATAAGGGAGGACACTATTAATTTAAGAAGGGTCCCGACACGACCCAGGTAGACGAGGAAAGAGACGGACTATGTTTATACTGCTCTAATTTTACATAAAGATAAACTTAATGGATTTTTTTTTATATTTTAAGTACTTGTTTCAAACAACTCTGTAAAATAATTTAAGAAAAATTAAATGTTAACTTCATAAACATAAGACAAAAAATTAAAAGTGGTCTCTCCTTAGGTAACAAGGAAGTTCATTTACAATTCACAAAAAACAATACACTAATAACCTACGCCCACGAATTTTTAGGTAACTAGGGCATCAACAATTATAATTTAATTCATAACGCTACTAAGGTGCCAGAGATTGAAAGAACATTCTAAGAAAGTTGCTATGGAGAAATAAATGAAGGGACATTAATAGAAAAGTAGTTCGACAACCGTGGTAGTAAAGAATAAGTTTTTAATTGTTAAAATATTTCAAAAACATGCTGGTAAAACATTACAAAAAAATATTTACAAGTTAAGGTAGAAGTAGAAGGTATCCGATTAATAAAATAGTAGGAAGTGAAAACTGTCATGAAGAAATTATTGGATTTTTACATTAATAAGTTTAATTTTAGGCCTTATGTCATGGCTGTGCGTACCTCGCAAGACACATAGACGTGGCTTTATGTTTATAAGTAATTTTAGGTCAGTCAGTCAATCAGACATAAATAAATAATATATTTAAAGTAGATCAATTTGTGTCATTAATATTTTACTTCAAATAGCAGTTATTTAAGGACATCATGAACAAATTTGAATATCTAAAATTTTCTTTTCAGAATACACTCTAAAAGATGCAACTTGCAAAACTTGGAAAGGGATGTAACCTTAAAAAGTAGGATAACTTCTAAGTAAACTTTGGTTAACTTTAAATTCTTTGGGCAAGAACTTCTGTCTGTTCATGTCGCCCTAATCAGACTGGGAAATCAGTTTAACCCTTCTGAATTTACTTCCAATTCAATTCCCGGCAATATGTTTTGTTTCATAAAGTAGATAGAAGAATATTTTTTATACTTTTGGTCATAAGAAGATTGTACAATTACATGAAAAAAAAGCAACTATATATCTAAAAACGGTAAAAGTTAACCCTTCAGATTTTACTACAAACTCATTATGTTTTGTTTATAATATAGGGAATATTTTGTACTCCGTTTTAAGAGTTTGTTAACTTCCATAAAATTTATTTTCACACCTTTACTAAGATAACAGAATGCAGTAGAAGTTACATTTGCACTATACCAGAAATCTTCAAAGAACAACATCGGAAAGAAAGGGAGACGTTATGAATACTGTATCCAGGTAGCTCCATAAATATGTAGAAGCACAGAATAACAATATATTTATGAAAAGCTATGGAACCGTTAAATGCTTAAAACCAAAAACTCCGTATACTCCTGATGCCCGGATCATCGTGAGAAACAACCATGATCTCTCTCATAGTAGGTTCATCTCATCGGGTTGGATGAAATATCAAGCAAGGAATGTGAAGGGTCTTAGTAGATAGGTATACAATTACGGGATCTTTTTGAGTCGTAACAATATGATCGTTGCCCGGACTTTTCTAGGAAACGTAACAATGGTCGAGTTTTTATTTCGATTTAACAAAACGCAGGAATAATATACACCAACGAATCAAGTCAGTCAAAATAATGTACTTATATGGTACAATAGTACTTAAGTGGTATTTGAAAATCATTGTTATGTGCCACTACCGTGTTTACCAACCGTGTAACCAAGGTATCATAACTTGGAGAGAGATCGTCTACTATAGAAAACATAAAACCTTAAAGTGTTATTTTGAAGGGCGGGGTCTACACTTAAAGTAGGTAGGTAGTCACAGGTATAACTTTCAAAAAAGAATTAACTTTCACACCCTTACTAGATCATCAGAAACTTGATAGAGCTCTAAAGTTATTATATCCACATTACGAAGAAATCTTCGAAGAAGAATATTAAGCCTTTACCTTTGTATGTACCTTTTCAGATTATGCCCAAAAATATGCAACTCTCGTGTGACTTTGAAGAGGATTACGAGTACATCTCAAAAGGCAGGATTACTTTAAGTAAACTTGTACAGCTTTTAGTTCTTTGGGGAAGAAATATCTAAACTTCTGTCTGTTCATGTCGCCCTAATCAAACTAGGTCAGTTTAACACTTCCAAATTTACTACTATTTTTCCTTCATGTTTTGTTTACATGGATGGGTATAATTAATAATTACTCAATAAAATGAATTTATGATGTTTGTCGTGTCGTTTGAGAAAAAGAGCGTTTGTTTACTTAGTCGGATTATTTTCACACCTTTACTAAGATACCAGAATGCAGCAGAAGTTACATTTTAAACCAGAATTCCAAAAAAACCTTACAAAGGAAGGGATGGTTTGATTGTGCTATGAATAAAAAAAAACACAGAATAATAATGTTCAAGATAAAAGTTTTGGAATCGTTATGCTTTAATATCTGTATACTCATGATGCCCTGATCATCGTGAGAATCCATGCAACCCTTTTATCATGTGTAATAAATAATGTATGTAAAATGATGTATTTAACACGCAGAAGAAATGCAGTTTCGCGAAATACGATGACGTGTGCAAAATATTTGAGAACTACGACATTAATTCTAAAAACTACAAACAATATATTTTTTTAATTTGTAGCATCAAAAAAATTGGTATGTATTATAAGGGTCATTTTAAGAATTGATCATTGTGCCGTGTGGTTCCCGGCACCAATACAAAAAAGAATAGGACCATCCATCTCTTTCCCATGGGTGTCGTAAAAGGCGACTAAGGTATAGGCTTAAAAACTTGGGATTCTTTTTTAGTCGATGGGCTAGCAACTTGTCACTATTTGGATCTCAATTTTATCATTAAGCCTAATAGCTAAACATGGCCATTCAGTCTTTTCAAGACTGTGGCTCTGTCTACCAAGCAAGGGATATGTATGTATTAAAAGAATCCTTTAGGAGTTTCGCATTTACAAATCAACAACACGCCTTTGTTATCCCAATTTAAAGAAGTCATTCATTTTCAAGTCAACGCACATACATTGACCTGGTTTGTCCTGATAGTAGGGAAAATCAAAAGCAGCTTGATCAAGGGAGAAAAGTACTAGGCGAGCATACAAGGTACAGTACGAGGTACAATAGGTGAGGAGAAAATGGCACACGTGGAAAAGACGTGTCCTTTTATGTATTCGTACTGCATGTCTGTTATGTAACATGAATACGCTACCGTAAGCGTATTTCAACGCCGTAGTTAAAATTAAATCTTATAATTATAAACATACAACACAATAAATTACAGAAACCTTTTTATATGCTGTATCACAAGCTCTAAAGTGAGATAACGGAAGATTTGCAAAGCCGCAGTAGTTTAAGTTTATACTCAAATTGAGCATCATTTATGTTTTAGCAAATCAATTGGGTGTATTTAGCTCACAACAGCGAAACAAATGGCGATCGTTTATCAATTAATTTCCAAGCGATTTCCAATCCAATCATCAGTCTTCATCCAGAGCATTGAAACAATTACTTTGCACTTACACGTGGTTTAACTTACAAAGATACAATATGTACGAATCAGTCTTCAATAGATTTAATTAGAGATTAATGCGCAAAAAAGCAACAAAATTTCAATAAATCAAAACTACCTTTCAAACTTCATCCTATCTAACCAAAATAGTTAACAGTTTGATTCTCATGGATACCAAGAGAACATAGCACTAAAAGAGTTCAACACTACATAATTCTTAAGGATAAAAAAGTAACGGCAACTTACATACGAAATCACAACGTTAATGATTCCCAGAATTATTATTGGGAAATAGGACAGATAGAGCTTTTCTACCAGTTGACAACATTAAACCAAAATTTTACGTCCATATTACGGAATCGTAGGTAAAATGAACTGACCAATCAACGAATATGTAACGTAAATAAAAATAAGTAAATGTAGACCTAAGTACCTTTATAATAAATAATCAATATTTTTGACAATAAATCTTCAAAATAATAGAAAGATTACTTATTTTCAAAGTTACCAAGGCGACATAACTTGGAAAGAGTTGATCTCTTATGAAGCTTTGCAAAACGAAACATCCCTAAAATTCCATTGATGTTTATTGTTGGAACTCACCATAAGCATACCGTAAGGTACCCAGCCGCAGTTTTAAACTTTTATAAAAGGAATTACTTTCACACCTTCACCAGATCATCAGAAATTAAGAAGAGCTTAAATTAATGACTTATATTAATATCCACAACTGCAGAAAATCTTACAAAAAAATATTTAATTATCTATGTAACTTTATAAAATACTTTACTCAAAAGCAATAATACTAATGAAGTTACCGTAGTACTTATTTAATCAAGCGGAAAGTATTTTTAATTAAATTACTCACAACATTAAAATGTATGGACTTCATTAGTTATTAGTTTTCACTAGTTATTATTAGTTATTCATTATTGTTACTTATAACTTTAATAAATAATTTTTATAATGGATTTTTTTAAGGTATATATTTATTCGTCTTTTCTTTCCATATTCAGCGTTTTGTGAACACCATAAATAGAAATCTCAAGTAATATTCTCACTAACAGTAAGAACGTGCTTTAAATAAATAACAGTGCGATAGGTGGGACAGATAAAAAAAAAATCAAAAACCTGTCCAGCTATCAGGGTACATAAATGAATGAATCGCATTTGCACAATGCGATTCATTCATTTCTTCAAAGCAAAATTTTGGGGATGTTTCAAATATTAAGGGAAGTTCATAATTGACTGAAAGCCAAAATGACGACAGAAGGACCGACTGATGGCCAGTTGAGTCTTAACAATTAGGTTTCCTTTCTAAGCTGGCAACCCGTCACTATTTGAATACGTTAATTCTGTCACTAAGCTATCCAGCTGACTGGTTTTTCAGTCTATTGCCTCTGTCGACCCCGTAAGAGCATTAGGACAACCTCTCGTTGTAAAATTCACATGGAAGGCATGACGTCGTTTCATTTCACCATTATGTACGCAGCCTTAGAAATTTTTGATTGACTGATTATTCAATAATCGAGTACCTACCTGCGACGACAGTCTCGGCACGCGGCAACCTCTGCAGCACGTGGTGGATGAGGCCGACGTCGGTGCAAGCCTGCAGGTTGCGAACACTCTTGCGCAGGATCGCGATGAAAACGGACCATATCTCCGCCTGGAACAATCAATAAAACCTTTAAAAAAAATTTTTTTACTTATGTTGGTATGTAAAATAGAGGCTGACTGGCATATCAACATACGAGTATAGCCGTAACCGCTCGATCTTGAGATTTGAAGATTAGTATTGCTGCAAGATTTTACGTACGCGAGCGTAGCCACGGACGAACTTTAAAATAATTTTTAATGTTAACTGACAAAGCACATAGATTGAGCTAACATAAAAATTATTGTATTCCATCACATTCTTTTTGGCAGTGTTGAAGTCTATCAAAAGAAAGACTTCAAACTTGAGATTTTTAGGCGATGATTCCTTAATAAATCCATCAACTTATACGTGGTCTTCGATTCTTGTCACTATTGACACTATTCTGTAAGGGACAGAGACATAATATAAACCACTTTATTTCAACATTGATTTACGTTAAAAAAGTTGAAAGCCATAGACAAACCAATGTCTGTCCCGTCTAGACACGCGTAGCACCTCAGCAGGTTAATTAAGCTAATGACGGGAACAACTGAGACTCCAACATTACCTGACTAAAGGACACCGTTCCTCCTTTAGTCCGGACACAAACGCGAACATCTCCGTTACATTAGCATAAATTAGAGCAAATTAAGCCAAGCGCACAGTGTTGTGTGAAATTAAAATTAACGTACCGCCGCGCCGCCGAGTGGAGAGAAAAGAATTTCATTAAAAATATTTCGCTTTGACATTGGTTTGAAGTTGAGATAAAATTGAAAGAATGCAAGCTTTTTGTGCCGGTATGACCAGGATATCCTAGAGAGTGAATAATGTTTTAACGTGCATTGTTTTAGAGTATTTGCACGTAACTTTTTATTATACCATAACGTGAATAACGTATACATAGCATTGTTAAATTTTTAAAGGCGATAAATAGCAGAGTTTATTAAACTTTAAAATGATTTATTCAACATATTTCACCTTTCGCCTTAGTGTATGTACAGAAACATAATAAATTTGATTCTCACTTCCATCATTGGGTAAGCCATTGACAGAAGGTGGATTTTGAGTCTCGTGGACTTACTCTCCTATCTTCCTCGTAAGGGTAAAGATGCGTGTATGTATGATATTCGTTAACTGCAACTTGTATAATGTCAAAAACACCGTTATTTAAAGACGAACACAATCAAACATCGCCGCTGCAGCATTCCATAACATTATTTCGAAAAGTACTAGGGCAGCAGAAATGGAGTGTAGAACACAAAAGCACTCTTGCCGCCGAACGAGGGCGGGCCGTAATTACATTACATTCTTCTCCCGTTAGTTGAACAATCTCGGCGAAATTACAACTCGAGTGAATTCCCACGATTCACCCAGGAATTCCAAAATATTTCTATTGCTGGCGCCTGTTGTTTTCCGACCAGTGATTAAAACGAAGGAAGCCCGTTCATTTTCTACCGATATGCGAATATTCTCCAATTTCTTAAGCAATTTTGATCAAACATTTAATTATTCACGGGATTCAGCGTATCTTACCTTGTTTGCAAGTTAATTACGTTTAAAATTTCATCATATCCGGCCGCATGGAATGTATACAGGATGTCCATTGTTTTTGGGAAAGCAAAGGAAATTCTTGGTTGTTTCTTAAATTGTGAAAAACAATTAAATTTTAATTTTTATGGAAACAAATCACTCAATGCAATGAAAACATTATATTTACCGAATAACTTATGTTTCAATTAATTCTTTATTGATATTCAGTCAAGAAATTCAATATTGGTTTTTCAATTTCACTCATTTAATTTTGACGTTAATAAATACGTATATGTTTATGCAGATTTATGATCGCCTGTTAATAAACCTCGGTATCGTTTGCATGCGACCAGGAGCGCAGCGGTGCGGCACCGCGGCCACAAAACTTTTCTCATTAATATTTTACGTAGGTAGCGGATGGTCAGACGGGAAACGTGAAAAAACTAACCTGTTTTAGACTCATATTTCAATGAAACCAAGTAAGCATGTACTAATGTATCGAAAATGACTAAGTAAAACATAATATAAAAATGTATTTGACAAGTAAAAGGCCATGATTTTTCGTCCAAACAACTAAACGTGGCGTATCAGTCTTTTCAAGACTGTTGGCTCTGTCTACCCCGCAAGGGATATAGGCCTGATTATGTGTGTGTATGTGTGTGTATTTTTGTACATTTTAATACCTATATGTTTTTTTATACTAATAATACATACATTTTGCTTGTAAAAAATATGAAAATGAATACAATTTATTTATGTATGTGGCACAGAATTAAAACTAAATGATACCTAAATAATACTAGACTAAATGATAGACCCTCTAAGGACTTTTATATGTTCCCATTTTTTCCATGAATTTAATAGGTATTTAATGCGATTTATATTATACCGTATTTATGTACTCCCTTTTAAATGAAAAAATGTGTTCAGGACACCACAAGTTTGAAGTAATAAAGCGATACGTCACTCAGAGTACCAGGGCATCAGAAACGTGTTGGCTCCATGAGTGATGGACAAGGCTATGTAGTTCTTGCGAGTCATCTTATGAGGCGGTTTTTCCTAAGGGACGCGTTATGTAGGCCTCGATAGGGCCCGTCAAAGGGCTACCTCGCTATTACACTTGAGAGGGCTTCTATTAGCGTTGTTATTAAAGGATTCTTTTTGTGTAAGAGCAAATATTTTGTGATGAAATTCTACGCATACTACTGTTAACGTTGGCAGGAATTTTCGTCTCATCTCGAAACCTTTGTAAAAAGGATGTTTAGGCAATGTTCTCCCTTAAAATATCATAAAAATGTCTATTATTTATAAGATCCCGGCACCAATAGAAAAAAGAATAGGACCACTCCATCTCTTTTCCATGCATGTCGTAAAAGGCGACTAAGGGATAGGCTTATAAACTTGAGATTATTTTTTAGGCGATTGGCTAGCAACCTGTCACTATTTGAATCTCAATTCTTTCTTTAAGCCAAATAGCTGAACGTGGCCTATCAGTCTTCTGTTGGCTCTGTCTACCCTGCGAGGGATATAGACGTGATTATATGTATGTATGTAGGTATTTATGAGATGAGTGACGTATATCCAAAACCACTGACGGTAAGATATAACTGTACATACCCTACAGAATTAAAATGTGTTCCTACTTTTAACTTTTGCGCATTTAGACTGATTATTTTTTAATTCTTGTCAAGTCAAATAAATATAAAATAGAAGTATGTAATCCCCTTTTTTTGTTCACGTAAGTACTTCATAATAAAAGTTGTCTCGTTACCAGGATAACACAAGATGAGAGACGTTGATGAGGCGGGAGTTTCATCAGATAATGAGGATATGTCTCGACCGTTTGTTGCGCGCCAATGTATAAAGTTTTGTCGCGCGGTAAGTGAGTGAAAAGTTTGACAACAACATGCTTCATTATGTACGGTACATTCCGAGTTAATGCCCGTAGGCTGTTTTGGAAACTTTGCAATTAGACCTGCTTTATGTATCAAGTCATTTGTTTAAGTTTATGTAATAGCATTTTAGATAAGAGGGGATTGTTTTGTGTCAACGGAGTAAAAGTTATGATTAGTACTGATTGCTTTGATCAAAATAACAATGAATATAGTATAAATTACACACATATACATTAGACACATTATTAGCGTACCGAATTTTTCATTTGAAGGCAAAGTACACTTAAGTACTTGTCCTTTAAATAATAATAAAAAAACCATCTCAAATCTGCTTAACCCTTCAAGTAAAGTCTCCTTCTGTTACCAGGAGCGCATACACATCAAGGAGCTTGAACCTCGTTTACCGACACCCAGGGAACGATGACTCAAAGATTGCATCCCGTTCGACTTGCGAGATTTCTCATAGTTCCATTTTTTACTTAATAAGTTGTATAAATTGTTTCACAGGAATTCTTTGAAACAATTCCAGACTGAGAAATAATAGGTATGGAACTGGGAACGTGGCATTAAGCTGTTTATCTGCTTCAATGGCAGACGACATTTTGAAAAAAATATATTTTACAATCGAACGAGTTACTCTAAATCTTATTTTAACTAATTTTCGACTATTTAAGGACAACCTTTTTTAAGTAGGTGAGGTAAGGAATTGCAAAAGCATGGTAATTTACCTGAGAGTTTGTCGACAAATAAAGCATACATACATTAAATTTGACCGCGGAATCGCGAGCAAATAGCGAAGCTGCAAATAAAATTAATGAAAATGCTTTCAGCGCCTGTCTGACAGAATAAATACATACAGGAATTGACACGCGACACTTCGAACAGTTGGCGACAAGAAATAAATTCAAAACTTAGTTGACGTATTTATAATTAATTTTATTAAACCGTTCATCTTTATATTTATAAATATTATATCGCTTAGATCCCATAGTAAAGTTCAGGAACAACTCCTTAGGTATGTATATGCTTTTAATTTCTCACATTTGTTAGAAACAAAAATACGAATAAGTATTCCGCAATCGGTATCGCCCCCCCCCCCCATGGGGGCCAGTTTTATCATATAAATTTTTTTTGGCCTAATGTTTTTTGCCATAATGGTTTTGGACAAAAATATTTTGGGATAATGGATATTAAGATACATAATTGATATTTGGCAAACGAGTAGTTAAGTATTAAAAAGCTTTGCGTAAACCATTACGCGAAAGAACGTTATGCTTATAATCATTTACATTTTAATTCTATCAGTAAGCCATACAGCTGAACATGGCCTCTCGGTCTTTTCATGACTGCTGTGGGTCTGTCAACCTCGCAAGGAATAGAGACGTGATTATTTATATGTATGTATACAAATTAATAAACTTAATCGACCTGCATTCTCCATATTTTGGATCTGTGTGCGAACCATACAGTCGACTGGTTAATAATTCAACAATCAATTTCCCCATGTAAGCCCAGTATTGTTTGAATTTACTCTGAATTGAGAGAAATAAGAGCCCCTTCAATAGATGCCATTTGCTCTGATTTGCGAACTCTGTACATTATTTTGTAAATTGTTTGATTAACTTTGCTCCTTATTTAGCCTACGTAGAATTACTTTATGTTTGTCAAAATTAATTTTAATGAACTTGTATGTCAAAACATGCAAGGAACCTGCAAAATGAATGCATTGATTTTATTTTTTGTTATACAAATTTATTTTTAATTACCAAATGTGTTTTACAGCGAGCTTGCTTATATCCTCTTTCTATCTCTTAGGTTTTAAAAGATAAGGAGAGTGTGGGAAGATAAATTCGTTCGTTTTTGACATCAAAAACATTAAAGAGTTGAGATTTGATCTACTTTCATACCAGGCACACATAAATTGAAGAAGGCAAGAAGCCGAGTATCCAATCGCATAATAAGAAACATTTACAAGAAAAAACTACCTATTTAATTATTTTCCCACAGTTCCTTTATTAAAATAGTTAATTAGTAGACGAACGGGTTAAAATGAACTAGTTAAGTACCAGGACATCAAAAAGTAGCAGGAGTAAAGTATTTAAGAAATGAAACAGGTAGGTTCCGTCCCGCCCCCAGAAAAAGGATCCGTTTACTATGCAAAAAGTGGAACTTTTTCTGACTATATGGATAGACAAGGACGCCTTTAAGACTCGAGTGAGAGTGAGAAAGAACTATAAGATGGTGGCAAGCCCACATAAAAAACGTTAAGTTTTATTTATTTTATTTTATTTTAATTTTAAGTTCTTAATGTTTTTTTAATATAATGTAAAAGTAGCTACTTTATTTTTACAAAAGTAAATAGGCATATAGGCATGACAGACACTCAAATTATTTTCATTATGAGCCGTCGTAGTTTCAAACCACCCGGCCAGATACTAAAACAGAGCTTCTAATAACGGAGCAACAAAACATAAACAACTTTGCACATTAAAACTTTCTTTTGGGGCAGTGGTGAACGAATATGGTCGGCGCAAATGCTTTATTTCGACCGACAATCATTTTGTTAATGAGGGATCGGGGTGACGCTATATTTTGTGGCAAACTTTGGTATATTCTGAAGGCTTTTATGCGATTATATAGAATTAAACATAGTGTGTGCCAGCTGTTTCTCTTCACGTGCAGATTGTAAAACATCAATCAAGAGAAAAGTTTACAAACGTGGGATTCTTATTCAATGGGCTAGCAACCTGGTACTATTCAAATCTAAACTCCATCACTAAGGAATACAGCTGAACGTGGCTCTTCAGTCTTTTCAAGGCTGTTGGCTTTGTCTACACCGTAATAGATAAAAACTTGATTATAATATAAGTTATTCTACGATATAATAATAAGTAGCTTTACAATAATTTAGGTCGTCTTGCCAAATATCATTTTAAATACGATCTCGCATGAAGAGAGCTGTGAAGGTGGAACGAATGACGGATGCAGGATGCAGTCTCTGCCTACCCCTCCAATTAAAAGGATGTCCTAGTAGTGGCGTATAAACGCAAACAATTGGTAACTGGAAAAGTTTTAGTTCCACGGCTAACATAAGCAAGAGTTTTCGTGAAGCAATTTCAGTGCGACGTATGAATATAATAATTAACCTCGTTTAATTGTAGACTTCATATACACGTATGAAGAGTCGAGTGTGTGAAGACGTTCATATTACATTCAAAATTTGCATTACTACGAATTCGTAGCTTCGAGAGGATATTATATACATATATTTTATAATGAACAGGATTTAATTAAAATTATGTAGTTAGAATAGTCTTATTTCTATTAAAGCATGCTATGTGTACGCACTTTTTTGTCATTGATTGCTTTTTTAGAAGGATAGTAGGTAACCGCTTATTTGTAAAACTATTATGTACACAATTTAATAAATTAATATACATTCATTCATAAAGTCATATCTATAGCCCTTGCTAGACAGAGCGAACCGGAAACAGAGGATCCCAACTATTTATATACCCTTCGTCGACTTTTACCGACATCCATGAGAAAGATATAGATTGGTTCTATTCTTAAGACTACACTAGACGAGTTCAGACGGGAGACGCTTCGTGTAAAACTAACTGAACCAATCCTGGATCATGACATGAGAATGAAACCGGGACTAAGACGAAGACTCACAAGTTGAAGAGACTAAGAAGCCAGGAGGAAAAAAGTAAAGAGCAATATAGAAGAAGAAAGGCGAGGCCCTTCCTGCTGCCTGATGGAATACAAATACAATCTGAATCATATCGTGATTTTACCTGCAAGCTGGGTGGGCAGTGGTCCAGCAGTTCCAGCATGTGCTGTATGTTCTGGGCGTCCTGGATCACGAAGTTCAGCTCCATGTCGAACTCGCCGCCCACCAACTGTTGGCAAACATACAATATTATTAGACAGGATATTAATCTAGGAAGTAATATCAAAATTATTTGATAAGGATTAGTTGCAATTTAAAAAATTCTTAATTACTGATGAGACTGTATATTGTACAAAATATATTTGTGAAGACCGTTCGTTGACACTAGCATCATGGTATAGTTCCATGATGGAGCTATTGATAAAAAACGAACTCGTAATTATTTTTATCACTAGTTCCATTTCTAGTATATTAAAAACGATACGAGTATAGCATGGAAAAATCATGATTCAGCCTCTACATAGGCAGGTCAGATCCAAAGGTCACTACAAAATAAATATGAAAAGAATATCAAAGATGCAATTGTTAATGTTTGTTATAAAAATATAATGTTGCCCCCAATTTTAATATAGACATGCTTTTGCGCGGGATTCCGCTCGTGAGAATTTCCACAAAGAATGTTACTTCCGAAGGCCTATTCTACACCTTCACTTCTTCTTTAAGTCTTCTTCTGAGTGTAACAAACACTTTTCCGAAAACCGCATCAAAATCGGTTTAGAGAAAAGCGTGATAATCGCGGACAAACATACATAGGTACTTACTTACATACAGGTCAAACTGAGAACCACCTTTTTTAATGCAGTTTAAATAAAAATTCTTTCTTCTAATTATAAGTGTGGATGTAGATGAGTCATTCGTCAAATCCTTTTCGAAACCCACGAAGCGTACAAATGTTCAAAGTGATGTAGGTAAGTACGAAATCGAATCTCCTTGTTAGTTATTCTCCTCTGGTACGAGGTGTATCAATACTCTGATTTACTTGGTAGCCAAACATGGGAGATACCTGAGTTGGGAACTGATAAATTATTTAATCTTGCATATTTATTAATATATTTATGTACTAGCTTATGTATCTATGCTTATAATAAAATTGAAACTGAAGTTTTATAAAGAGATGTTATATACTATGTATATTATGTTTGTAAGTTTATTGTTTGTTTTTAACAGCTATTTACCAAAATACTAAACCGATCAAAAAAAAAATCCGTTAAAAAGGTTACACTGACATCATCTTCGGGTATAATAGGCTTTGTGCTATGTGTAAGATAGAATGATGTAAGATGCAATAATGTGGAGACTTTAGAGCCAACAGAGAAACAATTTTAAGAATCCTTACCAATAAAGTTAAAGAGATGTACTGATCGACCAGATTCCACACTTTATACATTTTGTATTTTTAGGGACGGAATTCTAAAATGTATTATGTAAATAATTCAACAAGTGTGTAGTTTCTCGTAGAAAAATAATTATTTATCACATTGAACAGCATTAACAGGGCAAAAAGTAAATATCAGTATTTATGATATTTTTTATAGAAATAACCTTTTATTTCTTAGCTATCGAAAAATCCACGAAATAATGTTTAACTTTTGGAAAACTTTTAATTAATTAATTATTGAAATTAGAATAAAAAAGAAACAAAAGACGATGGAATTTTTCAGCTTCAACGCCAACAATATTTTGTAAAGAGAATGAAATATTGGTTATATCTTGAAAAGCCTATGGGACAATAGGGTGTTGTCCCCGTCGTGTTCGATGGACATTCAATTTGCGCGATCGGTCAACCTCTATATAGATTCTGCGCGCCTGGTGTCTCAGTCTTTTGTGCTTCCCAACAATGACGTCAGCAAGAACATGAAAAATAGCTTACAACCTAAACCAGCCCCGTTTTTATATAATTCACCCAAATGTAATGGTGATTTGTTTTAAATGAATATTTAGTTAGTTCCTATTTATATATTAAGTAAAGGAAACATAGGCAAAACTAGCCTCATTGATCGGTAAGTATGTAGGTAATCGATTTGAAAAGGATGTAAAAAAACCTGCGAGGGGGCGTACGCAAACAATAGTCTTTCAACCCCCAAAATATTAATGTACTAGGGGATTATAATTGCAGAAGAGAACATTGTAAAAGTATACTTCTGGTCTCCAACCCCATAAAAAAGTGTGATCCCAAAATATTGATACAACTCGAGAGACGAGGTATTTGTTCAAATCCCAGTATCAAAGAATGTTTGACAAGCAGGTAGATAAGCAGTAAATAAGTTTGTGGAGCAAAGTAATGTAAGTAAGGGATTGTTACAATGTATTTTTGTAACAAAGAATCTGATAAGCTACTTAACTTTTGAAGTTATTTTAGAATCATCTTAGACTACCAATAGAGTGGCACAAGGAATTTATAAACAAACGCTTCGTTGGGATTGTTAGAGGTTTACGAAGTAATATTTACTTTGGAATACTCGAGGAGAATCCCTATTAGCGAAACAAAAGACATTCAACCCCTATGGTGTTCGTGTACTAGGCGAATATAAATATAGAAGAGAGCGTTAAAAGCCATGGGGTTGGTTGCCCTCGAAAAAGCACCCGTGCAAATTATAACAATGAAACTGTTCGAAGAGATCAAATCATCAGAGGGGTGGAGCTTGTTCCCTTTCGTATGATAAAAACAGTCGTGTTACCTTGTCCTTACCCAACAAAACAAAATAAAGCAAAGCACACACTATCAAAAAACTATTTCTCTCAATAGTCACGTGTTATTTATAACATTGGCTACCAGGCGAGCATAGCTGAATAGGAACTTGTAATCGTAGCCCACCCTCTTTATTCACACAATAGGGTGCACTGCGTTCAATGGTCGACCGCCATGCGGCATTCAAAACCGTTACGGAGTAAAAAGGATTTAGGTTTAGTGTGTTCGCTCTGAAGAGCCAAACAAAGCGTCCACTAGACGTATGATATTATGTAGAGAAATTTTTTAAACTTTTATTGATTCACAAGCTCGGCCTTAATGAGATTTGCCGTAGCCTAGCGACACCCCAAAATAAAAAAAGAAATATTTTTAATGACGCAGCTTAAAACAATATAAACCTCGGTAACTTTATCCAAAAATCTGTAAGCGTATCATCCAACATTCTGCGCGGCCTTACTGACCCACTTAACCCTAAAGTACTGATGTTAAAAATTACGACGCCAATAAAAAAAGGCTTTTCTAACCGAATACCTTTGCCGGTGCACACCGGGAGAACAGAAAAGAGCGCGCAATGTCACTTATAAACGTGATTATTACCGGGAACGGCCGCAATAAGAGTGGTATTAAAGAATCGACTTTTATCGATAAAATTATTTTGTGGCACGTGAAATACCTACATATATTTTTCACCAAAGGTTGTTTCTTTCTTTATTTGTATCGTGAAGGCATTAATGTACTTAACGGGCTTACTAAAGAAAATCAACAAATTCCTATACATTTGTCGATATAAAAATACCGAGAAACATATCAATGAGTTATTTCAGTACGGGTTGTTATGCAACATTATAATTTAAATAACTTTAAATTACCTATATTTTCCCATAATTGTTATGATTATTGTAATAAGAATAAAAATCATGATTAACACACATATCAATTGGTCTTATCAATCGACATAAAAAAACACCGATTTGTTCCAACACTGCTAAAGCGGTTTAGCCGGCAGTACCGTCCGGTAATTCGATTGCGCGCCGCCGGTTATTATTGCCAGCCCTATATCCGAACAGATCCGGTTATTACCTCGATAATAAGGTTGGCACTTGTCTCCCATTACCAGTGTTACTAACTTAGCGGTTTCGGAGCTAAATCTAGCGTCTTTTTGACCTCGTCAGCGCTCAAAGTTCGGAGCTTAGTGCACAGTGCCCATTTTTAGTAATCTAGCTCTTTTTCTATTATTTTTTTTAAATAACAGATTTATTTACTAATTTATGTACACAAAAAAAATCGAGAATGATAAACAAAACAAACAAAAGTACAAAGGTTCTGGTTATTTCTTAATAAATCCCTTCCAGCAGACCCGAGATAAGAGAAAGGGTGACAGTCGTGTCAGTCTCGTACCGATATTCTAGGGATCTATATACATACCCTATATATATATATTAATAATACATATCAATTTCAGCAATCTAGCGATTTTATGGGACCTAAAGCGCCCTCTCGTCGAAGAGAGTTGGCAACACTGCCTATTACTTCGTTAGCGGGCGTAGAAAATGTTCCCGTTGTCGTAAACAGGACGACCCACATTTTCCATTTGGTGAATTCATTAATGGGGATTATTGTGACTGCCATTTCGAAAGCTAACGTTGTTTTTGCGTTCAAATTCAAAAATTTTCAAACAAGACGTATAGTAAATTAAAAAATTATCCTACATTCCTTACAGAGTAGACAGAGCCTATAGTGTCACAATTGAAATGAATTGATTTCATTGTCTTTTGTACATTTTGTCCTCTTTTTAGTTTTCAAAATCTAAAATTATTCCAAAAGTTAATGCTTTTATGCGTCTCTCTTTTGGTTCAAAAGTGTTTTACTTAAATGGATGTTAAAAACGCCTTGAAATTCATGACAGAAACAACCCAGTACGTGATGCTATCTCGTTTTGATGTGCTCCGAATATTTCCCTTGCGGACTGCCTACTCGGCCACTAGACGTGATTACACTCCAACCTAGCACAATGGTGAACTGGTTGTCACAATTCCTACCCTTTACTGGGGTCCTGGTACTGGTATTATTATCATGGAAAATGAAACGTAAAAATTTAAGCACATTTCAATAAAAATGACGTACGTACAAGAAGTTAAGCCAAGCGGGTTAGGTATTTGTTATTTTAATTCAAGAATAAGTTTGTGATGCTCTTGAAAAAGGTAGAACTGCAGAAGATATTGATAAAAATTTAAAAAAATATGAAAGGGATTCCTTCCCTTATTGAAATAACATTGCAACTAACGAAGTCGCAATACTAAACTTTTTTTTTCAATATCGCACGTCGCTAATTTATTATTATATCATATTTTAAGATTTTCACAATGAACGATAACTGTATATATAAATCAAACTTGCATATTCCGATAATTTAATTATAATGAATTCCAGACATTAAAACAAGTAACTATTAAAAATAAATATCCGATAATACTGCAAATTGAAATGGACGATTCGCGGTGGGCGCAACGCAGCGAACAGGGCGACCGTATTTACCCGGATTTTCCGGTTCCGAGTTAAAATAAAGCCTTTCCGGTCTATTGACTAGGACGTTAATTAACGATTGGTTTGTTTTAATTATATTGTTTCATTGCAAAATAAGACAAGGGTAATGTAAAACGAACTGCAAAATTCGTAGCGATTTGAGTGATGCAGTAATAACAGCTTTTAAACTTTCGCGTTGCATTGTACTATTTATAAATTATAAATTTAATACTATAATTTTACATTTAATTGTTTACAAATGTAGTGTGGTTCCGGCGCTTAAAAAAAGTATAGGACCACTCCGCCTCTTTCCTATAGATGTTGAAAGGCCACTAAGGGATAGGTTTATAAACTTGGGATTCTTATTTAGGCGATGGGCTAGCAATCTTTCATTATATGAATTTAAATTATATCATTAAGCCAAACAGCTGAGCGTGGCCAGTCTTTTCTAAGACTTTTTTAAGACTGTTGGCTCTATCTACACCGCAAAGGATATGGACGTGACTATAAGTATGTATGTATTATTTATAAATAGGCTGCAGTATTTTCATTTGTTAAGGTAGGTAAGTACTAAATGCATGTTTGTCGTAGGTATTATTCATATACCATCATTTGTATTTTAGTGTTAAAACCAGATGGCTTCACCAGAAAATAAGATCCGATCCGAAGTAGAGTGTGACTGAATATAAACAGAAACGAAACGAAATGATACAGGGAATATAAAACCAAGGAATACTCTATCAAAGGATCTTCATACATATTAAAGTCTTATTGAGAAAAATATTTATGAGAACACACCTAATACGTTACCTATGAAATTAAATGAAAAATAGTGGTAAACTTGCTTATTGGAACAAAATAACCTCCCTAGAATTATGTGACTGCCACAATATACGTCAAACAGATCCATATCATTCCAGTCCCATTGTAAAAAAAAGTAACAAGCCACACCCCATATTTCATCCTCATACAACCCTAGTTTTTTTTTTAACTACAGCTGCTGCATTTTCAATCTCTTCGTCTTCATTACTCCCTGGTGATATGATTAGACATTTATTGGCATATTTAGCAATAAACTTTATAGTCAAATTTGTCTCCGCCACGGGGATTTCTTATTCAAGTTTAGTCAAGTAATAATATCCAGCCGTTGCTCGTGCAAAACGTTATTCCAAAGGGTTAAAATATATTCCTTCTTCACCAGGACGTCATAAAGCGAAGGAGCTTTAGAATTTTTAACTCCACATACCGCTGCCGGCTCTTGACGATTTCTTGTACAGCCCCTTGACTTTTATGTTCAAGCAAGCGAGGGATATTTAACCTTATTTTTACATTCATCAAGTGACTAGGAGAGAATCAAGTCAAAGGAGCAAATTACAAGATTTATAGTAGACATCACCATTGAAAAACCTACAGAAAATTAATTTTGTTCGCAGCATACAATCTCGTTTCACAATGTCACTCAACCCTTTGCCAGTGAAAATGTTTGCGAAACTAAAACTCTGGCATGAATATGCAATAAAAGTACCAGGACGACATAGAGTTAAAAGGATGCTAGTTCGCAACAAGGGATGCTGCAACGCACCCCCTGCGGTTAGGGGCGGGATCGCCTGAATGGTAAGTGTCGCGGGTGCAGGGGTGCATATTTCATCCCATTTGTCAACATGCTGGCACTTCCTTTGGAGTTATCTAACGGTGTGCGAGTTTTTGTAACGTGAATGCGGTGAAAAATTACGTGTGAAATGCTGAATTTGCCAGTCTGTGCATTAAAAAAAAATTACTTGAAACAATTTTTAACGTCGCCATCCTTTCACGAGCAACTGGGCTGGAGCGAGGGATAAAATAATAATTTTTATATGAAAAATACTTTTTCTGACCGTTTATAATAACCGAATATCTGATAAAAAAAATTAATACCTAATCGCCTAGGCTTTCTTCTGTAGGCATAAAAAGGAAATACCACTATAATTACTCTTTATTTTTCATTTTTATAATAAAAACATTACTCTTCAGATATTACAGAGTACCATAAGTTGTCTTTATTGGATTATTTCAGAGGAAAGCAATCAGAAACAAGTAAAGATAAGGGATAAATAATACTCAATTTACAAAATATACGATACTTCCCGTGCTGTAAGTAGGTACGCAGGTCGCTAATAAAAGCAGGCACTCTTTCCATTTTCCATAGATTCTTTCGCTTCATCCAGATTCATAACTTTGCAATGACGCAACATAATCTCTCCGCGCTGTACAATTTTTTAATACATACTTACATAAAATCACGCCCACATACATACATACATACTAAACGCATGCAATTCCCGGAGAGGTACTTGCAACGATCTCTGATTACTTCTTTCGCTTAACCACAATCATACTCTCTTCATGCATACTCGTCGGTTTAAGGTACTCTTGACCCGACCTTTTTTATTTATTAATATATCTCACTGATTTGCTGCCACTTTTATGTTGAACAAATATCAATACATACGTACTTAAACGTGCAATTATTTCGATAATTCCACTTGATTGGAAACTCAATATCGTCGAATGATCAAATTGAACCTACAAATAACCCTTATAGAGATGGATTATGGGAATCGTGATAAAGAGGGCAGGATTTTTTTGATGAATTACAGGGAATCAGAATTACCAAAGATATGTCATTAACGCTATTCAACTAAATGTGACCTTTGTCTTCTGACTACCAGCTCTGACTGTCTGAACTACCTCGAAGGGTCTTGATACCTTACGTTACTATAGGGTACTTTTGACGTGATCGGAAATTTTAAATTCGTTAGTTACGCCAGTACGTTAGTACTGGCCGCTAACAAAAAAGTTATTATTTTAGTCGAAAAAAAAAACACGATTTTCTTTTGTTAATTTGCACGTGATTGTGATGTTAAGTTTTTAAATTTTATAGTTCACGTATTTTACCAATAGGTACATAGTTATTTTCTTTTTATCCCGGCATATTCTCAATAAATATCAATAGAAATAGTTAAAAATTTAAATGCACCATAAAAAGTTAATATAACCGAAAAGCAAAATGAATGAGCAAAAGCCACTTTTATATCATCCGTTATGTAACATGGCATGAATTATGTCCAACGGATCGAAAACCATTCTTCAAAAAAAAAACGCTGCCATATGGTAAGGTAGCAAGGTGCAGGTCCAATGGCGTATTGCTGTTATTATAGGAATACTCCACCCCTCGCTTATTGACTCCGCATACTACTGTGTGCCTATGCTCTCCTGGTACTTCAAATCAATATGGATGACGTAATATGGCCGGATTAGCTTTCAACGGGGCTTGTTTGCTAGTTTAAGTCTACTTAGGACTAGATAAAATAATTCCAATTTTCTTTTGAAATATTAAATCAAATAGACTGTCTAGACTTACCTATTCAGAACTATAACGAGATTAACTATTTTCTGAGCAAAATGTTTTAATGAAAATTTGACTCCATTCGAGAATTATACCGTACTGAAAAAAATTGAAATAACGATCTGCTTTTAAATAACGATAGACCAAATTGAAAAAACAACCGTATAAATTTTAAACTACTGTTAGAAAAGAATTTGTTGATCGAAAATCTGGGCGAATTTTATCAGACGAGAAATCCTTTAGCAAAAAGCAAAGAGTACAGTCGTCGACGTGGTCACACGAAGTTGTTTGTGCTGCGAGCGTCTCTCTTGGCGCCCGATAAATATCTCATGAATAAGAATATTGCATTATGCATTCCTGGTCCCCGGGAACGCACACCGAAAACTAATTTACGTTAACGTGTGTACTCTATATGGTGATATGTTTGATTATTTATGTAATCATTAAAAGTTTTATGAAACATATTGTACAATTTCCAATTTGTTATTTATGACGTTTTCACATTCAGATGTATAAAGCACTGAATTTGTGGTTTATTTGATTTACTCTGATAAACCGAATAAAAGCAAAAGAAATAAGGCTTATAAACTGGGGATTCTTCTTTTAGGCGATGAGCTAGCAACCTGTCACTATTTGAATCTCAATTCCATCATCTACTATCAGACTTTTCAAGATTGTTGGCTCTGTCTACCCTGCAAGGGATATAGACGTGACTGTATGTATGTATGTAAGAAATAAGTTAGTAATCTAAATTAAACTAAATTAGTTTTTCTATGAAGTAAAGAAAAAGTTTATACCTTTATGTCTGAACAATTCGTCGAGTTACATTCAAATATAGGCGGAACCCGACGGCCTAACAAAAAGCAACTACGTGACTTCGTCTTAAAGCGCAAGAGGAAAATATAGTATATCATACGAAACGTTTAATCTCAAACAAAATATAAAAATAATACAGAACTGTCACTTCATACAATATACAGAAAGTAAATAAATAGTTTGGGTTTGTAAAAGCCTTATAAATAAATAGTTATAAGGCTTTTACAAACCAAATCTTAATAAATAATTGAACTATCAATAAACTATCAAAACTTTTAAAGAAAAATAAATGTACATGTACAAATATACGAACACACATAAAGAAACAAGTACAATTTGTATCTAATTCCTATCATAATATATTACTGTTGCTGTGAAAGCGAACGTTTGGCATCGCATAACACCAAAAATCACTATGGAATAATATTTTTGTACTCTCATTCTGCTACTGGTCTTAAAACTGAGGAAAGAAAAAGCAGACGCCGGGCCCTAAACGGAGGGAAGGTGTTACCAGAAACACTCAAAGATGAAACAGATCCTTTTGTACCCTCATTATTTGAAGTCCAGGGCCACAATAAGCCGCCAGATGTGCAAACATCATGAAATAGCACCTACTCTCGGCGTTAAGCGCCCTCTATTCATCTTCTCTCAAAGTTTCTTGCAAAAACTACAAAACACATTCGCGCTCCTATCTAAGCTTTATTTTAGTAATTTATCAAAATAAAAACTGCTCTCGGTGTCAGAGCGAAAAGTATTACGATTAATATTTCTTATGACTAATTTCTATTTTTATATTAGATTTAGTTTAAACTGTCATATAAAATGCTTGAAAAAAAAGAGGCCTGAGTCGTTGAAACATCAAAACGTCTTAATATTATTTCCTTTAAACTCCAAAACCTTACATTTTATAATAGTAAACGCATCTTGTAGTATAATTATAGTAGCATTATTTTTTGTCTTACGTTACATATCTTGAACAAATCGGATGAGAGGACAATATATGAGAATGAAGAATGCAAGGATCGTGGCAAGTGGAAAGATATAGTCTATGCATACCCCTTCGGGAAAGAAGCGTGATTTTAGAATGTATTATTCGTTTACGAATCTCGTACTCCATGTTAATATATAATCACCTTTCGTTTTTAATGATTTCAAAGATGTGTCCATTATTGTTTAAGTTTTAAGCGACAATACGAGCATCGAGGAAAATGTCTACTAACTTTAATTGAGGAGGGACGCAGTACTGGCCTCAGCTTTAACAATGGCTTAATACTAACTTTTACTACCTTACAATTACAACACTCTTTGGGTGTTGACCTACTCCACAAGTTTCTTTCGAACATCAAGAGCCTTTGCCTACATATCGACACAAAATCAAACTATTTGTAACTTCTCAACTTTACAAACATCTCTCTCCAGAGGAATAACAAATTACTAAAGAAATGTTTTTAAATTCAATGCGGTTCCCTAGTCCTATAATGAGCTATTCACAACTGATTGGGTCTACAAAAATTTACTTCTTTATTATTAAAGTAAATTTCGATGATGAAAACAATTTGTTGATTTCAATGTTTTACTTAGTTTGTAAAACGTTCATAAAATCTGCAAGATAGGATTTAAAATAGAATGAGTGAACAAAATTAAGATTTTACCACTACTGACAAGAAGACTAAGATATATTATATAAATTTGTCGAATAAATTTAATAATTAATAGTTAATAATATAAAGAGCACAACGCGGTTAACGCTCCTTAATGACATTATTTGATTCTCAATTCCATCATTAAACTATAAGGCTAAACTTGGCCTCTCAGTACTTTTCGAGACTATTAGATCTGCCTACCACGTGAGTAATAAAATCGTGTTTGTATTTAGGTGCTTTAAAAACGAGAATGTAATAGGGCAGCATAAATTCCAAGGCAATTATACGACGCAGGTGACACGGAGCCCGTTCATTATTCAGGCACACGCGCTGCGGATTTTACAAAATCCTCGGCAGCCGATCAGAACACGAGACGTGTTGCGATTAGCCTCGCGTCTTATGTTACCCTGTGAGATGAAGAAAGAGAGCGTACTAATAAGGATTAAATGTTTCCAAAGGGATATAAGTAAAATGTATGGTATTGGATCTTACATATTTATCATTTCAAAACGACAAGTTAAAATGCTGTTTATTTTAATGTTAAGCGAAGTCAGTGTGTGTGCTAGTTGGTTCTCTATTCGTGCAGGTTGTTGAACTCAATCAAGATCACTGCTTTACATGTAGGTGATGGGGGAACAATTACAGCATTGTCTCTGAATCTCAATTTTATCAATACGTTATCCAGTCAGATTAACGTGGCCTTTGAGACTTTTGACTATTCGCTATGCCTAGTCCTATCTCATCCCTTAAGGGATGGAGACATGATTAGGTATGTTTTTTTTATTTTCATCTATATTCAACAAATTCCTTCATCAAACATGTACTCATTAACTCATTACATCTTTCTTCTAATTAATTTATAGAACCGTAATATAACAATAGTGTATTGTTACAAGGCACCTGCGGAACACTGACCCAGAATGTAATAAACAAGGATTGCGCTATTAACTAACGGCGGGCATAAAATGTAAGATCACCATTAAACAGCGCGGCGTAATTGCTTGGACGCGACCTATCTCCTACAACGGTCTGTTTTCCTAGTAGATACAATTGCTGAATTGTCTATTTTCCTAGAATTATACAATTATTGTTATTTTTCTTCTAAAAGGTAGTATAATTAATTGAACTAGATAAATTGAACTATCATAATTTAAAAAAAAAATAATTTAAATCTGAACTGTAGCTACAATATTTTTTCTATTAATATTTTTTTGCTAAAGATCTGTTCACAACCTTAAATGAGGAAGCGAAAGAAGTTTACAGGGATCTTGGCAATTGGAAATAGGTATAAAGTCTCTGCCTACACCTCTGAGAAAGAGAAACAATATTACATGTTGACGTACTTTAAAAAAAAAATAACATAAAATATTGTGTAAAATGTAGCTTAAAATTAACAAAGTGCTGTTTTTAGTCGCTCTCCGTTCAACAGTGAATTTCACTCAAAAAGAAAATTAAATTAAAGCCGCCTATAATTTTTTGTACCGAAGATATTTTAATTTTAAAACTCAGAGCGTTTAATTCAGTATACACAAAGCCAATGTTTTATGGTCCGTTAGATAGCTGTCGATGTAAATTACACAGTACAACTGGTAAGCGGTTCGAAGTAAATATTTACAACTACGAGTATTTTGACTGAAGATAAATGCGTCGATTTGTATCGTTGGCTCGATTTAGGACCTATAGATAAAGATACTATTAATCTTGAAACAACAGACTTCTTGTCTAGTTTAAGCACTAATCTATCACAATATTTTATTGTATGCCATATCTTTGTAATTTAAGTCAACATCTTGATGAGAAAATAAAAAATATTACTGTTAACTAACAATGATACAGCGTCTGCTAGATACGCCTTTAGAGTGAGAGAAAAACTTGTGTGAAACCTATTCAAGCAACTAAATCCATGATCAGGTATGGTTTCCTATTTACTGAGTGGCAAGGACAGAAGACACGTATTACCTGAATTATAAATTCAAACGGTTAGAAAATTGTTACCAAAACATTAAATAAACCGTACAACTACTCACCCAAATCATTATTTTTAAGATACAACCTGTCCAAAACCGCAAATCACTAAGAGCAATAAATTCAGCTCCACCAAAATCCAAATTGATTTCAGAGTGCTTTAATTTTAATAGGGGCTTCATGAGCCGACGCCCGTAGACCCAAATCATAAACAGACAGACAAGTCGGCACGTAAAGTGGTCGAGATGCGAACAAAGGAGGCTCCTCCGGCGCCTTTCCTGACAGATATTATGAGTCCTTCATTATTAACGACGGATTTAGTTCACTGAAGGGACCGCCCATAGACATAGATGTAACTAGACCCCGCATGTATGAACGAGAAGTGAAGTAAATGGCATGGTAAAATGATACTCGGTTCGTTTATGAAAGACTTTTATATTTACATGACAACGTATAAGATGATTTAAGGTTAGATAATTACGATTTAATAACGCAAGACAGAATATCTCTCTAAATTATGATAATACGCACCGCGAAAGATTAAAAAAAAATTACAATAAAAAAAGTTGCTATAAAACAGCAAGTATATCTCAATTATCTTCAATATTAATTTGTTAAACGCTCAAATTAACTATCTGAATGATTGACCGGTACATAATACTACATACATTTATACATATTATTATGTCTATATTCCTTGCAGGATAGACAGAGCCAACAGTCTTGAAATGCCTGACAGGCCACGTTTATCTCGTTTATTATTTCTTTCGGTGCCGGCAACCACACGGCACTGTTGTTGTTTTTCATACATATGTACGTACTTACATACAAAGTTGAACTGGCTGGATCTAGCATAATCTATGTCAGGCCACCCCACTAGCTCTAATCCCATTTAAAGACCATTCTTGTTTGGGAGTTAATTCTCAAGATTCTGGATTATGAACAGGTTCATTATTATTAGAAAATTAATGTTTTAGTGTAAATTCAGATTTTCATGGGAGTTTTGTATTTTACCACAGTGTTTTAAAAAAACTGGGTTAAAAAATTACACATTTTATAACACTGTGGTGATGCCAATTCCCGTGTTACCACTAAGAAGTATTTTGATAGTTTTTTAAAATGAAAACAACGCACACACACATATTTCACGGACATGTCTACACAAATACTAGGTTCACATAGGGGAGCAGAGATGGGAACAAGTCAATTGTAGGCGGGTGCACTTTAACAATAGTGAATCGCGTTGGGAAAATTGACCCACTCTAGTCACTTCGTAGCAATTTACGCCAATTTTCCGCCACTATTGCTTAGTAGTGTTCTTGCTTCACAATCGCTTTTGGATATGGTTTTTGGTTATGGTTACTTGGCTTTGTTTTTAAATTAGGTTAAAATAAATAAACAGGAGTAAATTAATGCTGCCGTACATTAACGTAAAAGGTTGAACAAGAAATGAAAACTTGGATACAAATAAAGTTTAAGAGCTAACGATTATATTTGACGGTTAAACTGAAGGGGCATCGCAAATAATATTTAACAAGAACCGATTCATTCAGAAATAAAAAAAATAGCTCGAGCAATGCAAGAAAACTTTAATTCTACAAAGAAGCGCGGTTTGGCAAAAAACTTGTTAGCGAAGACTAGACTAGTTGGAAACTTCACGATTGCTATCAATGTATAACAGAAACTAGATTCTTGAAGAGAAATAACGAGTCATTGGTACAACATAAGTTTTCTAGTGTTTATACCTAGCTATTATACAAGCGACCCGCCCCTGTTTCACACGGGTAGCATTTATAGATACAAACCTTCCTCATAAAACCCCTCTTTCCAAGCTTTCAAACAAGAACAAAATCCGTCATTGACATTTTGATATTAGCGCGTACATACAAACATAGAAAATCGGGAGACTTTATAATATGTAGTGATGGGACAGGCAATTAAGCAATTTAGGCCTTATGTCTCTAACATAAGGCACGTTTAGCTTTTCGTGAGATTTATGACAAAATAAAGTATTACGTAATCCATCCATTATTATATCTATTAATCCAATTTTATTTATTAATGCTAATAGCTTATAGCTGACGCGTGTATATCAAAGCTTTTATATTATTAAATGATGATAAAAACCAAAACATTCAGATCCCAGCGTCGTAACTAAAGTACGGTCACTTGTAAGGAAAGCACAATCACACACATACTATATCGATTCAAATATGTAGATAGATAAAATCTTATCCAAAACAAAAAAAAACTAAGGCATCAGTTACAGTTACCTAATTAACTCACAAAATCGCATAACAAGCTATCATAACGACTGCCATTTCAGAAACCTTTCGAAGTGAGGAAATTACTTAGAAATTCCTTTCATTCGGTATTCCTTTGTATAACTGGACTTCCAAGTTATTTATAACAACAATAATTGCAATTCCCTTGTGACCGAGATATCCTAACTGAAACAGATTGGGGAAATTATTACCGCAGAGTTCTCTTAATAAAACTTTGGTGGCCCCGGGCTGTCAGCTCTCTGCCTATAATTATTTTAAAGAGGGTCCAAACTCCTGAGTAAGTGGTAAACAATGGTATCTATTAACTGCCATTTAATGAATTTCATAGAATTAATGAATAACAATTAACAATATTTAAGCGATTCAGAAAATTAATCTTTAGGATACTGAATGCATGAAATGAATGTAGATGAAGCGAAATTATGCTTGGCATATCATGGCAAGTGAAGACGTAGTCACTGCCTTCCCCATCGGGTAAGAGATTTTATTTAATGTATGTATGCAAGACACTTAAAGTTAGAATTGATAACAAGATTGCGAAGAAGTTCAAAAGCGTGAATACGGCTGAATTCCCTAAGCATATATAACGATGGGTAATTTACCTGCTACCAAAGGTTTCTTCTTGCTACAGAAGCATTAAAAAAAAATTATTACTCAATAATTACTATTACTGTATGACTGTGAAATCGAAAATAAAAAAGAAACTACTTTTTTCTTTATTAAACCTTCTTTTATTTTAAAAAGAAGTCCCAAATTCTAGGTTTACAACAACTAATTGCCGACATTGTAGGTAAGGTAACAAAGGTTTGTCGTAACAGTGCTTAATTAGAAGCACGACCGATCCACTACAAGTTCAGGTAATTGGTAGAGCGCGGAAAGCATGGGTTCCTCTTTGACCACATTTCTGTCTCCGCTTAATATATTTATTACATTTTTTTAATTATGTAAGTACTTAGTACATAATTTTTTTAATGTCACTTTTTTGCTATTTTTCAGTTATATTTAAATTTTAGACATGATTTATGTAATATACATAAAAGTCTTGACTTTTTTTAAATTCTGTAATAGTTGTGTCGAAAGTTCGAAAGAGGCATTATTAATACTTCATTCCTATGTGCCTCCTAATATTATATTACATTTTGCATCTACTACAAGAAGAACCATGAAGAACAAACCTAAAGAGGAAGTTTAAAACACGGGAGCGTGTGAGGTCGCGACCTCCAGTTACCAGACGACACTGAAGGGAAACTAAAGGGAACTAACTATCTTAGGACCGCGCTATTTGGAAATGGCATTGTACGATATACATAATTGCAATCAATTTTCACTTTGTACCAAATTACAAGGGTTTATTGGTTTACAAGTCGCTGATTAATAGGGGTCTAATTGGTTTTAAGTTTTGGTGGTTTCCTCAGAGAAATCAATAAATTTAGATGTATAATTAATTCATCAGGTTCACGCAATTGATTTTATTATTTTTCTCTATCACAGTTTTCGCACTTATAATTTGTGGTATTTCCATGTTTATTGTTTCTTATATTTTTTTGTTTGTAATATCATTATTGCACAGAAATGTACACAGTTACAGAAATATTACATAGTTATAAATAAATAAATCTCTTGCAATGGCGGACATATTTGAAATTAGTAACAATTGGTCATCAATGTTTATAAAAATTAAAATAAAATGAATAGAAACCGAGCAATAAACAATTGTGACACCATGACGTAATATCGAGTAAAATAATACCAGGCAAACATGAACCAATAAGAGTTTGAGCTAAACGAAGATTGTATACAGCTCCGTGGGAAATTCTCAGGATAAGTTTCAATTTTGGGACTAAGGAAACAGAAAAATACGACAGGTCTAAGAAGCTTCTTAAACATCCAAGATTAAGATTTCATTAATTAAAAAAAAATAACAATGGGGTTACGGTGACATTTCTTGGGTTGTACTAGGACAGCATGAACTAAACAGAGTTCGAATCAAACATCGAAGGGCTGCCGTGCTTTCGATCCCCACTTCAAACTAAAAAAAGGGACGAAAGGGGCGGAGCGAAGAATAGAAAGGGACAACAGATAAAACGAAAACAGTAACAGACGTCCCTATCTAAACGGCGCAAAAAAGGGTCCACTTGCATTATTCATTCGTATGCTAATGACAATAGCAGATCTTAAAAGTATGAGAATAGAAAAACAAAAATTTGTAGTCCTGAATAGTAGCGTTGGGCATTTGTGGCAAGACTGGCAAGACCAGGGAAAAATTTGCAGAAATTAAATACGCTTTGTTTGTTGACAATCATCAAATTTGTTTGAGCATTTTCGGACAATAGATGATTGGAATATTTTGTTCAGTTGTTTACAATCAATGGTTGACACTCGTTTTATTTTATTACAAATTGGTAAACAGCACTTGGGCTATCGAATGAAAAATATTCGATTTGGATATAACGAGTATTTCTAGTGTTGATCATACTGTATTTCAGCATTTGTTTGTAAAAAAGTAAATAGATGCCGGTTTTGATGAGATAATGTTTTCTACTGGTCAGTAGGTCGTGCTAATATTATCTATTTTAATAAAGTAAATTAAAAGAAAAGAAAATGCTTATAAACTTGGATATTTTACTTTTAGACAATAGGCTAGCTAACTGTCACCATTTAAATCTCAACCCTATCATTAAACCATACAGCTGAACTAGGCCTATCACTCTTTTCGAGAGACTGGACGAAATGAGACTATGCCTACCGCGTAAGGGAAAAAGATGTGATTTGATGTATCTAATGGTCAGTTGTAGAATTAATCTTGTTGCTTGTAAATTTCAATTTCCATTAAAAGACAGGTTTATGTTTAGATTTACTTGACATTTATTAGAAAAACGCTTATTTTTTATGCTCTCTACTTAAAACAAGTTATTAAATTAATTTGAAAATTAAACTTTTATATTTCCAAGTTTTTCCGCTGCCATATCCGGCGTACATAAGTGCTACAAGTGCCTGCCTGACAGTAAGCCTTCGCCCTCATGGCCTATATTCAACCAGGTTTAATATAAATCTCTATAAACGCCTGAGTTTACTATAATATTTCAATTTCAGATTCAAAAAACTTCATTAACGAGATTTGATAAAACAATCAAAATGTTTATTATACCTACCTACATAAAACATTTACAAACAACCTAAGTATTAAAATCCATAAGGTTATATCAACAAAAACACCAGAAATTCATAAGTGTGAAAATTGAGAAAGATAAAGCAAGAAAAAAGTTAATAGTAATTAGCGCCCAGGCTTTATTTGGAAAAAAATAAAAACTCCTTCGCCTGTCTGATCCCCTGTTAGCTATGCTTGCTTGCGCCCCCGGGTGCCCACTTAAATGCATTCTCGCAAAAGAGGTATTTAAATGTCTGCTCTGCGAAATCCTCTTACAACGGAACTTAGAAATTACCGTGCATTTTAATTTTTGTCGATGGACGTAGAAACATTGTTTTTTGAGTTTTAATCATATCATTTTATAAATATGTCTACTCGTATATCCATTGCGGGGTAGACGGAGCACACAGTATTGAAGACTGAAAAGCCACCTTCAGCTGTATGGCTTAATGATGGAACTGAGACTCAATTAGAGACAGGTTGCTAGCCCATCACCAACGAGAGGAATCCCAAGCTTATTAGCATTTCCCTTAGTCGCCTTTTACGACACCCATGGGATAGACATTGAGTGGTCCACATGAAACCACACGGTACAAAGATAGAGAGACGTCTATTCGCCATTTTGTTTGTAAATCACCTCATAATTTATCAAATTTTATTTCAATGGTCGTTATAAAAGCTCGCCCTAGCAAAAAGCATAACCTAACGATAAATAACGTTTAGTTTACAAGCGGAGCGAAGCGTAATCCCCAGATTGAATAAAATAATAAACGGCTCCTCCATTTGCAAGTCGCCATAAACAACAATTTCCTTGCGGTTGGCATAAATATCCAGTGGAAAAGGTATCGAGGTACCAGGATGGCAGTAATAAGAAGAAGCTGGGGTCTGCGGGCGACGGGTGACACCGTGCAATATTGATGCGACCGGCGCGCAGAATGGATCGCCGGTGGCGGTGGCGCAAAATACTGGCATTACAGAAAGATGAGAAATCTTAATAAGACTAAAAAACAAATAATTTGACGGCCTCTGTGGCGCAGCGGTAGTACGCTAGTCTGTGACACCGGAGGTCCCGGGTTCGAATCCCGGCCAGGGCATGATGAGAAAATGTCTTTTTCTGATTGGCCTGGGTCTTGGATGTTTATCTATATAAGTACCTACCTATTAATTATAAAATATAGTATCGTTGAGTTAGTAAAAACCCATCCCGTAACACAAGAACTTACTTCGAGGCTAACTCAATCAGTGTAATTTGTCCCGTATATATTTATATTTTTGAAATATATGTATATTTATAACTTCTACCCGCAGTTTTGCCCGCGCGAACTCAGAGCCACCTACAAAAAAATACAGGTCTTTCGCAATTTTTACCAGCATGAACCCTGTGTTCTTCTCCAAACTCGTAAACTGGGGGCACAGTCGTGCCTCGGCCGAGAGGAACAAACAAATATACTTACTTTCACATGTATAATTAGTTGGTATATGTACATCTCCCAGGCAAGTGGTTAAACTAATTGTTCATTTACACAGTAGCAATTTCAATACTACCGTCATTCAACCATTCGACTGAACTCTAAGTATTTAATCCCATTCCCTAAAATGGGATAATAGTTAGATAAGGATAGATATGGCTACATTAGTATTCTGTTTTGTATGCCAAGTCAATGAATTACCTTTCATATAATAAAATACCATTTAAAGTTTTTACATCAAATTCCCCATTATAACTGTGCGTCTTTCGATATTTATTTCCCTTTTTCTTTCAGCTGATATTATACTGAATTAAAATATCTGTTTTCATATCTACTGAATCATCTGTTAAAGTCTATAGTTTGTGGCGACGGCAAGCTGAACCGACGCCAAGCCACTCGAATGGACCTATAAAATTCTATCGGTCTGTTTAAAAAGACCTATGAAGAATATTCCACGAATTACTACTAAAAAATTGTTTTCTATAGTGATGTTGACGAAAGAACAATGTTTGTTTGTTTGTTTGTAATATCTTTATTGCAAAGAAATTTACACAGTAACAAGAAAATAGTAAGTACATAGTTAAAAAAGAAACAATATAATTGGCTACGATTATTTAAGGTTTTCTATACTACAATAATCAAATGAACTACGAGTACGTTGGCAAAATATTGCTTCTGATTTGATTTTATTTCAAGGATTTAAGCATATACTTTGCTATTCGCGCCACCAACAAAAAATACAGGTCTATCTCAAATCCTACGGAAACTGTGTTCTTCTTCAGACTCTGAATCATATATATTTAGTGTCACTTTCCCATTTATAATATTACTTGGAATACATTCCTTCAATAAAGCTTTAACAAATAAATAATGACAACAAAATAAAACTTTCAAACAGCAGAAATAGCCATTAAGTCCGGGAGCGCCATCGAAATGCACATTGATCAACATAAATGCATCTGCAGGTGCACTTATTGCGAACTATCGACGGCACTGTTGGTTTATACGGCACTAACATTTTAGGTAAACTGCACCGGCGCACCAGCTACTCTCATACCTATTGCGTAAACTGAAGGAGAAAATTAAATGAGAAATGACAAGAAAATAATTTACTTCAAACAAAAGAACAGAAGCAATTGATGTATTAAGTAAGTATTTAAGAATGTCGAGAATCAAAAAGAAATGCAGTTAATTAACGGATAGGTTTATATTCCTGTAAATTAGGACATTACCAATCCCAATTTAACGTATTTATTATATGAATAGTACCTACCTACTACAAATTAATCTCTAAATCGGCTATATTATAAACGATCTCAACTAATATAATAAATACGAAAATAAGTTTATATATCTGTTTTTCGTGAGTTACCTCTTCACGGGTTGTCTCCTGAATTTAATATACTTGAAATATCACGTATGTATATAAAATTAAGAGTCTGGAGAAGAACATAAGGAACCATTCATCCCGCTAAAGAACTATAGTTCCCGGGTGGCTGGGAAAAAACTTGTATACTATTGTAGGCTACGATAGAATATACATCAAATCTGCAGCAATGAAAAAGAAAAACTATATTTTGCGTTCAATATCTGGAGTTACTTGGTTGTAGAATTCAAGAACTATGCAGCAAGCTTACGATCAGAAGAATTTACCTTGCAGTGGCTATATTTCGTTGTACCAATACCAACATCGCAAATATTTTTACAAAATTCCTCTCAAATCATGTCGCCCTGGTATCAAAGCCGTGCAGCTACGCCATGTTTACAGTGTGGTCGCGGCACCGGAAACGGCAGTGCGGCCATATTGACGACCGGAAGTGTATCCGCCGCCATTGTCTGACCTCCGCTGCGTTGCTTTGTGCGGCTGACGGCTGTCCTCGACAGTAGAGAAACCACCCCTTTTGATAGAAATATTACCCTTTGATTCTTGTTCTTTGAAATTATTTAAAGGTCTTCAAATTCATTTTAATAAAAGTACGTAAGAATTTTCTTTACCAATTTTGTTTCCTATAAATTAACTTTATAAAGCGAAAAAAGATTGAGAAGCGTCAGCTGTCGAGTGATTAAAGTATTCCACTCAAAACAAGTGTTGCAGGTATCAAGATACTGGATTCTACTGCGACTATGTCCATCGACTCCATTCTGGGTTACGTATTTTTTATTAGATGCTATTACAGAAAGAGGATATACGAGTAAAATGATGAGGAAAACTGCACAATCAAGCAACTGAATGGCTTAGCATTTTCAAAGCCGATTGAGGTTGCAGTCTGAAGAAGCAAATCTTAGGAGTCGTTCGGTGCAAGGCGGACCAAGGGCTAGAGAGGGTTAAGATTTACTTTAGGAGGATGAATAATAAAACTAATAAGGAAGCTACTACTAATTTCAAACATATTTCATCAGACAATTACAGACAAAATCGCCACTTTATCTCTCATATTATTAAGTAAATTTTACTAAAAACATTGTATAAAATGCTGAATATCCTGATGTATGCGAATCTCCAAAGCTAATTGGCTCTTTGACATGGCTGCAGTGCTATTAAATGTGGCGAGGCGAGGCTTCACTTTATGCGGCGTCTATGTACAGAATCGTTAGACGGAATAACTTATCTGAATATTGGATACCGATAATGATAAACATAATCATATGGTCTTCTCTCTCCATCTGTTCCTGGTCTTCGTCAAGAGATGCAAGGTATAAGGTGATATAATAATACAAGGTTCAGACCGAAGACAAAAAAATACAAGTAAGTACATACTTACCAAAATGATACCCTACCATGGAAAAAATACAGATATTAAACGGAAGAAATTAACTTAAAATTGTTTTGTACCCAGTCCATGTCTCTTTTTATTTGGCTTTTCAAAGAACGGAGGAAATATTTTTCTAATGAAAATTATATGAAAGAAATGAAACGAAAATTCAGCAAATTTTCATACTCACATTTTTTTTTGGAGAGGTTATTTTCCATGCATGGCTCATACCGTAATGATACACATAATTGTGCGCTCCTCTTTCCTCCTGTTTCCCTGGTATATAAAGACGTGTACCACAGACGACATCCGACCCGGTTCGTCTGATGGGCGGAAACCGAGCGGCGGAAGATCCGCTATTGTGGCTCTGTGTGTCTTAGTTGTATGTAGTTAGAGGTATAATAAAGGTATTATGTAACGCCTTAATTGGTTAATTATTTTCTAGAGCCTAAGGTTTCATTAAGATGATAAGAGAAATCCCTTTTTAAGAACAGAAAAACATATACATAAATATCTATAGCACATCCATCAAATCGGGGTCGTTCTGAGATAAGGTCAGATCAAGAGTATCTTAAACCTAGGAGTTTGTCAATTTAATCAATAACGCATCGACCTTAATGTGGCTTTCAAGTTTATTGGCTCTGTCTACCCCGTATCACTCTAATCACGTGATATGCGTGTGCGTTTTGGTAGCTAAGAATGTGCATGAAGAGTGTTGCTATAAATATCGAAAGAGCGAAAGAACTATGCAGGGATCAAAGCCACTTGCCTAACTTGTAGTCTCTGCCTATCCCTCCGGGAAAGAGGCGTAAATGCTCACAAACTATATGAGAAGCACAAAAGAAATAAAGAAATAGGCCTGAACAGCGCCATAAAGGATAAATCGTGCCCCATGCGGGGTCTTCATAAATTCACACTAACTACTGATCGTCAGACCATTAATAAAGCGGAACTTACAAGGCATGATCTATTTATGAAGCCTAGTATAATCTGGTCGAAATGTTTCGTAGGAAAACTTACAGCGATATATAACTTGTTGTACATATATGGACTGTGTTTTCAAAGAATTCGTTGATGAAACAGATACTCCTAGTTTACTGTTTAAATATTTACTTGTCGGAGGTCTATTAGTTTGATTGCTAACCGGCTAATGAGTATTTTCGGCTAGAGAAAACATCGTGAGGATACCTGGACTACACATAGGGTAACCATGATTTGGATGCAATGAGTTAAAGCAAGTGGAAGTCGCTCGTCGTTTATGTTAAAAGCTGACCATAAGCAACGGCTAACATTTTCTTCTGCATTGCATATTTTTTAAGGCATTCCTTAAATATCATCAACCAAAAAGCGATTACAAAATCAAGTTCATGCTATTTGCAATATGATTCGTCGTAAACATTACGATGGCATAAACCGGGCCGCGGAAACAATACGCTTTACGTTCACTTTTTACTGCGGCCTGTACTAAACCGTGAATAAGCAGGGTTTTACTGCTGATGAATTTCATACGAATGTCAAGTAATACAGAAGAACAGATAAGTACTTCTTGTATGAAAACAATAAAAGAAAACAAACAGTAACTTATCAAGTATCAAGTAATTTGACAAGAATACCAAAATTTCTGCGGTGTGATTCCCGGCACTTTGGAATAGGACCTCACCTCATTTCTTTCCTATGGTTGTAGCGAAAACGATATCCATGGCAGACACATACTGAGAGAACACACTTTTATCTGGTGTAACGGCCAAAAAGGCGTCATGTTGCAACACATAAAGCCAAATTTAACATGGAAGAAGAAGAGAACTTAAACACCAAAACACATTTATCGGTTCCAGATAGTTTGATACCGACAAATGTGTAAAATAAATTGTTAGTAGCCCTGAAGACATAGTTAACATCTACCTAGGCATTAGCGTCCGACCGCAAACACGTCACATGCATCGGGGGATAATCGAATATCAACGGCAATTTGGCCGAGCTACCTCCCGCCACGTCATGCATGCCTGGTAACACCGTCTTAGTATTCAGAAATGGACACTATCGATTTTCGATCGGCACGCAAACAACGTAATCTGACCGTCAGTGTATAATGGAGTCTCAAATGGCAGTGGATTAAGCGACGTCATTTGTGTAAACTTGCAGACTCATTAAATGGATATCAGTGTCTCATGGACTTTGCTAAAGTCAGTATAGCAACAAACGTAGTGTGTATTTAAAAAATAAAATCTCCATTACCCGTCTTTTTAAGAAATCTATCTAGATTGCGGATTTGGTACGAGTATTGATACCGTCAACTATCAAGATCGAAACGGGTTGAAAGTAGGGTAACTATTGCTAGTTGGGGGTGTTAGTAACTTGGTCACTCAAGAACTTGAACACAGCAAGTTAGCAAGTTGGCGAGAGGTCAATCTCGTGCTAACTTCGGTGGTTGTTAGACCGGAAAATGATATTCGGATTTAATGTCAAAAAGCATTATAATGCTGAACCGTGTTTATGGCACATTAGATAAGTAACATCATCGATGTGGCTTTTGAAACTACACGTCCCATCGTTGTGTGTCTCAATTTCTATATATAATAGCAGTAAATCTTAACAAATGAAACCCAATAGCTAGTAATTTAAGTAACAAGGATTACGTTTCTTTTTTCAATTTGAGACGAGTGTACTTTTTGAAATCAATAGTTGGCACAACTAAGGTACTTATAGACTGCAATGGCATATTGAACCTTAAAAAGATTAACATTTTTTATAGCACGATTTATCCTTAATACGAAATTGTTTCTTAAAAATTCATCCAAAACCAAACCAGGCATTTTTCATTCAAAAACGTTCGTTCCCAAAGCTGACGTTTTGCAATTTGTTTGTTACATTTAAATACTAGGATCACAGAATTTCAGAGCTGTTCCACCGGTCAAATAGGATTGGAGTTTGAAAGGGTTGTCCGGCCCAGGTGTCCGGTTTCGGTCCGGTTGGACGAATGAAGGTTTGTGCCTGCGGGCGGATGATGAAAAAAAATAAACATGTTTTATTTGGCCGCATTCAATACTCTCCATATTTCTGTTCTACAAAGGATTTTTGGGTCGATATACTAGGATTGTCTACACTCAGTATATTTTTATATATTATAGCAACATATCTATGTAGCTATTCTAATGGACTGAAGCACACATGACTTTTAAAAGATATGAGGTACAGGTTTGGTCTAGTTAACCTCGTTGTTTCAGTCAGTATTGAAGCAGTAACAGTTTGAAATTGGCTGTAGGACTAGAATTCTTAGAAAAAATCATTAGTTTTCTATTATTTTTTACATTATGGACATGTAATAGGCAAACTTCAGCGTTTTCTTTATCAGAATCTCAGCAAATGTACAAAATAATAAATTTGATTCGGACTGCAAGATGAGAGAAATTCGAGGAAACCATACAGGTGATACCTATTTAATATACAAAGATATCTGATATCTCCTTAAATAGGAATATCGTTTTTCGTCGGCGATAAAATGTATTTGAAAAAATATATATTATGACTTTCAGATTTATTGTGCTATTAGGTAATTACATACTTAAATCACGTCTTTCAGAAAGGCAGAGAGTATCCATATAAATACTTGAATATAATTATTTTTTTCAAAAATGTTAACATATATTGTAAATTTCCTATTAATTTACAAATAAATTACTTTAAAAATCACCGAATCGTGAATATGATTGATTACACTGTTTTTAATGAAGTTTTAATCGAACGAGATCGGATAAACGATGATTAATTTAATTAACGATTCCACCGAATAAAATACCCAGCATTATAAAGTTTACAGACAATTTGTTCTGTTTTATTTTTTGAATATACTTAAACACTTTAGTCGGCCTTTGATTTGTAGAATTCATTATCAGTCGTATCAAATTTCATAAATCAGTCTAGTAGTTTTTGAGTTTATACTTTACAATTAAAAAATATATAATAATAAATCTTTTCTGTCTATAATGGAAGTGTGAAAGTGAATAGTGTTTGTAAAAAATTATATTCCTAACCCAACTAATATACTAAATTAAATTAGTATAAAAAGTAATTTATTTGTTTGTTTGTCATCTCTTCACGGGTTATCTACTGATCATCTTGAAATAATAACACGTAGGTATATATTTAGAGTTTGGACAAGAACCTTTAATCGAGAGTCAAAACCAACAGCAGATAATTTATTTTTCTCTTATAGAAACTTGGTAAATTCATAAATGTGACAATATGAATAAACAACCAAAGCTACATAAAATCGCCAAATCGCACAGAATCAAACTAGCAAGCGAGCGAAAACTGAAACGTTTTGTGTCGAAGTCGCCGAAACTCCGAATTGTTTCCAAATACCCAACTTTCGAGAACTAGGGTGGCATAAGTTTGCAGAAGGCATCAAACAGGATGCGGGCAAAAAACACACTCTGTAAAGGCAGCCCTGTCGCACCACATGTCATTTAGTTTCCATGGTTAAAGCAAAATTTAAAACGAAATGTCTAGTTAAAATTAAATAACAGTAACAAGCGTTTACAAACTAAATGCGCACGAATACATTTAAAACAAATTCAGATTGAGGGTGAAATTATTTTGCATGCACAATTTCTGTGTCATATGACTAGACATATTTCTTTCAGTTTGGCTTTTTTTAGCTTAAAATTTTGAGAAAAAAATGACATTACCCAGAATTATGACATTCGTAAATAAATAGAATGAGAGACTATTAATTAACTTCTATTCTTCTGATAATCTAGTGACATTCGTCAATATAAAAAGACTGGGAAGAGAAGGTTCGGCTTGCTGTAAGTGAAAAAGTAAACAGAATTTTGATACGTACCTCAGTGGACTGTTGAGCCGTATAACATAAATATAAACTAATCTATTCAGCAAACCAAAATCTCATGAGCATTAGGAGGTAATATTCATCAGTCAGAGAGCGATGGCGTCGCGGACCGCAAACCGCAATCCATGGGAACTCCTGTCATCACGACGAAGCTCTTACTGTTCATGCGGTCCTGGTTAATTGTTGGATTGCTAGTCATACTTTGATGCGTCATTTTAATGAAGACAATTGAGATAAATGACTGCAATTTGTAATTTTTTAATGTGCAAGAATAAACTGCAATAATTTCAAAAAAGGATAAAATAGTAATAAAACGAACTTATCGCTAACGCCATCTCTCCCATACAAACTCGCGGTCGATATGAACCAGACTAGAGAAATTATCGTGATATTCCAAAAGTGAAGCCAAGGAAGTATGCAGGGGATCATAACAAGTGGAAAGAGGCGTAATTGTATGATGATTTAGATCATATATACTTCTTATGTAAGTCAGTTATCCTAATCTTGATTAATCGAACTATCCAACTATACTTAACCCCTGCACTGTCTAATTTAATAAGCTTGACAAGGCTAATGTCCACTCAGGATTGCGACTAATAGGGGTAAGTATGTACGTACAGTCGTGGAATTCCAACAAGCCGTTATACATTACATAATTATAAGGTACTCGTACTAGTGGAAATTAGATTGTGAATGGGAATATTGGAAGGCTAAGACGACCGTACCTTGATCAAATCGAGGACGTCCTGGCGAAACGTCAGGAAACGAGCACCCTAAATCGACTTCGAGCTTGCATGATTACGAACGGAAGGATGAAGCGAAAGAAATATGTAGGGATCGTGGCAAGTGGAAAGATATCTCTGCCCACCCCTTCAAAAAAAGGCGAGGTTTTAGAAATGTAGTGACAAAGTAAATGTTAGTAGATTTTGGGCGAATGCAAATTACCAGCATCAGGCCATTCATTAGATCAAGTATATTGCCAAAAGCATTAAAAAAGATTATTAGTACTTTATCAGAAAACCCACGCGGAAATACGAACTTGTAGCCTTTATACATACACTAAATTTTAACCGCTGCTTCGCTCGCTTTAATTAATCACCACCTACAAAATAATACAGTTTTTTTTACCGGGATCCTGCTCCAGACTCTTAATTATATATATTTACGCGACATTTCAAGAAGATTGGTACATTAGATAACGCTTGAAGAGGGATCAAACAAACAAACTTACTATCGCATTTATAATATTAGTTATGTAATATGAGATAGGAAAATCAAAACTGTTAGGTTATGACTGCGATAACTTTCGCAATTAAAGTCTCAGAATATTCTCGCTATAAAACAGCTTTTGAAATTACAATCAAGGCGAGTTTATTTATAAAGACTTACGGAAGCGCCTTTTGTATTTCGGACTGTGTTGGCAGATATTTCAGCAAACCTGTTATTCTCTAGTTCCTTTGGAAACTGAATATATTTACATACCTGAAACAAAGAAGACACTTTAATTATTCATATTAATTTGACATAAAACATAATTAGTTACAACAATTTAAAAAACGAAAGCAGAATAAATGCAGTGGAAATGAGAGCGTTAAGGAGTATGTTGGGTGTGAAATTGAGTGACCGGATAAGGAACAGCGTGATAAGGGAATGTTGTGATGTGAAAGAAGATGTAGTTACAGGAATAGAAAAGGGTATGTTGAGATGGTTCGGTCATGTGGAGAGGATGAATGAAAACAGGTTGACTAAGCAGATATACATGGAGAGTGTGGAGGGAAAGGTCGGGGTGGGAAGACCTAGACGAACATATCTTGATCAAATTAAGGACGTCCTGGTAAAGGGTCAGGTCAAAAGTACCCGAAACCGCCGAGCTTGCATGAAGAGAGTTATGAATGTGGATGAAGCAAAGGAAGTATGCAGGGATCGTGGCAAGTGCAAAGAGGTAGTCTCTGCCTACCCCTCCGGGAAAGAGGCGTGATTTTATGTATGTATGTATGTAATTTAAAAAACTTCAAAGTCTCAACATTTGCATACATACATACATACATATGGTCACGTCTATATCCCTTGCGGGGTAGACAGAGCCAACAGTCTTGAAAAGGCTGAATGGCCACGTTCAGCTATTTGGCTTAATGATAGAACCGAGATTCAAATAGTGACAGGTTGCTAGCCCATCGCCTAAAAGAGGAATCCTAAGTTTATAAGCCTATCCCTTAGTCGCCTTTTACGACATCCATGGGAAAGAGATGGAGTGGTCCTATTCTTTTTTGTAATAGTGCCGGGAACCACACGGCACAGTGCCGGGAACCACACGGCATTTGCAGCCTTAGAAAATTTAAAAAAAAAGTAACCTAGCCCATACAGAGGTATACATAGATATTAAATCAACAATTTATTATTTATCGTTAAAGTTGATCCAGCAGTTAAACCGAAAATTCTTAAAAAAATCTTTAATGATAGAGAGGCAGACATACTTTATTTTTTATATTAAAAATAATTAAGTATGAATGGAATAAATGGATGCAAAATGAGTTTTGATAAAAATTGCTACAAATTGTTGTGCATAAAAAAATTCCAGTACCAAGCTATCATAACCTGCGGGGATCATCCAGATTGGTATCACGATGTTTCCTGGAGGGTTTCCAACTACGCTCATAGCCACCACTGAAATATCGTCGGATTAAAATAACTGCGAAATACAGCGTGTAATAGCCTGTCGTAAAACTTTTAAAACGCTTTCCGAGCTGGTGGAGAAACTGAAAATACAGTGGATATTGCTAGCTGCTTGCTCGCTAGCGCAAATCGTCCAATTAAGGGTAACTGGCATGTTTCAAAATGGACGACAGGCGGTTACTATTCTAACTTACCTAAATATTTGCAAACCAATTTGATATTTGATAAAACGACGACATATTCTAAGGCTTTTTAGATTCGAAGTTTGGATAAATCTTAAACCATTTTTACCTTTCAAAGCAAATACATTCAAAGGAAAATCAGACGACGTAAACGAAGAAAAATGAAGATGTGCACTCATTTCTTTTCATTTCGCCTACTTTTAAAGGATACGCGTGACGTACCTTTATGTAAAGTACCGACGTCAAGTCATTGATATATTATACCGAATCCACGTTTTCGTAATAAAGCAGGTATAATCATTAGCATTTAAAATACTCTCGTTATTCAAACATTTTTATTAGAATACCGTAGAACGACTTGAACACCTGATACTAAATCGTGTCGAGCTTTGTAATTATTTTGATTTAATAATTATTTATTTTCACTTGGTCTTACTTGATGTAACAGAGGCCTAGTATAAGATAAGAATAAGATCCCTATTTTACCTTTTATGTAGGGAACCCTAATAATGTCATTAACAATTTATCTTTGAGAAACATTTTCCTTTTTGTTTTAAGCAATTTGTTTTAATATTAAGAAGACTAAATGAAAAACAAAAACCAAGCCAAGCCTTGCTGAAACTTTACTTCCTAATTAAGTACTAGGAGCCAATGAACGTTTAGAGAACGTGATGACTCAAATTATGCACCCAAGTAACAGCGCTACGATACGACGCTACGCCGGAGCGGTGCCATTGTGAGCTGCTCATGTTAATTTAATTTGGCGCGCCGTAGTACTTACAGACCACGTTATGCCTCGGATATTGGCTCAATCGCCTCTTGGCAACGTATAGTCGCCTGGTAACGGGAAATTATTCAAATTGTATGTGTGTCTCTACTCAAAATTAACGCGTGATCCAAGGATAATTCGTAAGCTCCATCAGCACACATTTTGAATAGATATTGTTGAGTTTTCATTTACGAGCGTGGCATAATCACTCCCGTTTATCCAAATTAAAACTTGATTATACAAGTTAAAATTTAATCTTGGCTGTTGGAATATGTTCACGTTCGCGCGAATTTAGCGGGATTTTGAATACAACGGGAGCCGCGACACAAAGCATCCGTTTTCATTAACTGCCCATTGTTGGAAGCCAAAGCAAAACACACAACCGATCCCACACGACCCACTCGTCATGTTTAACTTTATACCAAACAATGTCACAGGGCGAAGCGTAAAAGGGCAGATTAAAACATCCAACTTTCGGGTGAGTCGCGCCATTTTTCCGGGGACTGTATTGCGGAATCTTAATGAGTCGGTGAAACTTTTAATTAATTCAACGCGTTAAAGTATACTTTAAATATTTTAATAAGAAAAATCGGGCCCGTCATTTTTGTTGCGGCATGAATTTTAATTCGTGGATTTGGAAGTTTATGAAGGAAGCGGCGGAGAGGAGATAAGCCCGGGGGATATAATTGTGGCGAGGCGTGCAGCCGAGGCCTATTGAAATTTCGCCAAATTTGTTTTCAAACTGAGTAATGCCTTCGTGAAAAATTTCCCATGGTAATAAAAGGTTAGTCTCCATAATTGTATTAAATCTTTAACCAAAGAAATTGATTCGCTTTCGTCACATGCTTGACACACAGTGTCAGGACATTGACTCGTTGAACGAAATAAAATTACATTATGAATTATGGCAAAATTACACTATTAGACACGCCTAATGGCAAGTAAAATAAGTTTAATTTAAATTATTAATATAATATAAATAATTATTGATTATTTATGTACGTAATTACATCAATATCATCCCTCAGCCTGTACTGCTGATGACTGTGACGAGTTAATTGAAACAACGATAACTAGATAACAAACGAATCAACCAAAACCGATTAAATCCTATCACGTCAATGTCCCAAGTGGGAATGACTGGGAAGCAGGTTCTGACGTAAATTCCGAGTGAGAAGCAAACGAACCGACACACGAGGACGGATCAAAGACGGCCTTTGATCGGTGTATTTGCAAGCAAGTCGGTCGTAACTGATTTAACTGTGCTGGCGCGATATCGAATGTCTTTCTATGTCAGCTATTTAGATAAGGTCATCATTGACACTAATACATATCACATTAGCTACAAAAGTTATTCAAAAGGAAAAGTTAGTCGTGTAAGAAACATTTTTTAAATTATATTCTCATATTTCCACTATTCAATAAATTATGCAAGTCAAACAGCCCTGAAATAGACAGTAAGCCGACACAGGAGCAAGTTTTAAGCCGTTTGCAGATTGAACGTAATTAATATCAGCTAGTTGTGATAAGCCTCTTATCTATAAAAAAAGTTCTTAATTAATTTATTTGACTGAATGTAGTGATGTCAAAGAAGATATAGTGACAGGAATGGAAAAGGCAATTCTAAGATGGTTTGATCATGTGGAGCACGAATGAAAGCAGGTTGACTTAGCAAATACATAAGGGGAGTGTAAATGTGGGAACGTTGGGTATTGAGAAGGTCTAACCCAACACGTTGATCATATTGACGACGTTCTGATAAAGGTCAGGTAAAGAGTACCCGAAACCGATGAGCTTGCATGATGAGTGTTATGTTATGAATGAGGATAGAGCGAAAGAAGTATGCACGGATCATAGCAAGTGGACAGATGTAGTCTCTGCCTTCCCCTCCGGAAAAGAGGCGTGATTGTATGTATGTGTAACTAAATATCATCTCATGGCATTAGTCCCATGTTGTCCCATCCTGACCTCATCTGGATTGGGTAAGTTTGGTTCTTACACGAAGCGACGGAAAGCTAACCCATGGGGATCTCATCTTTTAGCCTGAATGAGTAGGTTTCCTCACGATATTTTCCCACGCCGTAAAGCTTCAGTTAACAATGAACCTAATGTGCATAAAACTCTTAAGTTACTGGGACTTAGAGGTTAAAATTTGGCCTGTTCCTTCAGAAGTGTAGGGCAGCTTTAAGACAGAAATTTGCGAACATTTTTAATTTTGCAGTCTAGTATTCAAAAGTGATTAATACACTATTAGGTTATCTAAAGACTATGAACATAAAATATAAAGTGTCCGTATGCTTTGTATTTTATCAGCGAACTGAGAGTTTAAAACAATAGGAACTTCGTTACAATGATAAAGAGAAAAAATTCTTATTTATAGTTCAAATCGAACGGCTCTATATAAATAAAATAGAACCCTTAGTGTCGTTCTACTCTAACAAATCGCGACTCATCTATTATTTGGAACGTTATCCTAATGTGTTCTGATTCCCTGGTGTAATATTCAAAAAGGGTTAGAGGTTAAGACAAAGGGCGTGTTACAAACGCAATCATGCTAAGAGGTAACCCCACTGTAATATTAATGTGGGATATCGTATCAAATTTACACGGTGAGGGAAAACATCGTGAGGAAATCCACGCATTCAGGGAACTGGATGTTGCACTAAGTTTGCGGAGACGGGAATCGCTTTGTGTAAAAGCTAACTTTACAATGCAGGATCGTAGTCATCGGTGGACCCTGGTCGCCTCTCCAGAGACGTAAGGAAGCAACTGGGACTAACGCTAGGAGAATGAGGATCGTAAATCAAAAGTGAACTCCGGTCCCCTTCTCTTCAGAAGGGACGCCATCCAGGACAAAAACCCCGGGGCACTAAAAAAATAAATGTCACAGTATTTCTATGAATATTTAAGCTATTAAATTTTTAAGCTATTCATATTACGGAGATTTCCAAAACTTTATAACTCTATTACTTAGATATCATAATCCCGTGAAACTAACCCACATCCCAACTTTAGTTAGTGTAATTAGAGTTAACAAACAATACCCTTGAGACGTAATAATCCATCGTAGGGACCGTCAGCGGTCATACAACCATTTATTATTCTCGGCTAACGTAATTTGTTAACATTGATGTTTCATTACATTCTGGCACAAAGGTGTAATAGGCATATTTCACTTAGTAAATAACAATTTATTTCCCACCAAAATAACGCAAGCTAATCGAACGAAAACGTGTGTGAGACCCCACGTTATTTGCTACTTGGGACGCCAATATCGCTTACTTATACATTTATCGGTATGTTACCAAGGCAACATGCTTTCGCGGGAGCTTATATGAATCCTTATAAGCTATACTGCTAATAATCTCATAGAACATCCTTATCTCGTTTATTGATAACTTTGCTCATGATGTACCTAATTATCTCTTCCTAATCTCTACGCTCCTAGTACGACAGCACTCATTAATCCAATATGTTGAACGACCTTATTTGTACTTAACGCACACAAGATAAGAAAAATGATTATTGTGACTAAGATTGAGGTTTTCTTAGTTCTGTGAAACGCCCATTTATACAGACCAAAACTGATTATTCTTCTAAATAGTTTCAATGTTATAAGGATGTACGAGTATGGTGATGATTATAAAAATCTCTTTAGCTCCAGTCTCAAATCGTTCTTTTACAAAGTGTGAAACAATATGAAGATTACGAGTATTATCGTCCTGTGTTCCCGAAGGTACGCGCCTTCTTGCGATGACGTCACGCGACGCCCCGCCGTCGCGGCGCCGCTTGCATATACAAGAGATAGATCAAGGGCTGCCATTTTGTTAAAAATGTTTTGCGAAGTTATTGTCTATGGTGCCCGACAGATATTTAGAAAAAAAACGGTGAGTGAAAGATAAGTAATATATTGAAATACCTACAAGAATTGGAATGAAAAATCTTTTATGACGTAAACTCAATTTGATGAATTTAGGTTAAGGTGATTTAAGTAACGACAGCCCTACATACAAAGAACAGAGTATGGCGGCTTCCGTCTTGGGAATACAGAGAAAAACAATAAGATACCATTTTCAATTCCCTTGATTTAATATTGACAAAGGTAAAATTTTGTCGGTGGCAGGGTTCGTAAGCGTGCGATACATGGCTTAAATCCCCTTGCATGAATAACTGTTTTTAAGTAAGTGATTTAGAATACATACATACATTTGTACATAATTAAAATCAAGTCTTTATGCCTTCCAGCCTAGACAGAGTCAACAGTCTCGAAAAGACTCATAGGCCACGTTAAGCCCGTAGTAGTGACCGGTTTCTAGCCTAGCCTAAATAAAGAATCCCGAGTCCCTATTACCCTATCCCTTAGTCGTCTTTTACGACATCCATGTGATTTTGATGATTTTAGTAAATGCTGATGCGAGCAAAACATCACGAAGAAACCGGTATTTACAGCCCCTGACAAAAAACTTGTATAGAACTTGTACTCGATTATTAGGCTATTTTATAGTTTATTTGCAATCACTATTGATAAAAGTTAGCACACAGGCGTACTCTGAAAGTAATTTATTTTCATTAATAGTAGAAAAATCTTAATCTGCACCAATTCATCAGAATAGTTTTAACGATTGCCAGAGATTACTTCTAAATGAATTTTGGGTCAACGAACTATTTGCATAGAACTAACAATTCTAATTTATTTAAAACTTGTCGGAGTGTCCAACCCAGACTAGCGAAGTAATTAAGTAGTTCAGAGACGGGGCTGAATATAAATAAAATTTTTAATTCAAGTCGCTGTCTGCTATATGTCATAACTCTTTTTATTATATTTAAACGGTTTTTTTTAGCTCACCTTTCTTCAACTTCAACTAAATGTTTGTTGGTTCGTCACCTCTCACGCTTTATCTACTTGGCCAATCTTAATGAAATTTTGCACAAACATAGTTGGGTGCACTAAGAAGAGCGGTGGTAAACCATTGACCCGAAAAATACTACCTTTTCCCGTAGGCTTAAGGAAATGTAACCGGGACTGATTACATATTTGGCGAGCATATAACCGCTATATTAAAAATAATAAAAGGTGTTAAAAGCGCACGTAACTTTATTTACTACTTATAGTACTTTTATTTTATCTCGGAAGTTTCGAATCTTAAAATAATCCGTGGTTACCTAGTAACCTGTATTATTTATAAATTGTATAAGGGCGCCACCGACCAATGACGAGCGCCTAGCGGTCGGCCAGTCTGTCCAACTCGTTCAGACTTGGGTCGAACGAAGTCGGCGCTGCAACGCAACGCGAAAGTGTAAAAAAGAAGCGCAATGCCATAGAGGCCACAAAATATACGCGCAAATACTTAAGTCTCGTAAAGATTGTGGGTCGGTTCTATAAATAGCGATTCAATGTTTCAATACCGTTCAGCTCCAACAAACTCGGAGCAATCAGACGGGATTGGTCTTTTCATTTCTCGCTGATCAACTTTCGTAATAACGTCTTAAAAACTCATCGATCGCTGGCTGTTCTAAATTAGGAGCCGAATTGCGGGCTGTTAGATGGATAGAACAATTTGAATTGACATTCAATAGTGTAGGTATTTATTAAAAAAATTCATCCATCTTTTCTACTGAAATTATAAATGCGAAAGTTTGAAAGGATGTGTCGGTGTGTTTGTTACTGTTTCACGAAAAAACTACTGGACGGAATTTCATAAAACTTTCCAAGGAATAAAGCTCAAACATTAGAACATAATAATTAAAAATTTTAGAGACTAAGTCGCAGTCAAAATCTGGTAATCAATATATTTAACTGCTAAACCGTCGATCTTTCTTGAAGGAAGTGATGAATCTGGTTATACGAAAACAGAAGCAGTGACCGTGGCAACTAACGCTAAGTAAATACATATGTACTTTCAAACTAAAATTTTGCATGTATATTTTTGGAAGTATGTATAATGGGAGCAATACAATTCTGAAATTTCCTCTATAAAACGCAAAATAAACGCGAATGAAGAGTTGCAGGCATTATCTAGTTGTTTATAAAAAGAACAGTGAATTTCATTTAACAGTTATTTCATCTAAGTGCAAAGATTTTTGTCACGTCATATTTTCTATATACATATTTAAAATCTTATGTGAACTAGAAACTCCAACAATTTTTTAAGATGAATCAATTTAGTATTCAATGGCAACATAGTATAACATTTTTACAAAAAATAACTACATATTTGTATTTACTAGTACGGCGTATGGTTATTTGCGTTTTTCCCCAAAGATTAATTTATTAACAAGCTGTCCGTGGAATACCCAAGTGTATCTTCAACAAACTTTCCGCGCGGCCGATGTATGTCTTCGACCTTCTGATAATCCCTGTTGCCTTAGTACCCGGAAGCATTCGAGCAAAGAAAATCAGATCTTTTACACATAGAATAGAAATACAACATGTATTATCGTCGGGATTATGTTCCTCTGGTACTTGGGGGTCAATTCACTACTAGGTTTAATACTCTCTTTCTACCTTTTTGGTTATCCACAATGATAGAAAGAGAAAGATGAAAAGACGCTTTTGGAACGTTCGTGAATAGGGAGGTTGATTAACTTTTTAGTATCCTCGTCTCTCACCTTTCAGGCCCAGGGCGACTCTATGATCACGAACTATTGGGTAAGTAAGGTTTTGTTCTGGTAACACAACCAGTATGAGCATCGGTTACCAATCAAACATTTTATTAGTCATCGCAAAATTACTAATAATAGGAATGCCCAAGTGCCGAATAACTAAATCAATGTCTCTTGTCGCCAGAGCGTTAAACGTGACTGTCTTGGAATCGACTTATTACAACCTCCTATCGTCCCTGTTGTCCTAATACCGGGAGCACCGAGGCGGAACATTTGCACAGATTAGAAGTAATCTGATGTCTCAGGCTCCGGGGAAAAGATGGCCGACAATGTATTTACTTCGAATGATTTGGATGTTACTTTTGCTATAAAATAACAATTTTGATACAATATTTGCACAAAAAATATTAGTTTATCATGTTACAGATTTATAAGAATAGTCTTATAAATCTGTAACATGAAACTGCTTTAAGTAAATTCACCGAAACGAATTTTCATTTTCTCAGAGTACCCTAAAGCGCGCATATAGTCGGCAGTCGCCCATATGCAATATTCTTGAAAGGGAAAGAAATGAGGGTGTAACATCTGTTTAATTCCAAGAATATATTCAATATCACGCCCTTCGCAATTTAATTAGGTAGGAAAATGTTTCTATAAATATGTGCGCAAGGGGCGCGAATGAATTTCAAACGTTTGTTTGGCTTCACACAGTTACTTGCTCACGCAAGTCACTCGAGCTAATCATTACGAGCAAGGCTCAGGAAAATGAAAAACATTGGGACGATTGGTTTTCTAATATCATACCGTAACCTCATTGGAGTCAAGACAGGTGTAATTAGTGTGAATTTAAGTTTAAATTTGAAAATAAATAAAAAATGGTAAGAGAAGAAACATAAAATCTCTATCTCACCCCGTTTGATCATTTCATGTTTATTTTAAAAGTTATCAAAGCAATATAAACATAAATTTTACTCTAAATTACTCGTCTGTTATGTAATATTATGTTATAAAAGTTATCATAAAAAAACGATAAGCATCACAACAAGCACGTCTCCAAAGGGACATTTACGGATATTAACTCTTAATGCCGCAGTTTAAAATCGAGATTAACGTTAAAGATCGGCAAAGCGGCCTCATTTGTCATTCGCAGTTTCAAACTCGACGGCGCTTATAAATCATCTGCTGACACTATTTTTATGGAGACAACTTAAAATTTTCCTGTTTCTTCAACGATTAAATGCTCTTTCTTGTAAAATTAAAAGATATTCTTTTCAGGACTGTTGGCTCTGTCTACCCCGCAAGGGATGTAGACGTGACCATATGTATGTTGTATGTATAAGATATTCATGATCTGGTATATTAATCCAGTCTTTATTGTGTCCTAATAATTCATGGAAAAAAAAATAGGTCGGCTAATTGAAAATGTAACTGGAACAGCGTCATAATCAAAAAAAAAGATATGTAGGTCTACTAAAAGTCCGGTGGCTTAGGAACAGATAAAATACGCGGCATAACATAAACCTTACAAAATTTTCGTAACACGGCGAAAATTGAGAACGATCTTACCCGGAATCCGAGTGTAATATTCGATTCAGCAACTATTAGACGAACGTCGGCAGGCGAAATTTTTCCTAGTAAATCATCCCTCCGTGCGAGGGCGGAATGAGGGCCCCACAGAGACGCTGCTTTTTGCTGAATCGGCCGGGCTTTGTGCTCGGTTTATTTCTGTCACTAGTTGATGTCTCTGGATTCTCCTTTCTGTATTTATTTCTCACTTGTTGATGTAATGAGCCAAAGAACCAGTTTTAGGAAAGAAATTCTCCAACTGCAGTGCACAACAGGAGCAATTTATTGACCGCTAAGGATATTTTTATTTGAACTTTCAAAATTCTCAAAAACATATTGAAGTTAAACTCACAAAAATGTATCGGTGTATCTTGTATTTGATTGATAAATGCCGGGTAAAGTTGGGGTGTAGTGTAGCCAAACGACAAACATGTTTTAGTGGTAAATAGGTAATAGGTTTTTTTACAATTATATTATGCGATCAAACCGTGTTACTACCTATCCATTTTTTACAACATGATATCATTTCATTTCGACTGTAACTTTCATGACGATTGTTCCATTACTAAAAGTTCGACGAATCAGAAGCTAGTTTTTTGCGAAGTCGTCTCCCTTTTGTAAGTTTGTTTCAATTAGGGCGTGGATCGACGGTTAGTTCCTCACTTGCCAGTTCTTTCAAACTGCACCGCTCGGAACTTTAATTTCTGTCTGCAACTGCACAGTTGCCGCTATCTTAATGTGATTACTTTTTGTTGTTCCTATATCTTTCTTTCCTTAAAAATTATTTACTACTTTTTCTTGATAATACTTCCTTTGTTACAAGTACGCGTAGGATTTTTGTTCTCTTTGACCAAATAAATCTGTATTCCTGTTCATGTTTCAAGGGCGCAGAAATGACAAACATGTATGACTCGAGCAAAGGTTCACTAGTATAATTTATAGAGAGCATTTCACCTGCGGGCTTTCTTTCCACGAGCCTCCTTGATACGTGTGCGACCCCAATAAAATCACCATTTTTATAACCTGTTCACGAGCCATAACCTCCGCCACCCTTTATTTAATGCGGCGCGCAAAACTCAGATTTACGACCTCTCTATAAGAAGTTCCATTGTTACGTTCACCTAGTTTTCTTTTGACGTAAAATGATCCTTCATTTAGTTATACATTGTAAGCTGGGAAAATTTCAAGACTGTTGTTTATTTACTACAATGTTAATTGAAAATAAACATTGCGACACTAAATCATTGAGTTACTTACTGAGTGATGTACTTTATGATAACTAATAAAGATTTTTAATTTGAATTTGGGAAGTGTAGAGCAAAACTATAAGTGAAAGTGAATATCTATTTCACTTCGCTCTTTTTTAATTTTTTTGAAGAGGATGAAGCAAGGCATAGAAGAAGAGAGTTACCCATTGTCGACTTGATAAAATAACAACCTAGATAGATGATAAACATTAAGTATGTATATTATTCCGTGCATCAATTCAGCGAATCAATCGATTCATCAAGCCTCAGTAATATTAGCATATACCCAAGCCTAGATAAATAATGTCCTAGGTTTCGCAAACCCATAGATTTTCCAGCAAATTAAATTTCCTTTGAAATGAAGTATGGTGAAAAACTTGATTGATGACCAAAGTTTTGTACTAGAATAACCTAAATTAAAAAGCCTGGAAAGCTTAGCTTTAGCTTCATACTACTCGGCGACCTTAGGCGTTGGTTCTAGACAAATCAATACCTAAAATAATTTTATATTCAGAAGGAAAAATCAGGCACATATATAAATAAGCATAAATACTTATTTTATTGCTTTTAAATTTTAAAATTCTATGTAGATTTTACGAAAACAACGACCGATATGCATGTTCGATTAACATTCCAACGAACTAAAAAGAGCGATACCGAGACCACATAACCAACAAGACAGTACGGCGAACGAAGTTCCTCGTAATTGAAGCTGTACGAGCTTGGCTATTTGCAAATTTAATTATCCAAATCTCAGTTGGTTGCTGACGTACTGTCAACTTGGAAAACCTCTTCTGGGGTCGAAGTTAATGGAACTTTTGAAGTTTGTTCGACTTCCGTGTTCAAAGTAATATTCTGATACATCAGTTCTGTTTCGAATGTCGTTTGTCTTCGCATGCTCGCCTCCGTTCGAGTTTAACTCTCGATATCTTAAATAGTTTCTTTTGAATATTCGCAATCGAGAGATTAACTTTTTACTTCCTGGAACTAGAAAAACTTCAAATATGTGAAATATATTTTCGCGCACTGGGGCTCCCAAATCTCTTACCAAAAATTGAAATATTCGACTAAGGACTACCTAATGCATCTTGCGAAGTTTTGAACCAATCCCTCATGGAAACCTAAAATAATTTGTATCCGAAATTCGCACGACATAAAAGTATTTAAGTAGGTATTTCCGAATTCTGTCTGACTCTGAGAAAAGTTCGCAGCTGCCTACGAAAAATACAGATATGGATTTAATGCGACAAGACTCTTCAGACGTATTCGTAAAAAGCGAGCCAAATCTTATTTATATTCCAATATTTCTATTTAAAGGCTGTCGAGTGATATTAGAATAATTTCCGTTTGAAATATTATAAGGTTTACCGATAATGGAATTGGTTTTGTAAGTAAATAAATAATAAAGGCATTTCTTCCTACTCCAGATGTGAATTTAATATTATATATATATCTTTTGTATAATTAAGTCAGTATTAAATTTAAGTATACGACTTTCGATGTTGCCTATACTAACATAAGTATACCTACATTTTTCAATTTTGATCTAAACACCTACGGTAGTACGTGGTCTAACTCCCGAGCGCGGGCAACATACGTGATCCTTTTCAGAACGCTCATCGGAGTGTTCCGATTCTGAAGGGATAATTAAAAAACTTTCGAGATCATTCCACCGGCCTGAGCCCACGTCTTGCAATTTCTTTAGGCCTGGTACGTGTACGGGAAGTTTGCTCAATTGACTTTAACGTCTTTCGGGGTCACAAAGTGAGATATAATTGGCCTTTGGGTTGTTCAGGAAATGGGAACGTGAGTGGTTTTAGTATTTGCAGAGTGGACAAAAATAGAACAGCAGTGCCAATATTTACATTATTGACACTGATGCTAGATAACTAAGTAGGTATGGCTTATGCGCAATTTTATAGGTAAAATCAACGTTATGGACGGCGATATCTGTCAAGCGTGATACAGACCTCCGACATTATGGTTTGTTTTAAAAATCAGAAATATGCTGCCCTGCAAGGGACTAAGGAATGAGGAACTGGGACCTTTACCACCAAGAATGCATATATAATTGCAGTGATCAGGGGATATTAAACAACACTAGCAATGTAGCAGTTTAAGAACAGTTATTTTAACTGAAATAACTGCTGGTGTCTTATTAAATTTTGTGCTCCGACTTTTCCTTAGCGTGCGACCAGTATGTTGCCACCTATATGTATTTTCATAACATTACATACAGCTTCAGTGAACAGGTGATAGGTCATGCAGGGCACGACAGTAAGTGCTGAAATAAGATGACAGCACACATGCAGTCTCTTTCTGAGCGAAAGCCCCAGCTGAGCATGTTTTCTTTGCAACGTCCAACTTTAGTAACGGAGTTTATTCTAAGACTTCCATGTGGATAGGTCGTGCCCAGGAGGACACAGCAAATTCAATCCAATTTTTTTTTCATTATTATGGGACATTTCGAAAATCAGTTAATAATTGTGATAACTTTTTTAATCACAACATTGGTTGACGTCGAATAAATTACTTAAAAGTAAGTTTAGTCCCGCTTCTTAAAGGTCAGTGCAGAAGAAGCGGTAACAAATTGCCCGCCCTGCAGCAATTTCTTCAATTGGTTTATTGTAAATTATCAACTTCACAATAAACCAAACTTAGAATTAGAGAAGCAATGTATACTTTGTTATGATTATTGATAAATAATAAAATTAATCGAAATTTAAGTACAGCTCCGAAAGTATTGGTGCTGTCTGGATGTCTCGTGATTCTTAATTTAAATAAAGTTTAGATACTTTTTGGGCGATCGGCTAGCAACCTCTATTTGAATCTCAATCCTGTCATTTAGCTACCAGGCTTCATCTACTTTATAGGAGATATACATACGTGATTCTATAATGTCCCCTCAAATCCAGGCATTACAATTACCAGGAGATTATAGCACACGAGTAGTCACAGTCAACAAGATTCGCGTTTTTCGCCACGTTGACAGCGACGCCACTCAGCGCCCCTCCGCAGCTTTTAACAAAACAAACAGAGTGAGTTGAGTGCCGACGCTAAGCGACGCTTCTTATATTCCAGGCCGTTTGCAAACACGAATTAGCTATGGTGTTTGATATAAAGTGATGGCAGAATACATATTTACCTATATGCACATGTTCTAAATTTGAGATTCATTATTTAGGCGATGGGCTAGCAAGCTGAAGCTCAATTCCATTATTAAGCAATCCAGCTGGTAGAGTTAGAATGTTTTCTAGGCTGTTGGCTCTGTTTACGCCGTCAGAGATAAAGACGTGATATATGTATGTGAGCGTATATATAAGAAGGGACTTAAAGCAGCATTACAAACTAATATTTTATATTTTTTAAGCTGGATTGGTGTATGGCAGGCAGCCAAATCTCCATACAGCAGCATGAAAATAATATAAGGAGATCTCGAGCTTGGAATCCAGAACCTGATAATTGGATCGGAATATCATAATTAAGATAAAAGAAAGTTGAGTAGGACATTTCATAAACATTAACTGGAGTATTACATAATCATATCATTACTCTTCACGGAGAAGACACTGCTAAAATACAGTATTTGTATGTCTAAATAATGGATTTGAAACTAAATAACGACGACAGGTGGCTAGCACACAACAAGAAAATAAAAAAGGATTTTGAAATCTCCTCGGGAAGAGTAAATATGTTTTTTCATCGCTACCAGACCAGCATGGCAAGAAGATTCATTCACGGGTCATGTCGATAATAAAAACACTTTTGTTTTATTTCGTACGGAATTCAACTTGTTTGCATTCAGGTTAACTTATCCGTGCGAATAAACAATATAATTTTAACGAGCCATCGATACTCATTAACGCACACGACGCAAGCGTTCCCTTTGTACCGTACTCGTAAAATATTCTTCGTACCGTTTCACTGTAGTGATTTATTCAGTGACGCAGAATGTGAGAATACTCTCGAAGTTATCTGCAAGCGTCAAAAATTGAGGCGAAACTTGATATTTCTCCTTTAAGGCAATTGGGTTACATGTCACTGTATGAATCTCAATTCCATCAGGCTAAAAGTGGTCTTGGAGTCTTGCCACTATGAGCTTTGTCTACCTCGGGATAAAAACATTATATATGTATGTGTGTATGTAGTAACATACACATATGTCAGTGTTATTTTCATATGAAAAATGCATGATTTTGACATGTACTTACTAGATTTGAACCGCAGTTTCGCCCGCGCGAATTAAGCGCCACTTACACGCGCGACTTAAGCTACATCTAAATTATTATTTTTTTTTGCTTGATGGATTTATTTATCAAAATATTACAAAATATTCACAACAGCTTCGTCAACATCAAGGTAATACAAAATAGAAACAATCACCAAACAAACAAATACATTTAATCAAAAATACCACCCCGGACTGCACCCGGCTCAAAAGTACCCATTAAACTTGCCGCATTCCCTCTTTGGATAGCTATGGAGAGCCTTTGCACCAGGTACCATCCCGAGCGGTAGTCATAACCACGTGCCCTTAAACGCCGTCCTATCTCACCAATGAAGAGCCTCGCCTGAGGACACCATGGACTGGCTGTTTCTACGGCCACCGGAACAAACTCATACTGAGTTGTTAGAACCGAGTATTTATTAATCTTTTGTTCAGCAGCCATCTTAGCGGCTGCGCCGGGTGTACGCTCAGTGTTAGTGAGATAGGACGCAGCATACGTGCTAACACACGTCGCGTCCCACAACAGGCAACGTCCTGTCTGCCACGGCACCTAAGTGAGTCCATCAGGTCGCTTCCCGTCCGTACGCGACAGGCCCGGCGGTTCCAGCTGACAAGGTATACCTATTGGCAGATATTAAAGCCCTTCGTATAATGTCATTTAACGAGTGATGCCGCGACAGACGACCCGCACAACGTGCGCACCCGAGAGCATGGTGCCCATCGGCCTCCACCATCTTCCCACAAATACAGAGATGAGGTTGACACACAACGCACCCCAACCGTAAAGCTACGGCTACTCTCAGGGAATCGTTATCTAATAATGTTCCCATTTGTGGGGATGGGATAGCGTGCAACCAAGCGCCCGACTCCGGTTCAGCTGCGGCCTTGAAGCGAGCCAAATGAGCACCGGTGACCTGGCCCTCCAGTTCCCTAAAAATAGCCTGAGTCCTGTTTTCATCCCAAAGGCGCTGAACCTCGGGCCTATCAGGAACCGCACAGTTCGGGTTTTGCCCCACCCACGCTATCAAAGCATCGTCTACAAAGGGCAAGATCAAACTGTCACCGCTAGAAGGGTGTAATTGTTCAGACCTCTTTACTTGTCGCGGTGGGTCGTCAGAACGATTCGGGAATCTGCCGTGATAAGATCATACATTTAATTTTGTTTTAATCGATTAAATTTATTTCCATCTTTATAATCAGACGTGCGAAATTTGGTACATATCGACCTTTTCCGAAGGAATTGATCTATATTTTATAGCCCCGAAATCATCATGACCGGTAATCGAAAATTTCCTTACGTATATTTTATACGTTTCGAAGTTAATATCAAAATTAATATTTATTCAGAAAATTGGGCACGTCATATTAAATTAAATTATCGTTTAGTATTTGTATTATTTGTAGAAGATTAATAAATTTAAGATGAAAATCGTCACTCAGAAAGATGCAAGTACAAAGGAAGCGTACAATTATTTTGCACAAGATGTAGAGGATCTTTAATAATTTTTAACCCAAGGCAGGAAAGCGCAGTGCCGTATGCAAAATTATCACATTATGAGAAATGAAAATATTACCTACATAAAACAAGTAGGTATACTTTAAACAATATTACCAATTTTCTTCCAAGATCCAAATAACTAATTGATATGCAAACAACTTCCAAAAATTCAATACAAAATCTATTATCAGTATTAATGAAAGGCCAACTTCCAAGCTTGTTTGACTAAACAATTAATAGGTCTTTAGATCCAATAAATTCCCGGATCCTTCCCGGCCCCGGTATTAATTCGGGCACGTTATACCAGGCGCCCAGATTTCGCAAGGAGGCGTCTTACCCGCGGGCGAGTTCCATTTCACGAGCGAGCAACTGCAATCCCCAGATTCGTGGAGAAATTGGCGACACATCGAGATTGCGATAGCGACCGCCGAATCGGAGGGCTTTCTGAAATCGTGTTTCAAAATAGAACGAAGTAAATACATTCGGTTTTTAAATCATAAAATAAATTGCAAATAGTACATACCTACTTGGTGAAAAATGTTGCAGAATGCGTGGCTCTTTAACAATGTAGTTAAATAAGTTAATTTTTATGATATCATAATACGAAATATCATAGAAATCCAATATATCTATTGGATATGAATGAAAAATATACATATTATTATGTCATGCCACACCACCAGAGACAACATCACCACTTGCCTCGATCCCTGCATAAATAATAATACGTTTTTTTATCATCCCTTAATTTATATTTTTTTTTAGTATTTGTTGTTGTAGCGGTAACGGAAATAAATGATTTGTTATAAATTTCAGCTTTCTAGCTGTCACGGTTTTTGATATACAGGTTGTTGACAGACAGACGGACGGACGGAAACACAGACAACGGAGGCTTAGTAATCAGGTTTTCACCTTTTAGGTACGGAATCCTAAAAACTTGTGCGATTATTTTATCATTGTTTAAATCGGTGGAATGAAATTGGGTTTTAAAAATAAATATTTCCTTCCGATGGCCACCACAAACTTTGTCAATAATCACCAGGGCCTCATAAGTTAGGAGGATCGAAGTTATCAGCGTAATTTATCGGTTTTCATCCCAGTAGCGCGTCGCAGTGCGGGCGCGCGTTTAGACTTTCAGACAATCGACCATTTGGCGGCGCTATGCCGATATCGGGCGCATTTATTTCGTTAAGATATTCCTTTATCTCGAGGCGCCCGTTTTGAAGCGATTCATCCGCCGATAAAATCATCCGAGCTCTTTCCACCGCTTTACATAACGTTAAGGGACTACTTACATTTGTAAGTAGGTACTCGAGGGGAGTATATTTTTATCGACGATTCATGTGATATCTGTAACACGTTAAGATAAAGTTCATTTTAAAATTACCCTTATGTAAGCTACTCTTTATAAACGGAAAATTTCAGCCACCAATTGCTGAATTTAAAAACTAAAATAAAATGCGTTAACTGAACGTTATCTAAAACAAATTCGCGGCCTCCATCCGACCGTCCGACTAGTGTTAAATTCTCCAATCAAGCGACGTGATCTCTCGCAGTTAATCCGTTCATTGCGGATCGAACGGACGCAATTAGGATTCCGAAACGCAATGGTTATTAAATACGGCCAAGAGGTGAGTTAATCGCTTACAGGACCCAATTTTCCCTGGAAATCTTATTTAAAATAATCTGCATATAAATCTTTCTCCATATGACTTGTCATCTTTCTAAAAACATGTTGACTTTATTGCACATATGTATGTAAGGTTTACTAAAACTTTTACAAATCAGAAATACAAGCAAAAAATTTCTTGGTAAGACATGATGAAGAAATTTCAAATATCCTTGACAACATTTATTTAAAGCAACATAGGTATCTCATGTTAAAATCCCTAAATCATCACTATCCTGGTTGCGTCTACTCTGTGGAAATTGTTGAAGAAGTAATTGAGATTGAAAGCAATGCCCCCCCCCCCCCCCCCCCCCCCGGCCTCTTATGATAATGATATTGTATAAATACACATTTGAGTTGTCTGAATATGAAAGTTTCTTCACAATATTTTCCTCTACTTCAAAGTAAAAATTCAAATCTCCCAAACTATAATATTCGACATTGAGTTAACATGCAGTTGTATCGACTGTAACAAACTTTCCCGTGACACGTGCTACGGCATCTTCGGAAGACGGCGCGGGCGCTGCGATCGTGTCTCGCGAACAACGCTTAAGGCTTCGTTCACACGGCATTGTCCTGCACGTTTTTTTCGTATTCGTTTTTTAACGTACAATCACCCGGGTTTTCACACGGTAAATTTTCATTCGTGTAAAAGACGAATAGCCGCAGTCTTCACACAGTTGTCACAGTGAGTAGACGTCACTGATGGATCCACGCGTGGTTGTACTTTTATAAAACAGGATTTTGTTCCACTAAAGAAATTAATAATTCGTTGTTTATAGAAGATTCCTCAACCATTTTGAATATCTAACATAAAATACGTGCCACCGTCCAAAAGACGGTCAGGTACTAAACGATTCTTCGGTTGCTATTTGATAAAAAACGTATGACGTCGTGCCGTGTGAAGGTGACAAACCAATACCATGTGCCACTGCGAACCGAATACGTCAAAGTTCATTCGATTTGCTTGACAAGTCCGTTGAGTATGCGTTTAAACGTATAAGCGGTACACGTTTTTTTGCAGTACAATCGACGTGTGAATGGATCTATGTACATTGTATGGTCACTATTTATACGTTAAGGCGTATACTGCAAAAAATCGTGCAGGACAATGCCGTGTGAACGAAGCCTAACTTCGCAAACATTTCCGAAACATGGAAGGAAATTTCTGGAACTACTCGTAAAACAGGCGTGTGATTCCCAGCACTTTAGAATGAGACCCCATCATATCTTTCCCGTGGATGTCAAAAGTGGAAATAAGGTAGTAGGGTAGTAAGTACATTAGATAAAAGCTATCCTTACAGCACTTATATTTATCACAATAAATAACTCAAGATAATTTTCTTTATAATTAAGAATTCCGTTTTATTTTAATGGGTACATTTAATAATTCAGCCTATACTAATCGACATGACAGGATGTTCAGCCTGGGCCAGAAATCATAAGCAAATCTCAAGAGCTACAATTACTTGTATAACTGAATGATGAAATTTATATTACAAAGAGCGAAGCACTAGAAAATAATTATATAGTCTTTCTACAAAAGTCAGTTCCACGCAATTTATCTCCGCGGCGCGAGCAAACTAGCAAAAATTGCAACAACCCGACGCGAAGTTTGCCGGCAACACGCTTCAACTTCCACATTCACCTCGTTCTTTAACTACTCCAAGTTCCACTGCTCAGTCACATTGCCGTACAGCGAAGCATACGGCTCACCTGATGGTACAAACTTATTTATATTATCTTACCCTCTTCAAGAAAGATAATGTTAGACCTTATCTTTTACTCCTGGCGTAGTACTTGGTGGCTTAATCTCTTTGAAGAGACCATAAGTGACCCTATGATTAGACCTGGATGTAGGTTTTTTATTTATATTTATTTATGTACACAAAATTTAATACAATTTTAATTCTCCAGTAAGTATGTTTGTAAAAAATGAAAAGTTTGTTCATTTTCTTGGAATCTATTAACTCTTATCGAGATGATCTTTTTTTATTTACGTCAGTCAGGTAAGGTTTCAGTGGTAAGGTATTTTTGATAAAGGCTCCTTTTGCCACGAATGACTGATTTTTGGATGAAATGCTCACGTATGCAATAAAATATTTATTTCAAAAGAATTAAATTATTTATTATTTCAAAATAATTCGTTATAAATTCTAAGCTATATTTCTTTTTCTGACTTCACAATGTCTTTTTACGAAATTTCAAGTGAAAGAAAAACTAAATTGACAAAAAGAAGATAATTATTTTTGTCGTTTTAACATAATTTTTCCCCTCAATTACATTTAATTTGTCAGCAGGCGGAATAAACGGTATGTTAATCAAATTCTTGTTTTTGTTCGGACAACTTTAGCTTGGCCTAATTTGAGAGCCCGCATCCTAAGTAAACTCGGTTCCCTGAAAATATATCTCCTGCGATCTCATGGGAGCTTGGTATGAAGCCAGCAATTGGGATGAAATTATTCAGAGCTGCGTTTGTGTAATTTACACATTCTATAAAAAAATCTCATTACGTACAGATCAGACAAAACTCACGTATAAAAAGAAAATTAAATGTTTTGATAAATTTTTCAGCCTCGCCGTCAATGGAAGGAAAGCTACATAAATGTCAGAATTGTTACAAGTAGAAATACTAGGATTAGAAATATAGTGTCAACATATTGCATGTATCTTATACCTAAATAGGTAGATAACCCTAATCACCTAACATTAGTAGGATCACAATAAGACGAAGTAGGCAGGGCTCTTATATCTTCAGATAATTCGGAGATTTGCTCGAAGATTAATAACCCACTTTACTCTTCAAAGATCCAGAGAATAAATCCAGCAAATATATATATTTTTAAACTTTTTTCAACCTTTGTAATTGTCTGAAGCTCAGTCATTTCATGATAAACGGATATAAACGGACGGTGGATATAAAGTCTTGCAAATATTGACTACCTTTACCCTTAGAAGAAGACCCGTAGGGATCAAGTAATGTGTAGGTTTCTTGTAAATGCTGTTTTTTTTTAATTTCTTAAGTTGGAATTGCTGTCTACCAAACGATTAAAAACTTTGGCATATCTTTACACAACATGTCTTCATGGCCAAATATTGGACTTCTAAGCTTTGAAACATCGATAATAAGAGAATTTAAGCTAACTTCATAACATTCAAATCACGAAGTCAATCTCATCCTCACTTAATTTTATGTAATTTTTTTAACACGAAGATACAAACAAAAAGACCACATGAAATTCACGGCACTCACACCGAAAGTAAAGTAAAAAATAAGATATTGGATAACAAATAACAGGAATCCAGAATAACCGAGGAGATACAAAGGGAAGCAAACAATAGTAATGATAGCAATTTGCAGGACGTCGTATGAGACGCCGTGACAATCATACGCGATTTATTGAGTGACACAAGTGCTTACGACCTCTATATTGTGTAGAGTTCCATCAATTTAGTAGGATAATAGGCCGAGTTAGAAATACAAAATCTTCTTTTTCTTTCTTATAGCTTGAATAAGTAGGTAGGTAAGTAGATTTATTATTATGAATTCAGCTACAGGAGTAAATGTATTTAAATTAAGTTGCTTTATTTCTTCTTGTGATTTTAAAAAGGTCTTTGATAACATTAGGTTTGAAACGAATAGTAATCGATTTGATTTTTTTTATTAATAAAATTATAATATGTATGTTGTTTCTTGATTAAAAATAAGCGAAATTTCAAAAAATTGTTTCAGTAGATAACGCTTGTAGAGACCACAAACAAACAAGCTTATTTTAGTTTTTTTATTATAAGTTCCGAGTTAGTTGACATAATAGTCTGGTCAAATACTAAAATTATTATTCTACAGATTCATAAATAAAAATACCAAGAATACATAATTTATGAAACAATACACCAATCCAAACAATATCTGCCTGATGTTATTTCGCTGATTCATTGTACTTATTCAATATAATAATGTAAATAGTATAACATTATCCTATTTGAAAATAACGTATAGAGAGAAAACGGGGAAATAGGTATTGTTAACATGGTTATTTATCATTTTGTAATTTATCACATGTAAAGAGATTGAATCTGAATTTGAAATGTCAGTGTCAACAAATTGTTATCGGTGTTGCCAATTTAATAAAACGTGAGTCTCATAAAATTGTGCTGTCGGATGGACTCATCCTACCATCAAACCATATTGCCCGACATGGTCTAATTCCGACCATCAAACCATATTACCCGACTTGGTGGAACGAACGATGGAATGATTAAGCTGGCAACACTGTTGATTGAAATGGATTGAATGTAAGACCGTTATTATAAAAACCACATCAGAGTGTGGCTCGGATCATTCTGGTATCAACTGTCTACGAATAAAGGTGTAAATCATTGTGGACATTTTATTTTTAATATATCAGAAGCGGTCGTTTTAACTGCGAATAGCAGTTTTTATTTCCACGCAAACATGAGTGAAAACCGAAGGCATCTTGAACAATCAAGTGATGAAGAATTGGATCCTGATCCTGAGTTGCAGCCGCCTAAAACAAAAAAGCAGCGGCAGACAAAAAATCCTAAACGACAAACCAACAACGAGCGTTTAGAACGTTTGGAGCGAATGTTGGAACAGCTTATTACCAATCAAGCATCTGCAGTTGCGGGCGTGTCGCAGCAGCCGGGTGAAAAAGAACCATCTACATCTCAACAGAAGTCTTCATCACACGAAGGCACTGATGTGGCAGGTACGTCAAATATATGTACAAGTGATAAAAATCAACCTGTCAATTGCCCGATACCAACAACTGCTACATTATGTACAGTTAATGAAAGTTTTAATACCGCACAAATAGTTAGTCCAGTTGGTAACAAAGATATTCTTAATTGTTCAACATCTTCAAACACTTTTTCTCCCAATGTGACCCCCCTTTCATCAACACATTTTCCGTTTACTGGAAATAATTTGAGGTTTCTTTCTAAACCTGAAAATGTGCCTAAATTTGATGGCGACACTAATACCACACCTGTTCATATATGGTTACATCGGCTGGAGGCGCTGGCAAAGATCTACGGATGGGACGAAAGGACGCTCACCTACCACATGACTGCCAGCTTTACGGGCAACGCACTTCTGTGGTTCAACAATCAACGCGATATCGACATGCCGTGGGAAGAGTGGAAGAAGCGTCTCGCCGAGTACTTCCCTGCAGGCCGAGGACTTGCTGCGAAGCTGCATGACTTCGTGACTGTGGTAAAGCGAAAGGATGAGAAGGTAATGGAATTTTATTATAGAAAGCTAGGTCAAGGAAAATCTTGCGAATTGCCTGATCATTTAATTTGTGACGTCATTATTTTTACGCTTGATGATCCACTGTTAAAGGCGGGAGCTCGTGGCTCTGGCTGTAGGGATACCTGCTCATTGTTAAATTACCTAATTGATTCTACGGTAGACCCTCCCTTAGTTAAACCTTTAGAAAGCTCTAACGATAAAAGCTCTAACAAACAAATTAAATGCTATTCATGTGGCCGCCGCGGTCATTTATCTACGGATTGTAAGAACGGGATTCGCTGTGGTACTTGTAATAAACGCGGTCATAATACTGAAGATTGTAGGGTAGGAAAAAAATGTTCTCATTGCAATAAAATAGGTCATTTAAAAGAAGAATGCTATAGTTTAAAAAATAATAATACCTCTACTTCGAATGCTAGTTTAAAAACAGAATCTCGTGATAAAAAAACGAAATTGTTTAGCATTAGACCATGCGATGAAGGTGACGCAAATACCATAAAACAGCTATCGCTAATAGTACAGAGGTGTCGGCGTACATAGATCTTGGAAGCGCCTGTAACACTATAACACTTTCAGCCGCCAAAAAAATCGGTTTGAATTATAGAAGTCGTAGTAACACTAGCATTAAAGGTTATGGTGGACAAATAATAACACCCGAAGGGGAAAGCTCACTTAAACTTAGCATTGACGGTGTCTGTGCCAACACTTCCGTATTGATTGTACGCGATGACCTACAAGAAACTGACATGATTGTAGGGCGCGCTTTTTCAGAACTACCCGGTATTTGTTTGAATAAAACATCAAAATCTTTACTGTTTTCCCGAGATAGTGAAAATAATCTAATGACAGAACTACCTTTTTCTACTGAGGATAAAATAAGTTATTTGTCTAAAATTGAACTTAAGTTACCAATTGATACAGAGCTTGTTCAAGGCTTAAATAGAATAGTTATATATACGGAAGATGCCGACACAGATACGGTCCATATCAATCATTCGGAACACAGGTCACCTTGTAGGGAGATAAATATACCTGAACAAACCATAGAATTGTGCAATAATATGGGCAATATGAACATATTTAGCTTACAATCTCAAACATTAACACTTTATTCTACTTATTGTATCGCACGCGCCCAAGTTATATCCAAAGACAAATTTGATATTGACACTGATGCCCAAGGTGGGGACCGTGTCCGTCTAGAACAACTTTTAGATCGTTACAATCATATATTCGATGATAATGATATATTTACGGTAGGAGAATGTGAAATAGAAATGAAAATAGAATTAACCACCGATATGTCCATATACAGCCGTCCCTATAGAATGTCTCAAAAAGAGCAAGAAATCACCCGCGGCATAGTACAAGATTTACTCGATAAAGACATAATTGAGCCTAGTAATTCTCCATACTCTAGTCCGGTTATACTTGTCCCAAAAAAATCTGGGGAATACAGAATGTGTATTGATTATCGTCAACTTAATAAATGCACAAAAAGAGATCGCTACCCTTTACCCATTATCCAAGATCAATTAGATAGACTAAATTCTAATAAATTATTTAGTAAACTTGATTTAGCTGCTTCGTACCACCAAATTAAAATGCATATTGACAGTAGAAAATATACGGCATTTGTAACGCCGTTTGGTCAATTTCAATATAAAAGAATGCCATTTGGTTTGGCCAACGCTCCATCTGTGTTTCAACGGGCAATAAATTTAATGTTGGGTAATTTGAGATTTCAGTATGCAACTGCCTATATAGATGATATTTTATTATTTTCGAAATCTGTTTCGGATTCATTTCTTCATTTAGAAACGATTTTAGAAATAATTAGTAATTCTGGTTTGATATTACGACGGAAAAAGTGCTCATTCTTGAAAAATAATATTGAATATTTAGGTCACAATATATCTGATGGCGAAATTCGACCTTCATCCGATAAGGTAAAAGCTCTTACCGCTTTCAAACAGCCCAGTGATGTGCATGACTTAAGACGGTTTATAGGGCTAGCTAGTTATTTCAGAAAATTTGTTAAGAGTTTCGCAAATAGGATTCGACCACTATCAATGTTACTTAAAAAAGACTGTCAGTGGCAGTGGGGTGACGAACAACAGAAATCCTTCGAAGATATCAAAAACGCTTTATCATCAGAGCCTGTTCTCGCTATTTATAATCCTGAGTTCGAAACCCAGCTGCACACAGACGCTTCAAGTCATGGCATTGGTGGAATTTTATTTCAGAAACAATCAGACGGAAATTTGAAACCAATCGCTTATTTTAGTAAGCAAACTACAAGTACAGAACAAAATTATCATTCTTATGAATTAGAGGCAATGGCAGTGGTACTAAGTATAAACAAATTTCGTGTCTATCTACTAGGACGCCCTTTTATAGTTTTTACCGATTGTCAAGCTCTAAGCACTACATGGACAAAAAAAGACCTTCTACCTAGGATAGCACGTTGGTGGTTAGATTTACAAAGTTATGATTTTACAGTACAATATAGACCCGGCGAGCGAATGCAACACGCAGACGCGCTTAGCCGATGTGCACTCCCATTACAGCATATTACTCAGGAAAACTGGGTCGTTGCAGTGCAACATGAAGACCCTAAATTACAAAATATAATTGCAAATATTAAAAACCCTGAATTTAGTAAACTATTTATAATAAAAGATAATATTTTATACAAAATGGTCAATAATGAGCTCAAAATTGTAGTCCCAAAGTCGGTGCGGTGGAGAGTCACAAAAATTTTTCATGATGATAACGGTCACATGTGCGAGGATAAGGTAATCGAGCTAATACAAAGACAATATTGGTTCGAAAAACTAAGAAGGTTTGTCTCAAAATATATCAAGGGCTGTATTTCGTGTCAGTTTGTTAAAAAACCTACTGGTAGGCAACGCGGTTTGCTACACCCAATTGAGAAAGGTAACACGCCATGGCATACATGGCACTTGGACCATCTTGGTCCATTTTGTCTATCCACTAATGGAAATTCGTACTTGTTAGTAGTTATAGATGCGTTTAGTAAATTTGTCTGGTTACAACCAGTACCTAAAGCTAATACTGAACATGTCATATCAACTATGAATTTTCTGTTCCGTGTGTTTGGTTTACCAACTAGAGTAATTTCTGATAGAGGTAAGGCATTCACCAGTAATGATTTTGAACAATTTTGTAATCAAAAACAAATTCAACACATTCTAAACGCCGTTGCTTGTCCACGTGCAAATGGACAGGTTGAAAGGTCAAATCGCACAATTTTACAATCGTTAATGGCTTATACTGGGGATAATGACAGTGATTGGGAAAATTTCATACCACAGGTTGAAAAAGGTATCAATACTTCTTACAACAGTACCACAAAGAAATGTCCATATGAATTATTATACGGATTCAAACCACGATTTGAAATCGATTTACACAGTAATGAGCAATCCATCCCTAACTTAGTCCAGCTACGAGCTCAAGCTCAACAAAATACTGCAAATATTGCCGCTAAAGCTAAAGACAGATACGATAAACATAAAATTGATAGTATTAAATATAAATTAGGTGATTTAGTGCAAGTTCAAAGACGAATTATTAAAAAAGGCTTGACGAGTGGAAAGCTAGTAGATAAATATGCAGGACCGTACAAAGTAATTAAAATATATGACAATGACAGATATAGGGTTACGTCTTTGAACCGGCGAGGTAGAAAATATAACAATGTAATAGCTGCGGATAAAATGAAACCTTTTTATGTACAATCGGTCAGCAGCGATGAGGATTAAAATAATATATGTATGTAATCAAAAAAAAATAAAAAAATAATTAAGATAATACATGTATAATCATTTATAAATGTAAAATTTACTACTTTAATTTTCATTATTCTTATTTTATTAAGAACATATATTGTATTACATAATATTGGCAGAAATCTTAGTTACCCAATATAATAAAATATGTTATAACTTTTGTAATTAAAGGCTTTTGCATTATTATAGTATTAATAATAAACGGGTGTGTCCCAATAATAAACGGGTGTGTCCCAATAATAAACGGGTGTGTCCCAATAATAAACGGGTGTGTCCCAATAATAAACGGGTGTGTCCCAATAATGAACAATGGGTGTCCCAATAACAAACAACGGCTCTGTTCCCAAAATAACAGGGAGTGTACCCATAAAAGCAACTGGTACAATTACGTACAAAAATTGTAATTAGCTTTGGATTATATTGAGTCGCTTAAAAACAAAAAAAAAAAAAGAAACATTCAAAGCTTGTTTCACCAGTTCATATAAGTATTCAAATATAAGTGTCCCTTGTATAAAGATTTTAACCTTTTTATAAATCGTAGCGCGGCATCAAGTCAATGTGACAGTGACAGCATTCATAGTTCCACATATTACGCACAGAAATTGTAACGCGGAAAAATTTAAACTTCGTGTACATTTGTATACAAAATACATATACATATATTACTACAATTTAAGGATGTTTTCTAAACACATATATTTTTTTTTTCTTCTATTTGTTTACTTTATATTATGTTGTAACTTTAATTTTAGCATACTCATTTGTGTTTTTACTAAGTACCTACATTACGGGGACGTAACAATGTCAGAAAAGGCCGAACGCATCATGTTCAAGTTTATTTAATAAATGTTTTGGAAGGTTCACGTTGTTCGACCAATTTTCTCTATAATTAATGTTGTGAAATAGGTACCACTGTTATCTATAATGGAGTCATTACGAGGTCGTAATAAGATATCAGGAAAGGCCGATTGTTAACATGGTTATTTATCATTTTGTAATTTATCACATGTAAAGAGATTGAATCTGAATTTGAAATGTCAGTGTCAACAAATTGTTATCGGTGTTGCCAATTTAATAAAACGTGAGTCTCATAAAATTGTGCTGTCGGATGGACTCATCCTACCATCAAACCATATTGCCCGACATGGTCTAATTCCGACCATCAAACCATATTACCCGACTTGGTGGAACGAACGATGGAATGATTAAGCTGGCAACACTGTTGATTGAAATGGATTGAATGTAAGACCGTTATTATAAAAACCACATCAGAGTGTGGCTCGGATCATTCTGGTATCAACTGTCTACGAATAAAGGTGTAAATCATTGTGGACATTTTATTTTTAATAGTATTTATTTATGCAAAACATACTTTTGCTTTCTTTTACTGTTCATTGGGTTTTCTCTTTCAGACATAGATGCTTTACTGATATTTTGTTAAATAATTTATGACTTCTGTAGGAAAATCCCAATAAAAAGAAGTAGTTCCCAAAAGCCTAAATTTATTTCGTCTTGAATCCTGATTGTGAAATTGTTTATGCACTTAGTCGACTTTTACGACATCCACAGGAAAAAAAATGGTGTGGTCCATCTTTCGCGACATGTGACGTTTTACAAAGACGACGTAAAGAATATTATATTGTGGCTTAAATTTCTGCTTATTACTGCTTAATTATTGGACCAATTTTGTTGAAATTAGATGAGGCAACACGATCGAAGCCGCGAACGTAAGCTAGTCTGATAATATAAATCACGTGTAAGTAAGCTAGTAATTACGTTAGGATTTATATACATCCAGACTAAATACACGCCACAAACCGGGGCGAGCTTCCCGGGGACTACAAAGACATTAGTACAGCGTACTTAGGCTAAAGTTGCGGTCACACCGAGCTAGTTTTGAAGACCTTTGGCTTTGCGCTAATACGAGTGATGTGCGCATACTAAAGTGAGCGTTTAAAGGGCTACCGTAAGAAAGTTTGTTGTTGATAAATGAAGCGTGTCATCAAATCTTGCTATGACTGTTGAGATGCACTCGGGTATACCCATTTTTAAGGACACATAAAAAAATTTCATTTCAAGGTTTTCGCAAAATATCATATCAATTAAATACAACTTCCCGTTCCCGTAGGAATTTATACATAAAAGAAACCTCTGTTACTCCTGAAGGTTTTGTCTCTCTCAGTGCCAAATACCATCAATATTGATTCAGTATTTTTAAGATTTACACTGTTTTACATTACAGTTCTTCAAATGTTCTACAACGCAATGTGACCGAAACTTAATCAAATAACGTACTTAGATTAAGGATCGGGAATTGTCTTGTAATGCGTTGGGACCTCACGACTCATTAAATTTGAATAGCGAACGCTATATCGGAGTCCTGCCCTTAAGAGAGCTATTCAAAACTCCTCATATCCTTACATACATACATTACTATTGGCTCTATCTATCCCATAAGGCATAGAGATGTGTAGTTGCTTTTAAAGTTGGCAAACTTAACTAGGTATTTCGAAGTAAAAACAATTTTTGATTAATTTCCAAAAATTTGATGATTTGTTTAAATTAAAATTAAACAATTCTTTTCATCTTTACCACACAAGGCACTAAGTAATTTTCAACTGTTTTAGTATCAATCTGCAAATAATAATGTTTATCAGCACATTTGCATCTAATAAATTTGGTAAAATACGCCCCCACGCAAAAGAATATAAAAATTTAATTTCCCCAAATATATCCTGTGAGGAAAACAAATTTGGGAAAAAATATTTCGCGCTACTTTTCCAAAGGTTTTATCGAATTTGCGTCAGTGTCGATGGGTGAAACCGAGGTTTCCGAATGGGAGCGGATCCTTCGCCCGGGGCGGGAATCGAATTTAGGACCCCGAGATACCCAAATTGATTTAGCTCTCACCCTTCCGCGCGAGGTTACACGAATTTCATAAAATTCAAGATTCCCTTTAGGAGTAGTGCAGATATCGAAAATACATGACATTATAAATATCCCCTAGGGGATTCGTGAGATGTTTTCTTTCGTTTACACGGATATTGAATAAAATCAATTTGATATTTATAGCTCCGTTTAAGAAAAGCGTCAAGATCGATTCGAGCGATCGAATCAAGGCCTGAGATTTCCCGCAAAACATAATGCGTATCTTTAAATTTAATGTAAATTAAATATTAAAATTTAAATGAAATATTTCACGAACTAGAAAAAATAAATTAAGATACACCGTTTTTTTCCTGCTCACAAATATTTGCATGATTGAAGAGCATTCCAACACGTACTCTAGCCAGCTAATGAGGCATTGCGAGTGCCACATTTACCGTGCATCCGACGGTATCTCCGAAGACACCACGATCCATTAATGTTTTTACGAGTTATTTAGCAGTTTACTGCCTCTCGTAGCCATCTGTTGCCGCAGATAAGGCGCCATATTTTATTTAATACTGTGTGAATTATGGGGGGAATATTAGCTTTATAATCTTAATACGGAAAGTGAGATTTTGTAGCAGTACCTCTTAGAATCTTTAGATGCTGAAGATTTCAGATGCAGAATGTAGAATTAAGAATTTTGAGCATATTGTGTTACCATCAATGGAGCACAGTTTTACTTCTTTAAAATGTTTTGTAAATTGGAACGTCTACTTACTTGATCGCAGATTCGCCCGCGCGAATTAAGCGCCATCTTTAAAAGAATGCCGATTTTTTGCAAGTCCCACGGGAAATATAGTTTTTACCGGAATGAAAAGTCCTATTGTAGGTGGTAGGTTTCTTATGTTAGTGTTGCGAATTTCGTAAATTTTTGTAGATAGTGCCTGAATTCGCGCGGAAAAAATTGCGGATAAAAGCTATATACATATATAATATATATATATATAATAAATATATATATATATATATATAAAATAAAGTCAATAAAGTCATGATATTTGATTGTAGATAAATTTACAAAAGTAATCCTAGAGACTAATCACTTAACATAGCGGAATGGAATAATGATTCGAATAGCTTAATTCAATGAGCGATGTCGATCCACTGATTCCAAACTGGCCGGGGCTAATAAGGCTCCAACCAAATTACCAGCCTACCTGTTGTTGGCCAGTTCGCCAATACTGCAAAACCAATATGTGAACAAAACCGATACGTAGGATATTTGAACAAAACCGATATGTGTACAATACGATACATACATACGTTATGTGTGCAAACTTGTGTATGAGCACTAACGTAATGAAGATAAAGTGATTGTTTTAGTTAAGATAAAATTATTATGAATTTTGAATTGCTTTTTTGCCATTTTTTAATCAAATGTTGGACTATTGATGAAAAAATGTCAATAATTGCTCATTTCTTAAAATACCTAGTTATTCCACCATTTCTTCTAAGCTAGCCGTTAAAATTGTAATGAAAGTGCTTGTAACTTAATTTTGTTAGCAGGTAATATTAGGCCTTTTGTAATAAAAAAAGAGAACCGCCTCCAAACGTTCAACCTCTTTTATAAAGTCGGTTTTTCTTCAAGTTTCTCTTAAGTCTAACAAATACCCTGAAAACCGCATCAAAATCGTTTCAGCAAAACGCGAGAATATCGCGGACCTACACATACAGGAAACTGAATTGAATGTACGAGTTATAATAGGAAAAAAGAAAATTGCGAACATACTCAAAAGAAAATGAAATAATTTAGAAACATAAAACAAGCGTGACATCTTTTATTTTCATGTTTGTGCAAAACAAAGAGATTTAATCAAATACATGCAACTCTGCATGGCACTCATACAAACCACACAAAACATATGAAAAGTCATAATTATGCCCTCGTTACTCTTGGCTCGAGTCGCGTACAATTTATAAAGAGAATGATCAGTTCCTCATAGCTCGCGTTGTTTCGCTCCCAAAAAATATAATGGTACAGTCACACTGTTTTAAGGTTGTAAATACAACATCAACTTATAGGGACGTACCTACTGATTTCTAAATTTATGGTTGCATGTACAATGTTTCATAATGGGATGAGCCCACCTTTTTATTATGTTTTATAATTATTTGTTGCTTTTTTAATAATACTCGTACATACAAAACAGAACAGAAAATAGAAAACAAAATAGATTTTTCACTTGCTGAAAGAAAGAAAATTAAATTTATCAAATTTTATTGTCTATATCGTTTCTCATCTTTGGTTACCTATTACCAACCTTCGAGTTTACCCTAAGGAGCTGAAATTTCATACCGTACTTTAGTGTCAAGTATTTTATATTTTGCAAACGAAAATGGTTAAATTATTCAATATTTTATTTCCGTTATTTTCATTTGAGTCACAACCTTTCATTTTAAATAAAATTAAGAATCTATGAAAGGAGAAAACGCGATTTAAGTGGCATCTGATGTCTCTGAAGATGATAGAAGCTCAATAACTTACTTCGAAAGAATGGAATAATAAGCCTAGTTATGCTACCTTAAAATAATCTTTTTTTTTTCCCTTTTTTTAATGCAATTTAATATTTGGGAAAATCAATTGGTCTTACAATATAGAACTAAAGCCTAGCCACAAGAGGAGCGCACTCGTTGAATTTTCTTTTAGTCTAGCTTCAAGTTATTCATACTCTAAATTCAGAGAAATGCCCCCATTGTGCGGTTGACTAGCAATAGAAGGCGATGTTCTTTTTGCTCACTTTTCAGCCTAACAAGTGGTTAGTTAGGCGAGTTCTCTATGAAATATACCCACATATTCCGAGAGAATATTTAGCTTTGAGATGTCTATTCTTTTATACATTGAAACCGTCTTTGTATTTTTGATACAAAATATTAAAACTTAACTTCCAGATAAAGGTATAACATATCTACATTTTTTAAAACCATATCGATTTATTGATGATTTTTATACTCGTACCTAAGTCTTGGAATCTAAGTACGCGCAGTACTTACCTACGTAACAAAAGCTAACAATATTGGTTGGTCACTTTAAAAGTATAACAAATTACAACTCATTACTTACTAGTGTTTTTTACCAGTAGTAGAATCACGTTCGATTATAGGTTGCCTACCTTAAAACATTTTTTCTGAAAATATCGCTTCTTGTATCAGTGTATCATTCGCCAAAAATTAACTTTAAAAATTAAGGACTCGGCAGCGACCGACAAAGCTTGGGGATGGAAAGTAATATCGGTTAATTAAAACTGTACTGTACAGATTTTTTATGCTCTAATTAAGCCGTTAAAGGAAAAAAGGTTTCGCTCTTTTAAAATTTAATTCATGACCTTCGGGAAACTTCGAAGACTTATAAATTGTTTTCTTTATTGATTGCGTCAGAGCGATGTTGATTTTGGTTGTTTGTAAGAGAAAGGTCAAGGATTGTAGGATAATGTTCGAGCCTCTCACGATTGCCACGTGTATCACATACCTAATTTTACGAGGGATGAGGGATATCGTGACCGAGAAGCAAGCAAACCATGACGCAAAAGTCGTCGAATACAAACCTCTTTTATGGCCGTCTTTACTTCTTAAAATATAGGCGGTCGTCAAATTATGGTCAGATTTTCCTAGTACCTATTTCATTAAAGAAAAAACATCGATTCTGCTTTCATTCCAAATGTGTAATGTGATTATCAAATGACCTACTAGGGCATCAGCACAGCATAGATAGCAAATTTCACGATCGACAAAATTAAACAGAAACGCGTATGGTAATTAATCCCCAATTTACGCACAACTAATCTGTAATTCTAATTTATTGATTTAAATTCAGCCCCCGGGACGAAGCTGTCAATGCTTGTTCAGCTAAAATTGAGATAATAGCTATTTCGATACGCGGCGAGCGCGCGCGGTAAATGATTCTACCAAAATATTTGACGCTTAATGTGTTTGTGGTATCACAAAATTTAGTTTTATCCGAAATCCGACATTGAATTTTCAAAATTTGAGAATGTTACATTTTGCTTGAAGAAAATATAGCGACATAAGTGAGGATTCTATTTTCGTTTGATATTTTTTAAAGAACATTATGAGATACGAAATTACGTGTCCTTTTTCCTATCCATGTGAGTAGAAAACTGACCATATAAATTGTCAGTAGCCGAGAGCCGACTTCCTATACAGCTGTATACCGCAGATGCATCGCCATTAATGCACGGCTGGTCTCCTCATTTGCATTCTTTATTCCGTCTCTGGGGAACGAAGCACGACGCCTTGTTTTATTTCCCGCTGCATACCATTAGCCTTTATCAGCGCAAGGTTTAATAATTTAATCCTTTGTGCAGGCGATAGAGTATTGATTATTTATAAAATTTATCAAAAGGTCATTTAATTTAGTAATTTTTAAACTATTTTACAAAACATATGTATACGTTAAGTCTTTATCCTTAAAGAGGTAGACAGCACTAGTGAAAGTAGCCCCACTTTTTTTCGAGATTCCTCTGAATTAATGATGGAATTGAGATTCAGATAAAGAAAGGTTGCTAGCACATCACCTATTTATTTACCTATACAACAGATTTATATTAAAAAAAAATACTACTACACGTTTCCGACTATCACTATTTTTCCATACTTCTTTCGCTTCAGCCACATTCATAACTCTTTTCACGCAATGGTTTAGTGAAGTCTTATTTTAAAAATTCTGTCTAAATAATTTGTAAATTTCGGAGAAAATGTCATATTTTATGAAAAGCAGCCTTGTAATCTTTGACAATCCGCCCCCGCGTTTGAAACAGGTAATTACGTCATCCGCCATTAGATAAGAATCGTTGAAATTTTTGCCGGCTTTACGACCGGCATATTTCATCCGGGCCGGACGACCGAGCTTAACGTGACTACGGGATTAACACTCCACTCATATATTGTCTCTTCAAAGCATTTACGAGCTAAGGAAGGCTTGTGTTGTCTCGAAAATAGATATAAAATAAAATAAATGTAATGGAAATAAAAATTACGGCAAATTTATCCAAATAATTCTATTAAAGTAAAAACTAGTGTCAGCAAATATTAATTCATACATACAATGTCAATAAATATTAAGACACAAATACCCACATTTTAACAAAATAGTTGAAGCAATGTCAGACTCGTCTGTTCGTGCGCTATTGGTTGCGTGGTGGGAGCAACATCCCCACCCTTCTTCTATAAATAGCTGCGCACGAACAGGCAAGCGACATTATTCGTTAGACTTTTGAGACGAGTGACTGCTCCGGATATAAAGGTATGGCTGTTATATTTTATTAGTTTTTTTTATTTGTGAAAATATTATTTGTGTCATTATTATTCTTTTAAAATGTTATAATTAATGGCTGAAATGGCTGAAATATTGATGGCTATCATTCTTTTTTCCCTTTTAATGTATTGTTGAAATATCGATGGCTTTTATCATGTTTATTATTTGCTACTGCCTTGAATCCTTATTGCAATAAAATATCCAAATTGTGGTTACTCAATATAATTATTTAATTCTATATGCATTTTATTTTTTTATCCCGGCCATCCCACATTTCAGAAGTGGGATAGTTCATGAAAATGCTTATATTTTTTTTTTTTTTTGTTTCATTAAATAATTATAAACTCTTCGCTGCTTTCTTTGCTGTTTTACAATTTCAAATGAGCAGGTAAGCTGCCTAATTGTTTTTGAGCGACTATTTTCAGATACAATGGATTTAACACTACAAAACGCTGGGGCCGGGAGCCCTATACTGCCCAGTCGCCAAGATCCGAGTTCACTGAACCCGAGGTCATCTTTCTTACTGACACCTGAAAGGGTGGAAAGCCGCCGTGACGATCGGTCGCGCAGCCGCCGCGACGGTCGGTCGCGCAGCCGCCGCGACGGTCGGTCGCGCAGCCGCCGCGACGGTCGGTCGCGCAGCCGCCGCGACGATCGGTCGCGCAGCCGCCGCGACGATCGATCGCGCAGCCGCCGCGACGATCGGTCGCGCAGCCGCCGCGACGATCGATCGCGCAACCGCCGCGACGAGCGCCCGAGCAGCCGCCGCGACGAGCGCCCGAGCAGCCGCCGCGACGAGCGCCCGAGCAGCCGCCGCGACGAGCGCCCGAGCAGCCGCCGCGACGAGCGCCCGAGCAGCCGCCGCGACGAGCGCCCGAGCAGCCGCCGCGACGAGCGCCCGAGCAGCCGCCGCGACGAGCGCCCGAGCAGCCGCCGCGACGAGCGCCCGAGCAGCCGCCGCGACGAGCGCCCGAGCAGCCGCCGCGACGAGCGCCCGAGCAGCCGCCGCGACGAGCGCTCGAGCAGCCGACGCGACGAGCGCTCGAGCAGCCGACGCGACGAGCGCCCGAGCAGCCGACACGAAGAACAAAATAATCGTGAGTCTTTTCACATTGATAACATCTCTCGAATAATTCAAGCCTTACAATCAGATTCATTAGATAAACTCGGCTCTATGCAAAATACAGTCCCAGAGTTTGATCCCGGCAGAAAGGAACAGACCATGACTATGTGGTTGCATAAAGTGAACGAATGCGCAAGTATTTATGGTTGGTCAGAAAGGAAAACAATACATTTCGCTTTACCTAAATTACGTGGCGTAGCACAAAGGTGGTATGAGGGTTTGTCGTCTGTCCTTTTCTCTTGGGCCGAGTGGCAGGTCAAACTTTGCTCCGCATTTCCGTCAGAGGAAAATTATGGTCAGATGCTTACTGATATGCTGGCAAAACGAGCTCGATATAATGATGGGCTAGAAGAGTATTATTATGACAAAATGGCACTTATAAATAGATGCGGTATCGTAGGAACTCGAGCCGTTGAGTGTATATTGCACGGTATTGATGACAGGTCGGTTAGGTTAGGCGCGGAAGCTGTCAAATTTGATGACCCGGATAAGTTACTGTCGTATTTACGTAACGTTAGAAATGTAAAACCATTAAATCCTAATGAGCGTAAATCCAAAATACCTTCTTTCAATTTAAATGAAAACCAATCGCGAACGAATGCGAGACAAATACGTTGTTTAAACTGTAGACAGGAAGGTCATTTGGCTGCTCAGTGTAAAAAAACCATTAAAAAAATGTGGCAAATGTGGCAAAATTGGACATGAAACAGATAACTGTTATTCCAAACTGCCAGTAGTCGCTGATAAAACTGTACTGAGAGTAATTAATTCTGAACCTAGGGTACCAACTGGTTTATTAGGATGCTCTTACAGTAATCAAAAATATTTCAAACAAGCACTCGTAAACGGTATACCTCTAAAGGCTTATATTGATTTTGGGAGCGAATGCTCTATAATTAAATATTGTGAGTTTTTGAACATTGGTTCACAGCTCTTTAAAGATAATCTTCCTAGTTTGCGAGGGTTCGGCAATTCGTCTGTCAGTCCATTAGGCAAATGTAACGTAGACATCACAATAGATAATATTTCAGCCAATGTGGATCTTTTAGTAGTCCCAGATAAAACGATGCACGTTCCCTTAATTATTGGTCAAACATTTACAGAGCAATCTCATATATCATTTAAAAAGACTAGTGATCATTTAGAAATTGCTGGGTTAGAGATAATAGATGAAATAAATCCAAAAATTGAACTTTTTTGTAAAACCGAAGTAGAAATAAGGGGATTAACTGTTGTTCAGATTTATAGTAATGACCCTAATTTTGAAGGTGAAATATTTGTCGAAGGAAGTCTACGGTATAAAGATTGTGTTCGTTACTCTGTTTCATCCGGATTATACTACATAAAAGATGGCCAGGGGCACGTTGTCGTCAGTTGCAAGCCCTCTGACAAGTTAATTTTGCCTAAAGATCTTTTACTCGCTCGCGGGAGAATCGCTCATGAGGAGTGTTATCAGTCTCGAATACTAAACATCGGTAATTCTTGGGATCGCAGTGTACAAACTATAGTAGAATCAGATTTAAACATTGACAGTGACCTTCATAATGATGATAAACGCCAACTCCTAACTTTACTAAATAAATATAGGGAATGCTTTGCATTCAACTTATCTGAATTACGTTGCACTACTGCTGGCGATATGAAAATAGAGCTGCACGATTCTCAACCAGTCGTTTATAGACCATATAGGCTTGCAATTAAAGAAAAGGAGAAAGTCAGGGACATGATTAACGAATTGTTAGACAATAATATTATAAGACCATCTACATCATCTTATGCTAGTCCTATAGTTCTTGTTAGAAAAAAAAATGGGGACTTCAGGCTTTGTATTGACTATAGAGCACTTAACAAAAAAACTGTTAAAGAAAATTACCCAATGCCCCTCATTGATGATCAGCTTGACATATTAGCCGGTAATAGGTATTATTCAACTTTAGATCTTACTTCTGGATACTATCAGGTGCCTATAAGAGAGGAGGACAAGCATAAAACAGCATTTGTAACCCCTGATGGACACTTTGAGTTTAATAGGATGCCATTTGGGCTTGCAAATGCACCAGCGACCTTTCAACGTTTGATGAACCAGATTTTAGGAGCTGCTCGACATGGAGAAGCATTAGCCTATCTAGACGATGTTATTATCCCATCAAAGTCTATTCCCGATGGTATGACTAGATTGCAATCAGTGTTGCGGTTATTCAAAAGTGCCGGTCTTACACTTAATCCCTCTAAATGCTTTTTCTTCAAACGTACCGTTGATTATTTAGGATTTGAAGTATCCGAAAACGGTATAAGTCCAGGCTCTAAAAAAATAGAAGCTGTAGAGCAGTTTCCTACCCCACAGAATCAGCATAATGTCCGTCAGTTTTTAGGTTTAGCTAGTTTCTTTCGCCGGTTTGTTCCAAAATTTTCGATCATTTCAAAACCACTTACTCATTTACTAAAGAAGGATGTCGTTTGGGTTTGGGGACCTGATCAAGAGACTGCATTTAAAACTTTGCAAAAGGCATTGTCTCAAAAACCCGTTTTAGCGTTATATAATCCCGAGGCTGAAACTGAAGTTCACACAGACGCTTGCAAGTTAGGTGTTGCAGGAATTCTTCTACAAAAGGATGAGAATAGAGCTCTCAAGCCTGTGGCCTACTTTAGCAGGCAAACTACTCCACAAGAGCAAAATTACTCTTCATACGACCTTGAAACACTGGCTGTAGTCTCGTCATTTCATAAATTTAGAGTTTACCTCATTGGTCTTGATTTTAAATTGGTCACGGATTGTAACTCACTAAAGTCTACTTTCCAAAAGAAAGACATGATCCCTCGTGTTGCAAGATGGTGGGAACAATTACAGGAGTATAATTTTAGTATTGAGTACAGGCCAGGCATCAGAATGTCTCATATCGATGCTTTAAGTCGCAATCCGGTTCCCAATTTAGAAGAATTACATGTTTTAGTCGTATCTGATGCAAACTGGCTGACGACTGTACAGAGCGTAGATGAAGAGACACAAAGAATTATAAAAATTCTAGAAAACCCCGAATTAAATGATTTAGTCGATGTAAAAACCAATTTTAAGCTCAAAGGTGACAAACTGTTCCGTATAACTGATAATGGTGATAGGTGGGTTGTGCCAAAGGGAGTACGCTGGCAAATTTTAAAACAGAATCATGATGATATTGGCCATTTCGGTTTTGAAAAAACATTAGAAAAAATTAAATCAAATTATTGGTTTCCTAAAATGCGCCGTTTCATAAAAAAATATGTAGATTCTTGTTTAGAATGTGCATACTCAAAATCAATTTCTGGAAAGAAGCCTGGTTACTTACATCCGATACCGAAAATAGCCACACCCTTTGACACAATCCATATAGACCATACCGGTCCCTTCGTACGAAGCGCAAAGGGGAATATGTACATTTTGGTAATCATTGACGCGTTTACGAGATATATTTATTTACAACCGGTAAAAAATACGAAAACACAATCAACTTTGAAAGTACTTCGTGAGTATTTCGGCATTTTCGGGGTCCCACGTAGAATAATTTCTGATAGGGGGACATCATTTACTAGTAACAATTTTAAGAAATACATTACTGAAAAGGGAGTAAAACATATTTTAAACGCTGTTGCTACTCCTAGAGCAAACGGACAGGTAGAACGATACAATAAAATCATTGTGGATTCCCTTACTGCTAAAACAGTTGGAAAACCCGAAAACAAATGGGATGACTACCTGTCCGATGTGCAATGGGGTATGAACAACACATTTAATAAAGGAATAAACCGAACACCGGCTGAGGCCTTGTTTGGTAAAAGGTTGGTAGGCGGCACGGAAAATAAAATTGTATCAGAATTAGAAGGGGATATAAGCAATAATAAAGATAAACAAGGTTTGGAAGAAATTAGAGATGAAATCAGTTCGCACATTACGGCTAATCAAGAAAAAGAAAAAGCTTATTTTGATAGGAAGCGTTGTGATCCAATTATATATAAAGTTGGTGATTTGGTTCGTGTAGAACGTCAAATCCCAGCTACGAGTCAGAGTAAGAAATTAGTTCCCAAATACCAAGGTCCATACCGCATTACTAAAGTCATTGGTAACGATCGGTATCATATAATAGACACACCTCTTACCAAAAGGGGCAATAGACATTATTCTTCAATAGTCGCCGTTGACAAGCTCAAACCTTGGTTAAATTTTAAAAGACCACACGATAGCGAAAACGAGTCGTCTAATGAATCCGATTAGTTATGGCATGTTATCAAATGTTTCAATATCCTAAAAAATACTAATAAGGACGGAAGGGTCCTATTTTAATTTCAGCAGGACGGAAGGGTCCTATTTTAATTTCAGCAGGACGGAAGGGTCCTATTTTAATTTCAGCAGGACGGAAGGGTCCTATTTTAATTTCAGCAGGACGGAAGGGTCCTATTTTAATTTAAGCAGGACGGAAGGGTCCTATTTTAATTTAAGCAGGACGGAAGGGTCCTATTTTAATTTAAGCAGGACGGAAGGGTCCTATTTTAATTTAAGCAGGACGGAAGGGTCCTATTTTAATTTAAGCAGGACGGAAGGGTCCTATTTTAATTTAAGCAGGACGGAAGGGTCCTTTTTATTTAAGCAGGACGGAAGGGTCCTAATTTAGTTTTATATAGACGTAATGGTCCTTATTTAATTTAAAGAATAGCATGAGGTCATGCTTATGTATCAGGAAGGCCGAAATGTCAGCAAATATTAATTCATACATACAATGTCAATAAATATTAAGACACAAATACCCACATTTTAACAAAATAGTTGAAGCAATGTCAGACTCGTCTGTTCGTGCGCTATTGGTTGCGTGGTGGGAGCAACATCCCCACCCTTCTTCTATAAATAGCTGCGCACGAACAGGCAAGCGACATTATTCGTTAGACTTTTGAGACGAGTGACTGCTCCGGATATAAAGGTATGGCTGTTATATTTTATTAGTTTTTTTTATTTGTGAAAATATTATTTGTGTCATTATTATTCTTTTAAAATGTTATAATTAATGGCTGAAATGGCTGAAATATTGATGGCTATCATTCTTTTTTCCCTTTTAATGTATTGTTGAAATATCGATGGCTTTTATCATGTTTATTATTTGCTACTGCCTTGAATCCTTATTGCAATAAAATATCCAAATTGTGGTTACTCAATATAATTATTTAATTCTATATGCATTTTATTTTTTTATCCCGGCCATCCCACACTAGGTTGAAAATGTTTAATAAAATAATCTTGTTGAATAGATTGGCAACAAGAGATAATCGATATCGTAAATATAAACGATGTACCTACTTTCACAAACAACGAATGAATTTATGCGACATGGCAATAATCAAGTATATATGTACATATGTATGTTAAGTTGTCATTTTGCTTAAGAAAACCTGGCAAAACATTGCAGAATTACACTTTTATAAGAAAAATGTCACAATATTTGACTAACTTTTGTACTGTTCATTTTATACCGGGCCAGAGATCGCACACATTTTATTGCCCGGATTAATTCGTCCGCAATGTTTATGCGATATGTACGCCTGATAAACAGACATTGTGAATACACTGGTTAATAACAAACAAACAAGAAATAGTATTGTAATTTTGAATAAGCAAATATACCTACTGTTATGTTATCTGTTTTAACCGTATTTAAAGGTTTTAATTTACAAACACTGATTTAAGAACATTCATTGGTATTAAAATATTCCCAAGCTTAGCGTTTAAAGAGATGGCTCTTTTTTACCTCTTTGGAAAATTGTTTTTAAAGCTTTTTTCTCCATGCTATGTGGATTTAATAAAAGTTGCGGGTATCGTTAGATTAACTGGATACCAGGGGCCGTGAAGCGGCGAGGCGGTGAAAATACGGCGATTCAATCACGGGGCCATTACGGCACACGTCGGGCCACCCTCCGGCGATCTGATCAGCATCAACCCCTGTCGCGAAATTGCGAACGTGGTGGTTCCTTACAAATATGCTTGCCTGGTACTTTTGTTGCATAATTTCGCCTTGCCATTGCGAAAACCGTGATCGGCACTTACCTGAAAATAGGAAAAAGAAGGTAAATAACATGTCAGAAGTAGGCTAACAAAGTAATAAGATTTAATTCAATTCTATCCATTTATTAATTGTATCCTTAATGTACAGAACAGGTCATCGTTAACAAAGAAAAGGAACAATTAAGGACCCTTAAAAGTTGATAATCGAATAGGAACCAATAAATTATTTTTGTCATTTTTACACACATATAGACAGACAGAGCAAACAGTCCCGAAAAAACTAAAAGGCCACGTTCAGCTGTAATTTTTCAACACAAAAAATATTTGAATAAAAACCATTACCGCTCACAACCAGTATTGTGAAATACCTAGCTACCTACGTCTAGCTCTACATAGTAAAGCCTCACACACAAAAAAGCAATTTTTGAGTGTCCCTAAAATAGTGGCGTATTTCCCAAATGCACTTGCTCGTCTGATGCACTACTAGGGTCGCAGAGTCACGTAACAGTACCGCAGTGCAGGCGGTGCAATGTTTCAGCGGTCGGTTTTATTATGTCATCCAGGTATAAACGCGGCGCTTTTAGTGCAAAAACTATGCAAAGAAGATTCAATTACACGTGTAAATGTTAGAATAAAAATGAATCTCGTCGATAATATTTTTTGAAACTGATTATATTGAGCATGCATTTTGCACACACATTAGGTTCATTTTAATCTGAACACCATGGCAGAGAAACGCCCAAGATTAATTTCAAGTAGCGAATAGGTCTAAAAATCCTATTTATATTTTCCCGCAAAGGCCGGGGAGCATGAATGCGAAGGGATCTTTTGACGGTCCGTTCGAGGAGATTACGTATTGAGGCCGGTTTTTATTACGTCTCCTTTGTAGGCCTTGATTACGCAGATTAATAAACGTCGGAACGGAACGCCTTTATTTTACGATGTTTAAATTAATAAGTCGAGGTTTACGAGTTTCGGAACGGTTCTTTTTTCATTCCGGTGGCGCCCTCTGGGTGTTTACGTTTTTTTTATTAAGGCGATATTGGCCCGCTGGGCAATTTGCCTGTCGCTCGCAGTTTCCCTGTTCGGTGGCGTGGTACCGCAGCGCATATTCGTTTAATTTTATTACACTGACACGTTTCATATAGATAAAACGTTTTTTGTTCATGTACGTCAGTAATGAACAAAAACTTTCATGACTCTGTTTCTAGGTAAAAATGATTACGAGATCAAACCGCTAAAAACGACTTAATAGAAAACAGCTATGTTTAATTCTCTCATGACAGAAGAATCGTCACTGAGGGTTATTTCAATTGTTTCCCGAAACAGTTGATGTCCGCAACTGCTTTTGTAACATTCCCCTCCCTTTCTAACCCCAACTTTGTTTTCCGTTTTTTCTTTATTGGGCTTTGTCCTGTAAGAATGTCACTGTGACGAGGGTTATCCGACGTGCTCTCTGCAATATTGCATGCAATCTCCTGTCGTTTCTGATTTCCTGGTATTCTGCTACACTGTGTGCTGTTATTCTCAATAAAAACTATTTAAAAGAGGGGTGCATACAATTAACGTAGAACCTGACTTCCAACTCTTGTGTAATCGTTACCTATTCGGATAGTGATCCCTATCCCTAGGGTCCTTGTTGCGATTGCATGCAATCTCCTCGTCATTGCTGATACACTGGTACATTGCTACGATTGATTTAGAAGTCAACCTTAAAAGTGAATTTAATTTATCTTAACTATAGAAGAAAAAAATCATTGTTCGACACAATTTTTGATGAAAATATGAAACCTCAGAGCCAAAAGCAGTAGACGTCGATGATTACTGCTCCTCCGCTGATTCAGTGATCAAATAAAATGTTAATCAATCAAACAAAAAAACCGCTCCACAAAACCTTGCCTCTGAATAAAACTCCATCCACCAAATAAAATATGGCGTATCCAATGAAAAAAGGTTATCGACTATTGTACACAGACAGACCATTTTCCACCACGAAGCCAGTTTATCACATTTACAAGCAACGTTGTAAGTCGCAATCACGGTCAGACTATATGTGAATCAAACAAAACTAAGGATAAAAAGTAAATTTGCATAGAGAGCCTACGACTTCAAAGGTACTAATTGATCTTACTCTTACTGTACCACACAAGAATTAAAAAAATAAAACAAAAGAAGGACGTCTAAGATGGTCTCTTTGAGGACTAACGACAAATCCTATCTAGTTGTAGACTGTTTATAAACGTAATTATGACATGGGACGCCAGCGTGTGCCGAAATTATATTAAAAGTCCTTCACAAATTCAGTTGCACGCTATATGTACCTACCTATCTACTATGTACCAGTAAGCACATGCTTCGAGTTAGCGGTCGTTGCGACAACAAAACTTATTTTATTAATAAATAGAATATAAAGAGTCGAAATAGTTTTAGATTAATATTTTTTTCTCTTGAACTCACATACCTACAGACTGTAAACCAGTACGTGATCTCCGAACAAAGGGCAACAAAACTCATCTTCTCATCTACATACTTCGGGGCGACCCGAATGAAGTGCGTAATACCGTCACATTCGGATTCTGTGCTGAAATATTTTAGAAATTACAAAAAAAAATACGTCTCTTGTTCTCTATAGTTGTCTACTCTTAACCAAGCACATGCTCTGCAAACAAAGGGCACGTTTTGTTTCGAGCTGGCCGACAAAACTTATCTAACTTCGTGGTGTCCCCGCCAGATGAGCATAATTCCGGCACATTCGGGGCCTGCGCGAGTTGACAACTTTTTTCAGCGAGACACCGCTGGCCGAAAACTACGTGGACCGATGACAATGTTTAAAAAAATACAATTGTTAACTATGCTGTTTCGTATACTAGCAATAAAATAATTACAGATAACCCTAATATATTCATAACAGCACAAAAATGAAATAACATTTAAAATTACGAATTGACTTGATTTCAATTCTTACTGGAATTTACATGAAGGATATATGTGTTAGAGAAACTGATAATGTTATTTGCTTTATTTATTCGTCCAGTAGGATACGTCACTTTTTTTCGTCGTTTCCCAGTTAGAAAGATTTTCAGTTTTAATTGGAACCATTGCGACTAGAGAAGATACTTGTATTGTGAACAAAAATGCATTTTTAGGTTCTTGGAAACCTAGTATGGATGGATAGCAGATGCAGATTCACCATTAAATAGATAAAGAATATATACTCATAATATAAACAAATTAAAAATAATTTTCCAGAAGCGTCTTCTCTAACGAGAAAATAATAAAATTAGGGCAAAAAAATTGAATAGGAAACTTCATAGCTTAATTAAACTTACACAAGACAAATATAACCTTCGGTGCAGTCAGAGCTGATGATAACAAGACTCGAAAGCCACGTAAAGCTGGTTAGCTCAGAGATTAAAAGATCCATTTGTGGTGCTTTTTGTACTTTTAAGTCCGCTTTAGTATTTTATTTAATACATGTATATTATATATATATGTATGTATATATGTGCCAAAGAGGCCATATTCCTGTGTACATATCTAATTAAAACAAATTAAACTTGGAAGACTACATAACTCAGTCTATTTTCATCGCTTAGTTTTTTCTCGGCGGTTTAATTTGTGGCGCTGAGAGCTAATGGGCATTCGTTTAACTGCACTTTTAACTCGATCCGCCGGATGAGCCGCGCCGCGGTTTCATCACGCTAAGTGAATTTGGGGTGCGAAATTTTTACTCGCGGAAAAAATTCGAAATACTGCGCAGTTTTTTAAATTACGTACATTTAGCGGTTGCCGGCTTCTAATTTGTATAGTCAACTGGCTTGCGGTATGTGTAAGTGAAATTGAATATATTTTTAATAAAAAAAAAATATTTGAATTTTCGCCTATAGTTTCAGGATAATGTGTCTTAAAGACAACCATTGAAACGAAAGGGGGGAAAGCAATGGCACACACTTTTTTAACACCAGCATGAAAATCTTGCACCTAATGAATCACTCTTAGTCGCCATTAACATTTACTTCATTAAAAAAGATTCGACGGATAAACAATATTTTCCCGTAAAAACAGGATAGCGTAATCAACCACCGTGACAAATCAAATTGGCAGCGAGCGACATTTCAATCTGGAAACGTATAAATTAATCCAGGACACTACGGGGACGACACAGAAAGCAGACTGACTTTGTTTCCATATTCACCACGTTCTCACTTCAGCAAAATGTAGTCAAAACACAAGAGCAGTGCGGGTCGAATAGGGAATGTTGAAAGGAATGTTGAGCGTGTAAATTCTTTTGCTTGTGTTGGAGGTACGAGCACGCAGACAATATTCGAACATAGCCTTAAATTGCCCTAAATTTTGCTACTGTATGACTTTTTGTAACTTCCATCTTCTACTCTTTCTCTTAACTTATAACATGCTATAATTGCAATGATCCGTCCTGTTATTTTCAAGGAGCATATAAAATTTTTACTTCCAATACTCGACCTAACATTCCGTGACTGCGGGGTTCTTTTGTCTGCATACATATACTTGCATACATATAATAACGTCTATCCCTTGCGGGGTAGACAGAGTCAAAAGTCTCGAAAAGATTGATAGGCTTAGTTCAGCTGTTTGGCTAAATGATAGAATTGAGATTTAATTAGTGACAGGTTGTTAGCCCATCGTCTACGAAAATCCCTAGTTTATATACCTAACCCTAAGTCACCTTTTACGACATCCATGGGAAAGATTGAGTGGTCCTATTCTTTTCCGATTGGTGCCGGGAACTACACTATGTTTACGATATCACAAATACCTGCACGATAATGCAGTTGAGCCGTGCCAGACCATAATCTAAGCCAATTTAAATTTCTCTAAAATGTATAATATGTACCTATGTACATAAACTACTCGCCGCTATCTCTGTGAACTTCTAATGCTTCATCCACAATCGTTAATTGTTTCATGGAATTTTGTCGATAAATAATAGTATTGACCCGAGGTTACACCAAAACGTCTTCACAATAATTTTTCATTTGTTCTAAATTTGTCTTTCCTACATTTTTCTTACGTTTCCTCCTAAACGTGGCGAATCGGGAACTGGGTAAATTTGGAATAAAAGACACAAGACATTGTGTAGTGTGGTGGCAGCCGCCTCCGCGGATCGGAAACAATTTCCGTCGGAACGGGACAGACGGCAGATCCGTCAACGCCGATGGTAAAAATAATCTGAACCCAGAAACGTTTGTTGCAAATACTTCGTTTTTAAATACTTCATTTGTAGTAGAGTTGTGTAATTTTGATTAATCTGCATGTTGGAGAATAATCTATATATATAAAAGCGAAAAACACTCACTTAGGAATCACGAAATCTCGAAATCTACTGAGCCAATAAAGATGAAATTTGGCAGGAAGGTAGATTTTAATTAGGAGGGATCCACTAAGAAAGGATTTTTGGAAATTCTATTCCTAAGAGGGTGAAATAGGGGTTGCAAGTTTGTATGAAACTTCGTCATTTTTAGTGTGGGTTACGCGGAAGAAGTCGCGGGCAACAGCTAGTATCAAATATAATTAAAGCTTTAAAAAAAAGAAATTCGATGTGTAAAATTTGTTTTATTGTGATGATGAATGATAATCACGTATATAAATATGAATCGTTGTCATTCTACTTTTGACTTTATAGCCGCAAAATGCTGGCCCAAAGTTATAAAAAAAGCAGGATTTATTATTCCGACAAACCAGCAGTAACAATCAAGTTTACAAATTATATGACTTAAGGTCCTATGTCCCCTAGCTGGAGCAGAGGGCATCCACAGTGCGTCGCCATCCCGCTCGGTCTTGAGCTTCGCGTTTTTAACATGATTTGATTTGATGAACAAATTATATGATGATGCTGAAAACTTTATAATGTGTAACTTCTGTCGCCACGATCTTTCTAGGAACTGATATATTTGTAACAGACGTCCCGCCTGTCATTATACGCTGTATTTATTGGCGCGGTTTCCTTCGACGAACAATTTCCAATATTCCTCACTACTCTTATTCGTGCTAACGGGGTGGGTACCGTGTCTAACCACATTCTAATGTTGGGTTTGTTTTGCAAAAAAACTTTTAATGGACGAGCGAAAAGAAAACGTGATAGCGGACAAATTCGTGCGTAAAAATAAGTTTCACATTGTTTTTAATGGATTCCGCAGTTTTTTTCGTCCGTCTTTTCCAGGACAAGTTAATTATTTTATTCTTGAAGTGTGTTGAAATAGAAATTGGTACAAAAGTGCTAATATGTTTTAGTTTACCTGCCCAGATATATTATAACAATTGGAGTGATGTTAAAAAGATAGAAGGAAGAAAAGCTTCCATACTGATTTTAACTTAGTGTGTTCTTTAAAGAAAAGAGAAAGGCTTATAAATTTGGGATTTCTTACATGTGACGCAACAGGCTAGCAAACTGCTCATCTGAATTTCAATTCCGTCCTTAAATCGCCAGTTTAAACATGACCAGCGACTATTAACTCTGTCTAAAACTCTGTTTGTGAAATAGATTAGTAAAATACCAATGACATGCTAGCACATCTGAGATCTATTGTAATTCTTATAATGGACCCAGTGAGAGGGACAGATAGTAAAAATGGACCAGGGTTGGCACGACTCTTTGTGAAAAAATATCTAAATCAATATTTTATTTAGAAACTAGGCCCTCGCAGGCACTTTTTCACGTCAACTTGAATGATGAGATGACTATTGCATATTGTTTCAAGCCTATTTCATTGTTACTGGAGTTGTTCTGCATATAATCGAAGGATTTTTTTAAATTAAAAATGCGTATTTGTACCTAATGTAAATTAAAAACAAAAAACATTTAATTAATAATTTATTCACGCTACATTTACATATTTGGTTACCTGGATGAGATTACATAATGCGATAAGGCTGCCTTTTGTGCATTATCTTAGCTTTACTATGGTATATACTCGTATATATATTTTTTTTTAAACCGTGAATATACATATTTTTTTTAAATAAAGACCTTTGCTTATATGTATTAATAAAAAAAATATCCAAACGAGCTGTAAAATATTTAAATTTGTCACGTGTACCCAGGATTCTTCCAAATTATTGCGATTTTTTTTAAAGCATGTATTTCTTTCTGCGACCCAGCCCTGTCTTCTACGCACGGGCATTACAGAGTGCCCCCATTTGTCTCCGGACGCCTTTTCATGCTAATTTAATTTGACCCGACATCGGACACTTTTACGCATTGTCCAAATCCGAGGAATTTCTAATGTTAATTTTACAGAAGAAAACGAAGAACAGCAAATTATTATACATTTACTTTGGCATATTAAGCGAAGGGTTTTCGTTATAAAATTCAACAAAATAGCGCTAATTATGTACGTCAAAGACACAATAAAAGTACTTGCTCCTCCTTGCTCCATAATGACTTTAACGTTTGATGTCCAAAACATTTGTCGATGACTGCCTGATCATTATTGTCGTTTTGTTGTCGGAAACGATTGATATCGATACTTAAGGGGAAAGAGGATTATATTCCGATTTTCAGTGAAATGAGTTAAATTGAAAAGTTGCGTGTTTACTGTTAAAGAAAACGTTTCAAAAATTATGCATTGTATTTGGTAAAGGCCAAAGATGGGGTCAAAAAGGTTCGTAAAATACAAACAACAAAAACTACTACAAAAAATCAGATTATTGGCGAAATTTAACAAGAGTTAACGCAGATTAATAAGTAATATTGTTTTATTATTTAACTTGGAAGGCAATATAATAAATAATGAATGAGACTAGATGGCAATGTATTGCATTATGAATTAGTGATTGATTTTTGCAATTTAAATTCAATAATTCAACAGAAAGAAAAAATGTTGGAAATAGTTTCTATAATTCAATTTTAGATCATGACTTTAAGCTTTACAGACAGACAAGTAAGCGAAAGAAGTACGAGTATACTGGAATCGTGACAAGTAGAAAGATGCAGCTTTGCCTACCCCCCGGGAAAGAGGCGGGATATTATGATTGTATAATGTGTGTACCATTCAACAAACAGGTGACGCTGTCTCACATACTGTAACATATAAAGCACAAACAAAGTTTTAAATATACTTAGTAAGAAGGAATCTTAAGTCAGCTTTTCAGCCCTAATCCAGGTCAGGGGGTGAGTAGGGAAACGGAATGACTAGGAGGGCCGCGGCTCCTCTAAACTCGACTCGATGGCTTTTCAAACTTTTCCAATTTTCCAAAAAATGTGATAAGTTTAGCAAATCCGCAAGGTTCATTCTGAGAGTTTATTTTGCTGGAATCAGCCTTTCTAATTTATTTTTAGACTCGCGTGAAGAATTGAAGCTTTAGCATCTCATTTGGAAATTTAAGACAGGTGCGTGGAATGGTCGTAAAGTGATTTGAGGGAACTAGAAAATTGTGTCCTTCAGACTTGTACTTTGTAATCGGGTATAATATTTTAGATTTTTGACTAATATAGGAACTTACTGTAGCCTTTATCGAACCTTGTTTGCCAACTAGGTAGTGCACAAATCAAGACTAGATGTAGATTAGATTTTAAGGCAACTGCCAGCTCAAGTTATCTGACAAATTCGGATTCATACAATTTTAACCTATGTATGATACAATTCCGATTCGCAAGACCAGAAAACATTATCTTAAATTTAAAATTAGATTTTATCATATATTATATACTTATTTTCTTTTTATAAAAAATCAAAGATAAAAAATAATAAAATAAAAAGATAATATATGTTGGATAAAAAAACAGTGAAATTCAGGGCCTCCTTATTTTTAAATGCATGCATACATATCACGTCTCAGGCCTAACCAAAAACGCCTTGTGCAAGAGGGAACCTCATTTTTAGAAGTCAGTAAAAAAATGGATAGTACTACACTACACTGCACGCAGACTCCAAGGGAATGTTCAATAAACTAGTGCCAACATTCGGCCGATATTGAATATTTCCGACACATTTCACCTGCGAGCCGTCCCGAGCACAATTACGACATAACAAAAGAATATATATGCATTTCCCGACGTGCATGTTAGTTGAGCATTCGAACATTCAGAGGCTGACTGGCAAATGTTATAGAAAAAACGTACGCCTCTCTGATTCGGAGCGAAATGGGAAATATTTTTGGGCTTTGTAGCTTGCGTGCCATAGCTGGAAGATCGTATTGTTTTCAGTTATTTTGTGACACGCTAGTTACGCTAGTAATGAAATTACTGTTTTAGTTAAGTGTAGCTGAAAAATCGTTTGACGTAAATAATATTCTTTACAAATGACGAGAAAATAGTGTGAAAATATTTTGATAGTGAAAACTCTGGACTAAACACAATTCCATCATTAGATCATCCAGGTGGACGTAGCTATTGACAACCTTTACATGACTGACGGGATAATTTTTAATTAACGGAAAACCTTTAAGAATCTTATCGGCGATACCAGAGAAGCATAACCACAAGACGGAAATCTTTTCACTACAACCATCATTACATTAGTCTCTCATATCGATAACGAGTACGAAGATAAAAAGGGGGACTGTCCCCATAAAGGCTTATCGGAATTGGCCGAATAGTCCCGGATCCAGGGCGCTTCCATTACAGGATTACAGGGATAATGGTCTTTAATACGGGCCGGTTTGTTCTGGATGGATCCTCTTTGATAGAAGGTAATACGCTTAAATCAAAAATTCAATAAATCAATCATTAAAAAAAAAATCATTTCACTTTTTCTAAAACAGTAAGAACTAAAAGAAGAAAAAAAAACATCAGCTTTTCGTTGCCTGCCACGTACCTAATGGAGAAAGCTCTTATTTCAGTGTGCCAGAAATCTACGACTACTTCATTATTATTTTTCTAAATCTTAACTGACAACGACAACGCTAAACGCCCGCGGATTCAGCCGCGTAAAATGAAAATTGGGAAATCCTGTCTTAGAGCCACCTGGACCACATAAGTTACTTACAAACCAAATTTCAAAACTCTAGGCGCAGCGGTATAGGCCGTGCGTTGTCAGTCACTTATGAAAAGAGTTTTATTTATAAAGCTTAGATTTTTAGTCGTGGAACTAAAGAGAGCACACTTCCGATTTCACGGCGTAAAAACTATAGTATTAAGATTTTATGGCGTTCTGCCGAGACAGACAAGACTCCTCCATTTGGCGATCGATTGGATTCCAAATGTCTTTATTTCGGTTTTCGGACGCCCGATTAGTCGGTAAATACGGTCTTCTGTGATCGGATTATACGTTTACTTTCTCCCTAATAAATATTTTTTTCCACTCTTATGACCTATTAACACTTACTGACCTTATTAACAACTTAATGATCCTATTAACAGAAGTACCTTGGATCATCTTGGATCGAGGTTATGGCACTGGGTGAGTTAAATTGTTCCGATTTAAAATTTCCAGAACCCACAAGGAAACTCGGCTAATATCGCCAGTAACAAGTCACTACTGTTACTTTTAAATATAAATATACAAGGAAAGTTACAAGGAAGACACAAGCCACTGTAAAACAGAAACTGCGCGTAAGTGAAGTAATGCAATGGACTTCAAACGACTAATTACGGCGCGGGGCTTTGTCTTGTCTCCGGAGAAAATTAAAGCCTTCTTGTGGCTGGCGCAGACGCTCCTTTAGTTTTATGTGGCTCTAGTACAAATGAATTAGTATGTCAACTTGTGCTTTTGGTAACTGTGCTTTTAGTGGATGACAATAATGTTATTAAATTAATTAGTACAAGTAACATACTTCTAATAAGATAAGCCCCTTTTATAAATAAATATGTACTGAAATGATTTATTATCGTCATCCTCCGGCCCCCGTAGCGTGACACGCGCGACACCGACTCGTTTTTATCACGCGAAAAACTATCGTTGTCCCGTTTTACGTCAAAATAATAAGCGAGCGAGCGTGCCCTATGGGCGCTGGCATTTGTCTCGGACGCTTCTTATGTAGGAAGCAGCTAAAAGAGCGCTTATCAGTAATTCAGGAGTGGACAAGTAATACGAATCGATTCCCGTCTGACCGTCGTAGATTATCGCCGTTTAAAGTGAAACGGGAATCATGCCCAGATTGACTAGTGCTTATCTTTACTTTATCTGTACATGAGTAGGCAGGGAAGGTTCTAGTAGACAACACTTATTATTTATGGTTCAAACACATTTCTTTTTATCAAAACATCATAACTATAGAATTATTACAAATTTAGCAACGTTTCCGCACAGCGAACATTTGCGATGTTAAATCACACACGAAAATATTGGTTTACTTACATTGGGCAAACATTTGCGTGCTATCTCAGCGAACACTGCGGTTTATTTTGTTTACGTTATTCGGAAGTGGATTTAACATAGCACCTACGCTACACACTATATATGTATACTGACGGATATGGAACAGCCCAAGATAGGGATAAAATTAACATACATACGAGTATAAACAGAGTGATTCAGTCAAAGGAAGACATGAAAATATTGTTTTCCTATCTGAATGTTCAACCCGTTTGCCGGTCCGCCACGTCTGTAAAAGACAATATACCAATACGAGTGGGGTATCGATAATTTTAGTGAAATAGTTTGGGATTAGCAATAGATTAATTTTCAAAATAGGATAATTGTATGGTTATTGATTACACAGCTTTTAAATCGCAAGTGTAAAAGAAAAAGCGGATCAAACTACGCTACAGCATTTCACCGGACGTCAATTTACAGATGTTATGACAAAAAATATTCCACTGAAACTTTCGACACAAATATTGTTCTTCCCAAACGATAACTGAACCAGGAAAATCATAAAGAAAAATAATGACAAGCTAATATTACTAAAGTTATTTGTACATTTTATAATCGTATCGGGCCGATACCAGCCGGCACAATTAGAGCGAAAGACTTTCAAAAACAAACAAACGGAATGTGACGGCAATTACTTGTGCAAACGAGCTGTAGAGGGTAAGCGCTTCATTAAAATGCTCTTTCGATTGGTATCGACATAAGTTGTTTGATACTAGACACGGCACTAATTGTATTAACAAATAATTCGCAGCCACATATATAAGGGTGTAGCAGTTAATGGGTTAAGAAACAGACTAAGACTTGTTAAAATCATAGCACCCGGATAGACTTGGGTACTTAAGCAATATAGCTGCACATGGTTGTAGCCTTTTCATAAGACTGTTGGCTCTATGTACGACGTAAATTATAGATATGACTAGCTGTCCCGGCAAACGTTGTTTGGCCATATAAATATTTTAAAGTAATTTCTAGTAAAAAATGTTAAGTGGAAATTCCTTACCACTAAGGGGTATGAAAAATAGATGTTGGCAGATTCTCAGATCTACTCAATATGCTCTCAAAATTTCATGAAAATCAGCCAAGCCGTTTCGGATGAGTACGGGAACGAACATTGTGATACGAGAATTTAATATGTATATAAAAATAATTTAAAACGCCTAATATTACGGATAGATAATTCTACATCCTTTCTTTTGACAAGTCTATTTCTTCTAAGTCAGCGTTTGCCGGACGGACGAAATGTTTTTTTGAAAAACATGGCGATTTATTCAGCCGAGCAGAATCCCTTTTAATTCAATGAGCACATCGGTAGATTGTGTTTCTTCTGTATTTAAATCGATGGATTGTTTTATCTGTGAATTCAGTCTGGCGTACTAAAGAGGTGCGAGCGTACAAAAGGTTTATCATTATCATAACCGTACCATTTGTACCTTTTGATTGCTCAAGCCAAATAAGATTTATTCAACCGTTACAAATATGTATATATCCTTTGCTTTTACAATTGACCAAAGTACTTATTATATTTTCTTTAGTATATTTTTCTTAAGTAGTCACCTTTAAATAAAATTTTCATTAACTGTTTCCGTTGATTATACTTTTAGGCGACAGACAGCAACCTCTCAATTGCACCATTAAGCATTCCAGCTAAATGTGGCCTTAAGTCTTTTAGAAACTCTATCTACCTCGTAAGGTACCTATTTTCGTTAAGTCGTGATATATATTTTCGTTTGTGTCTTTTTGTAGCATATTAAGCTATTACTTTATTTATATAGATACTATATATTTTTTATAGTACTATATCTACATCTTTTCCAGGCTGTTCCTCGTAAGGGCAAAAGAGGTATGTACTTTTTTCGTACTTGTCGTAAACAAATTGTCTTTCCAACATATTGAGCTATATGTTGACTACATATACAAAGTAACGTTTGATTGATGAAGCCGAGACCACTGAAGCCAGAGATATCGACAGGCTTTCAATCAAACTCCTCGGATGTTTTTAGCTGAATAAAAGGTTTTATTCAGTTCTAGGTACAAGCCACACCACGATTTATAAGACATCTTAATATATAAAAGAAAGACTGATTGACTGACATATACACAACCCAAACGCGCTGGGTGTAGAGATTTAAAATTTAACTTTAGGTGTTCCTTAAATCCTGTACTAAATTTTATCGAACAATATGTCAGTAGCCCATAAATGAATCATCAATTTAAGTTCACATACGCTTTTAACGTAATCCCAAAACTTTGATATGTGTCACGAACAACGCACGATACAAGCCGCTACGGATTAATATTTCCATCCTTTGTTCAACAAAAATCTGAAAAATTCTATGATGAAATAATATATGGCCTGGAATAAAGCGGTTTAATCTCAACATAATATAATGCTGAGTTCACATGAAATACAGTTCGTTACGGTTGCGGTAATCTGAAAGTCAAAGGCTCTGCTTAATTTATGTTTGCCTAGTACCTACTGTCTACAAAATCACCAATTTCTGTTTTAGAGTTCCGTAACTCAGGGGCAAAACGGGTCCTATGTCTGTCTGTCTGTCACCAGTCAATCGTAAATAAACCCGATGATAGTTCTTTACACGGGCAGATTATATTGCTGTTTAATAGAAATATAATCTGCGAAGTTTTTTTTTATTTAATACATACATTGCTGTTGCCGCTAGCAAACGAAAAAAAAAAAGAAATTAGCATCTATGAAGAAAATTTTAGCTCAAAAATAGATATTAATTATTGCCCTAGGCTCCCAACAATTAGTAGCCTTTACTCCTGAAAGTTTGGTTCATTCTTTGTGCATACATATCGTCAAAACGGTCTCGAGCGTAAGAGGTATTAGGTTTGTTTGTTACAAAGAAAAAATCTTTTATTCTTTATAATTAGTATGAAGTTTGAATATGGATTAAAAACTAATTCATAATGAACATTTTCAAGTCAGATATGGTTACACAAAGGGGTAATAGATTAAATATATTACTAGTATGGTACGGAACTCTCAGTGGGCGCTACCGACAGGCGCTTGGTCGGTTTTCACTTCTCGGCTCCCCGTAATTCGATAACGCCAAGGTGGAATGCCGAAAAAAGTAACCTTGTTACACAAAACCATAATTTCGTTACATCTTTTCCGGCTCGGAATAATGTTTTATGTTGAGATGAGAATAATTCAATTATTATTTTATTCCTGGACAATGTTAAGCACTTTCACGCGATGAAGATGACACCAAACACTGGCATGTTGTTTTTCATTTAAATAACCACAACATTTTGAAAAAATAGTCACTTTCCAAAAAAAAAATTCTCTGGAACATATATTTTCTTTAATAATAGAAATTGAAATACGAGTAGCCTCAAATTAAGTTCGAGACTTTTTATGTAGGTAATTTCTCTCTTCCATCTTGGCGTGTTCCCAGTTGCCCCCTCCATTACACTTTAATCTAAGCTTCGGGGTCTGGGTTCGGCTGTATAGATGATGTTTAAACATACGTACGTTTTCCGATAAGACTTAAGACTAATCGGAATCGGAGATCGAATCTGAGAGGACACCAAGCACTTCTTTATATCTTAAGACGTGTGTATGTACGTATAATGCACAAAACTACCTGGATGACTTGGTGAATGTTAATTGGACCCTCCTGGTTCTCGTTCGAAAAACACAAGGCAGGTAGCGTTAATGATGAAATATTCATGCGGAAACAATCTGCTGATGTCGGTCAGTGAAACCCATAAAACCTCACCTATATCGCAATCAAAAATCGTCTTTATTACACAAACATTAAGGTCCGTATAACCGCGAAAATAATTCCAGAAACGTACAAATAGGGCGGCCCATATCACCGCTATTCGGCCTCCATAACAATAAGCATAATCTAAATGGCCAGGATTTGTTCAACATGTGCACTCACGACTATATAGGAGAGGTTCATTTATGCTGGCATAGGGATAATCTTACGAGTATGCTTGGTGACTAAAAATAGGCAAAGCGAATGGTTACTATTATGATGTTTTCATTCGGCGTCGCACAAAATATTATTATTTTTTTATAATCGTTATTGTTTTTATAATCGTTAATTTCGTAATCATTTAAATATTACCACTGTTTCATTCTCATTTTTCTCTTAAATTATTCTTTAACTAGCTGTTGCCCGCGACTTCGTCCGCGTTAATTTCGAGTTGAATCTTAATCATACAGTCAGATAATCTTAATAATAACACAACTCCCATCAAATCTGTCTTTACATTTAAATATGTTAACTCTGATAATATATTAAAGGCGTTCAAACAACTTAATTTGAAAAAGTCTGAAGACCATTGGGGTATGTCTGTTAGTATCATAAGTCAAATCATAGACATTATTGCATCTGATCTAGCTTTTATATTTAATGAATGTATTGATGAGGGTATTTTTCCAAATTTAATGAAATGTAGTAAATTAATACCTTTATTCAAAAAAAAGGGGAGAAAACAGTCCTTGGCAAATATAGACCTATTTCTATATTGCCAGTTTTGAGCAAGGTGTTTGAGAAGATGATGCTTAATCAAATGCAAAAATATTTTAAAATCAATAACATTTTCCATTCCCAACAATATGGGTTCACTGCCGGGAAGTCCACCACTGATGCGGGAGTAGCACTTGTTACTCAAATCTATGACGCGTGGGAGAGCTCACAGGATTCAGTTGGAGTTTTTGCGATCTCTCTAAAGCATTTGATTGCGTAGATCATCAGACACTTTTGCGTAAACTTCATCAATATGGGTTTGACCATAAATCAACTAATGGCATACTATTTGACTGATAGGCTTCAAACTGTAGATATTAATGGAGTAAAGTCAAGCGGATCAAGCGTCTCAATGGGTGTTCCTCAGGGCTCAATTTTAGGACCATTCCTCTTCTTGGTATATGTCAATGACCTGCCTTTTATGGTGGAAAAACAGGCGGGTATAGTGCTGTTTGCCGATGACACTTCTTTAATATTTAAATTAGATCGCGAAAAGACATAGCGAAAATGTAAGTTCGGTTAATAATATACTGTCCGCCATATCTATCTGGTTCTCAACCAACAATCTTCTTTTAAATGTTAATAAGACTATACTGGAAGGCCAGAAATTAGAATTTGTTGAAAATACAAAGTTTTTAGGAATTATAATTGATGCAAAGCTACAGTGGGGTGCTCGTACTTCTAAACTTTCCAATAGACTTAGCTCTGCCACTTATGCTGTTAGGAGGATCCGACAATTGACAGATGTAGCTTTCATAGCTTGTTATCTTATGGTTTACTTTTATGAGGTAGCGCGGCTGATATACAAACTATTTTTATAATTCAGAAAAGGGTCGTTCGCGCAATTTACGGCTTAGGACCAAGAGACTCGTTAAGACAACTCTTTAAGAAAATAAACATACCTACAGTAGCGTCCCAGTACATTTTTGATCTTATAATGTATGTTAGGAAAAAAACCACTTTTTTTTCAAAAAGTTAGTGCCACAACTGATAGAAATTTACGTAATAAACATAAATAAGTCATGCCGTTTCATAGGCTTAGCAAAGTCAGTAAATCATTTATGGGGAACTGAATACGATTTTATAATAGGTTGCCGGAGTCTGTTCTTGATATGCCCAACCGAAAATTCAAAGATTATGTAAAGAAAGTACTTTGTGAGAAGGCTTATTATAGGACTGATGAATACCTTAATGATAAAAACATCTGGCTCGAGCTTGGCACAGGAACCTCGTAATTAATTGTAGTTTGATTTGATCTTAAATCAAAATTCAGTACACTCTGTACATAAATCTTTTTAAAATTGGCAATCCATTAAATATATATATATATATATATTTTTCTTTTTTCAATATTCAATCTCATATATAAATCTGAACAATGTATTCTCTCGTCCACATTCTATTTTAAGTTTAATTAATATTGTAAAGTTGACGTTGAAAATGCTGCAGTGCAGTTTGTTACCGCTTCTTCTGCACTGACGCCTTGGAAGCGGCAGTAAACTTAGTTTTTAAGTAATTTATTTGACGTCAACCAATGTTGTTAAACAATACGTTTTGACAATTATTAAGCGATATATAGTATCCTATAATAACGGAAAAAAATTTTGAATTTGAATTTGAAATACAGACAGACAGATAGACAAAAAATGTAAAAAAAAAAATCTCTATCCGTTTCAGTCAAAATATTAAATGTACAGACAAAATATTTTTACCGTTTTATTATATGTAGTATTTTGATTTTCAGTTTTTTTAAATAAAATACTCAAACAATACAAAAAAAAATATAAAAAAAAAAATATCTTGTAATTGTTGGGATTCGAACTTGGACCGCCAACTTCACAGTCTCACAGGCTAACCACTGGACCATCGAGGCCGTTGCGTTGATGGCGAAATTAAAGTAGACTACATACATATGGTCACGTCTATATCCCTTGCGGGATAGACAGAGCCAACAGGCTTAAAAAGACTGAATGGCCACGTTCAGCTATTTGACTTAATGATAGAATTGAGATTCAAAAAGTGATAGGTTGCTCGCCCATCGCCTAAAAAAGAATCCCAAGTTTGTAAGCCCATCCCTTAGTCGCCTTTCACTTATATTTATATGTTATAGGTATAATGCTGTCGTATAATGATAAATGACTTTTAATTTTTAATTTCATAACTTATTTGCAGGCAAACTGATGCCTTCAGTTCATTCAAATGTCGATAACTTTTTTTTTAGTGAACCGATTTTGATGAAACAAACTTTAAATGTTATTCTGAGTTAAAACAAAGCAATGGGTGAAAGTTTGAAGTAAATCGGTTCAGTATTTTCGGAGATAATCGTGATCATACATACAGACAGACAAGAAATTAAAAAAAAATATTTTTGCTTTCTATTATTCATTCTAAGTGTCCCTCTATCCATTTCAGTCAAAAATACTAAATGTACAGACAAAATATTTTTACTGTTTTATTATATGTATAGATTTTATAACTTTATTTTTCGAAGCGGAACCAAAATGAATAAATAGGGTAGGTATTTCACATGCACCTTTACAAAAATTTTAAATAAACAAATTTACGGAAGCTCAAATAAATAAAATTTCTTTTGTTGTCTTCCTTAATTCATTTTTATTTCTTTTTCAGAGAATTTTCCTCTTATCTTTCATTTCAGTCTTAACAACCATAGTTTAATTACATTACCAAGGCATCAGAGGCGCATTAGAGTGCTCTCGTAGCAAAGGGCTGGGATCGAGCGTTAGGGCCAATTAGAGCTTAACCTCTGCTAAGGACCCTCGCCGTTCTCAAGTCTGCCCCGATGGTCGACTTATCCGACTTTTATATGTTCTTTCAGGTGCAAAAGGATTAATTAAAATTGCACTGATTTGTTCTTTTATGTGTAGTTCTTCTATTATCCTAATATTATTCAAAAAATCTGAAATCAATTAATTTCTTAACACAAATTTACACTATAGTTTTGGACGCTTAATTTTATTATTTATATAAAACGACGATTCGTAAATTGTTACCAGACGGTGTTGCATAATCAAATCTGCTACGGCGAAACGGTCGGTTAACTTTTGAATGTCCTAAACAATTTAAAACGTTTAAGGTACTGAGGTCAGTACCTTCGTAGTAAATATTTAAGAGGCTTGTCCACTGAACTAGTGAAAAGTGATAGCAAGCAGGCTTGAGGTAACTGCTTCAAGGGTGCTTGTGAGAGGTTAAGCTAATTGGCCCTAGAGCTCGAACCCGACCCTCTGTCTTGAGAGCTCTCAGCCACTTCTGTTGGCCGGGTACGTGCTGACTGACACTTGGTTTACCTTGACTTGGCGTTTTTATTGTTTAAAAGGTGAGTATTGATTTACAAAACTCATGCCGTATCAGACAAAGAGAACAGTCAAAAAACATAGTTACAAAAGGTTTCAAAATAAAAAGCAGCATTTAATGGTTTTTATAAAAAGTTTGATGAGGGCTTATAATATTACTTAACTAAAGAAATATTAAAAAAAATATCCATCTAAAAATATTGCCCAATACCTACTATCCGAAGTGACACATCAAAATCATCTTCATGCATCATGGATTGATTTAACGTGACACGTTTAATCCATACAAATAATTTGTATAGATTGATTTAACGTGTCACTTCGGATTTTAAGAAGGATATTTTTTTTTTAATAATAATTGCAAAAGTGAATTTGTTTGTTACCGCTTCACATTTAAAATACTGAAGCGATTTGAATGAAATTATGCACACGTACATATAGTGGAGAAGGAGAAGCATATCATTCCTTTCGGTAAAAACTATAGTTACTGCAGGATTTGTGAAAGAATCTGTATGCTGATGATGCGAGTAAAAGCTGGCATAAAAATAAAAGAGAAAAACCAAGTTCGCTGTTGACGTCATAATAGGTGTTGATAAATATTGCATAAATATACAAAGTCGGATAGAATCCTACTCAGAATATTTTAAATACGCAAAGTGCGAAACGTTTTGCGGGCGAACGGTTCTGTTCAATATCCAACTTGTTCTCTATCTATATCTTGTCATTATCAATATTACGTATTTTTTTATAAATATAGTATATATTTTTTGAAGATAGTAGATAAGCACTATTAATATTGATATGAAACGACAGGAAAAATAATTCTCAAACAAGCATTTAAATGAAATCACTTTTATTATGTGCGCGAGAAAGTTATGCCTTACAAACTAGCATGCCAACAAAAAGCAGTTGATGCTTGTAGTAATCTAGTAAAGTATATATAAAACTACAGGTATAACACACATATCTCTAATTTGTGCTTTATATATATATATATATACATGTGCTTGTGCAACTTGTGTTACGAGATACTAACTTACGATACAATATTTCTTTTTCAAGATTTTTCTTTAGCGCACGGACCTCTAACACCGCACCGAAGCGGAATTGATTTGCAGCACGGAGACCGTCAAAGGCGCTTGCATTTCATTTAATATAAACAAGATGCTTTGTTATGCAAGGGACAAGCAGACTAATAAAACTACTCTGTTTTATTATAGGAGTATTTCGACCTACTTCTGTCTACGTCAATAGGAGCTAGGTCAAACAATGGATGTATAATTTTAAATATTTTACTACCTGTCGTGCCGTGTAGTTCCCGGCATTAAAGAAAAGGACCAATCCATCCTTTCCCATAGATGACGTAAAAGGCGACAAGAGATAGGCTAATGAACTTGGGATTCGTCTTGTAGGCGATGGGCTGGCAACCTGTCACTATTTGAAGCTAAATTCCATTAAAGCTGGAAGTGATAAGCTGTCCCCGCAAGGGATATAGACGGGATAATCTCATATATATAATTCTCGTGTCAGCAGTTTGTTCCCGTACTTCTCCGAAACGGCTTGACCGATTCTCATGAGAATGAACCGATGCTCACATAAGAGCATATTGAGAAAGTCTGAGAATCGGCCAAAATCTATTTTTCATGTCCCTTAATGATAATGGTTGTCCACCATTAACATTTTTTTTTTACTAGAAAATACTTATATGGCAGAACAACGTTTGCCGGGACAGCTAGTATTGTATGTATGCTTACTACCTGAAGTAACAAATACCTGATTATATTTTGTATTAGAGGTTTCATTTATGGTTTTTGTTCAATACTGTGACTAAATTTAATAGTCAAATGACCTCTCTTTTCCCCTTCGCTACTATACTTCGAGCCTCGTGGTCCGCTTTTTCAATTTTTATTATCGCTAGGTCTTAAGTGTCCTCAGTATTAAAACTATTAGCACATGATCTTTCGTATCGTTTTTATAGTCAAAGATTTTTTCCCTCGGGAAGACTGGAATGATGTTTAACGTAACTAAAAAGTCAAACAATTATTATACAAAAATCATGATAAAGGACCGTATAAGTACAACAACATAAGCAGCTAAGTGATTACTTGTCCGTCACAGTCACAGCTCAGCAAATTGAGGTACAAATCCGGCAATGGATGGCACTACATTAATTAATTAGGGATAGTGCGACGGGCGTATCAATCAAACACGTACGCAATGGATTTCCCGGGAGAGTAACACAAAGGCGCGTGAAAATATTCAACTGTTTTGTAAATCCGTGACAAATTGAGTCTATAGCAGAACTCTAAAATATTGGAAATTTGATAATAATTTTGGAAGTAATCATCATAGAAAGCTTTAATTTTTCATATAACTGATTGTGGCCTTTCAGTAATTTGAGACTGTAGGCCCTATCTACTCCGTAAGGGATAACGACGTTATACATGTATGCATGTAGATAATATCGCCGTTATTATAAAAATTAATCTTAGCGATCGCGTTTGTATGTCACGTGTCAAAAGTTCACGGTTAGCGGAGAAAGCTTATACCGGGCTTTGATGAGAAGCCCCTCTCCGGCCCACTAATGAGTTTCTTCAGTGTAAGCGGTGCCTATTTTTGGGTCCCGAAGTATAAAATGGTGACAAAACTATAATGTTATCTTAAAACATGTTTTACAAAAACATTGTATTACGCAATAGAAACAAAATAAGACAATTATATTACGCAATAGAAACAAAATAAGACAATTAAAACGTTCGCGTTTCATATAAAATACAAATGGAATTAGAAATTTACAAATGTAGACAACACAGATTTGTGACGGTAAAAAGAAACAGTGCACGTAACGGGTTAAAACCAGTCTCATTTCTACAATATCAAACATAAGACATTGTTCCTCTATCTTTTTCAAAGTTTATTCCCTATTTTAGTTATCTCTTTTTTTATTCGAGAGTATATTTTTGAATAACGACACTCAGAAACTCACAAAGATATGTTCACAAATATTAAGGAAGTTTATTTTAAGGAAGTTTAATATCATTCATGCTTTAATTTTGGTTTCAGAATATCCTAGTTGGAATTTCTTTACGTAGTGGAAAAGAATTTATTTGTGTGCAGTGTCACTCGGTGACCACGGATCATTGTAACATGATTCGGAACGTCCGAGATAAAATAAAGGTGGACGATCTATTTATAAATAATACAGGCATATTTATAAATAGATCGTGAAAATAGTAAATTACTTGCAAAACGCTAAATTGAATCTGTATGAGTTGCTAAATTTAAAGTAGATTGAAGTAGGTTATTATTAAAGTTAAAGTAACAGGTTTAACGGAACATAATGTAACCTATAAGTTTAAAATATTTATTAGTATGTGAAGACGATGTAACGACCCACTTTCAGACGTGGGTCCAGGACCTGGATTAGGCCGGGATGAGCTCTCCGGATGAGGATTGGAAACGTGACATCAGTTTACTTAAATTGGATTTTGTAATCAAATCTTAAGTGGCCTGTTCATACAAGCCACTTAAACTTTGATTACAAAATGTAAGAGGAGATTTTGGTTAACAAATTAATTTTAAGAATTCTATAAGTGAACAATAAACAATCCCCTTTATTCACGCAAGGTTACATATGTTACTTACAAAAAGGGAACTACTTTGTGAAAGAAGAATTATTGATATTGTCTTATTTTTACAGAGATTTTTTATACATATTTACAAAACCAAGCAAACAAACATACAAAAAGTTGAACTTTTTAAGTACAAGTAAGTACCCACGAGTTCATCAGTACTAGTTCGACAAACCTAGTTTGCGTAATTACGATCCGAGGAGGACTGGGGCAACATAGGATTGTTGGTAATATCGCGAAATTCATTTAGCATCGTACTCGAAAACTCATTAGGAGAAACGGGATGTAATCTCTTTCCATAAATGAATTCCTGGTTGATTTCAGTAACAGGAACCGGCGTTACGGAGGCGAGGGACTCCACCCATTACTGAAAACTGATTGCGAAAAAATGCATACTAGTAAGTATAATTTAACTTATATCTACCTACTTCCGCTTTCACAGTGCAAGTGTGGCAGAAGCGGCGCAATAATACATCAATACACCAAATATATCTTATATGAAACTCGTCAACGAATTTATCTCGAATAATGTGTTTACAATGTGATAACGATATAAAACTTTCGCCAGAACTATCATTAACATTCTCTTCATTCCAACGAACGTTGACACATCGGCAAATCTGTTCCAAACACAGGCTCCCTAAATCTCACAGCCTACCCAATAATCCTGTTAAAATGACTGGGATGCCGTGATTAATTTCGGACATCAATCCTTTATATCTCGGATTCGTACCGTTAGATCTATCAATAAACCGTATGAATCTATCTCTATGAAATTTCTTAAATGTATGTATAAAAATAAAAATAGTTATTTTTTTTGACTGAAATGGATAGAGAAACACTTAAAAAGAGTAATAGAAATAAAATAAAAATATTTGTTTTGTTTGTCTGTATGCGTCATACGATCACGCGTATCTGTTTTAAACTGATTTACTTTAAACTTTCACCAATCGATTTATTTTTATTCAGAAAAATATGTAAGTATAGTTTGTTTCATCAAAGTCAGTGAAATTATATTGTGTTTGTGTATTTGTTTGTCAGTCTATCACGGTGTGGAGAACGCATGACATATGGTAGTTTTCAAGTGGACGGAGCCATGGGGAAATGCTCCTTATAAAATGTATGTAGAACATGTTTGAGCAAGTACCCCATAACACAAGTCTCTTATTGCAATGTATGACAGGGCATAATAACTTGTCCGCTAAGGTAAAACTTACGTAATGCCTTTAAAAAGATATAAAATTGTTTCAGTTCTTAGACTTGGTAAAATGGGCAGTTAGTGTCTGAGCCGCTTCTAAACTAGCAATAAACTATTCGTACCAATCGATCCTTCCAACTTGTTACAAAGGCTTCGTTCAATCAACTCTGCACTAATGAAATCCCGCGATCTTTTATCGAGATAACTAACAAAAAGAAGCCGCTGCGTTACTTTTCACTTCTAATCCAATTAATTACGCTAATTCGGTTCGGATAAGCGTCCATCATGGACCTTTTACAATAAGTAATGGTTGCAAAATTCTCTCTCCCTTGGAAAGAATTTGAATTTTACAAAGAAACAATTCAATTTAAGTACCTACCTATTTAGAGCTGGTCGCAAAATATTCAATTGAATTTTCTGTTTGAGTTTTGCCTGCCTTAGAAGCTAGTTGACTATTCAAAGGCATGTTATGGCTCTTGCATTTCCATAGTAATATTTTACCAAGATATGCTTTTAACGAGTCACAAGCGACATTTATGCATGTAAATAATACCAAAAATATTCAACAATATTTACAGATATAGTACACAATAAATATTCAAAATAAATAGAACAGAATATTTATTTGCTTTTGATTATCAACTAAATTGACCTTTCTTGGCTAATCTATAAAAATAATTTAATTATCATATTTTTATATTGGTATCTTGTGATAATAACATATTTTTAAATACAAATGCAATTAAAATGAAAAAAGTGTAAAATACAAAGTAAGACTTATGAGAATTTAATTTAACTTGTTTCAAAAGCGGAGGTGGAAAATACCTTAGAAAAGGGCCACACCCGGCGACGTGTCATGCACAGGATCCAAAACACGGGTTATTAAATTTTCTAATAACGACGCGGCGACAAAGTCGGTACCACACAGATTTTCACGCAATCGCTGTGTAGAAACCACTGACTGCTTAGATGAAAACCTAGACATAATAAGGTGGCGGGTAATGTTATACTTATTTATCTGAATTATTAAACGATAATTTTAAACTAAACCGCTGGACCGGGATTATATATTGCGAATATAGTTAAAGCTACACATACATACCTATCCAGTCATTATTCCCTACCAGGTGCCAAGATGGAATTGCGATACAGACAAAGTTACAGCTTTCTCTTCATTGACTCGGGGTTGAGAATCAGGTAACACATACTAGATTATTTGTTTCCTTCCAGAACAGCGTACAACTAACGAATTTTCACATTTTGTTTTCCTACTTAATCTTTAAATCGCACACATAAAAATCGACACATACTTTAATTCAAAATACTGAGAGAGAGAGAATTCTGGATGAAATTAGCCCCCTTATCACAATATCGCATCTATCATACTATCTTGGCAAATTGTACATGTCTATGTAGGCAATTTAATTTTAATTTAAAACGTGACACCTTTTCTGCTGGCATGATCAGATACCAGGATATTAGCAGGGGCTGGGAGGTTGCGGGCCGTGAGTTGCACAGGACGTAACGCCGACGCCGCCCCTTATCAAAAAACCCACGTCAGCTACATAATGGATGAATAATCGAAGAGTACTTGCGGTTGGATAGAGCCTTTAGTTTTTGTACTTACTGAATTAATAATACGTTTTATATCCAACATTACATTAGATTGAAAAGATAAAACAAACATTCTAATTGCCTAAAAGAATTATCCATGTTTATAAGATTTTTTCTTGACTAACATTTCAAATATGGACAGTAAAAGTTTCAACGATATTATACCAGCAATGTATGTACTTTTTGACTAATGTCAAAAAACAAATAGTACCTATAAAGTTTCATCCCAATCTATTCAGTAGATATTTTGCGTGTTAATCAGAAACATGCCTTTTACATTTACTAAGTTTGACTGCTAAAAAAATATTTTACAAGGTTGTAACGAGAGTTTAATTTCTTGCACATATACCGGAGAACATACACATGCAAGAGTATATAATAATACATCAGCTTGATACTTCGACAGGTCGCTTCAAACTTCACGTGTTGCTACCGATACTAACGAGAGTTGGATAACGTACGAGTATGTAGGTATCGATTTATCAATGCCTTTACGAACCCCCGGCGCCGCCCGGTTTATTCTCAATCGATTATTAGTTGTTAGACAAAGTAATATTGAAAAATGTCTTTATATCCCAAACGGTATTTTTTTTGTCCCGCTCACACCTGAGAAAAGATTCGCCTATGACCACGAACCAGGCGATGTAGTTATACAGAAGTTTCCAATTTAGTTTATTTGTATGAATAAGAGTACAACACAGCCATGGCCATCATTAAGCCACACAGGCGAACCTGGCCTTTCATTCTATTCGAGACTGTAGTCTCTGTCTTCCCCGTAAAGGATAAAGAGCACAAGTACCTACAGACGCCGTACAAAAATACTTTAATGCAAATATTTGTTCCAAATATTTTGCTGACGGCAGTTTGTTTGTTTTAAATTGTCTGTGGTCTAAATATAGACTTAATAACGAATATTAAAAATTGTATTCGAATTTCATGAACCGTGAAGAGGGCACTTTTAGCGGTTCAAAGAATTTTTATGTGAAATAATGAGTGTTTTCTTCGACTTAATACAAATATTAATTTTTTAACAAACCGTTTTATCTTCTCTGTCTCTGGAATTATTTACATCTCTTCATTATAAAAGTTTAATATTTGAAACAAAATTTGTCACAGCAACAGTATTCAATATTAGCTTTTGTTTTTGCTAAAATAGTAAATTAGACTTTTGTCCGGAAATTCCCACGAGAAAGGGAAAATCAGGAATTACAGATTAACGCGAGCAGATCTTTGGGTAAAGCTAGTAGTAAATATATGTAATAATTTCTCAATAAACTACTTTGTACATGTGTAAATTCAAAGTGATAGTTTGAATAGGTAAATAAAATATTTACCTATCAAAGAAAGGATGAAGATTATTTATCTAGCAAGATGTTTGTCAATAAAAAGTGCTTCGATCTCAATTCTGCTAACTTTGAGCGACGTGTGCGCTTGTGACGTCACGAATGCTGACGAGACACGACAGACCAGCTCACTCTCTCAGAAGGCGACAACTTTTTAATTAATACACAAGTTAATAATTTTCTTGATATGTGACAATTAAATTATATTAAATCACCTAAGAGTAAACGTAGATGTAAATTTATGTAACATACCGCAGTTTCGTCACTTACGGGGTAGACAGAGACGAATGAGAACTTTAGACGAATCTAGAAGAAACTTGTAGGTAACATTCAGCTGAATGAAATATAATTCAGAGTGTCAGGTTGTCAGCCAATCGCCCAAATGAAAAATCCCAAGTTCATAAGCCTTCCTCCTTGATTAACTTTTACAATCTGAACGAGAAGAGAAGCAGACATACTTACTATGGTATATTTTTCTTTACCGGACCAGCAATGGAAACTTGCACAAGATGTATGTGCGTGCTTATTCATTTTGCAATATTTATCCATGGAGAAAATGTACTGACGTACCGAAAACAGATACCGAGCAATAGAAGATTCTTTGTGGTGTTTTTTAGAATAACCATGAATGCACATGAAGGCAACTAAATCCTTATCTAACAAGACAAATAGAAAACAAAAATGTAAAACCACAAACTCAAATAAATGAACTACAATAAACACATCATTCCACAACACCAATTATTCTCTCGCAATTCACTTCGCAAACGTTATTACGAGCAAAAAAAATTAATCTCTTTGCTCATTTCAAACGTGAAACGGGACTCAAAGCTAAAAAATCTGGGGAAATTAAAGATAAATAAGCAGGAATCCATACTGCGGTGAGAGATGACGAGGGGGGTATTGTCCCTAGGGATTTCCATTAGGGCTTCGTCGCATTAACAAAGGGCACTTGACCGCGATTCGGCGGTAAACAGCCGACCAAGGGCACACGACGCAAACCTACGGTTTTGGTGATTTCAATTAAATTCGACAAATCAGTATGTACACAATTGGTGGTTTTAATTTAAGAAATAATAATAAATTAAGGCTGATAATTAAGATTCTTTTTTAGGCGATAGGGTAGCAATCTGTCGCTATTTGCATGTCAATCCTATTATTGAGCCATACAGGTGGCATATTGTGGCTTTTCAGTTTTTTCAAAACTGTTGGCTCTATCCACCTCGTAATGGATAAGGACGTGATTATTTTTATGTATAAAAGTCAATCTGACAATCAGTTCAGTCGACTAATAGAATTAGATAAAAAAAATAGGTGCACAAATGTTCACAATACTTTTATTATTGTATCAAATGACTAACATAAAGAGGATTTAAAGAATTGTTCGATAGCCACATCTAAACTTAGAGAAAGAGTAGTATCATTTAAATAATAAGCTACTTATGACTCGAAAAGGGAAAGATTAAATATTAAGTGATTTTCTTCTGTTTTAGCCATAAAGAACAACACCAGACAACACGTCATGTCAGACAAATCAGAAAGCAGTGACTTTATACAGAGTATATCTAAATACAAACATAAAATCACGCCTCTTTCCCAAAGGAGTAGGCAGAATTTAAATAATTAATGCTAATCTACCTCCCTCTCGCCCATTACGATGCAACATAGGTGCATATACGAGTAAAATCATAAAGAGCAGGGTAGACAGAGACTACATCTTCCCACTTGCCACGATCCCAGCATACTTCTTTCGTTTCATCCACACACATAATTCTCTTCATACAGGCTCGCCGGTTTCAAGTCATATGTACCGACCATGAATCACGTCTTGTGCTCGTAAGATGTAAAACTACCGCAAGTGGAAAGATAACATCTTACAGATATAAGCGTGCAACGCATAACTTATACTACATAACAGATATTAATTAAATCACACACATTGGATTTAACAACGCGCGCGTCTTCTATACTTGAAAAATTCTAAACATAGATGGCAAAATTCCTTTATTTATCTTATACTTATTCACGTTTTTTTTAAATCAAGAGTACTCGTACGTACATACATTTGTCCACTGTTTATATTAAGATCACATTTATAAATTAACGTCCGGTGTAATTGCAGTGTAGTTTGTTGCGCCGCTTCTTTTACATCTGTGCTTTGGAAGCGGTATTAGATATAATTTAATTATACTTAAGTTATGTTGACGTCATTAAGCGATACCTTAAATCCTATTTAGAAAATGAATCTTTTTATATTTAATATTTACATACATATAATTACGTCTATAAATCCTTACGGGGTAGACAGAGTCAACATTCTTGAAAAAACTTTAAAGCCACGTTTAGCTGTTCGGCTTCAGATGAAATTGAGATTAAAATAGTGACAGGTTGCTAGCCCGTTGCCTCCAAAAAGAATCCCAAATTTATTGGCTTTCAATCTTGGTCACCTATTTCACGAATGAATTTTTTTTTTTCAAAATTAAGGTAAACTTGTCCCTATACCCTCGATGTTCTATACCTGCTAATTATAAGACTGTTGGCGTGAATGTCAATTACGTAAACTTCGGCAATATTACCTTTAGTACTATTAATAATTCTGTGGCAATATGTTGCGACGTGGGAGCCGAGAAAACCGATAATGAAAAGCCTTCCGTTCATTTCATTGTACATATTAACAACCTTTATAATAAAGGTTGCGGAGGTCAGACGGGAGTCGCTTCGTGTAAAAACCTGACTCACCCAATCCAGGATTCATGGTCAATGGCATACCCCGAGCTCCTCTCCTGAGTGGTGAGGAAGCAACCGGAATAAAAACCAGGAAGAAGAACCATTGGCTCTGACAGAGAACCTTATTATAAAACCAATGATTTTAGATTTGAACTAATATATTATCATCGACTCATCAATACGTATGATAAAGCGACCAACGGTGTGAAACTGAAAAAGTGGCAATCCATCTTGCAGAATCTCATGAGAAAAGAAGTTTTAGTGACCATTATAATCATTGCTGATGGAGTGTGAGGATTTAATCAAAAAAATCATTTAAAAAAATAAAGAGCAAGTTATTTTATGACCCCATCTAAGTGTGAATACATTGACATGAATAAATTCAAGCGAGAGGAACGGCTAAAACCGCTCACAAATCATTGACACTACAAATTAACTATACCATTGACCAGAAGCTCATCAATATATAGGAGTGTAATTAATGCGGTCGACAGTGGCGCCGACGGCGTGAAACCGAAACAGGGGCGATCTATCTTGCAGAATCTCAATTAGAGGCGCGCCATGACGGATGACGCCCGCGCGACTTCAGCAATCGATGATGGAGACTATAGGGATAAAGGGAATGAAGCGTCACCTTTATTTAACTCAGTCATTTGGACGTCAATCGCAGCGACAGAGAGTCACTCATATAATAAAAATCTGCAAAACCGCTTCAAATTTCATAAAAATACTAAGTGGCATGCAAATTTTGTTTTTTCAAAATACTTAAGCTCACGTTCAAATGTTTTTAAGCCAAACCTTTAAAACGTCAATCTTTTGCTAACCAATTTCATTAGATAGTTTAAGTTTAAACTTTATAATACATACATACATACAACTCAAATAAATTAAAATTAGTAAGTTAATTCCCATTTATAATTAATTTTTCGGGAAAATATCGTAGGATGGGAATCGAGCTCCCAGCGATGCGCCGGCAAGCCGCCAAAATAACAAATCGCTAACGCCAAGATTCAATTTGCAGTGCACTCCTGCTGGCTAGCTGGTAGCCGCGGCCGGTATAAACTTGCCAAATTGGACAATTCCCGTCTGAAAACTGACTCAATTCGAGCCGTTTGTGAAATTTTACAGAATTTGCTTAACTAACTTTCGTTGGCATTTTGTAAATGTGATTGTAAACACTAATTTTTATCTTAGTGTTAAGTATAGCCTTTTTCAAAACTAATATTTTATAGAGTCTGACTAGTGAATTATGTAACAAATATTCAAAATATTAAATCTTAATGATTTTTAAATTTACGCGAGTTTTGTTGTGCGACATCACTCGATAGACAGACGCTAAAAGACTTATTCCTAGCTTTGACGCTAAGTCTACAACAAAACTACAAACGTGAAAATTAATGTTTATTTTGTTAAAAGGAAAATACCTCTCCATAGAAGTTTCCCATTCCGTAGAAACATGTTAATTGGTTGTAAGTTATTGTATTACGTTTAATTAACGGGCCGCGCTAAAATATTTCAATTGCGCGTAGAAATGGCTTCGATGAATTGAGTAGGCATATTTTGATTTCAATTCAATTATTAGTGACTTCAAAATAACAAGATAAAAGTGATTTTCTAAAGAAAGATAGTATAGAGAAAACCAGGGTACTCCGGAAATGACAAAGTAGTTAAGAAGACTGCGGCGGTAATGTGGAACAGTTGTCCACGTAGATACGCCAACGCGTATTCAAAAATCGCCTTCCAATTGGCCTAAGGCAAGAGTTTCTTTATAAGCATTTGACTCTCACATATATTTAAACAAAATGTACTACATTTTCAATCCAATTATATAAATACCACGCAAAATAACCTCCCAAGAGTCAAGAACGCGCTTAGCCATTATTTTATATAACGGCTCGAGGCGGAATGCGCAGCACAGACATAGATAGACCTAGACCCTTCGAGTAGACTTGTAAAAAGAATTGGTTGCCAAATCGCGTTGTCGTGATAAATTATTTTCTTAACTATTTCATTCTGCACATGAAGTAATCCGTAGTTAGCTGAGGGATGTAATGTATCAAACTGCTGTATTTTATGACTCTCTTTTCCTTTTATTTATTTATTTAAACTTTATGCACCTAAAATGTCATTAATGCCAGTCGAACCTTTCTATGATTTCAGGGCCAATGATCGGTTTTACAAATTTTTTAATCTTTCACCTGTTTTCCGGGATGCGCGAAATGAGGTTTCATCGCATTATACAATAAGGTAACCTTACAACTTTGAACTTGAAGTATCTATTTAAACCCATGTCTGTGTAGCGGAAAATAAACGCATCTACATTCAGCAGGCCGCGCCAGCTATCCCGGGACTCATCCCGCGTGTATTGGACGCGATTGGAGGAAAATATTATGTTGAACATAGAAATTTTCATTGAAAATATGGTAAAGACAGCGACGTGCATTTCATATGGAAATCTTAACAGAACTGTTATAAGTACTTACATATAAGATGTAGTCTCTGATTATTAACATTGGACATATTTTTAAAATAGAATTTCCAGAAATTCAATAAACTGAAATTTACTCTGTACACAAGAGCAGACCACCGCTTTTATCCCTTACGAAGTAGACAGTGCAGTGTAATTTGTTCCGCCGCTTCTTCTACACCTGCGCTTTGGAAGCGGTAGTAAATATAAATTTATGTTGCCGTCGATAAGCGATACCTTGTATGCTATGGTGAAGATATATCTATTTCTATTAAACCTAGAATCAACATTCATGAAAAGTCTGAAAGGCCACGTTAAGCTGTGTGGTTCATACTTGTTTGGTTGTATTATTCCAATCAAGGTAAAGACTAATAAACTTGGGATTCTTCTCTAGGCGCAAGGCTAGTAACCTGTCACTATTTGAATTCGTTCATGTCTGTCTAGTCAACTCAGGATTATGGTCTAAAGACGCATCTAGGGTTCTTCTCCTGTGGGGTGAGGGTGTAATCGGAACTAATATCTGGAGGAAGAAGTGTGTAGAACAAAGAAGGACATAGGGTTGGGTACATGTCACGCGGGCGAAAGCTAGTACTTATCGAAACGTCAGTATAGCACCCGAGAACAAATTAACTTTTTTGGTAAGGGTGAACCTTTACCAACAAAGTTAATTCGTTCTCGGTATATATAGTACACCTATACAAACAGAATTGAAGGCGGCGGAGGTCACTCAAGGTGTTTGTGAAGAAAATGTATACAACCAGTCCAGTTTGCGATGTGGCGAGTGCGTAACTAGCTCGAGTGTCGGGCTTCCTTTATCCGGCTCGAAGGACCAGACGTCCTTCGGCTTGATTCATGTGAAGAGTTCCCGGAAATGTGTGTTTCTGATTTATTTTGTTTGTGTCAGAAAATATGAGCTGTATGTAATAATATTTTTGGTGAGTTCATGGAAGATGGAATAAATATAAAACTAATCTAAGAAGATAAATTACATTTGAGAGATATCTGTCGATTTGCAGTCGAAAGTGTTAGTTTAATTTTTTTGAAATATTATAATAATAGATGCGACAAAATAAAGTGCACTTCTGCTTAGGAAGAATTCAGAAATACATTTTTAAAAAATTTACAGAGACTAAACAGACTCACATGAAACTTCCATGATTCGATACTTGCATAAAAGCAAATGAAGACTAGAATATAAACTTTTCCTATATGGGTTATTTACGTAAGGGTCGAGCAATTCCGTTTTAAATTAGGAACTCCAATTTTTAGGAGGGCCAACAGTAAACAATTCAGGAGGTTGGCCGAAATCAAATTACGTCCGAATGATTGTCGAGTAAGAGGAGGGGGGAAAGGACGGGGGAAGGGGTTACTTGCCGCGGTTGCGGGTGACAGTTCGATTGTGAATTGCGAGTGGTCGTTTGGATCGCTGAATGGCCCACTTGCCTATGACTTCCTAATCTTCGCTGCTACCCTGGTACTTCTAGATTGTAGTAGTAGTATTCTGGATGCAAAAATTACGCTCATATTTGAAGGCCTATTCCGAAATCCTAATTTCAACACTATATTTTGGTTAAATTATTGTTTATAATTTAAAATGATTATGACAATTTCTTTAGAGATAAAACCAAAAACAAAGGTTGTATATTTATATATATGTTGTTATTACGTTACATTTACATCCATTATCATTAGAAGTTTAACGATATTTTTGATCGCTTCATTTTCGTGAAATCTATTACAACTATTATACATTTTCCTGTGCATTACTCGTAACAGAATACGCTACAAATGCATAGATACAACAATGTATGTGTATCCAACGTGTCTATGTTTATATTTATCTTAGCTCAGTCTAATTGAGCTGGTTTCCTTAACCAAATAGCGTGAATGAATATGCAAGCAACACATAGTACATAATTTGCATACTATAAATTTATTAAAACGAGAAAGCCTTATAAACTTGAGATTCTTTTTTTAGACGATGGAATAGCAACCTGTCACTATTTGAATCTAAAATGAATATGAATAATGCCATCATTAAGCCAAACAGCTGAACGTGGCTTTTCAGTCTTTTCAAGACTGTTGGCTATGTCTTAGTGAATCCCCGTAAGGGATAAAGACCTGATTACGTATATGCATGTATGTCTTTGTATTATTGTAGGTACTGCATTTGACCGAATTTAAACAAAATCCGGTTACTATTTTCGACTTTGTTGGACGAGTTAGTGAGTTTAATTACACTACTTTGTCCTAAAGAAACTTAAAGACCAATTTTCACCTTTATTCGACCAGTACATTTGGCATGTGTTAATATATTTAGTTTTTACTTTGATTCATGTTATAATGTTTTGTTTCCGGTGGGATAGGCAGAGACTAAATATTTCAAATATTTCCATTTTTTTTATTTAAGCAGGCTCTAGAATATAGGCTTTAAGTTACCCACAACATATAATTCCTAGAATGCTGAGAACTAGGCTACGAGCTTCAGTTTCCAAAGGAGACTACCTCCTATAGTTTAATTATACCGCTTTGATATCCGATCACTACGAGAGCTATCAATTTCCGGTTGGCTGTATTTATTTTTACGGCTCAATCTACTGAGACATTATAACGCAAGCGGATGAGGCGACTAGACAACCTTCGTGTATGAGATCTAATCTAAAACGACTTCAATTATATTTTCATTATGGTGTAGACAGAGCCAGCCGGCTGAAAGACTGAATAGCCACATATAACTGAATGGCTTATGATTAATTGTTCAATTATACTTTTAATTATTATTATATATATAAAACTTCATTGAACAAAATAAAACTTACAAAAGGCGTACTTGAAGCCATATGGTACACTTTCTCAATTAGAAGCTGTAGGTATTAATTCCAACAGAACCTTCAATATTACTGAGACCATAGAGTTCTAAACATACGAAGAATATTGAGATGGTCAAGTCACCACTATTCGTATCAGCCATTACGTTTAGCATTCAAATATTCTTAAGAAATGAGTTTGCCTTTCGTTTATGAAAAAAACATTTAAGAAAGTTATAAATCACATATCACGAATGAAGAATTTTCAGATTCGAAGCTGTACCGGGCGTACGAAACGCTGTATCTATCGGCGAAGACGCAGTGGGGTGGACCGAAATAGAAGTCATTTGCATCGCTTATGCTTCCAAGCTAAATAGGTATACACGTTAAAATGTACATATATGTAAGGCCAAGTACATGCGTATTTTTTTAAGAAAATGAATTGTTATTAATGCTTTTTATAATGACGTGAACGAGACAGCGATAGTTGTTCGGGCGATAAAAACGGCGTCAGGTGCTATGCTGAAGGGACTGGAGATAACTTTTTATTAAATTACTTACAGGTAGAAATAAAACGTATTTATCTGTTTTTCGATGCTACGTTCTGCACTTACCTGAAAATAAAATAAAAATTAATTAAAAATGATATCCCTAAAATAGCTAATAAGTAAGTAAATGGATGGAATAGATGTTTTCAAAATAAGACATGCGGTTTTATTTAAATTTTATGGTTGCTTATCTAATTAAAAGAATATTTTTACATAGTCAAAATGCAAAAGCTCAAGAAAAACAAGTACATGTTAGATGTTAAAGCTAGCCATAGTCACTTGCTAGCTTACTAGCACTTAGCTCATCATTCTATCCTCGTGTAAATCGGCCATGAATCAGTAATTAAAAGAAAACAACGTCCAAAGGGGGGTTAATTGAGGGGTTGTAATCCTTTGTGTGGCCGAAGCGGTATCAGGGTAACATAAATAACAGGTGCTTAATGCTCGCTCGAGAAACATGGCCGAATTCGCAATTTCGCGTGAATCCATTTCTGGGCAAGTCGAACGTCATTAAAGTATCTAAAACTTTATATTTTTTTGTTTTCACGAAATTTAGCATAGAGACAGGATAGACCTTTAGGAGTACCTACCTAATAAAATGTTCTTGATTATTAAATGCCATTTGACATTTTCGCCAAATGATGACGATAAGGTGTGAATAAGAAACAATTTACACAGCCGATAATAATATTTCACCAAAAAGATAATGACAAGGTGGATGAGTATTATGCAATACATCTCAAAAGTGAGATTATCTTAAAATTTACGAGACGAATAAAAGATAGGAAAGGGATTCTTCTTGTAGGCGTTGGGTTAGGAAGTTGCCACTATTTAAATCATAGTATAACAATAATTCCCGTAATAATTATCACGCTAACACGCAGACATAAAGCATTATATTAATGACATTAATTCTATCTAAAACAATAGGCGATTGAATACAGCCGACACAAAAGACCTAGGGATAATTGTGTGTTAGACAATGAGCGTAGATCTAGACTATACAAGGATAATGTAAATAGGAACGTTGGAGGGGGAAGACCTAGAAGTACAATATCTTGATAAGATTCTCGATCTTATTTATCAACCAGAAGAAACCCGATATTAATATTTCCTTAATATATGTAGGTATAATAAAACATAGAAGTCGTTGTTCACTGTTCATTGGTATAAAGATATCTTTTTAAGCCGCTTCCTTTTTTTACCTACATCTTGGTTCCCCGACAAATGTTACAAATAAAATATAAAAAAAAAATTTTTATTATGAACGTTAACGTAAGGTTAGGTAAGGTTAGACCGAAGAACCGAACCAACAGAATCAAACTCATGCCTTGAGTTCATTCAAATGTCGATAACGTTTTTTTAGTGAACCGATTTTGATGATACAAACTTTAAATGTTTTTCTGAGTTAAAACAAAGCAATTGGTGAAAGTTTTAAGTAAGTCGGTTTAGTACTTTCGGAGATAATTGTGATCATACATACAGACAGACAGACAAGAAATTAAAAAAATATATTTTTGCTTTCTTTTATTCATTCTAAGTGTCCCTCTATCCATTTCAGTCAAAAATACTAAATGTACAGACAATATTTTTTTACTGTTTTATTATATGTATTGATATATTTATATTATAACTATGAATCAATCGGAGCTACGTTAGCAGTTATGGTCCTTGTCGCAGAGATAACGCTAAATTTCTCTTTTATCTTAATATAAATCTAGTTTTATTCTTCGCTGTAATATTCCGAATCTTTATTTATGCAATTCGAATTTACGCCTACCACTTTGCAAGACTTTAGGCGTTCTTAGTTCGCAAATCCCATTGATTACTTTACATTAATTTAGACTTATCTTAATATTCCTTAGTCTTTCTTAAGTAGCCGCGGCGTACCCCAGGGAACATGTTTTATTCATAATCAAAGTAGGAACTCCCATAACAGCGATTTGGCCGGAGTCCATTAAGATCCCGTCGGATTGAATTTTAATCGGGAGCGCTCGGGAATGTTCGGGAAACACGCATTGTTTCACACGCCCTTCAAACTTTGCTGAGAAACAGTTCGCATCCGCTTAGTTGTGCAACATGGTATATGGAACTATACATACAGGTAAATTTTTATTCGTTAAGGAATTTTTAGAGTGTTTGAATAATGAAACTGAGTGGGTTTCCATAAAAACATAGAGAGAAAAAATTGTTATTTTATGTTAAGACCAATAGCTGATCAAACAATTGGTGGGAAGAATAATCAAAATTTTAATTTGTTCCTATATTTTTTAATGAAAACCTACTCAGTTTTAACATTCAAACATGTGAAAATTTTCTCAACTAATAAAAATTCACCCTGTATAATTTTTGAACTCATACAGTATATACTGAAAGAAAAATTAGATACATAACGCTATTAGAAATAGCACAAATCAATGTCTACAACTGAAAAAACAGACTCAAATCCGTAGATGCAAGGAAACGCTACGAGTTATGACTGCTACGCCGTAGCAGCCTTTACGAGATACGAAACGCTACGCCACCTACACAACTTTTTTTAATGGTAGGAAAGAAATCATTTAAAAAGATTTTTGCCTACAGCTATACCTTAACTATATAAATATATAAATTTGACACTGAATGATTGATTGACAAAATCCCTGGAAATTGAAATTTTTTAAGTAGGTACTTGATATATGTATATTATATTATATATAAGTATTATTTATGTGGTCTAAACATAAAAAAATAAATTACCTCATATTGCATCAACAGCTAAACATGGCCTTCCAATCTTGTCGAGATTGTGAGCTCTGTTTGCCCCGTAAAGATGAAAGACGTAATTGTTTGTACATATATATAAATATAATGTACAACATAACTTAATAGTATTTCAATACCATAAATATCCGAATACCAAATATTAAATTAAATTTATAAACACGCCTTCAATAAACAGCTATCATTAGCAATAATTTCAATTAACTACGAACCAGTAGATAATTCGGCAGTGTAATATAGTATTCGTTATAATAACCACAAATTTTCATATCGAATTTTCGGTGTTATATGAACTGATGTACGAGTGTACCACTGGGTAATACTTGGTTATTGTTAGAAATATAAATGAGTGCCGTTTGGTTCCTGACACCATTAAAAAGAATACGACCACTCCACCTCGTTCCCATAGATGTCGTATAAGGCGACTAAGGGATAGGCTTATTAACTTGGGATTCTTCTTTAAGGCGGTGGGCTAGCAACTTGTCACTCAATTCTAACATTAAGCCAAACTGCTGAACGTGTCCTATCTGTCTTTAAAAGACTGTTGGCTCTATCTAACCCGCAAAGGATATAGATGTGATAATATGTATGTATGTATGTATATACATAAATGAATATGTTTTTATATGCAATTTGGAAATATACTTTTTTGAAAAGGTAACATAAAATTATACGCCTATTTGCCTGAAGGGTAAGGAGACTATATGTATAATACCAATTGCCATTTGTTTAACATTTCCAACAGTTTTGGTCATCAACAAAGGGATTAAATTCACTTGTTGGATTCGAACAAGGATGTTTGTGTTACATTCAATCACTCCGCTGTCTCAGAAGCTGAACACAAACGGAATACATCGCGCTAAGTGCTTTTTATTCGGGAATAAAATCCGGGAATTAGATCCGACACGCCAATCCTGGTACGGACTGCTTCACACAATTATTTCTACGAGGTATTGGCTGTCTTCTTTGAATGTGTATATTTAAAAAAAATCTTCCCGCCATCTTGTCATGTGGTTTCCGGTAGTGTACAAAAAGATGTACTGAATTTATTTGTTTGTGTTTTTATTGCACAGAAATTTACACAGTTACATGAAATAAATTTAAGACAATATCGGACTTATCGCGTAAAGGGATCTCTTCCAGTCAACGTAGTTCATATCATTGGGAACTGTATTTGGATCATGCTTAAATTCAATATGTGTTACACTAATTCAACACTACTCATGGCTCTGCCAACCTTGAGATCATCATCACTAAACCATGTTCGGAGCACGCTGCTCTCGCGCTTGCTTCTAACAGCACATCCTTGATTCCCTTTATAATCTTCCTCTACTCTTTTCTAATAAAGGTTTCCCTGAATCTTGGCAGACTTCCCACTGGTTCCTTTAGGTAAAATCCTGACTAACCCACACCAAGGTTCAGGCCATTTACACTAAGGAAAGACTCACATCTGATCTCTGCAACATTTTCAGGGGAACCGAAACCAAACTGAATCATAGTAGAACCTTTAAACGCTACACCAAATGAAAGTGACTATTCCCTGAGTCGCCTCTTACGACATCCATGAGTGTTCCTATTGTATTAAAGCGCCGTAACTATACGGCACTAAGGGTGCTACGTAAAGAATTTTGTAGGCTTAGTGGTGCGATTTTATGTATGTATATACATATAAAGGCATTAAGACGCCTCGTAAGTTAATAACTCAAACCTTCAATAATATAGACATAAGTCTCTTCACGTCATCCCACGCTTGAGCGGACCAAGTCGTGTGTATAACGTGTTCTGCTTGTATGTCATTACACAACTTGTAGGTAATGGCTTATACGGTACATGGTGTATACAGTATACACCGAAGTACTATTTTAAGTTAACTCTTACTACTGCGCGGGACTTCGCTCTTTTGTGGGAAACCCAAGAAAAAACTAGCTTATGTTACTTAGTTGTTTTTGAGTTTTAATTCGTTACAAACATACAAATATTTATAATTAGTATGGATAGGTACTGTTTAAAATACAAGTACTTATAATGATCCGGATAAAATTCGTTTCGAACACACATTATTTTATGGGGTTTGACAGAAGCAATGTTTACAAGACAACAAGACTACTTTTCCTTCCTTTGTACCATCTCGCGCGACGCAGTTTTCATCGCGCAAAAAACTATCTCTGTCCCGTTACACGTAATAATAAAAAGTGAAACAGCAATATTTTGCCACGCAATAAAAACGGCGTCGCGCGTGCCATGCTACTAGGAGATAGACTAGGTGTTATTATACCATACATAAATTGTTCATTTCATCATAATAACATCAAGCATAAGAATAAATATTGTTCATAGTTACAGTGTAGTTTAGCCTCAGTGTAGTTTTATCTCACAAACGAGAAAAGCATTCAATATTAAAAAGGTTTATTAATGTACAAATGTACTTCCAGACGCCGCGATACAAATGGGACCACTACAGTGGGGAACGAAAGAACGCTTCATTGCACTAAAGATATACGAGTATGTGAGTACAGTCTAGGGCAAGGAAACATAACGCCCTAAAACCAAAACCATTAGAGGGTCAGGTTTATCTGCTGGTGACTGTATACATAGAGACATAAAACCACGCCCTTTTCCCGGATGGGTAGACAGAGGCTACATCTTTCCACTTGCGACGATCTCTGCATACTTCTTTCGCTTCATCTACATGGGCAGTTTAGGGTACTCTTGACCTGACCTTTTGCTAGGACGTCCTTAATTTAAATTAACGTATGTTCGACTACCTTCCTACTCCTACCTTTCCATCCACACCCCCTGACTGTATATTAGAAGAAAATTTTAAGTAATAAGTAACATTTGAATTCTGTCTTTAGCAGAATCCTGCTTTGACGCATAAAGTAACTATAGAAAATTTATTTGGACATACCCAATGGTAAAATTGATTAACAAAAAAAAATTACCTATTTTCTAAGTCTTTTTTATAAAGAGGATTATTCTAAACGTCCTTTATGGATATTTTGAAAAGGTTTCGGAGTACCAAGGCAGCAGACCCGTAAAAAGGTTAACCTGATTACTGCGCTGAGACGCTGCGGTTACACGCTCGCTTGCTTAAGGGCTCTTTGCGTATTTTAAATGTCCACCATACTTGAAATCATAGACACATAAAAATTGTATTCGGCGCGACGGAAACGAACCGTAAGATATTTCCAGAAAAACGCCTCTTGTCATTCCTGGTTTCTGTGTGCCAAAGATATTTAGGTTCATTCATTTTATACAAAAAATCTAAGAATAAAGATAGAAGTTTCTAAGGTTGTACATTTTTATCCTATCCTATCTACTACTATTCAAGGAGTAATTTAGTTGTAATTTAAAATATAGGTAAACAAGGAGATATAAGATTGGTCGGGGGTAATATAATATTACGTTACGCCTCTAATATTTACACAAACTGTCAAGTCTATTCATTAAGACATCTATTCATACTCGAGATATACATGGTACATTAAGGACGTTAAAAACTCTCATTCACATTATTAAGTGCTTAACGTGCTTCGTTCTCTACTCAATTAGAAATGCTTTGTGGCCGACCTGAAAAAAAGGGAAATTAAATCGTTTTCAGCAGGTCTCGGTCTGAGAAATAAATAATTAGTCTCCCGTTGTCTTTTGCGTCATTCTATTCATTTAAGGAATAGTTTTTCGAAAACGGAAGAGTTTGATTATAGAGGAGGGAAAATACAACATCTTAATAAGCCTGGCAAATTTCTAACGTATTATATTACGTAATTTAACCATTAGAAGTAAAATAGCTTTTGTTAAAAACAAGAACAAAGCACAACTACATAATAAGTCAAATACCAGGATAATTAAATACAACATCGTCTAAATAATCTCAGCAAATTCCCGACGTAATATCGCCCTTCATTAATAATTGACAAAGCTCCTTGCTGCTTCTAAGCTGCTGGTACTTGGAGCCCTAAGACCGACTTGGCGAAATTCACTTCATTACTTCACAACTTAGTTTTAGTTAGTAGATGACTAAAATATTGACTGGCTTTTATTAACTTCGTTATTTAGAAATAAGTGGTTTAAACTAGCTCTCAAAATTAACATTGAATTAGTAGGAAGAGCTTTATTTGGTTCTTTAACGGATTATTATTTTTTAAGTTTTGTTTTTTTTTTTTTCAATCAATTGTAATATTCTATTCTACTGGTCTTATTTTAGTCTAATGAAAATGGTAAATGAAAAGGAAATATTTTCCAAACTTACCGAAAACGCTTTGAGGAACACCAGGCACTGAATAATGCCCTCCATGGTGTCGCCGGTGAGACAGAAAGTGCCGGTCAGGTGCCGGCCCTTCTTATCACCCAGGGCAGGGGCCGCGGCCAAACTGGCGTGGACTAACGCGCCCCGGGGCCTCGCGTCCCTCGTCGCCCCCAAAACGCCAGGCAGGGGCGCCCCTTCCATCAACCGTGCCAACGGGTCCATGCCCGTTACAAGAACCACTTCATTTTTTATTGTTCACTATTTTGGCACTGGTCACAGACTACACACACGAGACTTTAAATATCACTTACTAACACTTCATTTCATTCACACTTATTTGGCACTAGTTAAGACGAGGTACTAGGCACGCATAAGTTACTAAAAGCCTCTGCAAATCACTTTTTATGGACGCTCAAGCTCAAAGGCGTCAATGCGCGAGGACACGGAGAGAACAGTCGGCATAATGCGATTCCCGCTTTGGCAAAGGCTTCTACATTCCTCACACTGACACTTCTGGTTATCCGGATTCCAACACTCGCTGTTAAGAAATATCGTGACTAAAGAATAAATAAGCACAGCCATCCCCACTATGATGTATATTTCCATGCTGTACTATTCGTTTCGAAAACTATTTGGCACATAAAATCTGGAATAGAATTACAATATCATGAATGCGCCTACGAACGAGGAATCAGTGGTATTCGGTTCATAAAATTCAAATGAAACAATGGGGACTGCGTTTGAAAGGTATCGCGAATATAATGCGACAGTCAGATATGTGCTGAACATTGAAGGTAACTTATGGAATTGACACGTATTTTGATTTTCTATCAAGATAAATGAGAGTAGCGGAAATGCGGAAAATTCGTGCGGAACCGCAATATATTAATGAGAAATCCTAATTTTATCACGTTGCTGCACAGACCGCTAGGACTGCCCGATTTTAAATCACGTGGTTTTATAAATTCAATAAATATTTAGGTAAAAATATAATAATTTAAAACAGTAGTCTTCGTTCGACGATAAAAATAAAGTAGCCCTTTTATTGTGCGTATATAAAGACCAGCTATCGCACCCAAAAGGAAGCAAAACCGCCATGTCACTGCAATATCCAATAGTTAAGTCCCCTGAAAATGTTGCGAAGATCAGACGGGAATTGGTTCATATAAAATCTTGAATTATGCAATCCAAGATTATGATCAAAAGACGCCGCCCCAGGTTGCCCTCCAAGAGTTGAGGATAACCGGGATTCATGCTAGGAGGAAAGAGACAAGTCGTCTCCTTAACACTTACACCTCAACGCCTCACCGGGAATATTCCCGTCCATTTATCATTTTAACAGCGTTTGTTTTGCAAACGCGCCATTTATGTTACGTGCCGAATTTACATACGCCATTTAATGAAATCATTGTATCGACTGCTTCTGAATTCGCCTGTTGTGTACGCCGCCGCCCGCGTCACATGTTAATACAATGAATTGCTTTATCTGCTTGAAATCCCGACTGGAATTTCGTTGCGAGTAGGTAACAAAATGTAGTATATTGCGGCGTCGATAGGAAGACTATGTTTAAAGTTAATGATTCGACCAAACCTGACGAGTAAGTTTGACTATATGAACTCACTAATATTGGCGATGAATGAATATCGTTAGCCATGGATTATTTGTACGTATGTAATGGAAATCATAAGTATTTGCAGATAAGTATAGTTTTTGGTTTGGACATAAGTTTCTTGGTCATCGCTTAAAGAAAAGAATTCTAAATTTACAATAAAGACTGTCCGTTCATCATAAATCACTCAGAGAATTAGCTCCCGCTGTGCATGATTCCGACGGCATATTTTCGGGAACAAATCATGATGGCGGCACATAAATGTGCGCTGAATGGGCAATGATTGAGCGGAGACGTGCGCGCGATTCAATCAGCCAATCAGGGGCGAGTTTGTTAGCGTTAGCGGAGGCGCGGCGGTAGGGCAATGAGCGTATCGGGCTACTGATATGAGGTTGTTTTTTTGCTCAAGCAATTTTATATCTGATCTGAAGCTAAATGGAAGGTCTAATCAAAAGTACACTAAACCGTTAAATACGTTAATGCGTATATTTTTTTTTTACGTGGCAAATATGCTTACAATAACCTTTCTCAAAATAAAGCATAAAATTCTAGATAAACCTGGCATGTATAAGTATATTGATTCAATGCAAATTTAGAGAAAATATTCGGAAATTGTCAATTCCAAATGTTTGCTTAAACTCCCACGATTCAATTGATACATACATATAATTTGTCCTGTATTTATTTATTTTTATTATTTAGAATTTTATTCAATCCTAAGTGTGTATGTAGTTGTTGTAATAAATTAACACAAAGGATAATTGGCATAAAAGTAAACAATCAGATTCTAATAAGAGCTAAGATAAAACAAAATAGACGAGAGCCTATTTTTCAATTGGCAATAGTTCAATCATCGCTAACAATAAAACGAAATGAACACTTGCAGCGGTGTCCGCTTTCCGTAATCTAAACTAAATCTGCTTTTGCACGGTTATCGGGTCGGCAGATCTAGGTACAGATAGCTTCCGGTTCAATACCTATTGTATTTTACTCTTAAGATTTCACAACTGGTAGGAATAAGACTGATAAACAAACCAGTACAATAGAACAGACAAAAATAACATAAAATATATTATAATATAATATAATAATTAAAAAAATAACAAGAATAACAAATTAAAACCTACACCAAATTAAATTGACTGCGAGAAAAAAAGGTTGTATGAAAAACATAACAGAAAACTAAAAGAATAGACAACACTCAATTTATACAAAAATAAAATAAAACAAACAAAAAATAAATAAATACAAATAAAATAAACAATAAAGCAAATTCAATTAGATTTTTACGCTTTTTATTTTTTCTTTCTTCGTTATTTCTCGCTTATTCTTCTTCAACTCTCAATAGTTCAATCATCCATAACAATAAAACCGAATGAATACTACGGCCAGGGTCCGCTCTCTGTAATCTAAACTAGATTCCCCATTGCTCGGCTATCGGGTCGGCGGATCTCGACACGTAAAGCTTCGGGTTTGATACCGGGGACGCGACTTTGTATTAAGATTGTATTCTTTTCTCTTGAAGGAATAAATTGGAATGTCTTTATAGGTATACGACGAGATAAAAACTGTCACAGATTATAAATTCCATAAGACTTTTAGCAAGGGTACTAACCATCTATATACCTACATAACTATTTAACACATGTATTTCAGTTGAGGAAGGGCCCCGCTAGGTATAGTAAATAAAACAGATTTTTGTTTTTATAAATTTGACAAATCGACTTTAATTTTATTAGCTACATGTATTACTGGTATAGATTTGATGGCTTCAGGTAAAATCGTAGGCAGTGTAAACAAACCATAAATGTTTGCCCAATATTATATTAAATATCGTTTCAATTGATTCAGTATATCAAGCTGTGATAATCAAATGTCAACAAGAAAAGTTGATAAGATTGATTTCCATATCAATACCCGATCTGAAATATTGCAGTAAACTCAATTTAATAAAGGAGAAGAACAATTAGCCAGATATAATGAACTTTGACAAAAATCGCCTTTTTACTTAAATTTGCAAATTTTTTACATTAGATTTCAATAGAATTTTGTCAAATTAGAGAAAACCATTTTAATCGGTTGCTACAAAAAAAAAAATAATAAAAAATATCACAATTTTAATATAATATAAAAGAATGGAAACACTTCTAACACTACATTTAATTGATTTCTGAATATTGTAAAATTACCTATGTACCAAACATTAAATTTCTTAATCGGAAACCAATTAATGAATTCAATAAAACGCTTATCATATCGAAATATCATATCTAAACTAAGTTGTTTTAAATTATGCCTTGCAGGCGACTCTGTATCTACCTAATCTGAAATGAGGATAAGCTCCACACGCGGGCGGAGGAATCAGAGGTCAAAGGTCACAGAGGTCATAACCCTTAATCTTAAACACGAACTCAAAAACAAGCTGCTTAATAAACATCGAAATCCCTGAATAATTCAAGTTTGCACCAGAATGTAATGATTTGATTTGGAAAAGTAAATCAGTATTCGTCTTCTCGGGCAAAGAAATTAGAATTGAATTCTTTTGATAAAAATTGGAAATATAATTGACTTGAAAATAAATACTTAAGGGTTTTACTTAAAAATAAGATGCACAGAAATAAATAATTAAATCAATTTAGTAAAAAGTACTAAGGATAGCTGCTATCAAAAAATGTGATGATGGTGCGATGGTATCGAACACCTAGTCGATAAAAGTGAACTAGAAATGAAAAATCTCTACTAGAAAAAAAAACTTTTAATATTAAGTCAGATTAGATCGCGCCAAATCTCGATCGCTCTTTGTAGTCCGTATTTATTGTAACACCTCACGTTTCCAATACAGACCGCTATTAAATCGCGGAAATTTTCAATCAGATATATCATCGTCATACCTTTTGTGCTTTATCGATGACGCGACAGAGTCTAAATTCGTTCGACGATGGCCGATGTATAGAGAATTTTATGAACACAATTATGAATGTTAAGTCGGATGCTGTGTAGATTAGTATACTAATGCGGCGCGGGAGAAGGGTGGGGGTATTAATATTTTCGCTATATCAATGTGACGATCATTCATTTTAAACAAGCCGCCTAATCCGTCTGGATGTGTTGTTGATGAACCAAATTGTTATGGGATATTAATTATATTTGATCATATCGTGAGATTATCAGGGTCAACGGCCGTAATCACACATGCAATTAAATTAAGCTGTTTATAAATAATACAGGTATTAAACGCGCACGTAACGTACCTTTATTTTATCTCGGACGTTTCGAATCGTGTTATAATGATGATGATAAAGGTACGTTACGGGCGCGTTTAATCCTTTTAATATTTATAAATAGTACAATGCTCGCGAAAGTTTTAAATTCGTTTTTAGCTGTTTAAGCGTACATATGAAACACCAGGGTGAGTCCGTACGTTGACACGAGTACCATGGTACAGTGTCATGATGGAACTATTGATTATATTTTTTATCACAAGTTTCTTATTATTTTACTTACATATAAACCTTTCTTTTATATATATATATATATATATATATATATACCAGCCGGATTCCTCCCGACTGAACCCGAAACCTGAACATTCCTACTGAACCGCTGAGTTCCAAATGTTCCTATGTAACTAACTAAAGTTATCTAACTATGCTAATAGTAACAATCGGTATTCGGTACGAAATTATGTGGATTCGTAGAGTGGTTTTCGTCAAAATCGAATAAGATTCTTATATATATATATATATATATAAGAATCTTATTCGATTCTTATATATATATATATATAATAAGATTCTTATATATATATATATATAAGAATCTTATTCGATTCTTATATATATATATATATATATAAGAATCTTATTCGATTTTGACGAAAACCACTCTACGTATAGTATATACGTACTACTATAATAAGATTCTTATATATATATATATATATAAGAATCTTATTCGATTTTGACGAAAACCACTCTACGAATCCACATAATTTCGTACCGAATACCGATTGTTACTATTAGCATAGTTAGATAACTTTAGTTAGTTACATAGGAACATTTGGAACTCAGCGGTTCAGTAGGAATGTTCAGGCTTCGGGTTCAGTCGGGAGGAATCCGGCTGGTAACCGTTTGAACCCGAAATGGCACAACTATTCCGATGCAATAATCCGCTTTTGTGGGAATTACACTAAGTTTCAACATGACATTGACAATAATATGCTTGAAGAGGCACGTTTTGGTCAAAAGCGAAGTTTGTTTAACCGCTTGCAAAAAAATTTCGTTTTCAGTTTAAACTGTACGTATGAAAGAGTATGTTTGTCCGGGATTATCTCGCGCTTCGCTGAACCGATTTTGATGCGATATTCAGGATAGTGTTTGTTACTTAGGAGATAAAAAAAGAATATATACTGGAGGCGGTTATCATTAAAAAAAAATTTAATCGTACGATAATTTAAAATATTCATGAAAAACGTGTAAAAAATATGGAATTCGAAAGTTTTTTGTTCTTTGAAAAATTCAATCTAATTGGCTTAAAGCTCAAAACTAAATTTGTACCAAAACTCATTCAAACTAATCTTCAAATATGGTTTCACTATCCCTCCTCTATTCTCAAAGCACTGTGAATACTAATGATCAGCTCAGCTCCACTAAGATATAAGTTTGAAGATCTGTCCTAATCCCTCAGTTTCAGATATACGATCCCGCAGATTAGCAGAACAATGTTGTTTGCCATAAGCTTTGCATATTGTTTGCATTGCTTTATCTCTTGGTGCATATAGAGGCTCTTAATATACACTGCTAGGTTTTATCCGCGACTTAATACGCGCGAACCGTAATTTTTTCCTATCCGAGACAGTTAATTGTGAAACTCTGTCCACTACAACTGATTTTAAATTTATTTATTTACTAGCTGTGCTCGCGACTTCGTCCGCGTGAAATAGTTATTTTGGGCATCATTGAAGCGCTCAAGGATGAATAATTCTTCCCGTTTTTTTTCACATTTTTCATTATTTCTTTGCTCCTTATAGTTGCAGCGTTGCATAGCCTAAAGCCTTCCTCGATAAATGATCTGTTCGACGCGAAAAGAATTTTTCAATTAGAAACAGTACTTCCCGAGATAAGCGCGTTCAAACAAACAAACAAACTCTTCAGCTTTATAATATTAGTATAGATTAAAACTTAAACTTTCGCGTTGCGTCTTTTAACGTGACTTTAAAGGTTTATAAACTAAAGATTATTATGGTAAGCGATGGGGTTAGCAATCTGACACTATATAAATAGGATGCTATCATCAGGGTTATTCAACTCACCAGGGACTTATCGTGACTTTTGGCTGTGTCCACCTTGTACGGGATAGAGAAGTCATACATAGAATTCTGAAGACAAGAGGAATACTGGTAGACCATTAACCCCCCTGGTCCGATGACATAAAAAACGATATTGGAGAATCATATGCCCAATAGTGGGCGAATATATGCTGAAGAAGAAGAATATAGAAAGATCCAATGAGAGATAAATTGTTACTTGCGCGTTCAAACAACAGAAAATTATACAACATTATATAATGTAACGTCTTTCCGGCGCCGGGATCGAGACAAGATGGCTGAACACGACACTCCGGATTAAACGGAATAAAATATTTAGGGTTTAAAAGGGTTAAGCCGAGCTTTTGCGACTTCTTGTTTGTTATGTGAACCTGGAAACTAGTCAGATAACATGTCATTGTTGAAAGAAGGCATGTCTCAATTATTTTTATTACGAAAATAGCATATTACATCAATTATAATTATTTACGAGTAATGTAAATGTAAGCCTTCGATAATGGTGATTAATGGTTTTAAGTATGTTAACTTTTTACATACATAATACATTTTACCACGTCTATTACCGTTGCGGGGTAGTTATTTGATAAGGTTGATCAGTATAGCGAGAATGTTTTCCAATACCTTAACGATTAACATACATAAAAAAGTTAACCAATTTCAATTTTCATTTTATTTATTGCATATCATTTCGTACATTTCAGTTCTAACTACTACACATATACAATAGTGACTGGTTCAATAATGGGTACAACAAGAACCCCGTAGGGTATAGCAATGTAGGGTGTAGCATGCGACCTCTATCATGCTAATGTTTTCTTCCATTAACTTAAAATATTAAACTTTATTCTCCCACCTTCTGTTACACAACCCAAAACGTCCACAAAATTCAGTAATTTTAAAACCGCTGTCGCTCCCCAACCCGCATTTTCCGGGCGTTTCTTTGAAGCTGCGTTCAGTTCCTGCCTTTAATTATGTGTTTCACGAAACGGGGCCGAGTGAACGAGACCGGGGGAGTGAATGAAAGAGCCGATCGGTTCATTGAACGGTGCGGAGGCGGGCTATTTTGAAACTTTTTACATAAATATAATGGAGTCTTTATTTTACCATGTCTATTCCCGTTGCTGTGTCGACAAAGTCAACAGTCTCCAAAAGACCCGAAGGCCATATTCAGTTGGATGACTTAATGCAGGAATTGAGATACTAAAAGTGGCAGGTTGCTAGCCCATCGCCTAAAACAATTTTATATTCATTTCCAAATTAGTATTGAACCATTTAAAAAGAACTGACTTTTGTCCCCATTGCATCGTTTCTCTGGAAAGAAGCTCAGATCCATTTGTTACCACGATTATGTATTGAGTAAGTCAGAATTTTACACTAAGCGACGCCCGACAGACTGCTGCAACTTGACAGGGAACCTGACGCCGATTGGATTATGTTTCATTGACCATTAAAAAAAAAAGAAATTCTACTAAAGTAGATAAGTGCGATACGAACTCTCGGAGTTATATCCTACTACTATTATAAAGGCGAAAGTTTGTATGGATGTTTGTTACTCTTTCACGCAAAAACTACTGAACCGATTACCATGAAATTTGGTATGTAGGTAGCTGAAGACCCAGAATAACACATAGGCTACTTTTTATCCCAGAGTTCCCGCGGGATTGATAGGGTTTCCATGCGGACGAAGTCGCGGGCGGCCTCTAGTATATATATATACGAAGTCTCGCGAGCTTAGACACAATTTATGCAATTATTTCTTTTATCTGTTCCGCGTATCTTCAGCGCGGGAAATTGATATGTAAATACGATATAAATTCTCTCCCTCACAGTATTTTATTTACGCATTTGCTGAGAAGATAACCGCTTAAATTACAACAAAATTTTTACATTTCATGGTAGAATGAGGATTTACCAGGAGACATTTCTCCATTACATTGTTGTCCCTTGGCGCTCATTAAATATTATATAATAATAAAATATTACAGTTATATAGCAAAGAGATGACAGTAATACCTAGGTAACAATAATTTACACACGAGCTGGTTATAAAATAATAATGAAGACTTCTTGCTACTAATTTCATTTATTCCGAATCTCATTTTCAGTCTTATGAATGCCGTTTAATTTCCGGCACTTTAGAATAGAACCATTCCATATCTTTCCCATGGATGTCGTAAAAGGTGACTAAGGGATATGCTTACAACCTGTTATTATTTGAATCTTAATTTCATCACAATGGCATACAGCTGAACGTGGCCTTTCTGTCATTTAAAGACTGTTGGCTCTGTCCACCCGGCAAGGAATATAGACGTGACTATTTGTATGTATGAGAATACAGTCTTGTGACTATTGGCTCTGCCTAACCCGTTAGCGATAAATATGCGACATGTTTACTATGATCGGCTACGGAGCCCCACACACGTGCCCCGGCACGCGCTTGGCCATTGTTTTATCATTCCAGCACTCCGGGGTTTATTTTTCACGAGAGACTCGTTCGCTATAAAGGAAATGGCGGAACTTGCACTATTTTACTTCAGAAACGAATATAAACATTTATATTTCGGCTGAAAGAGACTTTATGTCACATATAACACTGTTTATTTGGGAATATTTTTCTTGTTTACGTTTTCCAGAGTCGCTAACAGTATTGTTTTAACATAGCAGGTTTTATTTAAAAAAAATTGGATTGGTTCTTTTTTCTTAAAGACCAAATTTTGTTACTGATTTACATTATTACAATGAAAAATACTATTTAAATATATATGTAGCTTTTCCCTTGGTCGACTTTTATTTACGAAAACATTATATTTTATCCTCGCTACCAGACGAATGTGAGAGCATTTTTTAAGCAGCTAGTAACCCTAAGCCTTCTGATTCTGTCTAACCCAAAGTGATAAAGACGTAATATATATGTATGTTTGTACTAACTAAACAGAGCCAAATCAGAAAATTTTGAGCCAACAAGTTTAATTCCTTACGTAGCAAATAGCTTTAATCCGTGATATAACAATTCCCGAGTTTGGTCCAAAACCTACCTAACTGAATCCGGCCCTGTTCAGAATTAGCAATGTTTGCCTGACATCGATATTGGTGTTTGTCGGCGTGACACGCCAGAACTTGTGTACTATCGCTGGCTATACACATGTTGTCAGTTTGCCAAATTCTTGGGTTCACATGGAATTGTAATTATACAGGGACGTACTCTGTTATATGAAATATTAAAAAAAATGTAGTACTCATCATAGGTTGACAACTCTGTTATTTCCATGGGAAAAACTACTTTGTGTAAAATTTCTGCCTCGCGAAATATACTGGTCATTTATCGAATTCTTACTTTTTATTCTCTTACCAATTTTGATAACTTTACACACGCGAATTATTTAGTGAATACGCCACGGGCGCAATTTACAAATTCATTAACTAAAACATTTCTAATACAAACCTCGTGACGAAAAAGTACTTAAATACTCGTACATAACTCAAATGTTCAATGCGCTTACTATATATTTAAATATTTAACGATCATTTTGAAAAATTCATTTCCTTTTCCGGCGTTCCGAGTATTCATACTATTTACACGACCACCGGCGAAAAGTTGGAAAATATTTTATGAATACGCCGCAGTAATGTTACAGGTGAAATTTTATGCTTTTAAAACCCGAGTAGAGTCCAATATTTTATCCATAAAGCATATTTTGTGATAGTGCCCGTCGACTTTAATAAAAATTTGTATAAATAAAATGTAAAATTTCACTTACATTTCATGCGAGACTCAAAGGATTACGCTTAGTCAGACAAATTTTTAATCTTATTTTTTTGCATATTTGCAAAAAAATAAGAAAGCGATAGACAAAATTACGAAAGAAAGATATTTGAATTTTGAATATTCACATTGGGAGCTCGCACTCAACTTAATTACTTAATTCCACCGACAATAGTAACATGAAGAAGAAGAAGCATATGTGAACGCAATGCCTGCCTGCCTATTAGTTGATCATAACGTTATTATAAGAGTGACTTTTACTCTGAACATCTTCCGTGTGAATGGGAAAATCATACTCACTTATAATGATGCTAATGCTACTCGTAATTAATAAAACAAGAAGATTTTTTTTTTGAAAAATGTTGATAGAACTCATTGTGTTGTTCTGTTGCGCGTTCACCGAAAGTCATACAATAACGATAACGAAATGAGAAGTACAGTGGCCTGGAACGCCTGGTACCAAATACAAATATCGTTTATTCAGTATGTGTTAACAAAAGTTTGTTGTGCTAGCCCCTATTGAAGGTTTCGGAAGAAGCCTGACTCCCATACCACATATGGGAGTTAGGCTTCTTCCGATTGTCAGTTACATTATTTTCATACTGTAAACGAAAGGAAAAAAAAACAAATAAAGTGAAATTTTTATGATAAATCTAAACTAATACAACACTTTTTAGCAGTCAGGAATTAGCATTAGTGAAAAAGAAAAAGAATGGGCATGTTGTGTGGTAGTGTGTGTGTATGCGTGTGTACGTGTGCGTGTTCCTGTGCGTGTGCGTGGCGCTGGTTTTACTATAATTACATTATATCTATCAAATTACTACATAAAAAAAATCTTCAGTCTCATCAAATGTCATATTTTTAGCCAATTATTGAGGAATTTTTTAAAGGCGTTGTAACTTATATTTGTAATGTTTCTGTTTATTATTAGAAGTTTATTGTAAAGTTTTAGTGCAATATAATTGTAGAATCTGTGAGCAAATACTGTCTACCAGCCTAAAGACTTAACCGGGCGCTCTTCAGACAAATAGTATTTTCATATTATATTTTTAAAACCCTTTAATTGAATTCCGAATTGGAGTCTAAATCATTACCTCCAACTAAGTTCTCGTTGCCTGGTACCCAGCACCCAGGCTCGCTAGTTTGTTCGTTAGTTTGTTGTTAGTCAACCGGATTAGGTGTATCGATTGGAAGCTCTGTTTGACTTTAAAGCTTCGAGAAACTTCGCTATACTAGTTAGCTAGTGTTGTCGCGATTTGCAATCAGGTCATTAATTATAGCAACTGTTTAACTAAAAGTTAGTAAGCCTATTGAAAGCACTAAATTCGATAAATTGCAATGGAAAAAAATAAAAAGTGACTTTTTCGATACTAGGGTACATCTTAGGATTTATCTATAGTATGTATTTCACCTGCCCAATAGAAAACCCAGCCCTATATCACATTTTTGGTAAAATCGTATTATTATTATTTTTTAATTCAGCATCATGTTTTGTTTAGTAATTTCACTCTGCGAAAATTTACAGTAACTATAATTTTTACAGCTGATTCAAAATAGTCATATTATAAATACACTTATGACTCTTCCAAATAAAAAAACAAAAATAATACAATTGAAAGTGACCTGAACTGAGAGTACTATTTTCAATTGTATTCAAGACTGAAAAAAATCCAGGATAATATTTACAGCCAGAAAAATTACATAAAAAAATAACATACATGACATACACAAGATGTATTAAATCCATTAATAATATAGCAGAAACTCTTTCAACACGAAAATATTCACTTAAATCTGAGTGCGAGCAAATAGCTACGCGCTACGCCGTAGCAGATGCTACGGGCTACGACCCGCTACGCCGTAGACTGTCATTTCGTTTATTACATTGTATGAAGGAGGAACGAAATCTTATGAATAAGATTATCTGTTTATATTCTTATATTCAAACTAGAGAGCGCCCGCGACTCCGTTCGTATAAAAAGGAAATCATTTAAAACCATCACAAATTTCAGGTTCAAATCCTACCAATGACTTTTTACTGAAATATTCGTTTGATTCCTTACCGATACTCTAACGGTGAGAGAAATATCATGAGAAAGCTTGCACTTTCAGGCAACAAGGATGTGTAATTATGATACGAAATAGGGTAAGTTTCCTTGCATAGTTGCGAGGTCAGACTAGAGTCGCTTCTAAAAACGCTGTAAAAACTTGATTTACGTACTCTAAGACCTAGGCACCTCTCCAAGGCGAGGACGCAACTGGAACTAATAATAGCAAGATGATTCAAATGTGGTTTATTTTTTTTTTTAGTTTATTATATTTCACGATTTTATAGTGTAATTTTAAGTGATAGCGTAGAGTCGGACCGAGACGGATGCGACGTTGTACAGCCAATGAATCTATCATCAATATATGTATTTTAATATAATAAAAAAAGTTAAGGTAACATAGTAAGGAGGTAACATATTGTTTTAATCAATGCTCTGCTTCCTGTCTTTAGGTGTACAAATGAATACAAAATACGGTCTGTCTATTAAATGTCGTGTCGCGACTCGTTTCTCCGTGATACGATCAGAAAGCTTTGCGTACGAAATACAATGTAACCTCATAGTAGGGGCCCGGCGTTGCTCGACTTTCTGAGCTTTCTGCCGACCGAAACTTTTTTCAACTCGTGACAAACAAGTCTGGTAATGAGCATGAATTTCATGCCTGTTTCGCACGTGACACCAATAATAACTCGCAAATAAAGTATTTCATACATTTTATTCCCGACGATTCGATTTCAAAGGTCAAAGAAAATACGAACTATGGAATTATTTCTTTAGAGAGATATTTCATTTTTCTTTTGCGACTTTTTATATCAAGAAATATTGCAAAGAATTTTATTTACTAACTGCTGTTCACGTAGAATGAATTGGAAATTAGTGAAAATTGGAGGCCCTTTTTTGAACAAGTATAATAACAAAGTATACAGAACCAATGAAATCACAAGTGACTCGATCATGATTGACTGGATTGATTTATGATAAAATTGACATAAAAAGATAGTGACAGGTTGCTATATCATTAAACTAAGGAATCCCAAGTTTAATCTCTTAATCTTAAGAGAGAAAAAGTAGCTAAATTCTTCGTTCCCAGAATTTATGTTTTTTTTTCATAAAAACAAGACAGCCACTCTATGAATATATCTAACATCATATCACCGTTATGATTCAAAAACCTCTTACTACTTTGCTAATCGATAAACGAATAAGGTATATCGGAAAATACAGAAAGTAAAAAGCTGAGATTTGGCACATTACACTTAACTAAGTACAGATACCTTATAATTCCTATACTCCCAGGAAACAAACAAGATTTTTCAATTTACGCAAGCGCAGCTGCGACCATAACCCACTAGATCTATATTAAAGAGTAAAAATGGAAATAAATGGAGACTTGTTACAAGTAAAAAGGTTCAAGACTGATAGGTGTACTTGCGATGTATCACGCCACATTCGTCACTGTGAATGGAGTTCAACATCGACATAAATAATGTACTGGACTGAACTTTTTCTGAAAAATAAATACAAAAAAATTGTTCCCAAAATTTAAGTGTAATGTAATGGCGTTAAAAGTCTATCACAATAAAATTATCATCTTGCAAAATAATACCATAATATAACACCACCAACAAAATCTTTGTATATCGCTATTCTAAAAACATAGTTTATGTAGTCTGGAACAATAAAATAAATTGAGGGCATGATCGGCTTGCAAAAAAAAATTATTATTCGACATTACCATCTCATTCTTTGTTTTTTTTTCGCTTTCTTTCTTTTGTCTAGCACAAAATTATTTAATGTCCACGATCGTCTTGTAAAAAATATGCAACAATACGACAATACCGTCTCACGCCTTGTGTTCCTCGCTGTACCGGGAATACTGCATTTTCTATTTCTATTTGATTATACTTCTCCTTCGTCGAGTTCATTATATAACGTCAAAGCCTTATTCCATCTTGTTTTATTGCTGAATTTGTATTTCGTTCTGCTGTAATATCTTTTGTGGCAAATAAACTTTATTTCTTAGTTTGGTGGTGGAAGAAGGTCGATAAACATTGTATAATCGCGGAGACTGATTTCAGATTTTTATCTTTTTTGGTGGAACAAATGCTTCTAAATTATGATGGTAGAAAAGATATTACAGATAGAATAACCAAGATTGCAAAGCCTGTATTGTATATTGTCAGCATGTAACTGTCGTAAAAGCTAAAAAAATAATAAAGTATAAGTAAGTAAGCGAATTATTACACGATTTAGCTAGCCCTAAATAGGCGCGAAGCTGTTGACTATTTTTAATTTTTAACTAACGATACTTTTAGTAAATAAACAATTATAAAATAAAATAAGTAAATAAAAGATGGCCCTTGGGAAAAAATCTAATTAAGAAATTAAAAGAACCTACAGCAGGAGACGACATTCACTTCTGGACAAGATTTTTTTATTTTGAGCATGAATCGAACCCGGGACCTGTGCTGACAAGATTTTCGCCAACAGGTCACTCAAGCTGCACTATTTCCTAGCAAGGCCAGCCTACAAACGGAGACAAAAAGAGGCTTTGATTACCAACGGCGAGACAAATGTCCCGCATCAGTCTTGCAACGAAAACGCAATTACACCGCGATCACGATCACGAGCCGGGCAGGATTCAATTCCACTGATTAATGGCAACATTGACGAGATCATCAACTGATCAATTCAATTTTAAGACGACCAAGGGAGAAGTGCCGTTATATTTTGTCTTATACAAATATCGTTAATACAAAATTGAGTTTGTGTAATGTATGTCTATTAGCTCTACACGATCTATTAAGAAATTATTGAGCCCTAAATGTACAATATATAACCTGGAAGCAAAATGCATTTTCTAACAGTGTTAAGAAAATTGAAAACTCATAAGAAATTTCAAAAGAAGGTTTCAGGAGAATATAATAAAAAAAAATACACATTTTTTACTATTATTATTCTGACTTCAAATTGAAACTTCACACGTTATATAAAATACAAAAAGAAAAGTTTACAAAAATAATAGCGCAAATATGTAACGATAACAGATAAAAAATGCACCGCAAAAATTTAAATAGCCTTCTTTTTTCTTCTTCTTCTGACGGTTAAATTGTCTATATCATGTGCAATATCCCGTAAGGCTCACTATAGTATGTTTTCGAATTAGTATCGGCCTGTTAGCCGTAATTTAACGATTTCCGAGTTAGGGTCAGATGGGGAAAGGGTGAAAAGTGGGTCAGGCAACGTGTGTCTGGAAAAATATCAATTTTATATATCTAAATGAGGGCCAATGTATAAGGTTAATTTCACAGCAAAAACATCGGTCATCAAAACGGTAACTTAAGAATAGAATTTAGAATAGGTTCTTTATAATAGGAGCACTCCATTCTTGTAAGCGATAGACTAGCAACCTGACACTATTTGTAAGGCATACAGTAGCTGTATTGACTTTGCAGTCATTTCTAGACCGTTTGGCTCTGTCTACGATGTAGATGATATTGATTATTTGTATGTATGTAAAACATCGGTCATGATTGATAATAAGGAAGCAAAGAAAGCAATGATCGTGGCAAATTAAAAAAAATACAACTATTATCCTAACCCCAGCTATTCCAACTTATATTATACATACGAAATTAAGTTTGTTTGTTTGTCACACAACAGTTAAACCACTGAACCGATTTTAATAAAAACTTAGATCAAATAAAGTTTACACATTGGAAAATGACAAAGGCTATTACTACAAAGGGCTACTATTTTGTAATTCCCATGACATCTGGAAAAAAGTTTAGTTTAACGCAACTGGAGCTGCGAGCGAAAGTTAGTAAAATATAAAAAGGGAGAAGTTATTAGAAACAAAATGATATTCATAAGAAAAAGCGAGTTACAGGGACGTCCGGTAGACGTGTTCCAAGTATTATAACTTGACTGACAGACGGACAGATTAAAGTAAAAAGGGTCCCTTCACATTGACGGGTGACAGTCGACTCGAATAGAAGTTCTTAATGTTACAACTTTATTTAGGGTTCATTTTATCGCAACTAATATTTATTAATGTGAAATTAAGTCAGTTTGTTTTCTTTTCACGCGTTGTCAACTGAACCAATGCTCTTGAAATTTTGCGTAAATAAAATTAAGGGTCTGGAGAAGATTCGTACTTATCCCGGTTAAAACCATAATTACCGTGGATTTGCATAAAACGTGTATAGGTGGCGTTAAATTCGCTAGGACGAAGCTGCGTGTAAAATCTAGTTTATATTATAATTTGGTGTAGAAGTGATATGAACAGAAGAGGGAATGCTTAGTTGATTTGGTCATGTGCAGAGGATGAATGGAAACCGTTGAAGGATATCTTTTCTACCACGGTTCTCAAATTTAGTCAAAATCTGTCCAGTTGTTTTTGAGTTATTTTGTTACTAACAAAAATTAAAATCATTTTAATTTTTAATTTTTAGTATGGATAAAAAAAATAAAGGTACATTTCCACAAAAGAGAAAAACGCCCTATGAGCTGATAGAAAAACTATCGTAGAATGCAATTACGTAGAGAGCCATGAAATCAATATAAATAAGGCTTAATGTACACTTTGTCATTTCATGTATATTTTGCTTTATACAAATATTTTTGTGCTTGCAAGTGGCAGAAATAAATGTCTATTTGTTACCACAGTCATCTATCTCAATACTGAATGTAAATAACAAAGGGTCCCATCCCACCATAGTCCCTTGGGAGGGACCAGATTTATATAGATTTAAGATTCGTACCTATAAATCTCTTGGAATAAGAATGTTGTTATTGATGCATTTCAAGTGTGACTCATTTGAGGTTCGTGCTATAAAAAGCTTAGCCAAAAAGCTTCTTATTCTTGGCATCAATAAGGCTTTTTTCAATTTATCACGATCCGTAAAAACAACCTTTCTCGCAAACATTATTTTTCTAAACGATACTCCGTCGCCCTCCGCTATTTAGGAAACGGTAAACTAATCCCCCGATACCGGGATATCATAACCAATCGGAAGTTATTTCGCAAGGATTATTGAGGTCCATATCACAAACGTATTTGAAAAACGAACACCACTGATACTTCGTTCGACGCACCACTCGAATTCATGTGATCCTGGTATCCGTAGCGCACATGACGCAGATTTTCCCGGGGAAAACGCCGACAGACGCGTTCGAGCGCCGGGGCGGGCGTCCGTTCACTGAGCCCGGGCGTCCCTCACCCCTCCCGGCACAGCATCCCCCGCAACAGAAACTCTCAATTATTTTATTGGGAAAGCTAATGAGACGAGAAGCATCCAGTGGATCGTCCGATATTCCCATGGTTACATCTAAAAATAATGACAGTGGCTTAATTGATAAATCTATGGCGGTCTTGTGCTATCAATAGTCGAATATCAGAATTTGTGTTTGTTAAGTCTTCAGGTCATTGATTAATAGACTTGATTGGGTTTAAAGAGAAAATGTAAGCATATTAAACGTATTTTTCCCTTAAAAAGCCAGAGAGAGCCATACGTCACGAATAAACAAAAAGAAAAATCATGATTTTGTAATTCTTTTTCTCGTCCGCTCTATTAACCATTTTCATTCATAAAAGTGGCTAAATCAAAAAAGGGAATGCCTTTTAATAAATATATCAAGTGAAAAACCCCTCAAAAATCAGTCCGATTTTGTAACATTAGCCGAAATCTTCTTAACTTAAAAACCACTTGGTTTGCTGGCTATTTCTATAAATAAAATGTCCCTTAAAATACAGATAACCTTCTTATATCAGAACAAGTGGAAATAAAAAAAAATATACATACCGATTTTGTGTTGTCCACAATCCTATTAACTTGGGAACCGCTGATCGGATCACATACAAGAATATTGTAGCGACGAGAAATAGACTTTGTTTATCGTCGGCGACGTAATGTCATTTGAATAATTCATAGCGAACATCTAACACATCATACATATGTACATTAATGCTGGTAGAGAAGACTATCGTTTTCTGACTTCAATGATTTGCGCATTATCCGTGCTTTAGAAAGATAAGCTACCGAGCCTTTAGCGTTGCGATAAGTTAAACGATAGTTAGCTTTAAAGTTGAGCTTAACGTACATGATGACACCAAAGAGCGTTACTTCTAAGTTCATATATAAAATCACGCCTATTTCCCGGAGAGGAAGGTAAATCTACTACTACTACATCTTTCTCCACTGCAAAATCCATACATAGTGTTTTCAATTCCTAACGTTTATCCATATGCAACCTCATCGATATCATGTTTTTTTTTTATCAATCTTACAAAAAACCTATTTTATTTCAATTAAATTTGACATAAATACTGATTGATACTAAAATTTTTATTTCATTGTTAGACGAAATGTGTATAAATGTCTATTACATATTATTTGACATTTCATTGCGCTTTTGACGAAGCATTTTTTTCAACCTTGACATTGGCAAAATCATCGTTTTGTTGAACGATGGAGCCTTAATATTAAAAAACAACAACATTTTCATTATCCATAAATATACTCTATTAGTAGCATTTTTACTCTCTACTCTCTGTCAGAAATATAAATAACACAGATGATAAAATATTTCATATTGGTGTTCACCTAAGAATTTTTGAAGGAATGGGCTATTTGAATTTTGATTCTATTATTTAGCCTTCAATAACCGAACGTTTTTGAAATTGTCGAATTTGTCAACCTAATAAGTGATAATAAAACGATTCATGTATGTATTTAAGAGGACTGCCTTAGGCATTAGTCGGTATATTAATTACATTAAATTCCCGATCATAACTGAGTGAATTCGCGTTCTGTTTTCTTAATGATGTATATCCCCTCAATCTTTCAGATGATTTCACACGATAATTACCTCGTTTATTAGAACTAATTATAATACTCGTAACAACCCTGACATTTAACAGAAAATGGTATTAATCCTCGTAAGTGACATATTAGTGGGTGGTGTAATCAGTAAGGTGCCTGGTCAACACGCGATTGCGCATAAAGGCACCGGTTCGAATCCCACTGCGGCCTTGTACCAATGAATATTTTCGAAATTATGTACATTAGTTTGATAACTAACCGATGCTCTTACGGTGAGAGAAAACATCGTGAAGAAACCTGCATATTCAGGCAACTGGATATGAAATGAAATGAAATGAAAAGTTTATTTAACTCCTTTACAGTATCTCGTTTAGAATGGGATCTCCATTTAAGTATAAATACTTGTGTTTGGAGAACCCGCTCTTCTTATGTGGTAAGCAATAAATACAAATAATTATTGAATATTCAAATTAGAATACAACCAAAAATATGAACTAAAAACCTATGATTAGACAAGATGTGTCACACCACAAAACACATACCACCAATGTAAGAGTAGGTATTAGAACAATATTATCAGCCCAGTCTAGAGTCTAGTCTGGGTTATTTTAAAGCTATTTCTAAAAGATACATATGTAACCTTATAATCCAATACGGGCGTGGTTCCCCTGCAAAGGTTATGGAGGACAAATGGAAGTCGCTTCTTCAAAAAACTTGATTCACCCAATCCAGAATACATGGTCAAGAGCTTACTCCGGGCTCCTCTCCAGAGGGGTGACGATGCAACCAGGACTTAAGCCAGGAAGAAGAAAAAGAAGATAAGAATATTAATGCTTATAATCTTGTAATTTTTTAAGTCCATCAGCAAGCGAATTATCACTATCTGAATCTCAGTATCATAATTAAATGCCATTCAGCTGAACGTGACCTTAGCCTTTGAGACTAATTTCTGTCTACCTCGTAAAGGATAAAGACGTGATATATTTGTATATTGCAGGAATGTAAATTGTTTGGTTTATTCAACTTAAGATAATAACTAATTCAGATAAACATACAGAAAAAGTATTTTGAGTTAAAAGACACATTGTTAGGAATCAGACCTATTATACTTTACACCTTCGGACTGGCATTCCGTTTTGAGTCACCTACCATATGTAAGGTTGTCCAAATAATAAATAACTCCAGGATAGTATTTAAGTATATTTTTAATTCCTTTTCTTTAAATTACACCACCGTCCGAAAAAGACTGTCCCCTTCAGCCGAATGTTTTCTTCCCCCTTTTTCCGCCCCTCTACAGCGTTACACTGAGTTGCCCTTTCTTAAAAATAAGTACTACCATTTTGAATTGACAAATTCCTACTAAATTATTATAATTAAAAATAAATATTGCAAGAGATTAAATGACAAAAATATTAAGGTACCTTACACATACCCCTCCACCACAGGTGCTCTCAAACTGGTCTTTAAAACTATAAACCCGTAAAGCTTATTTGTATTTTAATAAAGCGAACACTTCTCAGCCATATTTTCCAGCCGTCGACAGCCGACATTAAATTTCTAAAGAATTTCATATCTGTGAGTTTTCCACGAGAAAATAAAAGATTTACAGCGAGTATTTAGAGGTGGCGGGGTTTAGAAATAGCCGGCTTAGAGTTCACAAGATTCCGACGTTTTGAAACTTGGTAAGATGTTTTAAAGTGCAAGTATTTTTGGAGTACAAATAAGCTCGCGGCGATTTACACGAGTAATCTTAGAATAAATGTTATTTTGTGCACAATGGATTTTTTATCTGTACTTTTTAAAGGTATCTTAAAAATTGTCGATTATTAGTGATTAAATCTTTAAATTATTTTTTGAAGATAAGGTCAAGTAAGTAAAAAAGTATGCAGAGATCGAGGTAAGTGGAAAAAGAAAGAGGAGTGACAACTAGTTACCCAATCCTGATTGATTCTAATCGAAGTCATGTACAAAAGACACACCCTGGCCTCTTTTTCAGATAGGTGACGACGTAACCGGAATTTACGCCAGGAGAAAAAAGCAGGACAACTAGTTGTATCGTGATTAAGTTATTTTACTTCTCCTTTTTTACAAAACGAAAGAAGATTTAATTCTAGTTGCAATCAATACGAAGCTCCTTATGTCTCGAAGTCCTAACTAACGCTCCAGTATCCATAATCTATATGACAGAGACACAATGAGGGATCGATCATATTACACGAATGCGATGCGAGCAGCTAACAAATGAGACATCGGACGTCGCCACAAAATATCGAGGCTACAGAAGGTGAAAGATACATTTTCAAGTCATTTTTATTTATACACTGTCGCACATTTTTTTTAAGGTTTGGTTTTGTTTCTTATAAATATGTGTGCTAAATTTCATGAAGATTGTTTAAGCAGATAAAGTGTGAACAGAAGACAACCAAACAGTAAATAATATGAAATTATTGACTGCGGAGCAGTTTCAATATTTTCAAGAATAAATACTTAAATCATAACAGGTTAAACTAGTAGTATCGTAGCTATTGAAACTAGTGGGATAAAGGGCATACGTGTATGTCACACCTCTGGTGCGCAGAGGGAGTGTACGTCTTTGTTCTCGTTCTCAAAGAAAAAAGTATCACATTTATTTTACAACGCTCCAATGTAATGTGTAAGAAATCAATAAATGTATATAATGGCACATCTGCTTCACACTTTATTTCTCTTTCATTCTACCGTGTGTGACTGATGATGGGACAAAAGATGAGTGACGAGGTGTGAAGCGAATATATCGATTTTGTCCGACCAAGGCCAGTCAAGGGGCAGTCTGATAATGCGGGGAAACGTCCAAAATATTTCTTTAATAATAATCTTTTAAACTCAATTATCATTAACTAATTTAGTAATTAACCTATAAAACCTATAACCTATTCCCGTGTAAATGTAGGGAATCCTTCTTAGCCTGTTGGGTCGGTCTGATAAATTACTGAGGTGTTTTTTACGAGTAACTATTATTGCTTAGGATTTTTCTTAAAAGAAAACTTCGCATTTGCCAAATTTCTTGTTCTTAGATCGTGGCAAATGGAACGACGTAGTTTCGGCCTACCCTCTCAGGAAATTAATAAAACCAGCAAGGTTGCTTCCAGTGTACATCTGTCTTAAGTTATTATATAATTCCTTTAAGTACGTTAGGATCCCGAGCACCGATATATTACCTCTCAATGCAGGTCGCAACAATGGCTCGTCTTCAAAGGAGATATTACAGCTGGTCGCAGCTCCGGCGCATATAAGATTTATGCCAAACAACGGCATTGCATTTCGCATGATATTGTCAATGGAATATTCTAGATGCGAGTATTTGGGCGCGATTTGTTACTGGTTAGCGGAGACTGCTTTGTGAGGTGCCTAGTAAAACTCTTGTTTACATTTTACTACTACTCCATCTACAGTGAATGTAAATGAAGTACAACTATAAAACACCTTAATTTTTATAAATAAAAACATAAACGAAACAAAAATAATGATTTTTAACTAATAGTAAAAAAAAATCTACAATTTTGTTATATGCATACTCGTACATTAACTATCATTGTGTGTTAATACTATTTAGATAAGCATCCGTGAATCCGGAATCCGACGAGCTTGCATGAAGAGAGTTATGAATGTGGATGAAGCGAAAGAAGTATGCAGGTATCGTGGAAAGATCTGTCTACACCACCGGGAAAGAGGTGTGATTTTTGTATGTAAAACATCCATGAACCAGATAAATCAGAGAATATTCTGTCATATTAATTAAAATAAACAAAACTACCAGGGGATCATAAACATATAACACGTTCGATCTCCCTTACAGGCGGCCCGCTCATGTGCAAAGACTTAAGGTGCTTATCCACCGATAGGCTTACCTTTGTCACCCAGCAACACTGATACGGAAACAACCTTTACGTGCACGACTGGACTCTCAATTCGTATTTCAATATCCTATGAGATGAAAAGATGATCACATTCAGAATGTATAAATCAATTTTTTATACTTTAATATTTTTCGAATGAATAATATTTGTTCGCAAAGTCTCTCTTTCTTTCTTTTTGATTATGCCAAATAACAGAATAAGAGGACATACATACATTAATGTCACGTCTATATTCCTTGCGGGGTAGACAGAGCCAATACTATCCCACGACCACCCATGTATCTATCAACCTTCCGGTTTTACGAGCCGAATCATGTGAATAGTGCGCTGCAAAATCAAGACACAGCCAACAGTCTCGAAAAGACTGAAGGCTACGTTTAGCTGAATGGCTTGATGATGGAATTGAGATTCAAAAAGTGACAGGTTGCTAGCTAACCTCCTACGAGAGGAATCCCAAGTTTAAAAGCCTATCTTTAAGTCGCCATTTACAACATCCATGGGAAAAGAGGGAGTGGTTACAATTCCATAGTGCCGGTAACCACACGGTACTGATGACAAACCTGGGCAACAGCCTGTGTTTTAGGAAATGTGGTATTATAATTTGCTATTATACATTCCTAAATTACAGCAAGATCTTGGTCATGGTATCGGCATACACGTATCAGTAAGACAATAATTACACCGTGTTTACAACGTCTGCTCTGACACAAAGGAGGAATTCAAACAGGGATTCCAACTGAACACTTAGTGTGAGGATTTAGCGTTTATTTTGCATGTTAGGTTCCAATGATAAACTAAGTTTTGGCGAGACCGTCCTAAACATTAGTAGGTACAGAACAGATCTGAACAGACTACTGAGAATCTGTAACACCAATAGAATTCAAAATAATAAAACCCTACAGGAATGGTACCTAAGTACTTATGAATTTGAGGTCTTAAATAAACTATTTTATTATTAATAATTAAATTAAAGGTTTGACACCATCATAACAAGTTTTATTTTCATCTTGCTATTTCGTTTTTAATTTTTTTTTTGATATTGCGTGCGCGTGGTTCTATTTCTGTAACTGTTACTAGGGCTTGGTAACTCCTAGATAATATTCAATCCATTAAGTAATTTCCTATTTTAAGCAAGTCTTCGCTTCTAAGATTTAGAAAAGCGATTTTTTTTATATTAAAAAAGGGATAAAATTAAAAAAAATCCTCCTAAAGTCGATTTATTTTAACACACTCCCATAAAATAAGGAAAAACATTAAGTCGCCGGAAAAAACAGTGATTTGAGTAGGTGTTTCCTAAAAGAGAAATTAGGGATTTCACAAATTAATCCCACACATTAAACGATGAAAACGGTTACCTGAAAACCCGACAGTTATGACTAATAACGGTTAATCAGTGAAGTACTTTGAAATATTGTTTCTCGGGAGACGGGTAGGGCTCATAAACGTTCTTGTTAATTAAATTTTGGCAAGACTCCGAAGTTTGGGGTGAAAAGAAACGATATTAAATATTCATCTACTGTTGCCCACTGCCTCCGACGCAAAGGCGCTAAATTGAACTTAAAAAGCTCCATATAGCCAAAAATAAGCAATAATTTTTTTTAGTTTTAGTATATTACTATGACAATTTTAACGAGCAAATAAGCCAGCCGTCAATTTTCGTACAAAATTCCTAATATTTTGTGTAAAACCTTCACTTATTTTATTTTTTGCTGAGAGTTATCTCTAAACCGTCTGAATTGTTTAAATTACAATTTTAATAAAACGAACACGCCAGATTATGTACTGGAAATCGGCGGTAGGCGCTAAGCTTCGTATTTTAAGCGCTAACATAATTCAAAAGCCAGACATTAGCGCTGAAAGCTTTAAGTTGGCAACACTATATTCACCCCTGTCCGAAGTATAAAGAAGTGACTTTAAATGAATATCGACCATTAGAAGGGCCGGTCCAGTTTCAGAAACCCTTGTAAACAAGCCCTCAGGGAGAGATCGTAACTTATATCATTCAAGTTTAATTGCCCAGGAAATTTGTATGTTTTCTGTATCGATTGTAAAGTACAAACAAACAATATTGATGTAACTTAAACTAAAACAAATAAGCTTTTACTAAGTGTTTTTATGGTATTTTAATTTGGATACACATGTTCATGCATCATCCCTTTCCCGGGGTAGGCAGATATTATTAATTTAATTATTTACTTATTTATGTACACAGAAAACATTAAGAATGATAAACACAAAATACAAAATTACATAGGTTCTGCTTATTTCAACAAAGTCTCTTCCAGTGTACTCCACACACCCAACTATTTATAGACATACATAAACAAATACATCAATAAAATATAACTATTATTATTAAATAGTAAGTATTTTAACAAAAATGCAATTAAGTTTTATAACATACATACATACATATGTTCACGTCTATATCCCTTGCGGGGTAGACAGAGCCAACAGTCTTGAAAGGACTGAATGGCCACGTTCAGCTATTTGGCTTAATTGAGATTCAAATAGTGGCAGATTGCTAGCCCATCGCCTAAAAAAGAATCCCAAGTTTGTAAGCCAACAAGATTTAAGTTTGTTTTATAACAGCTAGATATATTTCTTTAATGTACAGACAACGTATTAAAACCATTGTTTTACACCAATTTTCAAACCAATATTTGAATTTATGTCATCCGTATGTCACGCCGATACGTTTTAGCAGTGTGAATAGCAAGCGGGAAATCTATATCATTCGAAAAATCGAGGGCTGTCAATTTAATAAATATAGACCTAAATATCTAAAAGAGAACGCATCAAACGTACTTCTAATTGCTATAAATGGTGAAACTACAAAAACATCATCCTGGGCAAAAATGACTTAATAAAAGTGAAGGAAATAAAGGAAGTAAAAGATGGACTGTGCAAATGGAGTGTAGTCTGCCTAAACCTTCGGGGAAAGAGGTATGTATGTATGTACAACTAATTTTAACGGAGGTTTCGGAAATTCATACAAGATGGCAAGAGAAACATAATTTGTATGATGTTTCAGAAAATCCTTTAGCGGCATACAGGTCTTTGCATATTACTATCAAAGACGACACGTCAAAAAGAGAGTGCGCCATCTATCGGTAGTGTTATCAGCGACAATGTTGGCGATTGACAAATACATACATTCGATTTGAAGCATTCACAAATTCTAACAGAATTACATCCGAACCCAGCTGGGTATTACTATGAAACTGCCAGTGATTTCGTACAAAACTTTACCCTAACATATATTTTGGCCACTAAATCATTGAGAATAAAGCTCAATTTTTATTGACATTGTTGTTTCAAACGCAGCTTCGTACGAAAATCGTTGTAATAAAAAGTACGAGCTTTACTAAAACATAATTAAATTATTCTCTATTCAGTTAGCTAGTATTTGCAAAGTTTTTTTTTCACAAAATCTCTTTTCACGTGGAATCTTTTTTGCATTTTATACATAGTTGAAAGCATTCAGTCTGAATTGGACGCGAGCTCTTAAAATGTCAATACCGGTAATTACATTGTTGACTGTAAATTCTGAAAATGTCGAATGTTGGAACCTCGCACAAAGTTCAGCTTACCTTAATTTGATTTCGAAATTACATGGTCAAGTTGATATCGTGATTCGAAATGGGAGAATTTGATACCGAACTTTAGAATAAAACCACTTTTTACGACATCCAACAACAACATCAAAAACAAGATATGGATCTTCCCCATGGATGTCGTAAAAGGCAAGTCAGAATTATAACCGGTTTTTAATTAAATTAGCTTACGTAGTATGTTTTTAATTTCTCGTTAATTACTGAAATGATAGACATACAGCAGCATAGATGTCACATCTAAACTTTGGGACTAAAAGACAATCTTTTTTTATATAGAAGTATTAAATATTTAGTCACTACCTCGGGTAATACCCGCCGTCTCGGGACCACTACAAAGGCTTCTCAATCCACTTACCCCCACCCTCAAACCTAAGGACCATTACGTAGTATCGATAATTTATTTATCAGTCCCTTTCGCCCATACAGATAAATACACATCCTTTCATGACGATATTTTTGTACTAAATGCTGTTAAGGGACATAACAGGGCATAATAAAAAAATTAAAATACCATTAAAATTTATTACACTTGGTACAAAAGTTAGGATGCTGATTTCTTGATCTAATGACCAGAGTAAGAGTAGCGAGCGCCTACCTAACCCGTAAGGGAGTAAGACGTGATTGACGCGATATATGAATGTAAGTATTCTTAATTACAACACGCTTTACGATGTTTACGAGTAGGTACAACTTTAGAACTTGTTTGTTAATAATTTACATGCCTTTTACTAGTCCTGTCCTGTTGTTAAATAAAATTCATAACCAAGTAACCAAAATTCATACGAATTTTACCATATACTTAAAATATCATTCTAAATCACACGGGTGTGCACTGATATGTCAGACAAAATCTTATTTGTTTGTGCGTGAAAAAACATATATATTCTAGAGGCAATACCGTACTCCGAACCCACCAAGTTATATGGAATACATTAGTTTGACCTTCAGCAGTGAAATTAAAAACTTGTCGAATTCAATTTCGTTCACAATGGGACGTTATAGCGGAAACCAACGGTTCGTACGAGGAAGCGGATGGCGCATGTGAGGAGCGATTGCCCTGTATTATTATTTATAAATATTGATTATTCTAATTAAACGGCAATCATAGAACTTTGTCATTCAATTAAGGCCTGTTTGAGAAATACACCCTCGAAAATCTTTAGTCACATTTGCGTCATTTACCTATGGTAATGGCACCGGGAACCGAAGAAGAGAAGAATCAGAATGTTACATATGTATAATACTTGTTAACCCAACTAAAGAAACGGCGCCAGGCTTCGTTGTTGTTTTCTATGAATAACTCAGTGCGTAGTGGCAAGGTAATATATTAAAGATGCGAAGAAGTATGCTAACATGGTGATGAGTGAACACAATGTAGTGTCTGCCTTCGGTAATTGTATAAAATTTAATATTATATATGCCTGTTTGTATTAAATTTAATTGCTATTTCTCGCTGCTGCTTATGTTCTGTGCCAGAGGACAGTACGGACGGAGTCACCGAAAGCCGAGCAAACTTAAATTGGATCCTGAATCCGCGACTTCACGTCAAGAAAAACTGTACAATTAATGCAGAAAGGAAATTAGCTATCGATCCTGGATTAGCCTACTTGTGAGCCCTCCCAACTCTTCTGTCAACTTTTTCATGTTACGCAGAATTGCTATAACTATTTATATAATTCAGTCACTTGGGACCAGAATCTTATTATATCTTTATTGTTAACGGATCATGAATGTTTTCTTTTGTTCCTGTAGTGTCCTCACCTCTCTGGAGAAGAGCCCTGGGTCGTTCTGAGATCACGAACCGAGGATAGGTCTGCCTTCCCCGTAAAAAAAAACGTGATAAGTTAATATGTCCTTTCAAATGATTGGAAAAGGTAAAGACGATGACTGTCTCATTCCAATATTATTCATTCTCTACTTTTCCAAATTCGAACACAAGTTGGCAATACTTCAGAGTAATCTCAGAGTTTCACGTTACAAAAGAATTACCTGCAACTGGGGCAGACGCGTGATCAAAGGAGGCACGCGCTCACCTCCTGCCGCGTTCTGAATTCCTAGTACCAGGCTATTGTTATGTGAACTTTGCATGTAGGTCACGCTGCATTTCAACTGTAGTAATGCATTCACTATGTGCTTCATAATGTTATCCTGTTAATTGCTTACTGCAGCCTTTGAACGATGTGGGAAAGCATCATGAGGATACCTGCACATCCAAGCAACTGGATTTTAACCTTGAAACAATACGGGTAAGTTTCTCCTGCAAAGGCCAGATGGGAGTCGCTTCGTGTAAAAACCTGACTCACCTAATCCAGGATCATGATCAAAAACGTACCCAGGACTTACTGAAATGGTCCATGGGTACTAACGTAATTTGGAGTTAGACTTATTTTGAATTTTCCTGTGTATCTGTCTTCTCGGAGTGGTATGTCTTAAAATACGGCTAAGCGAATATGAACTTTCAATGGCAAAATTATGCGCATGACTGCAATTTGTGGAGAGGGGAGGAAGAGGAAGCCTTAGCCCAGCAATGGTTAATTAAAAAAAACATATGATTCTCGAGGTTTGTTAAAAATATAATATTTTGATTTACTCGAAATAGAATTACCAAAGACCAATAACCCACATACTTTGTGAAGTGAAAGGCATATTGTATTAAAGGCCGGACCTCGCCCAAGGCGATGTGGGTTGAATTTATTATTATAATTCACTTAGTGATCGTATTATTTGCTTAATTTAACAACAGGGGGCGTAGCTCAGATGGTAGAGCGCTCGCTTAGCATGCGAGAGGTACCGGGATCGATACCCGGCGCCTCCAAACTTATTTTTTTTTAATTTTTCTGGCACATGGGACCTAAAGGTCCATATTAGCACTTCCAGCAAGTTCAAGTTTTTCTCTTACATAGGTAGGGTACATAAAATAAACCTTCGCTAGGCATAGGAAGACCCTACATCATTCCATTTGTGATCACTACATACCTACTCCTTTCACTTCATCCACATTCATTATACATATTCTCGTAATGCAAGCTCATCGGTTTGGTGTACTCTTGACTTGACCTTTCGCCTGTAAGTTGTTCCTGATTTGATATTTTGAATTTAAATTGCATCACAATAGGGTAATAATTTACGATAAGGATTAAATTATTACCTTAATAAAGAACTTCTAAAAATTAAACAAACATTTTTATTTACCCAATGGCTGGCTTAACACATCTGCCCAGCAAGATGTATGTGTTAACTTCCCCGAGTTTTCTTCTAAGTGTCTTAACTTTTTCCACGGAGACAGTTGACCGATCGATCTGAAATTGTCTTGCACCGATGTTGGAGTAAAGTGCGAGTATTAAACTCAATTGAAGTCAACATCTTAATTTCGTTACTTCGTAGTTCACAACTTATTTAATTATTAATATACACTTTCATAACTAACATCAATAAGTTACTCGAAGTCTACTTATTATTGTCATTGGTCTGATGTGGAATTTGGGAAACTATAATTTGAACTTGGCATTTAGGTAAAGATTGCGCATCATGCAAATGCCGTGTGGTTCCCGGCACCATTACAAAAGAATAGGACCACTCCATCTCTTTCCCACGGATGTCGTAAGAGCCGACTAAGGGATAGACTTGGGATTCCTCTTTAATGTAAATCCCTGCCAATCTAAGGTCTGCCGCGCCGATGGATGCATGGCTAGGGGCGAGCCTAGTCTCGAGCGTGCCACTTCCGCCATGGGGTTGGGCGACCCCCAGGTAATGGCTAGCCTTACCCTGGCATGCGGGGCTCTGCTGGGGCGGACAAAATTTTTCCCTAGCGTCTCGTGGGAATCGCATGGATGCAAATTTTTTGAAAGAGCACCTAGATGGCGGCGATGGTGTCCGCACCCCATCACGTCTCGTTCCCGGCGGGAGCGGTATGCGGTCTGCTGAAAGCCGCTTTGCGACGATGAATGTAAGAGGAGGATAAGATTGAGGAAGTATGCCAGATGATGGATGAAAGACGTTTGGATGTGTTGTGCGTGAATGAAACGAAGCGGAAAGGATGCGACGCGACGCAGCACGGCCCTTACACGGCGTATTGGTCTGGAATTTCCAGTACCAGCCGAGGCTGTCAAGGGGTCGGTCTAATTCTTTCTGCACGAATGGCTGAGTGCGTGAATGAGTATGAGTGTGTCAGCCCTCGTCTTCTATGGATTAGGCTGAAAGTTGGAATCACTCGGATCTTCGTTCTAGGTGTTTATGCACCTTGGGATGTGGGTTCGAGGGGTACAACATCAGCAAAAAGCGAAAACGAGGAGTTCTGGAATAGTGTAAGAGAAGTATTGAAAGTTACCAAGCCAAATGAGAAGATTATTATGTTAGGTGATTTTAATGGATGGGTGGGTGTAAAGCGTGATGGATATGAAAAGGTGCTTGGTGCGTTTGGTGACGAAAAGGTGAATGATAATGGAAGAAGTGTATTAGAAATTTGTCTAGAGTGGGATCTTTTTGTGCCGAACTCAATGTTTCAACATAAAGAGATCCACACCTACACAAGAGTGGAAGGTATTTTAAAAAGTATGATAGACTTTGTGATTGTAGATGAAAGATTGAAGAACAAAGTGCTGGATACCCGTGCATATCGCGGTGCTGGCATTGACTCGGACCATTTACTGGTGATATCCCGGATAAGGGGTATCTTCAATCGCTGGCGGCACAGGGTAAGGGAGCAAACCAGCGCTTTGGAAAGAGTAAAAGTAGAAAATTTGCAAGATATGGATGTAGGTAAGAAGTATATTAATAGACTGAAGGATGAATTTGAAGATTTAGAGGAAATGAGCGATATTGAAGATGGATGGAAGGAATTTAAAGAAAGAATTGTGAAAGTAGCTGTTGAAGTGTGTGGTGTAAGTAGAAGAAGGAAAAAATCACAAAAATGCGTGGATGAGTAAAGATGTGCAAGAACTTGTGCGATTAAAGAAGAAAGCATGGCTGGATTTGTTAGCAGCAAAAGCTAACTTAAGAATGCAAGAGGTTATAGATGAAGATGTGAATGAAGCACGTAAGGAATATAAGAAAATGAAAGATTTGGTTAAGAAAGCTGTGATTAGAAAGAAAGAAGAGTATAAAGAGGATTTTGATAAAAGGCTATCAGAAGACTTTCAGTCAAATCTGAAAGTATTCTGGAAATCCGTAAGGTCAGCCCGAGGAAATACTATAACCAGAGAGCTGACTAGGATCAGATGCCAGGATGGTAGCGTTGTGAAAGGAGAAGAATGTGTACTAAAGATATGGAAGGACTATTTTGAAAGTTTATTTGAAAAAAAGGAAGGAAATAAGAAAGATTTCTGCTATAGCGAAGAAAAAGAGAATGAGATGGAAGGCGAAATTGAAATGTTCGAAATTGTGGAAGCACTTAAGAGTATGAAAGCGGGAAAGGCTGCTGGGTGTGATAGAGTGTCGGTCGAGATGCTTAAAGCAGGAAAAGGCGTAGTAGCTAGTCAGTTGTACTGCCTTTTCAATTTGTGTTGGAGAAGCGGCCGAGTACCAAAAGATTGGTGTAAGGCTGTTATCGTGCCACTTTACAAAGGAAAAGGGTCACAGCTGGACTGCAAAAATTATCGTGGTATAAGCCTGCTTAGCGTCGTCGGCAAATTGTATGCTAAGGTATTGATTAATAGAGTCAGGAATGAAACTGATGACAAAATATGGGATGCTCAAGCGGGATTTCGAAAGGGAATGGGATGTACTGATCAGGTCTTTTCCTTGCGGTGCATAGCCGAAAAGTTTTTGGCCAAGAGTCAAAAAGTCTATTGCACATTCGTAGATCTGGAAAAGGCCTATGACAGAGTTGAGAGGAATGAATTGTGGTCAGCACTTTCTATGCATGGGGTGAGCAGTCTCTTAATACGAGCACTGAAATCCTTATATGAGGATTCGAGTGCTTGTGTCAGGATAAACGGAGCGCACACTGAGTGGTTTAAGATTGAGAAAGGCGTTAGGCAAGGATGTGTTGCGTCACCGTGGCTGTTCAACCTATTTATGGATAGCTGTTTGACAGATTTGAAAGAGTCTAAAAGTGGATTAAGGATGAATGAGTTACTCGTCAAATGTCTGCTCTATGCCGACGATCAGGTTATACTGGCGTCATCAGCGGAGGAGTTACAGGAGATGGTAAACTGTATGCATGAAGCTTTAAAAGAGAAAGGAATGAAAGTGAACGTAAGTAAAACTAAAACACTGGTTTTTGAAATGGAGAAAGAAATGACAGCATGTAATATTTTGATTGGAGGAGAAAAAGTGGAGCAAGTGAAAGAGTTTGTATATCTAGGATCAAAGTTTACATCAGATGGCAAGTATGATAGTGATATTGAAAGGAGAGTGAACGCGGGGAACATGGTGAATGGAGCTTTGCATGCCTTTATGAGCAGTCAGAAACTATCCAAAAAGGCTCGACTGGCTGTGCACAGGGGCGTGTTGGTCCCGACATTAATGTATGGGAGTGAAAGTTGGGTATGGCAAAAGAAGCATGAAAGCAGAATAAATGCAGTGGAAATGAGAGCGTTAAGGAGTATGATGGGTGTGAAATTGAGTGACAGGATAAGGAACAGCGTGATAAGGGAATGTTGTGATGTGAAAGAAGATGTAGTTACAGGAATAGAAAAGGGTATGTTAAGATGGTTCGGTCATGTGGAGAGGATGAATGAAAGCAGGTTGACTAAGCAGATATACAAGGAGAGTGTGGAGGGAAAGGTCGGAGTGGGAAGACCTAGACGAACGTATCTTGATCAAATTAAGGACGTCCTGGTAAAGGGTCAGGTCAAAAGTACCCGAAACCGCCGAGCTTGTATGAAGAGAGTTATGAATGTGGACGAAGCGAAAGAAGTATGCAGAGATCGTGGCAAGTGGAAAGAGGTAGTCTCTGCCTACCCCTCCGGGAAAGAGGCGTGATTTTATGTATGTATGTATGTATGTATTGCGCATCATCGCTATTTGATTTAATACCATTATTAAGCCATACAGCTAAACGTGGCCTTTTAGTCTTGGATATGGAATGGATAAAGATGTTATTGTTCGTATGTAGTATGTAGAAAAACGCAGTGTATTTTCATTAAATTTCCTGAAACTACTTTTACAATCGTGTATATTCAATTACTATTTCGTTGGTGTGTTCATATCTTTAACGAAAAAATCAACCTATACAAAAGTCTCCCGGAACGCCGGAACCAATCCGGTAAATTAAAAGGATACAAACCGTCATACAGGATTCATTTGTAAAGTGGACGAGATGGGATGGCCCGATTGGAACTGATACCATCGTTAAAATGACGTACCTGTTGACGTGTTGATACACATAGGAAAGATTTTAATATTGGTATATACTAAATGTACTATTTATAAATAAAACAGGTAATAAACGCCCGCTGGATTACAGTGGCTCGGTGATCACGGATCATTGTAACATGATTCGGAATGTCCGAGGTAAGGTGAAGGTACGTTACTAGAGCGTTTAATAGGTACCTGTAGTTTTTATAACTAGTATAATGCAACTTTCTTTATGTACTAAATCAAAGGTATCACAAAAGTTTTGACAAACAAGCATTCATACATTTCGTTTCTCAGTGTTGAGCCATTCATGAATACTTTTGTATAATTTGTGAATTAAGCAACATGTGCAGACCACTGTTACCCAAACTTTGTATTACAAAACCTAAAATGTGTACTAGTCATTCACTGCGAACTTTGATCTCGAGAACACTTACAAAATTAAGAATAAGTTTTTTTTAAAACAACCGATTTAAATGCCCCACGAACTTTAAAATTCTATTGACAGATCTAAATCCTACATACATTTTAAATTTTATCAAATTTAGACTAACGATTCGAAGTAATCGCGTCACATACGAAAAATTTAATTGCGTCCCAAGATGATTGGTAAACCGCTCCGCTTTGCTCGCTCGGTCAATAATTATGACATATCCCAAAACAACGAGAGTAATCTAGAAAAAAGGAAAAGTATGCCGGCCATTTATTATATTTGGCAGCGATATGCAATAGAAAGAGCAATAAATTCAATTGATTGCTATAGACCGTTTAACTCCTCATAAACAAACTGAACTAGAATTCCTGAATGAAAAAGCACTCGGCAGCAACAAAGGTAGAACTCGAAATTTTCTTGTAACAATAAAATCTTATCTTATTCGGTAGCGCCACTCCTTGTAAAAACGACCTTCAGTAATGAAAACAACACTAGGGTGGCACGAACGGAATGTAGTGTGGAAGGACACTCAAGAGCACTAGGTACTTTGTTCTCTTTGTCATTCCTGTCGCCCTGGTACCACTCGAGGCGCTCCTCGTCAACTTTTACTTTGTTTGCCTGCGGGCAATTGTACCTAGCTTCAAGTTTACGACGAGAAATGTTTATTTATTTTTTCTTTTCACACTAAGATCTAGTTAAAAATTACTGCTAAGTTTATAGTAGGAAGTTTGTTTCGAAACAAAAATATTTCTCTTCATATCAAGAGAATAATTTGGAACGTGTTTTCGTAGCGGAAGGATTGTTATTTGAAGTCCGAATTTTGAGTTCTCTAATTGAGTTTGCATGTTTACACGAATTCGAATGAACGTTCATTTGTTCACGTTCCACGGGTTCACATCCCTCGTAATCAAAAGAATAACATCCGCATTAATGCCACCTTTATCTAAAAAAGGAGAATACGTAAAAAAATCCCCGAGGCATCACTCGCACCAAGAATACAGAGCTTGTAGGGTACGGATTTACAAGTAACCTTTCGGCCCGGTTGGACAGGAGAAATATGCGCTCCGGGCACTTTGCGCCCATTAAAATTAGTTTCCGCGACAGAATTCAATTTTGCCCCCGAACAGGCCCACGAGGGTTATCCCTCGTCCTTTGTTTTTCTCGCTGCGAAAAAGGCCATCGTTTTAAGCACAGTTGGGTTGTGATAAATTGCGCCTATGTTTTATAGAGGAAGCAATAAAAATTGCTGGCAGATCTTTGTTCGTTCCAGGGAAGTTTACCCCCGACTCATGCCATGTTACACTAATTAACGATCTACCAATGTTATTCGCTCACAAGACTTGCCAAGTATTTATATAAAAATCAATTCGGATCGCGAAGTTACGTATACCACAGTGAGTCTCATAATTAATACTGTTATTATCCTAGTCAAAGGAGGCTTTTACAGAATGCTACAGTTTTTTTTAAACTAATCTAGTTCTTTACTATCCATTGGTTAGAAAAAATAGTCTTTCTTGGTTACCTACTACAAGTACCGCTATCTCTACAAACGTGTGCAATAAAGGGAATTTTATTCATCCCGGATAAATTGCTAGGTACTAATGTTTTGGCCGACATCACCGACGGATCCCGGCGGCGGTGTCGCGATTCAATCCCGTTGATTGATGAATTGCTTTTATGTGTGTGTGTGTGTATGTGTTGATATTGCCACAAGCCGTTAATCTGTCAGGGGGAGATAAAAAGTTATACCTATCCATTATTTTATCCGAAGATTTATTTTCTATTACATGTCAAGTTTTTTATTGGTAAATATTTTTTGGACTAAATCGGGGTCTTCTAGATTTGGTCCAGACCATAAACCGACGAGCTTAAATTGAGGGAGTAAAGAATGTTAATGAAGCGAAAGTAATACAGTACCGTGGCACGTAGAAAGATGTCTCTGCCTGCTTCTTGTTCTCTGAGGCATGCGTTATTATGTATTTACCTAACCACTTTACTGACAAGTTTAGATATACTTAATACCTTCGTTTATATTAGAAATTCTCTTCAACATGCACCTACATTTTTTACATATTGTGAAAGCGCCCTCTTACGGATTAAACTGAAACTATTACGTTCTGCAGTGCGACGAAAGCGAACTCGAAGTGTAGAAAGTAAGCCCTCTGGTTTCATCCCCGAGAAAGCAGCTACATTTACGACGTTGTTCACGTATAAAGTGATAGATGGCGCTAGTAGGAATAAAATTCGACAAGGACACCTCACTAAGTAAATTTTTTTATTTCGTTACACTATTGTTGTTGTTGTCACCTCATTTCTGATTTCGCTTGAATTTCGAATGATATGTTTTATTTCACATCGCTTACCTGAAACAAAATAAATTTTAGTTACTTTTCCATTTATTACGCTATAGGTAAGCAGGTATAAAAAGGGCGATATTACTACACAAACTAGGTAGTTAGATAGTTACAAAGAGAAAATATGACTTAGCCCTCCGTTTTGGTAATTGGTATAATATGCAATACAAATAATAGTTACATACATATGTACTTCACATTCAATTGCTATTTTCAACTTAACATTTCCATCTCAGATATTGTTAAAAAAAACATTTTCATTAACTCTCCTTGTTTAATCCCGCTAACAAGCAAAATTCTACAGAAGTCTGTTTGGCTTGGAGCAAAACATTTACGAAGCAAACCGAGCGAGCACCGCAAGAGTATATAAACGCGGTAATTGTTTTAGCGGCATAAAAATAATTAGACTATAAATATATGCTTAACTTTGGCTTTGATACAATTGAGGATTAAAAACTTAACAAAGTGACAAGCCCATCACCAAAAAGAGAAATCCAAGTTCCACTGACTTTTGCAATATAGGCGGGAAATTTCCGTGCATTCCAAAATGCATTTAATATAAACATTTTTGCACGTGTGTAAATTATTCTTATATCAGTTCTATGCATTACCCGGCACGTTTCTATGAGCGATAAGATAACAATAAGCCAAGTGATCGCCGATCGTTGACACACATCGATACAGATTCTTCGATAAAATAAACGTTACAGGCATTTGATCTTGAAGAGAGAAGCATTTGAAAACTAGAAAATGAACTCAAACCTAAAGTTGCAGAAGATAACACACAAAGTAAATACGGGATATACAACGCCTACACTCTCGAAAAGTTTAAAAGATCATGTTTAGCTGGAAAGCCTAATGATAGAATTGAGATTCAGGTACGAGTAGGAACGATGATCCTGACATTAGAAACATTAGATGAAGTTTTACAAAAGGAGGAAAGGCGTAAAAAGATTGAGAATGGAAAAGGTAAATAACCACTAATACTATAAATGCGAAAGTTTTTAAGGATGTGTACGTGTGTTTGTTACACTTTCATGTAAAAACTATGACACAGATTTTAATGAAACTTTACAGTTACATGACTTAGACACTGATATAACATGATAAGTTAAAATTATAGAGATTTAAAACGGCCGAAGTCACAGGCAACAGTTAGACAAGTAGAAAAAATAAGCTTCATCCAGTGTTACCTAACCATATTCATTGTTTACTTCCCACAAGAACTAGACAAAATTCCGAAAGCATTTCCAATTATCCTTAAATGCTTGGCATTTTTCCAATTACTTCGTACAAATAATAGGTTATATCATACAAATACTTTTTCATCTCGGGCACAGGAAGCACACAACTCTGTTCAAACTCTATGAGTACATCTGAGTGAATAACTAATAATTTAAACACGTAAACATGGGTCACGCCTCTAATTCGCCAGATTCGCAAGGCAGAGAAGAAATTTTCTTCCTGCATACTTATTTAATATACGTGTACGTTAGGGTGTCCCTTAAATTTCAAGTTCGATATTTTTTTACGCATACCTTCTTAAAAGTTTCGTAATAACCCTATATTGTCTAGAAAAAAATATTAGTTCAATTTATAAACGATAACCCGTGCCGACTTGCTATTTAAACTTTTCTATACAAGTTGCGCAACGTACTGCGCTGTGACTTTTAACTACCAGTTTTATTTGCCATTTCCTAAGTAATTTTTTAAAACTATTAGTGCTCCATTTTTAGGGCTTAACATGTCGGTGGAATAACGGGTGATAAACAAAATATTTTTCTTATCGGATTGCCTAGCTACCAAATAAATGGTGCAAAATTACCATCTAATCGACAAGAGTTCTCACAGTCCTATTTTACAATATTCGTTAGGTTAAATTGACTGTTAGTGAAATTGCAAATTTTGTGATTAAAGAGTGCATCATATAGTGGGAAAATGCAAGAATTCTAACAAGGGTATTTCCGAACTGCGTGAAGAAACATCATCATCAGTATCATGTTTGGAGAAAGTTGCAAAAAAATTGTAAGAAAACTCAGGTAACGTTTCAGAGCCGTGAGAGCAATTCGAAATTAAGCTTGATAATTTGTTTGATATGCTGATGCTTTTGAGAGAATGAAAATAGAGGGACATAAATATTTTTTAATGAAACAGAGAGTTCCAGGTCGCCCGGGATGCTTAGGTGGTGTAGATTAAAAAATTGGAAGGAAGGAAAAAGGAAGATCTAGACAACGACGATTGGAAGAAGAGGCAAGAATTGTAAGACAAAGAGAATCACTAGTTGTTGCATCTACTTCCACCATAAATTCCTTCGAAAGTCTAGGAGATTCAGACGAAGATCAGATCTTGAATTCTATACTCAGCTTGCCGGATGTTCAAATGTACTTACAGTGGCGCCCAAAGCACATGTTAAAAGAGTACGAAAACGTTGACGCAACAACATCTTAAGCTTTGAGCAAGTCCAGCCATCACTTGTAGTATTTATGTGAAGAGACAGTCATTCTTTACTATGTGATGATGAAGTTTATAACCAAACTAAGAAGAAAATTATTGCCAACTTCAACAAGGACAAAAACTCAGATTTTAGCAAACGCTATGACCCGTCGAAGGAAAAACTGACTCAAAAGTTATTTTGTAATTTAAATAAACATTTTGTTATTTTTTTTAAACTGTTGTTGAATTTTTTATTTTATTTATTTTGCAGACAAAACACTGGATGATTTCGTATCGAAAAAGAGCACACAATTTTTATCGCGACTGCAGATCGACAACAGTTTTCTAAAGAAAGTTGCATCTTCTTGGAATAACAATTCTGCTTTTCTGGAAGCTAAAAAAAGTTATTTGAGAGTTGTAAATGATACTGCTGAAAGGGCTGTTAAATAATTGCAAGATTATAACGTTTATAGTGATTTTACAGCAGACCGAAATTTTAGAAGGAAGCACGTTTTTTACTAAACTTTGAAGCTCGGTCGGCACTGGTTGCAGTTATGCTAGATTGATAAAATTTTATATTTAAGTATCTTATAGCATTAGTAAAAAATATAGAGGGTATGCATTTCAAAATTCCAAAAAAAATTTTTTTTTGTCATATAAGGGACACCCTAGTGTACGTGTACGTAGTGACGATAAAAACGAAGAAGTTACATTTTCTTCATTAACATTAATCAATCTTTTCATTCAAGTTCGTCAGTCTAGGGTTTCGACCAAAACTTTCTCGATTTGATCAATTCAAAATATACAAGTTGACCGGATATTAGTTGAAGAGGTTATATTTTCACGGAAATCTTATTACGATCTTATCACGAAGTCAAGTGGATCGGGAGGTGCAAAACCGGACATGAGAGCCACTGGAGGAGGCTCAAGGGATAATAATCCCACAGATAAAATCTTTCCAGGATATAGGCGAGATTTTATGTAAGTACTATGATAATAAACTTAAAGTGAAACAATAAAAATTGGAGAATATATTTTTAAAATTTTAAATAGTCCTGCCTGGTTTAGCGGTATTGTGTTTGCTTCTTTAGATGGTTTAAGGTTCGATTCCCAGCCGGGCATATAAATATAAACACGTCTTTATAATCACCTCTTGCGGCGTATTTGCCAACAGTATTGAAAATTTTGAAAGGCCACGCAATTGTGACGACATAAAAACAGTCTCGAAGTTACTAAAGCAAGGCTAGCTCAATCTGTGTAATTTGTCTATATATTTACCTAAACGTGTCAGAATCTGATGAAGGTACAAGGACGGTAGTAATATTAGCACAATAGACACGTCCCCGAAATGAATCTCTTCTGAAACCTGGGGTAACGTCTTCATATCTGACAAAACAAGTAACTAAGCAAGACAAATGAGGCCCCATTCATCTTTCCATTCACGTCGCGATAACAATAAAAACAAAACGCGTAAAGCAGGTATACATCAGAGCTAATGGGTGCCGACAACCGTCGCCAGGTGGCGCTGTGTCATAAAGAACTCCGAGTTCCAAGTTTAAAGAGGTGTAGATTTTGTAATTGTACTTTTATTGTGTACTCCGATAAAGATCACGCTCTTAAACGTTAACCATTACTATAGCTATTCTTAAAATTATTCCGTTAGGCAGTGAGTGATAAAAACTTGAGTCTAGGTCTAGAAACTAAATTTGGCATCGTGTTCCTAATGTGGCCTAGTGAAGCACTTAAAGAAAATTTTCCGAAATTCCCAGGAAACAGAAATTTGCAGGATTTTTCACTTTACGCGGGCGGAGCCGCGGGTGCTCTCGTTTGGATCATATAAAAAAAATTAGTAAAAAATGGCGTTTGTGGTTCTTTCGCGCAGCTAATGGCGGTAACGTGTGTTACATGTGAACTTGCTTCCAAGTGCAAGTGCAAGCAATGCAAGTGAGCGCTTACAATTCATTCTGTGTCTCGTTTTTTCCCGCACTCTTTACTTCACTTGCGCCAGCTTCCTGTATACTTTATGACGTCATGAAACGTCTAACGACCACGGATAACAGTTATCTTGGATCTCTCCCGCATTTTCTATCTCAGCTCAACTCAATCGGGCACATTCTTACTGAAATCTCGTTTTACGAGTCATTGAAGTGACAAGTCAAACTCTGATCCCTGTAGCCCAAGTAGAATTCAAGGACCCTTATGACTATATTCAAAGAGTTTACAAGCCAAGTTCAGTATGTAGATCGTACACATAATCGTATATATATATATATATATATATATAGATATACTTACATAGTACTATTATCTATGTACTTAACGTACATAGATAATCGTGCTTATATACGATAGACGCCTTAAAAGTACCGTAGTAAGGTACCTTGTAAGTGCCGTATAGCGAAAACACAAATGAAAGATAGTAAAGAAAGTGTGAAATCGTATGGCAACGTTAGAAGGGGTAGACCAAGACTACTACGACTACGACCACATTAACCAACCTTGTTCAAATCGGGGACGTTCGCAGAGGTTCTGGTGATGGTAAGGTCAAGATAACCCTAAACCGACTACGTGACATACAGGAAGAACGAAACGAAATATAATTTTCAAAAGTAATTACATACATACATATGGTCACGTCTATATCCCTTGCGGGGTATACAGAGCCAACAGTCTTGAAAAGACTGTTCAGCTATTTGGCTTAACGATAGAATTGAGATTCAAATAGTGACAGGTTTGTAAGCCTATCTATGCCTTAGTCGCCTTTTACGACATCCATGAGAAAGAAGTGGAGTGGTCCTATTCTTTTTTGTATTGGGGCCGGGAACCACACAGCACAAAAAGTAATTTATTTATAAATAATAGGTACGGTGCCAGGAATACAGAAAATGAAAGATACTGTACGTAGCTTCAGGCAAGCCAGTGACAATGACAATGGCGCGGGTACGCAAAATTACATGTGATGTTAGGGTTGCCGCTTACATATATACACATAATTTACATAAATACTTCAACAGAATTTTAAGAAGTCGTCTGTCACGCGCGTCGCGCTGTTCTGAGCGGGCGCGTTGAAATCGTTTATACACGGTGACTCATCGCGTTCACTATGGCAAATATTGACATTGTTAAGTGTTCTAATTGTAACATTGTTATTAATGAGCTCCTTACTTTTGTGAGGCATGTGATTGACTATATGGACGAAGAAAGCATTCATCAACTATGCACTAACACTTTTTCGGAAGAGGAGATGGTGAAGGCCAAAACGTTATTATTTGAATCCGTTCCAAATGCAAAAAAAATGCCAGTAAGAAGAAAGCAGGGTAAGAAGAGGAAGTCCAGAGATTTGGATGATATCATCGCCCTGATGAAAGGTGGTGATCGTGCGTCATTTCCTATTTTCTGTGCTCGGGACTTAGACAGAATACCACCAGTAACGTTCGATCATGTCGATGCTACCACCTTCATTAAGGAACTTCTCGCCCTGAAAAATCGCTTCAATGTGATGGAAGAAAAAGCGGTGTGTAAGGAGGAGTTTAACCTTTTAAAACAAGAAGTAAACAATATGAAATATGCGTCTTTAGCTGATTCTTCTAATATTAATTTAAATAAGAGAAGGGGCGCATGCTTACAAAATAGTTTTGATATGGATAGCGGGCCGATTGGACTGCAATATTATGTGCAAGAAGATATTGGCATAAAACCATCGCAATCAGCTGATATTGAAATCAACGAACGACTTTCGATAAATACTCATCTGCCGTCAAAAAGAATTATCAACAATGTTTCTGTCGCTCCTATACGTGAGCCAGTTAATGAGACGGAACCAACATGTGAGCAGGCGAGACAGACAAGCTGCAGCCATACGCGTACAACAGAGACAGAGAGTGCGCAAGTTGTGACGTCGGCGGAGGTGATCGTGAGCGATCGTCAGACAAGTGCATCAGATGGTGATAGTGCGAGTGTAAACGAGATAGCATCTCAATCGGTAGCGCGAGTGACGACGAGTTATGATAGTGACTCACAGCAAGTGTTGTTGACGGCGGACAAGGTATGCAGTGATGTGGCCCCTACTAATGGTTATTGTCGTGTCGCGTCCCAACCGGCCGTGCATTCATTGAACGCGAGCGTAACTCATGGTTACTCTGCGAGCGCGAGCGGTCAGCCGACCGCAACCGCTGCTGCGGTGTGTAAAGATAATTGTGAACAAGTAGTAGGGGACTCGGAATGGACAGTTGTGCGTAAAAAATCTGCAAAACACTATAAGTTAATCGGTCAAAGAGGCTGTGCACCTATTGCGCCTAACGATAAATTCAAAGCTGCGGATATTAAGATCCCACTCTTAATATCCAATGTTAGTAAAGATGCAAGTGAAGAGGACATTATTAATTATATAAAAGAAAGAACTAGCGAATGTGTAACTCTAAAAAAGATTAATATGAAGCAAACGAAAACGTATAATTCCTTTAAGTTATATGTCTCTAAAAATAAAGTTGATATATTTTTGAAAGATGATTTTTGGCCAAATGGCATCTCATTTAGGCGTTTTGTACATTTTATGTACGGAACAAAAACGAATAAGGTGATTAGTTAAAGTTATTGTATGATTTAATTTATGGATTTACAGCCACAACATAATTTAACTTTTCTTAGTTTTAATTGTTTGTTTGTCACGAGATCATTTGTTGACTTACAAAATTTATGTAAGGTGGCGGATGTCTTAGCGTTACAGGAGACGTGTTTACTGCCGCATGAAATACCATTACTTGGGACTATTTCGAATTACTTTGACTACACGGGCAAGTCAGCCGTGGACACGTCTGCTGGCCCGCTTATCGGCAGGCCTTATGGTGGGGTAGCCATACTTTGGAGAAAAGGCATTTTTGACCAGGTGAATATTTTGAACTGTACTAGTGATCGATTAGTAGCTATTAGGGTTACACTAGGGCAATGCTCGTTAATAGTGTTTTCTGTTTATATGCCAAATAATTCTCAGAAAAATCTTCCTATTATGACGGAGATTTTGGGAGAAATAAATGCAATAGCTGATCAAGAGAATGTTGAAAATATTTATATCTTAGGAGATTTTAATGCCCATCCACACGAACTGTTCTATAATGAGCTCAGTAGTTTCTGTTCCGATTTGAGCTGGGTTTGTGCTGACGTAGAGAAAATAGGCTTGCAAAGTAATACTTATACGTACGTTAGCGCAGCACATGGGTGTAAAAGATGGCTAGACCATTGTGTCGTCTCGGACGCGGCCTGGAAAACAGTTGTGGAGGTAGGTGTCATAGAGGATGTGTTTGTATCGGATCACATACCCTTGTATGTTAAGAGTGACATTAGCATTTTAAGACCTGAATTGGCATCTTCTCTCTTGCACCGAAGCACTGTTGTGTGGGGAGCGCGTGAAGAGAAACAGGTGGCGAGGTATAGTGAATTATGTAATCATAGTTTGAGTGAAGTTGATTTTCCCCCAGAGTTCACGGAGTGTAGTCGTGGAGCATGTAGCCTGAGTGGACATAAACTGGTGTTAGACCGTTTGTACAGTGACATTGTAAAGTCCTTAAGTGAAGCGGCAAGTAAAACTAGTGAGAGATCTGAGGGGGGGAAAAGCAGCTACAAACATCTATGTGGTTGGAACAAACACGTTCACGAGGCTCACAGGGTGGCCAGGCTTAATTACAGACTGTGGTTGCTATACAATCGCCCTAGTTCAGGTAGAATATATGTACAGATGAAGGAGTCGCGTAAAATTTTTAAGAGCCGTCTACAATGGTGTCAAAAAAATCAAGATATACTTAAAATGAATGTCTTAGCTAAGTATAGAGCGGAAAAGCGGTTTGACAGATTTTGGAAAGCGACAAAAAGGCTTGATGTTAGGCCTGGCCTGCCCGCGAGTGTGGAGGGGGAAAGCGAGCCTATTAGTATTGCCAATATGTTTCGAAATCATTTTAGGGTTAGCTCACAGTTGGGGCCTTCGGCTCCCTCTTATGTTGAGCTTAGCGGACAGACTCCACTGATATGTATTTCGGCAAAACAGATTAAAATGGCGATAAATGGTATGAGTGGTGGAAAATCTCCTGGCCATGATGGCATCAGTGTGGAGCATTTGAAACATGCCGGTGCTCACTTGCCCAGGGTGCTCGCTCTCTTCTTTACAATGTGTATTAGCCACTCTTATCTTCCACATGAAATGTTGAAAACGGTTGTGATACCCATTGTGAAGAATAGGGCGGGTGACGTTTCGGTAAAGGGGAACTACCGCCCCATTTCGCTAGCAACAACCATTGCTAAGGTGTTTGACAGTGTGCTAAACTCGATTTTACAGAAGTTTGCTGATATTCACGATGCACAGTTTGGATTTCGTACCAAGCTGTCTACGGAAAGCGCAATTGTGAGTTTAAAGCACACTGTCAAATACTACACAAGTCGCAGGACGCAGGTGTATGGCTGTTTCCTTGACCTCTCGACGGCTTTTGACCTTGTGTCATACAACAAGCTCTGGAGTAAGCTGAGTGAGGGGGGTATGCCGGCGGAAATCATAAATATATTTAAATTTTGGTACGCCAATCAATCTAATGTTGTGAAGTGGGCGGGTGCATTTTCAGAGCCATATGTGTTGGAGAGCGGGGTGAGACAGGGTGGTTTAACGTCTCCCACGCTCTTTAATATATACATCAACGATCTCATCGTTGAGCTGAGCAGCATGCGTGTCGGATGTCGGTTGGATGGCGTTAATCTAAATAATATTAGTTACGCCGATGACATGGTGCTGCTTAGTCCGACGGTGGGGGGGATAAACACCCTGCTTGAAGTGTGTCAGACCTATGCCGCCAATCATGGGCTGATTTATAATGTCAGGAAAACCGAGTATATGGTCTTTGAGGCCCCCGGTAACCGCCCCAATGTCACATTGAGTATCACTCTCGGTGGAGTTGAAATAAAACGCGTGACAAAATTCAAATACCTGGGACACATTGTTACTGAGGACCTTAAAGATGATGAGGACATTGATAGAGAACGCAGGGCGCTAGCGGTGAGGGGGAATATGCTGATCCGCAGATTCTCTCGTTGTACTGAAGATGTCAAGATCACGCTGTTCAAATCATACTGTCAGAATATGTACACGGGAAGTCTGTGGGTGGGCTGTACCCAAAAGGCGATGGACGCACTGCGTGTTCTATACAATAACGTTTTCAGGATGATGCTGGGATTGCCTCGTTTCTGTAGCGCCTCAGGTATGTTCGCGGAATACCAAGTCGATAGCTTTGCGGCTATTATGCGCAAGAAGACCTCGTCGCTAATTTTTAGAATACGGGACAGTCCCAATAGCATTTTGAAGACGTTGGCAGACAGGTTCTCCTCTCCGTTGTGGGCTGTTTTTGTGAGGAGGGTGATCTGTGAAAGAAATGAGCCGATCTGATCACTCTCCATTTTATTTTATTTTATTTTATATTTTATTTTATTTTATTTTATTTTATTTTATTTTTTATGTTTTAGTATTTCTTATCGTGCCATGTTACTAACAAATCTAGACTAAGTTTACTAACATTGATATGGATCCGTGGCTATCTGAAATAAACAATTTTTATTTTATTTTTATTTTTAAGTATTTTCTATAATGATACCAAAGAATACTTAAAGAAGCAATAATTGCCCACGATCAGAATCAGATTTTCTTTTTTCTGACCTGACCCTCTCAACACATGTATCAATGAAAAAAAATGTTTGTAGCAAAAAATACTTAGCGCTACTATATGTTTTAATAAAACTTGGCGCTTTTTTATTGCAATCAGTATCAGCAGCATATCAGAATTTCTTGCCAACGTTGCAATTACTGGCAACCCTGGTCTAGTCCAGTGGAGTGTGAAGTTTTAACGACATGTAGCCGTGCGGTGCATAATCTGTATTTAGTGAGACAGGACGGCACAGTTGCCGACTTGAAACTAGGGTGCTATGTTAGATATGTTTAATTTTTGTCAAAGTTCAAAAATATATATTTATGTATTTGGAATACCTACAACCGTTAAAAAAATAACGGTGTGTATATGAAACAAATGGTCAATTACAGGTCCTTACATGTATATTATATACTGAATGTATTGTACATGATATATTTAGTTTAAGGCCAATTAACAGTTCCCATCGGTAAAAAAATCAAAAAAGTACGTCGAAAAGTCAACTGCTAATTTATAAAATATCAAGTAAGAATTATCCTATATCTCCTAAAAGCTTGCCCGGTAAGGAATACATGATAAGTGTGAATTCCGCTATGCTTAAAACCACATGGCCAAGACCATATTTATATGCATGGCCAATCTATTCAGTCTTAAAATTATTTTTCCGTAATATATGCAATGCACAGTTTTCGCTATCAAGGCGCCACTTCTACTAATAGTATGATAATGCATTCATGAGGCCCGCCGTCGCCCACGGCAATAAAATGAACGAGAGACGGCAGATTAAGTAATCGATTTCAAATTAAAGTAGTTAAATTGATTATAAATTTAATCTTCACATGCATATCTCTTATCTTTCGCATTCCCAGTTACAACCTCCATCATACTGCTTCGGGGCTTGGGGTCTGCTTTCAACATACATCATACACGTCACGTTTTTATTCCTTACGGAGAAGACACGACGGCCACGTTAAATATTGCTGGTGGGGTTAAGATTCAGAAATAGTGACTGTTTTCTAGTCCATTATTGGCTAACTTTTAAAACTCAATTGAATAAGATTTGAGAAGAAAAACGTTGTCGATAAAAAAATATGACGTTTTATTTATAAAAGATTCCCATTTTTATTCAATTTTTCCTTTGCTGTAATCCCTCCGGTGCACTCCACAAAGATCCCCGACTACGCATTAAAACGATTTTCTCTCAATGAATAATTTTGACGACTTTATCAGCGGTTTCCCTTCTTTAGATTTTCTTTTGATGTAATGCCAGCTATCTTAACTTAATATCGGTGAATTTATTTTGTTGTATGTTCACTCTTTATCTACTGAACCAATCATTGAAATTTTACGTTTATTTAATTAATAAAATCTGTGGTTACATACATAAATAATGTCTATTCGCTCTTGCCTTAAAAATCGCCAAGTTGTATGTATCGGGGAAGAGAGATGCGGGGAGGGAATTCCAAATCATAGCCGTTCGCATAATGAAGGTTTTCATAAATACCAATGTATACAGCCTTGGCCAAAAGTCTTAGGCACCCCCAACTTTTATTAAAATAATGAAGTAAAACTACTTTTATTTTCTATATTTATTTATTTCTTAAAAATTAGGTTAATATAAACAAGAAAAGCTTATAATCTAGTAGGTCCACCTTTAGACTTTATTACAGCACTGATTCGAGCCGGCATGCTGCGTACTAACTTTGTACACTCATTCCTAGAAATACTGTTCCATTCTTGAACTAATGCATTTTTAATGCAGTTTTTGATGAAATACTATGCTCCTTGATCCTCTGCTTTAAAATACCCCAAAGATGCTCAATTGGGTTGAGGTCTGGAGGCTGCGCCGGCCAATCCAATACCTCAATATTTTTTTCAAGAAACCAGCGCATCACAGTCCCTGACTTATGACACGGTGCGTTGTCTTGCTGAAAAATGACAGCGTCTAGGTTGGTGTCACCGTAAATGCTTGTTAGCGATGGCATTAGAGACGTTTCGAGTACTTGGATGCACTTTTCACTGTTCATACGACATTCGCAAACAAACATTTCACCAACGCCATCGGCAGCCATGCAGCCCCAGATCATAATGCTACCTCCGCCGTGCTTGCCAGTAGGTACAACGCAATCTGCATGGTATTCTGCGCCCATACGTCGCCTCACAAAGGTCACACCCGGTGTCCCAAAAACCTAGCTGAGGAAAAAACAACACCAATTAGGAAATTGATTATAATTTGTATTATAAGAGTGGAACTAAAAAGGAAACGTTCTTAATTATAAGAAAACTACTAGAATTGACTCACCTTAAAGTTAGATTCATCAGACCACACCACATTAGCCCAATTTTCCTCTGTGAAATGTTGGTACTGTAAAGCTATTCTAGGTGCTTCTTTTAATTAGTTTCTGACAGCCTAGGCTTCTTCCTGGCTTTGCACCCTTTTAGGCCTGCTTCCCCGAGTCTTCTTCTGTCGGTTCGCAAACTTATTGACTTTCCAGCTTCATCTGACAAGGCAGCAGCAAGCGCAGATGAAGTTTTCATCCTATTTTTCAGTGACTCTCGAACCAATTTTCTACCTTCGCGTTCCGTAGTCACACGTTTTCGGCCTGCTCGTGGTTTGTCGTCGTGGGTACCGGTCTCAGTAAACCGTTTGATGGCAGACTGTACAGCGCAACGCGAACATTTCACCAACTTGGCGATTTCTTTCTGGGATCGCCCTTGTTCGTGTAAAAGTTCAATTTTCACTCGATTTTCAATAGTAATTTTACTTTTTTTGGGCATTTTAGAATTAATATGATGTCAATTTGTCGCTCAAAAAAAAATGACAGCTCGTTTACTAGTTGAAGTCTAGAACACAACTGGTCATATAATCACTGATGAGATTACAAAAAACTGAAATCTTTTGTTTTCGGTGACCAGGGTTTTTCATGACCTCAAAATATGCCACCTACTGTGCCAGGTAACGTTTTATGACCCTGACAATACATTAAAGATAAGTATTTATTCATTGTTTCAATAGTAAACATGCATTGTGTATTTTTAAGGGGTGCCTAAAACTTTTGGCCAAGGCTGTACATGGCTCAGAAGATACCTAGGTCACCTACTATACACCAATCAAAGCGAGGATCTTCTGTACCTACCGTACCGAGGAAATGTAATATTGCGAAATCTCCTATAGCCCCCAAACCCTAATGCGCTTTTTTATCGAGCCCTAACAATGTGAGTGCCATTAAATGGCCACACACAACGGCCCGAACCTTTGAGCACGACAAAGTCCTGACAAATGCCCTTGGGATCCTGTGGGATCATTGTGCCGACTAAAGGATAAGGGTTGAATAGGGCGCGGTCGTAAACAATCTTTCTTATATTGAAAACGCTTTAAAAATAAAATCAGTGTTTGAAAATAGTGTAAATTAACACAGATCAAGCACTCCTTTATCTAACAAGGTAGACAGAGCCTATAGTATTAAGACCCAAATACTGGAAGGTCACACTTCGCCGAATTACTTATGATGAAATTGAGATTCGAAGATAGTGACAGATGTCAGTTCCGTCACTTATCATTTCAGCTTAACGTATTTTTCGATTACGTGACCTAACACTGTAGTAAGTAAAAACCTAAAACCAATCACGAAATAGGTATAAAGTATGAATAATACAGAATTCCAAAACATTACAGGAACAATTAAATAAATAACGAGTTTCCAGTCATACGGATATCCGTTTTTTCCCGATTGCCCGTAAATTCCGAACGAAAGTTAAAAACGGAATGAACCACTTTTTTTAAAGTTCTTTTCTGTATTTTTCTTTGGCACGATGTAATTTCAACGTTATTGTTTTAGTAATGGGGTTGATATTGGCTCGACTTGGCGGCGTTGAGCAAGTGGTCTTAAGGCCAGGGTATTCCTCTCCACTGGAGGACGCCACCTACTAGTTCGAAATGGGTAGAAAAAGCATCGTTTCGAAGACTGTATTTTTACAAGGTAGGTAATAAAGAAAATTGTGATTTCAGCCTGATTTCAGTTTAACTTTTTATTTATCTAATAGTTTAGGTAGGTACATAAAGTAAGCATTATCTAAACTCACTAACACTACTCATAATATAAAACTTTAATCACTTGCCGTGTGGTTCCCGGCACAAATACAAAAAAGAATAGGACCACTCTATCTCTTTCCCATGGATGTCGTAAAAGGCGACTAAGGGATAGGCTTACAAACTTGGGATTCTTTTTTAGGCGATGGGCTAGCAACCTGTCACTATTTGAATCTCAATTCTATTATTAAACCAAATAGCTAAACGTGGCCATTCAGTCTTTTCAAGACTGTTGGCTCTGTCTACTCCGCAAGGGATATAGACGTGACCATATATATATGTATGTACGTATTAAAGCACTTTATAAGAAAGAAACAACTTAAACAATCCTCTTAAACAACGGAAAAGTAGCAAAGGATTACCAGGAGAACAGAGTTAACCAAGAGCTAGTAAACTGTAAACACTTGGCGGTTTATGGCCCCTACATTTCACCACACGCTCTATCGTTTTGGAGCACATTACTAGAGCATTTGTAAGCAAGAGCTAGTAAACTATAAACAACTAGCAATTCATGACATCTCCATTTCACCAGTTGCTCAATAATTTTGAAGACTTAGATAAACTCAAAACAATAATTCATAAAAAACAAGAGTACCAGGAGAGCAGAGAAAAACTGGCGCTAGAAAATGTAAACAACTGGCGATTCACGGCACTTCCACTTCACGCGGTAAGCTGAATCATTTAGTAGCTGACCGGTGGAGAATGAATGCTACGTCCGGGTGTTAATAAATATCAGGCGAATGCACTACTTTATTGTAAATGTAAATATAGGAGTAGGTATAATGGAAATAGAAAATGAAACTTATAAACATCAACTCACAAATATTTTTTTGATAAAAAACTGCGTGAAACATGCCAAGAAAAGGTGTCATGCTTAAGAGAAAACAAACACTCTTCTCATAATTCGAGTCGTATAACCAGAAGTTGGTGGATGTATAGGTGTTGGTGGTATAGTGTAAAAAAATATATTTAACTACAATTTCAGCTGAGCGTGTGACGACTTTGTGCTAAGTATTAGCGGTTATTGCTTTCATTTTAACTATAATTATTTACCTTATTTGTCTTCTACACCCACAAATAAAAAGTTAATTATCTATGCCGGAAATCTGTTTTGGTCAAATTTCTCTATATTTTTTATACCACTGGCATATTTTCCTTCCAAACTCATAACACTTCTTATTGCATTAATGGTTAAAAGCTGTTTAATAGCTTATACCAACTGTGGTTGTTTAGAATTAAAAAGTTAGTCGCAGTACGCAGGGCTACTTCCGCGACGGCGCTCGCTTCGCCAAGTTAATCGTAAAACAATCATTTGCTTTTAACTTAAGAGAGTATTGTTGTTTATGATTTAGCTTCATTTGAGTAATTAAATAAAAATATTTTAATCAAATTGAGCTCACTTGACTTAAAAAGCCGGGAGGCCTCGCAAAATTGACAATTTTTTTTAAGTTACGTTGTTTTGTGTAGAGTGGCACTTACTTGAAAACAATAAGATAATAATTTGTTTAACAAAAGTATATAATTTAATTAGGTTATTTGTATACAATTTTTTTTTTCTTTTTTCTGTGCCTAGTCTTATAAAAATAAATAAAAGCGCACTACTCTCCAACAGTTCCTCGTCATTTCTTCACTTGAACGCGATTCCGCAGCAGTAAATCAAGTTCAATTGGCGATCGACGAGTGCAAAGCAATTACAGGCGAATCGTCGCCACACTGCTAGCGACTAAGCGAAGTTATTAGAGAACCAAATTCTTATAAAGTTTTCGTTTAAACATTTCAGTTTTCGTTTATTCAGTATTTCTTTTAAGATGCCACATCTTGTTTAGTTCAGTCTGAACCATTCAAGCTGAGGACATTATATGGAAATAAAACCAGTTCAAATCAACGAGATGAAGAACGACTTAAGAAATTAATTACTGTTAATCAAAGCTGCTATAGCTCACATAACGCGATGGCACTTTGTTTCACTCGAATTTGTAAGAAACACATAAAAGCGTAAGCGATCGAAACAAACCTGGGGTAACTGCCATACAAATCCGCGTATATCTACTTTGTCCCAATTCTTATAGCTCCTCCGACAAAATCTGCCTATGTTCTTGCTTTCTTATCGCTCCTTACATATATAATGTATACACATAAAATCCCGTCTTTTTTACTTTCGCAGGGCATGGTTAATTTTTCAAAAAGTGACAATTTTTCTAACTCCTCGCAAAAAAAAAGGATTCTAAGTTTGTTAGCAATCACTCCGGCCCTCGCAGATATTTACGCCATCGGTCGAGCCCCAGCTTTACGCTGCCAATTACTTCAGTTGCCATAACGAAGAGTTCTACCTCAATGGAACCCCGGTCTGATAATAAATACTCGATAATCTCTTACTTCAAAGTTAATTGTTAACGACACGTAGTCCACTAATACAGTTAATTAAGATAAAGTTTATTTTTTTACTTCGTCCATATCCACATACATACACACATAAAATCACGCCTCTTTCCCGGAGGGGTAGGCAGAGACTACATCCTTCCACTTGCCACGATCTCTGCATACTTCCTTCGCTTCATCCACATTCATAACTCATTCAACATGACCTGAACCTTTGCCAGGACGTCCTTAATTTGATCAAGATACGTTCGTCTAGGCACCACTCCGACCATTCCCTCCACACACTTCTTGTATATCTGCTTAGTCAACCTGCTTTCATTCATCCTCTCCACATGATTTTATAATTGTCAAATCTTTTGGTTACACAACATTGGTTGGCGTCAAATAAATTAATTTAAACTAAGTTTACTGCCGCTTCCAAGGCGTCAGTGTAGAAGAAGCGGTAACAAACTGCACTGCAGAATTTTCTTCAAAAACGTCAACTTTACAAATATCCAAACTAAGAATAGAATGTGGAAGAGAGAATACATTTTTCAGATTAATTTATTCATACGAGATTTTAATAATAATAATTAATTAATATTAATAAATGGATTACCAATTTTAAATAGATTTATGTACATACTGACTTTTGATTTAGGTTCAAATCAATTTCTTTCTCCATACCAAAAATCCGACAAAATTGGGAGTAATCCCTGTTCCCGTAAGAATAGTCAGTAAAAGTAGCCAACGTTGAATCTTGTAAAACTGGTTTTAACCGAATGAAGAGGCAAACACCCTTCCGCAACACTACATATACAATCCCTCTATTTTCTGTGCATGTAAATATGCACCAATCTCGGCATATAGTAGCCGAATTTTGTTCCTGTTTAAAATGTTGGATATGTCTATAATTGCTACCCGTGCAAAGCCGGGACGAGTCGCTAGTTAACAATATTTAGTACAGCTCTCTTGTAAAATATGAATCGGAATTTAATACTGATCTTGTTTCACAAAAGATCTTCATTTCGCGTCCTCCAGAGTGCGGGCTGAGGCGGAAACCTTTCAATTAATTGTGATGAGAAACAGCGATCGGTTTTGAATTGATATTGTTATCAGTCTGATTGAACGGTTCTTTGGAATTTTGATAGAAGTTAGACAATATCTGTGTGCCAATGTTACCTGGTATGTCGTAGAGATCCATAATAATTCTTCGGTAAAATAATCTTTTTTATCATAACGTATTATTTACTTTAGCTACGAGTATATTTTATGAAACTAAATTTGTGCAATGAATTTCCGTAGCCTTACCCAAGTCCACTAAAATAATACAAAAATTAAAGAAACTTTGAAATCTAAGAAATTTTTGGAGAATTTAACCAACAATGGGCAAAAAAACAATAAAAATGTAATGAAATGATTTGAATAATTATCTTTGATCTCAAAAGTTTATATGAATGATATTATTTTGAACATTGCAACCACCCCACATTCACAATTACATTTCAGCGCGTCTAAGCGCTATCTTTCCGCGCGGGCGCACTCCGAAGAAATATGATTCAGTAAATCTCCCGCCGCTGTCTCCGTTCCTGGTGAATATTTAAAAATATATTAATTTTAATATGAATATGATATTTCATTCAGGACGAATTGAGTATTGTTAATTGAAGAGCTTGCACGAAGAGAGTTATGAATGTGAATGTAAGGAAGCGTGTAGTGTTTACCTACCCGAAGGAAAGAATTGAATTTATGTACTATGTATGAATGCATGTTCATCTTTCTCTCCATCTATCCACATTATCACGTCTGTATGCCTTGCGGGTAAGCAGACCCAGCAATCATGACAGACTGACAGGCCACGTTCAGCTGTTCAGCCTAATAATAGAATTGAGACTCAAATAGTGGCAGGTTGCTAGCCCATCGTCTATAAGAAGAATCACAAGTTTATAAGTCTATCCCTTAGTCCCTTTTACGAAATCGACCTATTCACATTGTCATCTTTCTCTGTCATAAAATATTTACTTAATTGCATTTTGGTTACAATGCTTTGAATGCTTTTATTTTAATTTTAACCTTATTATACAAAGATCTATCAAATTCACTTACGTAGTTCTTTTTCGTATTGAAATTATGCAACTTAGGCATCTGCTTAATTAACATTACAGGGAAACGAAACCGTATACAATAGATCAAAATATAAAAGAAATCTACTTCTCATTACTACACCTTTTTCCTTTAACCAAACTTAAAGCTTTACGTGGGCCGTTCACTGTTTTCAATTTAGTTTGTTTGTTTGTAATATCTTTTTTTATAGAAATTTACATAGCTTTTCAATTTTATTTATTACTGTTGCATCTCGTGCTGTAATGAAACTAAAACATAAAACCTTAAAGCGAAACGTGAAACTTTATTAAAACTTTGCAAGCAGCCGTCGGCCTCAATTATTTAAGCTTCGCAACGGGGTCATTGACCTCTCTCTCAGCAAACGCTGAGTAAGGATATTTTCGTCGGTCGCCGTTAAATATAACCAACTGAATATAGATAATAACATAACGTTCAGTGAACAAGAAATGAACATTAAGAAAGGGAATATTTTGCAGAGTTATTCAAAAGACAAAAATAAATCTCATTCATAATTTCATCTTGTAGTATAAATGGTGTGCTACATAGTATAGGTATGATACAACTTTCCTTTATCAGGTAAGTTTCAATTTGGTATACTTAATGTACTATAAATATTTCCTTTATATTTTTAAGTGGACCTATGTTACTGCAATACGAAGATTCAAGATTGGATTTAGGTAGCTCTACGCTAAAAGCCAAAAACTCGTGTGTCATGAATATGAAAAAAAAAACTAAATAGAACATTAATAAATTTCATTCATGCTAATATTTTAAAGAATACAGATTTTTTGGTCTGCAACAAATAAACTCAAAAACTAGAGACAGAGAATACCTTTAAAATTAACACACAACTTTTTTGTCAATACCTACGGGAGCGAAGTCACGCGTAAATAGTAAATAGGATGTGTCGAATAAAGCTACGAGTTACGACAGCGCTAGTTCGTAGCGTCGCCTACGCCGTAGCGCCGTAGACGATAATCCGGAGCGGCGTAGCACCCGCCGGAAAATGCAATCTGCTGGGAATTAGAGGTGACATAGAGCTAATATTCTAATAGACTTCACGCTGTTTATCGAAAGGAATTTTTGTCACGATTTTTGTCGTTAAAAAAAAATCTAAAAAGAAAAGAAAACGTTTTGAAAATTTTTCAAAAAAGTGTTAGGCATTACTTTTTAATTTTTTTAAAAGTTGTTCATATTATGAAGGTCATGGGAAAAACTTTGTTAAAATTAAGATAATTTTTTTAACCAATAGCAACCTGTCACTTTTTCACACATCTAAACTTGGCCGTCTACTCCTGTCCAAAAAAATACGCGTGTACGTCTAAAGTTTTAAGATCCATTTCACATTTTTTAACGACGCAGAGCTCATTTGAAATAATTCATTTTATCTAAAACAAAACTAATATTATAAATGTTCTTCATGAAATTATTAAATATCATTACAAGCAATTTAATGGACTATTACAAATGGGTTTATGTTGTAGTTTTCATTAGCTATATTTGTCCTCTATTTCTATATACATCTAGGAGATTAAAATTAACTGCAGGTTTAGGCGGGCCACACACGAAGTTATAATGACAATGAATGGGGCTTTACATGCTAATTGTATTTTAAGGCTGCATGAGGTTGAGTTATTTGTTTGCCTGTTATTTTAAACTGGAGCTAAAAGCTGTTGTTTTTATGCAAATGTTTAAAATCAGAAGACTTAATTTTTTATTATGATTTTAAGGTCTAACTATAATTTAACATAAATACATTGCGCCGCTTTCAGAGGTTACATATTTATAAAAATAGCAATAACTTAAAATACATTTAATTAATGTTAACAAAACTTTATCGCTATACGCCTCGACACACTAACAAACAAAGATACTCACAAACATTCGCATTCATAAATATTTAATTGAATTATAATGAAATAAACTTATCCATTAAACAGTGGTGTAACAACCCGTAAATACATACATACAAATAATAACGTCTAAATCCCTTGTGAAGTAGACAAAGGCCTATTCAGCTATATGGCTCAAAGATGGAATCGAGATTCAAATAGTATTCTAACCAAAAGCCCAAAAGAGAATCCCATGTTTATAATAGCCTTTTACGACATCCATGGGGAAAATATGAAGTGATCCTATATTAATGTGTCGGGAACCACATGGCATTACATTAAATGTAATTAGTTGACAAAACTTAAAAGTTGTGAATTTATGAGTTCAACAAAGCCACCTCACATCCCCCCCACTCTCCCCCTCCCCTAGCGTCCCGGCTCGGCGGCTTAGCTTTTTGTTTCACTTACAAAGGACAACTTACGACGGCGGTCGGGAAGCTTTCATTTACAAATTGGCTCACTTCGAATAGAACTTTCGCGGTCGTTTTTAATTGTTTAAGCGTTAAAATATCTCTTTTCATCACAGATATAAATAACTACAAATACCTACTATTTAATAACCCTAAAAGTGAATCAAATTTCTTCAAAATTTTTTAATCAGATCGCGTAACTTAACATAATAAGCTTACTTTTATTTCCATACATACATAAAATCACGCCTTTTTCCCGGATAAGTAGCACGCAGAGACTACATCTTTTCACAAGCCACGTCTCTGCATACTTCTATCGCTTCATCCACATTCATAACTCTCTTCATGCAAGCTCGTCGGTTTCGAGTACTCTTGACTTTTTCTTTTCATTTCATTTCCAAATGACAAGTAGGTACCTAATATCACACAGCACAGTCGCCTCTCCAGCTCGTGACCTTCCATACGCTATGGTGTTTACCGAGGCGGCGCCGGCGTCCCTAACGAGCGATCGAACCCATACATTAAGCGATTTACGATGGATTTACGAGTTTGAACGGGCCCTTTTACACAAAACGTCACATCAAATGCTATACTTATACCTAAACTGTGTTAGTTATTGACAAGATCATAAAAAAGTTTACACTATAGAATTCGGATAATTTAATACTTTTAAAAGTGGTACATTACATACTGAATGTGTCGTCGCAACTGATGGTAATAAGGATACAACTCGACCAATAATTCGTATTGTTAGTTAATTAGTCGAGATTAAACACTTACACATCTATATCCCTTTTTTGAAAAGACTGATAGGCCACGTTCAGCTCTTTGGGATGGGCTTAATTTTAGAGATTGAAATAGTGACAGGTTTCTAGCCCATCGCCTACAAGTCATTGTATATGTATTTGTATTGAACCAAAAGCGGAATATGTATCATCAATGCAGCATTTCCTTCACACATTCGAATTTTTCAAATCACCCCTTATAAAAAAAAACAATTAATTTTTCAATTAACGATGACACAAGTTTCCGGGATTAAAGCTTAAGCCGTGGTTTCCTGCAGAGGTTCCCGAGGGCGAAAGGTCGCGTACATTAATCATTTGCATCTTTAATAAAGGGGGTAAAGGGGACGCAGTTATTAATTTTAGACGATCAGATTGGATCAAAGCTATAAATCGCTATAGAAATTGGAATAATATAAGAAAATAGAAAGGTATATTTTTTAATAATACCTACAAGTATTAAACGCGCACGTTAAGTCCTTTTATTTTATCTCGGACGTTTCGAATCATGTTATAATTATCCCATAAATATTATAATGCAACTGATTTAGTTGAGTGAGATTTTTACGCGTTTAGCGCGTAAGCTAGTGTACTATATGTATATTATAAATTTCAAAAAGCTTTCCAATGAAACCTGACGAAATACGCGATCGCAACGGTTCGCTGAATGTATTTAACATTTCTCTGATGTTAAGCTCGCAGCTCGACGCTTACAAAGAGAAGTTTCGGCGCCGAACACAATTACCGACATTTCTTATAGATGCCAAAGAGTTTGTATCTTCAGTTAGTAGTTAATTACAGAAATCTTGAATGCTGTTCTGGTAGCGAAGACAAAACATAGTGTGTGCCCGCGGCTTCCCTTCCTGTGTAAAAGGTTTAAAAACTCTTTTACTGTCGAAATCTCAATTCAATCTTTAAGCCATTTAGCTTCTCGTGGCCTTCGAGTTTTAGTTCTTAGTTTAAGAGTCTGCCCTGTAAGGAATCAAGCCGTGATATATGTATATTAAAGGTCTAGACGAATGAATCTAACTGATTCAGTTCAGAACACAAGCCGACGAGCTTTCATCAAAAGATGAGGGTGAGGTAATAGAAGTATGAAAGGATCGTGGCAAATGGAAAGGTATAGTCTCTGCCTTCTCATTGGGGAATGAAATATCAACACGATAGGTCAAACTATAATTCCACTTTTAAAACTAAATGAATTCGGAATCCATTGCCGCTAACGAACTGTATTGTCGAAATTAGTCGGCGATGTAAATTCAGCTGTAAACGCGAACTCCATAATCTGTTTATGCTAATAATTTCTCTGTTTTTGTAGCGCCGGGCGCGCTCTATGAGTTGAATGGAATAATATTATTACTCTGTTGGCCTTTCAAAACCATGGACTATAAAATTATTTACACGCTTGCTAATTTAGTGTTGAATTTTGTTAATTAAATTTTATTAGTAGAACAAGCTGTGCTTCTGCGAAATATGTTTTATTCAAGTAAATTGGATATTCTTTGTAGCAATTATATCAGAAATTAAATAAAGGAGCTTAATATTCTATGAAACATTTTATGCTTAATGAAAATCTAAGTAACTTAGGCCTGTAACACAAGGTTATAACATCATATTATAAGAGACCAGATCATTCGATCAACTCTCAGCTGATACACACACACATACATGCCTTTATTCATTATTAAACTTTATGAGAAAAATAATGTATAACAGAAATACTTAAGCAAGGAAAAGGAAGGCAGGGAGGCATTTTCGCCAGTTGAAACTTTAAACCGAACTGAGATTGTTATCTGATACTGGTAAATAAAAAGTCCAAAATAAAAAATTGTACTGTAAGACAATTGTACTCAGAAGAGGCGCTGCTGAGTTGGATGGCTTACTTAATTAGGTACAGAATTGAGATTCATAGACAGCTTGACGCTTTCACTATTTAATCTTTTATTCAATCGGACCGTCTATAGGCCAGCTTTGCTTCAACGTAAAATTTGCATCGGGCGATCCTATCGACCACAGAATCTCATTAGCGGGTCGATCTCACGGCGATTACCATAACTTTACCAATAATATGGATTGAAAGTAGTCACCTGATATAATTCAATTTACTCTTTTTATGCTATTTTAACGGTGTCTGGCTCAGCAACGTTACTTACAAAACTTAAATCATTGTTCCGTTAGGATTAAGATGAAAAAATGTGTAAAAAATTGTAAAATTATTGGCACAAACTTTAGCACAATCGACAATGTAATCGATATACATTCAAACATACTTTAAATCTTTGTGTGGAAAGCAGGGAATTATTCCACTTGCCCGATTCCAATCGTAAATTTCATTCGCTTCATCCATCTTCTTACCACGTCTCATTGCAGCTCGTTGGTTAAGAGTACTCTTGACCTTACCTTTCACCAACGATGTTCTTTAACCTTTAATATATTTTTAATGGTATAAAAAATCTAAATTATCACTTAACGTGTTCTTATTCTGTTTCGAATAATAATTAATCTCCTCTATAATCCTCTTGTGAAGTCACGACAACTTGACATTTTGCAAACGACGCCTAAACATTTACAATTTTTTCGTACTCCTCAAACTTAACCTTAGTCGGCGGGAATAGGGCTTATTTTCCAGGGTTAGGGATAAAATGTGACATAGTAGGGAGAGTTAGAAAGGCGAAAGTTGAAGACAGCTCGGTGACATTCGTTCTGGACAAGCGGGGACTATCTGCAAATTCCCTGATGTCCTTAAGACCTTTCTAACGTCTGTTTTTTATTGCTTTTTCGTGGGTAATCTCACGTGTTACCTATAAAATTAAGTTTACTATGCTCTTGTGTAAAACATACATATGAACATATCTATTACCTGTAGTCACGATTATAGCACTTGCGGACCTACAGTCTTGAAAAGACTGGAAGGCCACATTCAGCTGTTTATGATGAAATTAAGATTCAAATAGTGACAGTTTGCTAGCCCATACATCGCCAACAAGAAAATGTGTAAAAATAATTCTAAACACATAAAACGGGTTGATAAATTTGTATGAATGGGACAATTTCGGAACTCTACTCGTACGTCTTCCACAATATAGAGGTAGAATAGAACATCATGATGAAATGATATTGAAGAAAAATAAGTTTATTTTATAGTTAATTAATTTGCGAAAAAATAGTGAAAAAACGTTTCTCTTTGGAACGTTGCTTATAACAATAGATTTTATACTTCACAATCTTGAGAACTTTACAATCGTTAAAGGTTAAAACGGGAGTGATTTCCTTTAAATTATATGTGTTCAGGCAAAGCTACAATTGTTATTTATATAAGGCTTAAGTTTTTATTCGATAACACAGAGTATCAGGAGCCCATAGGCGTCGATGAGTATGGACTATGGACGCTAATATTTATCCGATCCCAGCAGGGGCGTTGTGTGTGCACAGACGATTATGTAGAAAAAAATATCCACAGAACAAAACCGCGGGCAAAAGTTAATTTAGTTATAAGTTTGAAAAGGTTAAATTCAATTTAATAACAACCGAGTACCAGGAGCCCATAGGCGTCGAGGAGTATGAAAGCTAATATTTATCCGATCCTTGCAGAGGCGTCGTGTGTGCACATGCCATTATGTAGAGAGCATATCCACACACACTAAGCGGTGTGTACACTGACAGTTGACACCGGAAAATTGGTCTTGAGTGTTTGTCTAATATCAGAATGGGTTTTGTTATTTTTAATATTAGCAAGGGAAGGACAATGTTTAAGAGATTAAGGGCTGAACTCATAGAAACCTGATCAATATAACGAACAAACTTCAAAATAATGAAGATGGCTGATAAGACACCTATTATTACATAACTACTTTTTCACTTTCCTCTTATTCTATTGTCTTGAAAAAATAAACATTAATTATCTTTTAAATTCGCGGCCATACCTTAAAACGGCTTTTCATTATCCTTGACTTTTAATGCTCATTACTGACGAATAACCACGCTATACTGTTCAAGAAGTATTTAAAAAACAGGTACATTTACGAATGTAAGGTTTATGTGTGTGTGCAGGGAATGGTCGGAGTGGGCAGGCCTAGAAGAACGTCTCTCTTGATCAAATTAAGTAAGTCCTGGCAAGGGATCTGGTCAAGAGTACCCGAATCCACGAAGCCGAAAGCATGACGAGTTATGAATGTGGATACGAGCGAAAAAAGTATGCAGAGATCGTGGCAAGTGGATAAATGTAGACTCTGCCTACCCCTCCGGGTAAAAAGCGTGATTTTATATATGTATGTATTTATGTAAGGTTTATACTCGTAGGGTTTTTGAAAAATCGCTTTGAGTTTATATACTACTCTGTCAAGAAAGTAGCAGGAAAAGATCAATAATACACAAACTGTTTGTTATTCATCCAAATTTATTTTATCACCTTCAAAATATGCTCCTTTAGGAACGATACACTTACGCCAACGAATAATCCAATCATCAAAACATTTTTTAAACGCTGTTTCCGGAATTGAGGTCAGTTCTCGCCGCGAATTCTCTTTTATGTCTTCTACCGATTGAAAACGGGTGCCACGAAGTGGTAATTTGAGTTTAGGAAAAAGAAAAAAGTCGACTGGAGCCATATCTGGTGAATATGGTGGTTGCTCGATGGTATTTGTTGAGTGTTTGGTTAAAAATTCGTTCACAATGATGGTCTTGTGCGAGGTGCATTATCATGGTGCAAAATCCAAGAATTTTCTTTCCACAAATCTGGCGTTTTTCGTCGGATTTGCTCTCTTAAACGCCGCATAACACTCAAATAATATTCCTTATTTACCGTTTGACCTTCCGGCAAGAATTCCGAGTGCACAACACCGCGATAGTCAAAGAAAACAGTCAACATGACTTTGACTTTTGAACGACTTTGGCGTGGTTTTTTCGGTTTCGGTTCAGTTGGAAGGCGCCACTCCGAAGCTTGTTGACTAGTTTGCATGTCAAACTCGTAAACCCACGTCTCGTCACCAGTAACAATGCGTTTCATGAATGTTGGGTCGGAATTGACTCGTTCTAGCATGTCCTCAGCGACTCTCATGCGATTGAGTTTTTGAAAAAAATTCAGGTCTTTTGGGACTAGCCGAGCGGCAACATGTTTCATACCCAAATTATTAGTTAAAATGGTACGGATGGACTCGTGAGATACAGAAAGTTCGGTGGCTATCTCTCTCAAAGTTGAATGAGGATTTTCAGTCACTATTTCCTTCACTTTTGCGATGTTAACTTCAGTTGCAGACGTTGATGGCCTACCAGAGCGAGGCAAATCTTCCATCACATCTCGACCGCTTTTGAACGCTTTGTACCACTCATAAGCACGAGTTTTTGATAAAGTCGATTCACCGTAAGCCTTCTGTAACATTTTCAGTGACTCCGAACACGATATTCCATTGGCAATGCAAAATTTAAGACAAACTCTTTGTTCGATGTTTTTATCCATTATGAAATTAGCAATACACACTAGATATGATATAACTAAAAATAGCACTGTATTTAATGTAAACAACAGATGCAACTCAAACTCCGCGCCAAAATGGAAAACAGTTGTGCCAATCTAACAACAACAAAAAAAACAAAAATTTGAATTTGGAACCATAAATAAATAATCCATTCCCGATACTTTTCTGACTGAATGTAGTTCGAAAAACTAGAAGTACTTAATCATTTCAATACATTCAGAACCCTTTCAGACTTTATAAAGGCTTTTCGAGATATTAATGGAAAAGTTGAGTATCGCAATAAATAACACGCGAACGACGTCGATTCCCGACAATTATTCAGGACCATTCGGCGACTTCTGGAACAATGATGGAATCGTAACAAAGCTATAAAAAAAGAAAATAAAAATATGAATGAATGAATTAAATTTTCTTCGTCACATACTTTTTCTCGTAGCTACGCGTCAATGGGAATTTCTAGTAAAAGGGCCGATAAGTTAAATGAATTTTATGGCCTATTAATGAGAAAAAAGAATATTTTTGATACAAAGTAGTAATAGCTTTAGAGAAAAGAAAAATATTTTGTGCCAGATGATTCTGTTTCATGCAAATTTCACCTCTTCATGCAAGCTGGTCGGTTTAGGCACCTCTAACCACAACGTCCCCTATTTGACCAAAATACGTGTTCCCCTCCACACTCTCCTTGTATATCTGCTCAGTCAACCTGCTATCATCCATCCTCTCCACATGACAAAACCACTGAAGCATTCCGTTTTTCATTTCTGTCACTATCACTTTCACGTCACAATTTCTTATCATACTGTTTCTTAACCTGTCACTTAATTTTACCCAAATCATACTCCCTTACGCTCTCGTTTCGCGCTTATTAAGCTTTCATGTATTTTGTGCCACAAAAAAAAGCGTAATGTGTTGCAAATGCTGCAATACAAATGCTTTTTTTTACATTTTTTCTTCGCTACAATTAAAAATACCCAAACATACTTCAGGCCACAACCCTGTAGCGGCAGCCCTGGGCATCCGAGGCCAGTAATCGCAAAAACAATCCGGAGCCCGGGAGGACGGTAGCTTTAATTAAAATGCTTTCTACCCTCAAATTACAGATAAGCAGTTTTGTGCCACCGCCACGGTTCTAACAAGATATTTTTTTTACAAAAACAGTGGCTTGACTGAGCTAAATATAGGGAGAAGTTATTATATAAACAAGTTCTCTACGTGACAAGTTTATGTCATCCGGCTTTGCTTCATAAGATTCAAGTTATTTATGACAAATATTCCGGTAATAGGACCTAACATGCCGAGAGGATGACCACATTCTTGGAGTGTAGGTAGGTTTTTACACAAAATGACTCCAGTCTGACCTCTACATCTTACAGGGAAACCTAACCGCCTGTTACATATATTTACATACATACATACATACATATGGTCACGTCTATATCCCTTGCGGGGTAGACAGAGCCAACAGTCTTGAAAAGACTGAATGGCCACGTTCAGCTATTTGGCTTAATGATAGAATTGAGATTCAAATAGTGACAGGTTGCTAAGCCATCGCCTAAAAGAAAAAACCCAAGTTTTTAAGCCTATCCTTTTACGACATCCATGGGATTCATATATTTACTTATGCTTAAAAAGTCATGAACACCTAGTAGGTGAAGCCGGAAGAAGGGAAGCGTTAATCTAGGCGATTATATGAACAAACTCATGGCCTTTGCGAACCATAAAAACCTACACACAAGGAGAGAAATAAAAGCGTACTTCAATTTCATAACAAATGTATTTATGTTTGCCATAAATGGAAAACCAACAAACTGGACGGTTGAAAAAAAATTAAAAACAAAACACTGTAGGAGAAACAGAATGCTTTTATTAAAATGTAGTTTTTTATTATTATAACTATATTAAAATCATAATATATTGATACAATTCCAAAACTCTATACCGACGTGTAAAATAACAAAATTTATTTACGGCTGTATCCTTTGATAGGCAATAACGTACTTCGCAAATTTGCCAGTAAAATTTATGTGGTGGCTGAAATACCGCAAACAGCCGCACAGCCAATAACGTTGTAAATAACTCCGTGATTTTTTTACCGACTGGTTAAAAATCGAGGTCATGTGTTTAGTCATCAAAGTGCAATTTAAACAGTACATATGTATATTTGTTGAGATCGCACTTGGCAATTAAATTTTCTAAGCCAAAACACACTGGGCTGGTTTTAAGAATTATAAGAAACAACCTGTTTTCGTTCCCGCGGGAATTTCTAAATCCTCTTACTTTTATCCCCCAGACGACTTAAGGGGTTTTCACAAATTCGGACGGAAGAAACTGCTGATCTAATCATATAGTATTTTCGGATAATATAAAGAAAAGAGATAAGGTGGTATTCTAATCTCAAGACCCGCGGTTTAGGCTATGCGTTGATATAGTCAATCGTTCAATATTATCTTTAGTTATTACTAGATGTTGTTGCCCGCGACTTCGTCGGCGTTAATTTTGAGTTCAATCTACAATAATGTGAAATAAATCAATATACTAATCATCCTACTACTATTATAAAGGCGAAAGTTTGTATGGATGTTTGTTACTCTTTCACGCAAAAACTACTGAACCGATTACCATGAAATTTGGTATGTAGGTAGCTGAAGACCCAGAATAACACATAGGCTACTTTTTATCCCAGAGTTCCCGCGGGATTGATAGGGTTTCCATGCGGACGAAGTCGCGGGCGGCCTCTAATATGAAATATTACAAACTCATGCCTTGAGTTACTCTTCTCTTCTCTCTTCTCAACTTTATTTTAGTGAAAACCCGCCCGAATCTGGCCGGATAAAAAATGCTACCGTATTGCAATCCCTATTCGCTACTGCCATAAACCCGAAATAATGCGAAATAATTAAATTAGCTTCCATTGTTAACGCGGTGTGCACACTGCACGGGATGGAATAGGCAGTTAAAGGAGCATCATGACACTGTTTGTAACAAAAGCAAAACTTTGTTTAATTTGTTTATTGCATGCTTTCACACGATTGCTTTTAAATAAAATGCTTTCGTGCCGTGTGGAGTTATTCACAAACGCTGATATGTATATAATTCTCTTCTCTTTCTACCACTTCGCTTAATCCATAAGACATGTGAATTATCAACTGTGTGTGTTTGTGTATACTGTGCATCGAATAAAAAACATATACCTATATATATATATATATATAAACGTCTCTAACCCTTGCGGGGTAGATAGAGCCAAGAGTCTTGAAAAGACTGGAAGGCTACGTTCAGCTATATGGCTTAATGATGGATCGAAATTCAGATAGCTAGCCCATCGCCTACAAGAAGAACTCCAAGTTGGTTAGCATTCCCTAAGTCGCATTTTACGTTATCTATGTGAAAAACATGAAGTGGTAAGTGCTGAGAACGATACGGCACACGAAATAGTTACTTTAAAAGCTTATGCATTCTCAATTCAATAAATTAACGGCTGTACGTGCCTTCAAGTCTTTTCAAGACTATTGTCTTTGTCTACCCTGCAAGGAATATAGACGTGATTATAAGTATGTATGTTTAAATTCTTCTAAATGCAATGAGCAACATGTCACTTAGATCTCAATGCCATCATTCGGTCATTCATTAAAACTAGACCTTCACTTCTGTCTACCCTGCATGGGATAAAGACCTGGTATGTCTATGTACAAAAAGAGGTTCTTAATTCAATGCAATGTTTTTGCATATGCCCGATCACTCGAAGACGCCTCGATTAGGATTCTATTTTAGAAAGGGAAACTTCAAAAATAACCTGAAAGTTCTCCTCGCCTCAATTCTGCAAGTCGCTGGAATTTCAATAAAGCACAAAGAGATCTAATTTAGGTTTGGGTAAAGCTCGAAAACAAAGTTAACGTCGGGACGTCACACCAAGTCCGGGAACTTGGTCGACAAGTCTGTCCGACCCATAGGCGGTATGAAATACAGTCATAGAATATACTCGTGCGCACATAAAAGAATGCCTCTTTCCCGGGCAGACTACGTCTTTCCTCTTGCCACGATCCCTGCATACTTCTTTCGCTTCATCCACATTCATCACTCTCCACATGCAAGCTCGGCGGTTTTGGTTGCCCTTTCGCCAGGACCTCCTCGATTTGATCAAGGTACGTTCGTCTGGCTTAAACCTGTCCATTAACACTCCCCTTGCATATTTGCTTAATTAATACATACATACCTACATATAGTCACGTCTATGTTTTTTTCCAAATTGTTGGCTCTGTCTGGATAAATATTCGTACTTGATTATATGTCTATATCTAGGAAGATAGAATAAATTAGGATTGATTTTTGATAAATACTTGAATATATGGAAGAGTAATACGAGAGTATTGTAGATAGTATCTAAATCGTTCATCGTTCCTCGCATATATACATAAGTACAACATGTCTTAACGCCAAACTCGTCCCCTAACAGATGAGATGCATCTGATGCAGGTAAAGCTGCTTCCGCTCAGTCTGCAGCCAATAAACAGCGGCGGATGCGCTCGGAAATGACAGCTAAGTGCCACGGCTGCATTAAGCCTCATTCACATGTGGTTAGTAGTTGGTAGTTAGACGATCGAACTAGTGAAACATATGCGCTAGTGGATTCATTTCAGACAAGAAAAAATATAAGAATCATTTCTATTATCTAATAGCTATAATGCACAGAATTACAGCAATATATATAACTGTTACAATTTATTTGTGTGTGTACAACGAAATCAACCGAAAATTAATCGGCCAGTGTATATACAGCTTAAGAGTGAGCTTTTAATGGATTTTACTAAATTATAAGATGGTTATGTTATACCAAAGCTGTTTATAGCAACAGCGGAGTAAAAATTGGCATGATGATTGGCTTTGTGCTGTAACTATGTTTATATGTAAAAATTGTTGTTTGTATAATTTTTGCAATAAATTATTGGTGCATTATAGTACTGGATACGCTCTGGTAAAGATCGTGTCAGGAGTATCGACGAGCTTGCATGAAGAGAGTTATAAATGTGGATGAAGCACAAGAAGTATGCAGAAATCGTGGCAAGTGGAAAGATTTAGTCTTGGCCTACCTCTCTGAAAAAGAGGCGTCATGTTATGTATGTATATGTAAGTTTTATATCTAACAAAGTTTTAATCTATTCCATCCTCATTCTAAATTCCAGGAAATCCGATGACTCACACATCTTTCCCAGAAAATTCGAATTAGTTTTTTCATGCTCTCTGGTTTTATAGGATAAAAGGTTAGAATGCCCTCTGAAGGTGGCCGACGGGTATAATAATAGAAAAGCCAGCCCTTTTGTGCCGGTTATAAAGTGGCCCGGGCACAGCTTAAGGTCACCATAATTCGGTGGGAAACAGTTTTGGTTTCACGGAAATCAATTTAACTATGGGTTCTTTTTCAAGGATTTCGGTTTCAGTTTTAGAATTTTGAAAAAGGTCCCATTAAAGGAGTATATATGTATAATTCTTTATTCCTTAAGGGGATAATGAGGGAAATGTGACTAAGATACAGGTGGATTTCACTCTAGCAGAACATAATTTGCAAAGATGTGTGTGTATTATTTATAAATACCTACTACAAGTTTTAAATGCGCACGTAAAGTACCTTCATTATATTTAGACAGGGCCCGCAGTAGCCCGCTGGTTTTCTGTCGCTTAGTGACCATGGATCATTGTAACATGATTAAAAAACGTCCGAGATAAAATAACGCCGCCAAGAAATAAATTTTCCGATTCCTGGCCGTGAGTTCGTTTAGTCTGTCAGCACTCCTGAACACTCCCACTTGGGAAATTACCGGTTCGCGACACGAGCCCTAACTTTCTTAATAACTTACACTGTTACATAACTTTGGCCGGATTTTATATGCTTTTAAGAGTATTCTTAAAGTTACTTATTAAATACTTCTTTCTCAATTCAGAAACTAGGGATTCAGACTGTTTATGATCAACTAGCTGCGCCCCGAGGCTTCGCTTATATATTTTGTTGTTCCAGTTTAAAACACACATCCTTTGAAAACTTTCCCATTTATAATATAGTGGGATACGCTAATTAAACCCTTTGCCTTAGCAGCCAGTGCAGTGAAGAAAAAATAAAAGCTCCTAACAGAATTTATAGAGTTTCTAAGGGAGCTTAATACCAAGATTTGACTCAGCAGAAAAGCTCATCAATCAAGAACCACGAAGTAGTTAATCGAGTGGGGAACAAACCCAGACTTACTAGGAAAGCATATATATCAAGGCATCATACTCGTACTTCATCTTGCTACATTTGCCAACCATCCTATTCATACTATAGTAGTGGGAACCGCAAAGCTTTATGTTTACCTAGTACATTTAAGCCGAATGTTGTTTGTTACTACTTTATCCTGGATCCCAGTTACATTTTCACCTCTCTGGAGAAAAGCCCGGAATGCGCTTTTGACTATGATCCTGGATAAGTCGGGTTTTTACAGTGTGTGGCTGAGGTAGGGATTTGACCTCTGCTTCCACGCGCAACATTCGACATTATTATAAAATCGAGTCAAACCTACATACCCTACAACCAGTACCATCCTCAAGATGAACAAGGCGCCTCACTCCACTAGTCTGAGTACGCCACTATGAGATAACGCGTGAATGTAAGCTTTTTACCGAGTGAACCAAGTGTGGCGGGGTGAAAAGTTAGTTTAGAGCCCAAGCTGTATGTTATTAACAATACAAGGTACATTTGAAATCAATATATATGTACGAGTAGACGAAGCAAATGAAGTTATACTAGGAAAATCCCTTCATACTTGTAAGAAACCATTTAAACAACGTTTTTACATGCTCGACACAGAAATGCTACTAAATCTTTGAGTTGATCATGTCAGTCCACGATCCCTTTTATTTATAGAAGTTTAAGATTGCACAATTAAAGCCTGCCGCGAATAGATCGTAAGACCTTCAACAATTTCTTTTAATTGTGCTTTAACATTTAATTGGTCGGCGAATTCAAATTATTAATTTTTGTGATAACTTGTCTTATGCTCTATGAATTTATCTACTCTGTGCCTATTGTGGGACGCCCAACCAGGGAGCGAGTGTGATCCAACGGAACAAAAAAGAAAGATGAGTTATGAGTCCGACGCGAGGAAAAAGTTTCAATCGTTAAAAATGTACTATTACTTTCCAGTAATATTTGTAACACGTACTTAAAGCTGATACATTGTTTTCTTGTTTATTATTCATTTATATATTTATGTACATCAAAGAAAAAAAATAAGAATTGAACTAGAAAGAGAAATTCAGTACTGTTAACGTAAATCCGTAAATCAGTTAAGAGTGCAGATTAAAATGGTTCTCTGCAGATTGTCTGTCCTAGTCAGTTAATGTGAAAAAGAAAAGTGAGTTATTTTAATAATTAGGTACTTTACAGACTTATAAGGTTAATCTAATGGTACACGGTAAATTTAATTAAACAAAAAACATTAGAATCAGTTCAAAATAGTATTTTAAGATGTTTCCGACATGTGACATATTATAAGGGTTTTTGCCGAATTAGGTAAGATAGTAATACAAGGAAAGCATGCGGAAAAGATTTCCCACCGGGTGCCCCTGGCAAAAGCTTGGTTTTATATAATACTAGCGACCCGCCCCTGCTTCGCACGGATGCACAGCCGATACTAAATATATCTCTATTAGAACTAACTAAAGGACCGCCCGCAAAGCGGCTAACTAAGTCTTGTTCACTTCGCAACGGGCAGTGCAGCAGAAATCGTAATATTTTAATTTCACCACAACTTCAAAACCAAACCTCCAATTTTAATCATTCAAAGACCAAATATTATCTACATAAACTGTACTTATTGATGAAATTTATTTTGATAAGGATTAATAGCATGAGTTAAAAAAAACGCGTTTAAATGTAGACCAAAAAAAATTCAAGAAATTTAAATAAAAATGTGGTTGTTGTGCCTCACTCGACATAGACAGGTTTAGTGTGTCGCGGACTTTTTTGTAGATATTTCTAAGATCTACAATTAATTAAAACATTTTATGGTTCTATCTTTTGTAGTTTAGGCAGCGTACGCAAAATAAGTAACTTTTTGGTTGATTTTTTTCAGTTTGTGTCCGAAAAATCCAAATATATTACGGAACCCTATTTTTTTTCCAAAATAAAATATAGTCTATGTTACTCGTGGATAATGTAGCTTTCGAATGGTGAAAGAATTTTTAAAATCGGTCCAGTAGTTTTTGAGCCTATTCATTACAACCAAACAAACAAAGTTTACCTCTTTATAATATTAGTGTAGATTATGTACTCGTAACACAGAACATGGAAAGTTAGTAAGAAATGCGAAAAAGTCATAGTTGTGTTGTTGGTTATTTGTTAGTGCTTTTTCCTGTAAAACAAAATGTAAAGTGTAAAGAATTAGTGTAATACAGTTAGGGTGGAGTACCTATTGACGGGCTTTAAATTTCGAAGGCAGAATTTAAATTAAACTGTCAATTAAGAGACAACAAATAACTGTGATTGAGAAGCATATGTACTAAGAACACATAGCTTCGTAGGTATATCACAACGCAATCGTGCCAACAACGGCTGAAATCATTACCAGGCGCACAGCAATCTGACAGTTCCATTACACGGTAGGCGCGCGCGGTCATCCGTCACGCGAGCTACTTCATCTGACCGGACCGGACTCCGCCGTAGCCATGAGCGCCTGGTACATGATTGCTATTTACCGTGATTTGTGAGACTATTTTCCCCACGATTGTTCCTGAACAAGGCACTTTTATAGATTAAACATATACATCAATGGGAACGAGGGAACTTAGACGTTTGTGTCTTACGAAATATCAGTCTATATATTAGGTGGTAGTGGTATGCAACAAAAAACCCTTTTTCGCTAAAAATATACTTTAAAAGCAAAAACAAAGCATATTACACACTAAACTTAAACCTGTGATTGTGTTTACTGGAAAACGAAATCTCATTTCCATTAACATTACTTCGTGCTAGCAAATATATTAAATGTAGTAAAAATGGGCTGAATGTTCGTCTTGTATTCTTAATTTAAATAAATTGAAAAATCAACCTCTCAAACAGTTTATTATGAAATCGAATCACTAGACGACGACGTTGAAACTTAAGCCGTAAAAGGAGTTAAAAATGCAATAAAATGGCAGCATTGCAGTATTAAATTGTTTATGAATATTTTAGTAACAAGAAGTGAAAAAAATATTACCGGTTGCATTTGCAGTACTTCGACTGTAAGTAATAAAGATCTAAGCACTAAGTACTTTTTAAATTGTTTTAACGTTTATTTCTCCTATAGGAAAATACGGAGAGCGTGAGGGAAAAACGCGTGATTTGTTTGTATTTTACTATTTTTATAAGTCGATATCATCCGTGGATCGACTCTTTTCTAAGATTGACGCATTCTAACCTCCAACATTGTGATAAATCAAGTAAGCCCCGAGCAAGGGCCGTATAAAGCTCGTGAAATGTTAATGCGGGCGACACTCGGCATCGGAAGTAGGGCGCGACATTAAAATGTAACGTGTGCCTTTGGGGTCGGCTTTTATATTGATAACTATCTCCTACAATCTTATGCTATCCTGGTAGTCCTTTAGTTGTAATCTAAACATGCATACTTATATAAAATGTACATGTGCGATCATGTATTTTGAGCGTTGTAAAAATGTGTGACTAATGACGCTTTTATCCCTTACTGGGTAGACAGAGACGATAGTAACTCTGACCGGTAGTATGGCGAGTATTTTTGAATCTATTTATGTAGCGTTCCGCCCCTATTTTATCACAAACTTCAATAAAAATAAACATTTACTTTTAACTCTCCAAGTTAAACAGACAAAAGGCTGCGATCGGAACGCGAGCGAACTTTACATTCATAACTATCTCCTGAATCTTCTGCAATTCTAGTTTCAGTATACATTTTTTTCTTTTTCTTCGTAGAGTTGGGTTTAACTTGAACCATTGGCTTAAAGCAGTAACGAAAGTTATCTAGTTCCTACTATATTCTCATTTACGATGCACGGCTACGGCGTAGCTCATACTACTGCGTAGCATTACCACGTCGTAGCCCCACGACGTAGAAACATTGACAGGCTTTATATTTTGTATACGGGATAGATTATATTTTGGGAAACACAAAATATTTGATTTGTCTTTCTCTTTAGAGTACGGAAGATATAACTCGGCAGTTGAACAGGGTCATTCGGCCGAGTACTAAAAGGTGCTAAGTATGTCGATAACAGTGTACTCGCCCCATCTGTAATAAAAATTAATAGTGAGAAACATCACTCCATGCACTGTTAAAAACACTACCTACAATTCCACCTAAGGCATGATATAGAAAATAAAACAAATAAAATTGCTTTCCAGCCGCATCTCTTTATCCTAACTCGATTCCCTAGTATTCCTTGTAGTAAATAGATTTACGTCGGCGTTACAAGGATAGTCCCGGTTTTTACTGCCTCCCGGCGATCACGGGGAGCAGAGTCCCTAGGGATTGATCGCTCCAGCGCCGTCTGTCGGGCGTTCTTGTTTTTATTGCTAGATTTACATAGATAGAGTTAGATTTGTATTGTCGAAAATCTCCAAAAGAAACGTAAATGAAAGCGAATAAACAATAACAAAGTCTATGAATCCCAATTTAAAAATAAAGCAATTTAGCATTGTTATGGGAAAACGTCGTCGTTTTTGGGGCCCTCAAGACTGAGTATTGGCCATGTCTACGCTGTAAGAAGAAAAGATGTAATTTGTCCGCATTTCATTTCTGATCCGAATTTGGTACTACAATTTTTACCAAGCCAGGAGGAAGATAAAGTACATGTATGTACTGTGTATGCGATTTTGCATAAAAAATGTGCACAGCAATAAATTACCCGTTGTTTTCTCGTAACGAGCGAATTCCGCGCAAGTGGCCGGGTCAAGAGGGCGCGCAATTAAGCCAACTCCGCGCCCGCAACTAGTGTGAGCTCCTAACGCTATGCCCGGACAGGTTATGAATTAATGTTTTCAAATTCTATATACCTACATGCACATAATCACGTCTTTATTCCTTATGGAGTAGACTGAATCAACAGTCTTACAAACGATTATGTGTGTGTAAAACTAACTAACGAGTAGGAAAATCTTAGCCAACTCTTTAGTTGACTAGCCTTGTAATAGCCCATGGGTTACACAGTACTTGATAAGACTAAGGTTCTTGTTAATACGCGTTTTTCACTTTAACGAGACACAATAGTTTCTTTACACTCCTCGACATCAGTATTACAGAAAAAGAAACTTAATAAGACAACAGATCTCTGTAATATCTGCCTTATAAACGTTCAAAAACTCAAATATCACAAAGCCGCGAACAATCGGAGCAGATTTTCGCAATCACCCTTTACCTGCCCTGAGGCGCAGACAATAGAGCGCGCGGGAGCGATATCGCGGAACTCCGCAAATATGCCGCTTATGTAATAAGCTGTCGGAGGCGCGGATTTGATGGGTTCCCTATGTTTCTGACTACTATTATACTAATATTTCATACTAATATATGTCAAACTTTATGTGGATAAACAGATATGTTGTTACTCTTTCACACGAAATAACAATAGCTTATATAGAAACAAAATAGCGCGCGAGAGAGATATAGCGGCAACTCTGCCGCTGATGTAATAAGCTGTTAGAGGCTTGATTCAGTGGGTTACTTTTGTACCTTACTGCATACCTACACTTTCAAACTACTACTTGATATATGCGTATGGCTCCTGAGTGGACCGCAGTTTCTTGACCCAATGTAAATCACGTCCATTTTTCGATATTTCTATCTCCTTTATCCGGTCTTCGTAAGCTAAGCTTAACAATTTTGTATGTAATAAATGTGAAAGTTTGTCACTTACATCTATTACAGTGTTAGTCGCTTAGACACAAAATCAACTAAACGATAAAACTATGTTTGTAAAAACAATAGAGGGCACGGGGGGCCATACTTCGGTTGCGGCGAACTTGACGTCAATAACTGATACCTTGTATCTAATGTTGAAGAATGAAGCAACCACTACTAAATTCCTTACAAGACAATCGATAGATTAAATATCTAATACCTGTCGATTTATATTGTAAGATTTTTTTCCATAAAACAAAGTTCAATTTATCCCCATAAAGGGATCAAATGAAAGGTGCAAACAGGAACCCCACCGGTTTTATGAAATGATCCGCGGCTTTTGTTCCTGCTGCGACACATAGGGTCTTTACCGACGAACATCGCACTTGCATTGACATTATTGAAATTTATTTATATATTTATTCCCAAATCCAGTTTCTGTGTATAAATGTGTTGTTAAACTTTACAATTATCAGCATACATTTAATAAGTCTATGGCCGTCATAAACGGCCCAATGTTGAATGAAATTAATGTTAATGAATAAATAAATATTTGTTATTTTGCTTTTAAGTTTTGGTCATGTTGAGAGATGAATTAAAGTAGATTGACTGAGCAATTATATAAAGCGTGTAAATAGGAATGGGTTGTAAGGGATGCGATTACCTTGCTTCAATCGGGGTCCTAGTGAAAAATCTGATAAACATCTAAAAAAAGATAAATGTGGACAAAGAAAAAGAAGTAGAAAGATGTAGTCACTGCATACTCTTAAAAATAGCCTTAATCGTGTATAATCCTTAAAGTGCATGTGTGCTATACATCTCCACATCACACGCTATCAGTCGGGGATTATATTCATGGTTCTAATCTGTAGAATCTATGTTTGTGCGATTTAGATTTTCGTTTTTATGATAAAGATTTCCCACTTGCGGTGACTTTTTCGGTCAAGGCGTTGAAAGGTCAAGTAAATACAATGAGCAACAGCAGTCTAACTTCCATGATTCTGTATACAGGGGATTGGATTATGCAATTTCAAATCCCAGTAGCAAGCACTAATATTTACCCCTGCAGATAGAACCCAGATCTCCAGTGTAGTGGAACAGCATATTAACCACTGGCCCGCCATGGAATCCGTTACAAGATTAAAGCGGACCTGTATTAAAACAAAATGTCCATTTATCCGTATTTAATTAAAGCTTATGCGTGCGTCGCGTGATCCATTTATATTGTGGGGTCGATTAGGTCAGTTTTCGTGGGCAGCTCGCCCTGGGCTCGCCCTGCGGAGAGCAATGACCTGGGCTCTGCCATCATCGCTATAAATACTCTTTGAACTAGCTAGTTTTCTATAAGGACTCACTGTAAAAGTCAGTAATGATAAAGGCATCTAAACTAAAGGCTTTTTTGTGAATTTCAATTCTATCACTACGCCATCCATCCAGTTGTATCTTGCGTTCGAATATATTTTCGAGAATGTAAGCTCTGTCTCACCTTATAAGAGAGTGCCCGTGTATACCGAAAAATCCCGTTATCTCCCGTTCCTGTGGGAATTTCCAAAAATCCTTCTTAGCAGACGTCCTCTAGGCACAATATGTATGGTATGGCTCCATAAGTGGGCGCATTACGCTAGCAGATTACCCCAACAGGACAACAACTTCTTCCGGCAATTTTTTCGATCAACTAATTTTTTATTTTACTTTTAATTTGAGTGCTTTCATACTCCAAGCTGGTTAGCAAGATCAGGTCTAAGACGGTACACACAAGCTCAATTAAACACTATTCACTCTTGTCTTAAAAGTCCCCAAGTTGAAGATATGAGAAACAAAAATGCGGAGAGTGAATTCCAAATGCTGGAACAACATCTCTCCAGCCCTTTTTTTAAGATAAGTCTGTACTGTCATTCTTTATTGTCCGTTATAATTATATGTGCTTTAGCATTAAGGGATAAAGGGTATAGCCGGATAAGTATGACGATCTGGCCCCCAAATGAGAACCTTTATCGAAACTTATGTTCTAATATCGCCTTGATGTACAAACACAATTTATGTACTTTTCGCGGCCAGCTTTCGCTTTGACCTTGAGATATGGGAAAAAATAATCGCACGCATGACTTTTATTCAAAGTCATATATCTCAAAAATTAATTACGCTAGAGAGATGAGACCAACGCGAGTTTTTAGATTACATTGCAGAGTATATCATATATTATTTTCAAATTTTTAGAGTATATTTATATATAAAAAAAATTAAAAAATAAGTAAATCATAATTTTTTTTTCATGTTCTCTGAGACTTACAATCACGAAAATAATATATGTTATGCTCCTTTACGTGCTCTATTACTCATAAAAATTTGGTAAAAAGAAAGTTGGTGCAACACTTTGAAAAAAAAAAATAATGTGATTAGCGCCTTCTACTATACCCTTGTTCTATAAGGCCTACATTACATTTTATTCATTTTTTCGAAGTGTTGCACCAACTTGATAAGCGTTGGAATAATTGTTCAAAAAGAAAAGAAAAAATAACCAATGTCCAATATTTATCACAACTTTTATTACTTTTCGTGTTAATCAAAATAGCAAAAAGAGAAAAAAATTAATCATCGTCACTATTGTAATTAATTATTACTGGAACATTTTGAGTAGCAAATATTTTAGTGAGGACTTCAGAAGGACGCAAAATTTTGGACAAATATCGTCCATATGACAGATAATAAATAATAGCTGCTGTATGTGAACAGCACCCCACTGTACGGTTGCCATTGGGACAATCACACCAATAACGGAGAATACTATTGTAATCATTACCATCGGAAATATAGTGAATGTAAATACGATAGACTTTACTATTTATATGCCTTGATTTTACTTCTGCTTTAATGATATTAGATGCTGATTTCACATATTGTACTAAAAGATTATTTTGATCGTCCATTATTTCGGCCAAGTAAGATAAAGCCTGTGAAAATTGATACGAGCCTGTGAATAAAATCAAGTTGGTGCAACACTTCGAAAAAATGAATAAAATGTAATGTAGGCCTTATAGAACAAGGGTATAGTAGAAGGCGCTAATCACATTATTTTTTTTTTCAAAGTGTTGCACCAACTTTTTTTTTACCAAATTTTTATGAGTAATAGAGCACGTAAAGGAGCATAACATATATTATTTTCGTGATTGTAAGTCTCAGAGAACATGAAAAAAAAATTATGATTTACTTATTTTTTAATTTTTTTTATATATAAATATACTCTAAAAATTTGATAATAATATATGATATACTCTGCAATGTAATCTAAAAACTCGCGTTGGTCTCATCTCTCTAGCGTAATTAATTTTTGAGATATATGACTTTGAATAAAAGTCATGCGTGCGATTATTTTTTCCCATATCTCAAGGTCAAAGCGAAAGCTGGCCGCGAAAAGTACATAAATTGTGTTTGTACATCAAGGCGATATTAGAACATAAGTTTCGATAAAGGTTCTCATTTGGAGGCCAGATCGTCATACTTATCCGGCTATACCCTTTATTTTATCAATTTATTTGCTGCAGTACAGAATACAAAAACGTTATACATAAATGTTTGTATGCGCTTCAGAGGATAATTCTGTGCTTCCTGAGCTAGGAATGAACCTGTATTTTAGGGAGTAGTAACTCTGACGTGATTATATGGCAGACTTATTAGTAGATAAAGATTATATTATTCAAACTAAAAAGAAACAGACAAGTTTATATTACGTACCTTTTGTATTTTATAAGCTTTAAATTGAAATACATTGCACAATACTAATGCTCCCACATCCATCATCGGCCCACTCGCGCAAAAATGGAATACACCACATTTCGCAAACTGAACCCCGACATTTTCCGCTGCAAACGACAGCCAAATAAAATGTTGCAGCGTAAATCAGAACACATATTTCACTACTCGTTCGCTGGATACTATTTTAAACTATTTTTATTATTAGATTTCCCTGTAAGCGGATATGGAAATGTTCGCATTGAAAGGAATATTTCAGTGAACCGTTGTGTTTTTTTGTCCAGGTATGAAGGCAAAGGCAAACAAAGAAGAGGAATCTCAAGTTTATAAATCCTTAGTCGCCTTTTACCACATCAATGGGAAAGATGGAGCGTTTTCTATTCTAAAGTGCCGAAAACTACACGGCATGCTCATGAATTTATGATCTCTTAAAGTAGGGCCACTGACCTACCCCGCCAGTATGGCGAATCGCCTCACTGGCCGACATTCGACTGTCAACCTGGTGCGGATCGATACCGTGGAGTTTGTGCGACGCTGCACCTGTTGTCATCAATATGTATGTGAAACTTCAGTCATATAGTTTTCTATTGCCTAACAAATATTAGTGCCGTGTGAAAGAATAAGACCACTCCGTCTCTTTCCCATGGATGTCGTAAAAAGCGACTAAGGGATAGGCTTACAAACTTGGGATTCTTTTTTTAGGAGCAACCTGTCACTTTTTTATCTAAATTCTACCATTAAGCCAAACAGCTGAACGTGGCCTATCAGTCTTCTCAAGACTGTTGGCTCTGTCTGCCCCGCAAGGGATAAAGACGTGATTATATGTATGTATGTTTTAAAATTACACAGACGTCTTTTACGCATCACCATTTTCGATTTTTCTGTAATATTTTTATCTGCAGTAAAGGTAATTCATACGGCTCACTTAAAAAGACACAGTTTGTTGTGGTGATGAAATAAAAGGCTGACACTTAATCAAACAGCGATTGACGTGTCGCCTGTACGCAAAATACCCGACCCGACACCGCTGCGCTTTTGTGCTTGCCTGTACAAGTGTGGACCACATAGCGCAAAATATCGAGACGACACAAGTGTATCAACATTCATCCTTCTAACGTTGGTTGCGGTTGTGTACTCATCCTAATGGAAAGGAACTAGGTGAACTAAAAGTAAAACAGGAGTATATTATACAAGTACCCACAACTTTTTTTTCCAGACGATGTTGGGCTTTATATAAATTCAAATAAAAAAATTTTTATTCATTAATATGGGACATTTCAACGTCACTTAATAAATAATAAATCTTGTTGTTTGTTGTCTTGTTACTTTGGAGTGAGGACTAATTATGTTATTAGTGCATTTATAATTTAACCCCCGACGACAAAAATGCAAGTCATTAGAAAATTTTGTTCATCATTGATTTGTGCAGTCTCTTTATTTAAATTTTTTTAAAAGCCTAGATATGACAAGATATACAAATAGGCATTTCTGTTCTATAATTATTTGAAGTTCGCTCATGTTTTCTCACTCTGCACCGCGCTGAATGTACGCCCCAGAAACATTCGCGATATAAAAACGTTTATTTTCTGTTTTTACTGTCGCCTCGCTTTCATAGCCTTTTAACACCTAGTCATTAGCGTTGAAATAATTGTTGACGATTGACGTTGGCGGAATCTTTAATATAATTAAAGATTTTTCATAAAATAACAGACTTGTTATAGTTTATATTATAGTATATATTGCTATATATATACTTATAGTTTAGTATCTTTATAGAGGAGATTACGGTTTGCGTAAGTCGGATTTTCACTCGAATCTAGACCATATTGCGTCATTGTACTAGTGATAACGGATAATGGGAAATAACATAATTTATATAACTATTATTATATGATAACAAATTTTAAATTACTGCCTGCATTCTGGGCACACAGGTTAATGCTATGAAGGGACTGTACAATTTATAAATTTAATTTATTTTAGTTTAACAGCAAACTAGTTAATACTTTTGAATAGTCAGAAGGTGTCTTTTAAGTTTAATTTTGAAGATAAGAACAATTACGTAGTATATATGGTAGAAGCCCCAGACGTAACTTTATTTTATTATAGCCTCAAATTCCCCTACCTCCACACGACCCGGTATTGTTATTCATATAGTTTTACGAGTTTGTTTACGCTTGACTAGCGCGGCACATTACACGGGGCCGATAGAGCCACATACGGGGCCAATGGGACGCGAACGATGCCCCGGCCGCCGTCCGATGGACCCCGATTATGGGGAAAGACCAACGTATCGGAAACACGTAAAATAAAGAGAAGTGTGCGCAAATATTGATGGAATTTGGTAAGTTAGCGTCCGCTATACACTCTCTATTAGTATTTCCAATACCTATAAATAAAAAACTTTAAGGGTAAGAGCGAAAAGGCATTGTTTGAAACTCATCTTGCTTACCATCCAGTAGGTGGAGATCCAGCGCACTCAAATAAAAAAAATGGCCGAGGTGGCATTCGAACCTGTGTCTCTTTTCGCCACGCGCATTTTAACCTTATCGATTCGACCACCGACGGTCCTTTATCAAGCTTTTACTAACTACACACATTCTATTTAGTTCAATCAATGTCTAATACGAAAATTAGTAACTCATTGATTTTACAAAACGTCAAATAAGTTTCTGTTAAGCCTCAAAAGCTTGTCAACTTCGTTGTTCAATCAACGTCGCTCGTAGACCTGCTACGCTGTAGCGTCTTGTAGACCTGCTACGCCGTAGCGTCTCGTAGACCTGCTACGCCGTAGCGTCTCGTAGCCTTGTCTACAACGTAGAAATAGGGAAACACAATAACAAACTGAGTACATTAAACACATGTTTTAATAGTTTAGAATATGTTCAAATGATAATTTTTAATGCACTTTTCAATTCTTGGGTTTAATTCATAATTAATTGTACATTGCGCATTGCATTGAAATTTAGTATCCATATTTTAATTTAATCTTTTTTAGCTTACCCTAGTTATCTAAGAAAAGACTATTCCAAATTGTCGCGAGAGCGAAGATAATTGCAAAGTAAAGTAAAGCAAGTAAAACTATATTTATTCTCTTCAACAATCCAAACATAGGTACAAAATAAAAAATAAATATAGCTAGCCTATATTGTAAACAGTAATTCCTTGTAAAATTACAAAACAAACGTGCCGCCCGACGTACTCGGGCCAAAAAACCCATTTCAAGTTTAAATTATCTTGTTGACTACTCCGGCATTCCGACTTGGCTTTCATCCCAATCGCTTTAATTTCACGCTAGGCAAAAAAAAAAAATTGACGTTAAAAAAGACGGGGATGACAGGGGACGGTGGCTGTCGTGAAATGACAATGATAACGCCGAGGACGTCTGTGCTTGTCGAACATAAAAGCGCGAAGGATTGGAAATGCTGGCATCTGGAATACGCGATCATGACAGTGTGAACAGGAACCTACCATTTCCGGGATAGTAGATACATACATACATATAATCCTGTCTATATCCCTTGCGGGGTAGACAGAGCCAACAGTCTTGAAAATACTGATAGGCCACGTTTAGCTGTTTGGCTTACTGATCGAATTGAGATTCATATAAAGTGACAGGTTGGCAGCCCAATTAAATTTAAAATCCCAAGTTAAGTTATGCTTATAAGCCTATCACTTAGTCGCCTTTTACGACATCTATGGGAAAGAGATGGAGTGGTTCTATTATTTTTTCTATTGGTGCCGGGAACCACACCGCACGGATAGTAGATATATTCCGCCATTAACCTTATAAGAGGCCACTAAGGAAATATATATGAAAAAAAAAATATAATAATAACTAACATGTGTCACGTTTTTGCCCTGGAATAGACAGGACCAAAAAAATCTGCTGAATGGCTTAAAAAGATCCCAAGTTTATAAACCTCTCCCTTGATTAACTGTTACAACATGCGCAGAAGAGGCTACAGTAACACCATGTAAAACCGATTATCTCCATAAATGATTTAAGTTTGGGAGTGGACCCGAAAAGATTCTTCTTTCCTCTTCTTTAGTCTGGTGATCCCATACATACAAAAGCACTTCATATATAAAACCAGTAGACTGTAAAAATTTCCGGCAAGCCTTTTAAAATAAGAACGTTGAGAAACACCCTCGTTTCCTGCGTCATTACGAAGATACAATGAAGAGACCGAATTATACAGTAGACACAACACAGAGACTAAGCGAAAAGAATAAAACTTACATACAGAACAGGCACTCTCTTTTAATTTCGACGCCAACGTAGATGAGATATAAAATGTTAGTTACCACGTGTACTCGCTGTCGTGGAAATTTCCAAAAAAAAAACCACCTTCCTATTCCATTCTTGTAGCCACATTCCTTAAGGTTTTGTCAGATATCATCAAAATGGGTCTAGACTAGAGTTAACAATGCTTTACTTCTGAGTCTTGTTACTAATTAATTATATTATGAAAAAGAATCAGAAATTGTTTTGCTATTGTTCATTACGAGTATATTAAAAATAGGACAACACTACCAATTAGTAATATTGAATTTCACTTAATCCTATCCGTTGGTGTACCATAACAAACAAATTTCGTAAACCATAAAAAATAAAATATAGTAAGCCGATTGCCCAAAAATAAAACTTACACGAGGCGATGCGGAGTTACAGCTAGATAAAGAAACTCTTATTTCAACGCTGAAAACACGACACTTTCCATAATCATGAAATCGTGTGGCGTACAAAATAGTGTTGAAATTTAAAGATTTGACTCTGCACGTTGTCCTCTGTGCCCACACCCACGCGTGTGAGCTAATCAATCATACGTCGCAAGCAGGAGCGTCTACCAACAGTACATGTAACAGCTTAGGCACATCTGAAGAACGAGTAAATTTAAGGGAAGCTCAGTGGAAACTTATTATAGGGTTCATTCATTTTTAAAGAAGTTCTGTTTGAACACTGTTAAATTGATATGCATTACAAATTAGATCATGCGTTAACGTTGATTTTAGTTAACAATTCTCCTTAGAAAATCTTCTCAGCTCCTGTAGAATGGCACGCTCGAAGCTGTTTTCGTCGTGCGAAAAACTATCAGTTTCTTTTTTTATTATAACATGAAACGGGACAGCGATAAATGACGTAAAAAACGGAGTCGCGCTAGCGTCAAGCGTTCTATACTACGGTGGCTGAGAAGACTTACCAAGGAGGAGTGTGTTCGAGAAGCTTTTTTAGATTAGTTTAAATATATTTCTCATTCAAGTCATTCATTACGTTTGTTTCAGGCAACATTCTTTTATTAATTTACTCAAATAAAAATTACTCCTACAAAGCTTGTTGGAAACTCACATTCGGCAACAAGTCATTATTGGACTAAGAAAATGGTCGGAAAGCCGTCTAATTAAACACGCCAGATTATTCCCTTAAAAATTATCCTCCCGTTTGTCTTTTTCCCGGGATTCGTGAGCCTAATTAAGGCTCATTCATTCACCGCTGATTATTCTATCCGATGTAAGGGAAGCCGGGAACAATGACTTTCTATTAGCTCATAAATTTATGAGCTACTTTAGAAAAAAAAATGTTAAAACGTAGATTCGCTTTTTTGGAAAAAAATAATTTTCGCTTTAATTTCTAAAATCAAATTTTTACAAAATTGTGAATATCACAAAAATTATTAACCGAGTTTATATCGCAGACTCGAAATCGGTATTTAATTTTTATATAATTTTACAATTTAAGAACAGCATTTTACATGGTACGCCTACATACATATAATCAATATGTATTATGTTATGTATGTTTGTTCGTACGCTACGGTTCAAATACATATCCGACCTCATCTGACAGCGAAAATAAACAAAGGTATTACATATGCAAATCAAATTAATCTGACTTGTTTTGTGTGTAAACAGTATAGTAACGATTAATTTAATTACTCTAAGCGCCGCGAACAATTTGTGATATTAATACGAACAGTTTAATGTATGCAATGGCAAAAAGATGGAATTTGATTCTAGCAGTTTACTCATTATGTATAATAATGAGTAAACTGCTAGAATAGTAGTAGTAGAAATAGATTTTTCAAATTAAATACTTAAATTAACAGTTACATATTAACAGTATTTTTGGACAATGCTATACCAATTATATTAAACTCTGTAGCGTAGTCGTAGTAAACTTTACTTAGGTACCTTTGAATAACACGGTTCAATCCCCCGTCTGTTCATGATGAAAATACAATTTTTCTCTTTTAAAGTTATATTAGTTTTGATTTGTGTCATTTTGTATATTTCTAATTTAAGTATTATATTTTTTTCTTATAGTTAGTAAACAAAAAAAAAATATTAATATGACGAAACCGTTACCATTATTGCGAAATTCTTTTATCGCGCCTAAAATTGCGATGTTTTCTAACAAAAGGAGAGAGCGGGTAAATTGTGTCTCGTTACTGTAATAACAGGGGCCGGCGTAATCTCCGGACTGCATAGGGTTTACGGACGTTTTGTTGCCGCCTTGTGATTCATGATGTCCTGGTACTCATTTTCTCGAGTTCTATTTTGTGAAACCAAACCTATTAAAAAACTAGTGATCGTACATACATACATACATATGGTCACGTCTATATCCCTTGCGGGGTAGACAGAGCCACCAGTCTTTAAAAGACTGGACGGCCACGTTTAGCTATTGACTTAATGATAGTATTGAGATTCAAATAGTGACAGGTTGCTAGCCCATCGCCTAAAAAAGAATCCCAAGTTTGCAAGCCTATCCCTTAGTATATTTCTATCAGTTGTGGCACTAACTTTTTTGAAGAGAGGTATATATCCTAACATATGTATATTATAAGATCAAAAATTTGACGGCCTCTGTGGCGCAGCGGTATTACGCTTGTCTGTGACACCGGGGGTCTCGGGTTCAAATCCCGGCCAGGGCATGATGAGAAAAGAACTTTTTCTGATTGGCCTGGGTCTTGGATGTTTATCTATATAAGTATTTATTATAAAATATAGTATCGTTGAGTTAGTATCTCGTAACACAAGTCTCGAACTTACTTCGAGGCTAACTCAATCAGTGTAATTTGTCCGGTATATATTTATTATTATTTATTTATTAAAAATATTTTGGGACGCTACTGTAGATATATTTGTTTCCTTAAAAAGTTGTCTTTGTCGTCTCTTGGTTCTAATTCTTCTTTTCAAATGCATTAAGTAGTTTATGGATATGTTTGACCCTACCTGCTCTTCACAAGAAACTAGTATAAAATACTAACGTATGAAAAATCAGGGGTTCTATTCACGAGGCATGATAAGGCAGTGTTTTTGTTTATCCGAAACGACAGAAAGAGAACTCTTTAAAGTCTTCTTGGAGTAAGTTCAGACGAGACACATTGTAAAATCAATTTAGCCAACTCGCATACTCCGCACTGCACGTCGATAGTAACTGAATTGGGAACGTTTTAAGGTAATGTATTGCAGGAAACCGCAAACTAAACGCAATTGAGCCGGTCTGTGTTGCAACAAGCGGATAAACATTGAACGTTGGCGTAAAACATTTTGCAGAAGATGTACATATCTCATGCATTTGTAAAATCTATGAAAATATTGTTCTTTAAAATTTAATTTTAGAGTTATAAAATGTTCTAAAATTAAAAAAAAGTTCCCTTGTTTTATCAGGACTTGTTCAATACCAAATGCAGAGCGTTATATTTTTCTTCATGCGTTACATATTTTTTGTATATATTATATATTTTTGTACCTAGCATATGCAAAGTGTAGCCGCAGTTTGAAAAAGAAACTCAATTTTACGTAAATATTTAGTGCATAAATACTATCCGTTGATTACTTTAATTAACTAAGTGGTACAGGTACCATCAAAGCAGTACACACTAAGGTTGCCACAATTCTGGACCAACAAGAATTCACACGGACATAGAATTCGGAGAAACGGTAATGTGGTTAATTCTATAATAGTAGCATTATTTTGCACTACCCATTGCCGTATCTATGTACATATATCACCTTTTTGATCTCCGGATAGATAAAGCTTCGGATTTTTAACAAATCTGCCGATTGGTCGATCTTTTAAAATAACTTCAATCCCTTCTTCATTTAGGCATGCAAGTTAAACGTAAAAGCTTGTTCAAGTCTTTTCACATCACCAAATAAAATATTTAAATGCTGTCCTTTAGAGCTGTGAAGCTAAAAGCTGAGAATAAAATAGAGTAGGTTAGAAAAAGACAAAGTGCCGAAAAATGAAAATCAAAATAAGTTTCAGCTTATAAATACCACACGTGGCCGACTAAAGTACCAGGGTAAAAGGAATATCACAGAGTTTTCAGTCCAATGAACGCGGTAGGAAATTCAACAGCGAGAATGCAACATGACGTCCGTATCTGCGGGAAATATCTCTCAGTTTCCCGCTGTCCATGTCAAACGAAAATAGCTACAAAAGCGAATGAAAGAGACGCCACATATCACTTGTTTAGATGGAAGTGTGCGCTGATACGATTCTCAATAACACAATAAATCTTGTAATGTTTGATTGAGATAATTTTCTTTACCAGTGACCCTCGCCCATACTGGTCCATTTGCATGTATGTGCAGCTTTCCCCTCAATGTCTTCATTCACCGTAAGATCAATTAAAATTAATGTTTCCAGATTCACATAATATTCATTCCTAAGTGGATATGTATCGGTAGGATAAATATACGGTACCGGTTGAGCACTAAGAGCCTCATTACCAGACTATCGATCAGAGAGCGAGCACTCGGGCGTCCTTCAATTAACTGGATATCGACACTGCACTACAGTCCACACTACTGCTGACGCTATTTTCATATAATTTATTCATAGTCATATTATACATTTATGCTGCTCTGATAGCAAACGTGTGTGCCAGCTGAACCTCTGATTCTTTTCCGCTTAAAGAGGATGGGTTCCATCATTAAAAGCCTTCCTAAACTAAATATGGTCTTCGACTTTTTTGATTAGTGTTTTTTTTCTTTCTATCGTTGACGACCAGCATTTTAGTATCCTACTGTAAAATCAACAGAAAAATCTTAATATAAATCTTCGGCATAACATTTATGGTATTGTGCATACATCCCAGTATGACTGCTGATTCGATCAATTTTTAAAAAATGTAAATCTTTTGTTTAAGCTAAAATTCTTCATTGTTGTCAAAAATTTTAAACGGAAATATTTCACGAAGACGAGAATAGACACGACTAAATTTCCTGCCGAACTTCCGATACTTACAGAATTCTGTGTACAAACCGTCAATAAATCAAAGCCTAAGCGCTCCCAGAAATATTGACATTGCTTTCATTAGGTCCGGGGAAATTTACTCGATACCGAAAAGCAAACGATTCGTGATACACAAACATTTGCTTATAAATATGTTGATTATTCATTCCATACTCGACCCGCCATTTTGCGAAATTTATGATGTTTTAGTTCACTTCCCTAAATATACCTACCTATACATAATATATATATAACTACAGGATGCTTAAAACTCCGCCCGTGTAAAACGCAAAATCCCGATAGCTCCCATTCCCTGTTAGTGTATGTCAATAACACCTACACAGCTAATTTCAGATTTCTGGACATCGGTTTGTGCTGTGCGTTGTCTGTCAATCACGGAAGATTTAACATACCTCCTATAGTTACAATAACCTCACGAGTATAGACAGATCCTTCAAGAGACTGTAAGTCCGCATTCAGATGCATGGCTTAATAATAGAATTGACATTCAAATAGTGTCAGGGTGCTAGCCCATCGCATATAAGAATCCTAATTGAATGAGCCACATTATGTTATATCACATTTTTATACACAATGCGACAGAGCCAATAGCCACAAGACTTGAAGGCTATGTTTAGCTGGATGGCTTACTGAACTAAGAGATAGTGACAGGTTGCGAGCCTTTACCTTTTACTTTTTGCGCAGAAACAAATGCAAGTGGTACGCACAATATATATTATTTCTTCGCTACCAGCCCACATAGAAGTGAAGTGGATGTTTCACCCTGACCAGACCATGTGTAGGTGTGTAGTTGTTACTTATTAATATCATTTGAGTGCGGCTTTCCGTGTCGAACGCGCGTGTTAAGTGAATATTTTATGTCGGCCGGCGCCGCGGCCCGCTCGTAAACGCTAGTTGTGGGCACCATTTTGCTAATCTCGTTAGGTCTCCCTTTTATCCCAAAAGCAAAGGGTTTAAACTGTAGACGTCGGAATAGTTTCAGAAAAAAGAATTGACATGTTGTACTTTAAACTATAAGAAGTGGCAGAGCCTTGCATCTCGTGCAATTGGCTGCCCAGATGTAAGGCTGTTAAATAAATATCATAATTGGTGTTTCAGGCGTCAGTTGCCAGACATTTTTACTAGCACTTACCACTTATATAGACATAATTTGTTTTGCATTTTAAGATTCGAACACGATAGCTTAACACCAAACAATTTTTCAGAATATCTTTAAGGACACTTAAAATTTCGATAAAAATATAGCCGTATATGAATCCTAAGCAGATATCTTGACTCATTTTCCTTGAAACATTTACTGAATATGAGTGAAATGCGGACGTTAATTTAAAAATAATATTAGTATCTAACGCGCACGTAACGTATCTTTATTTTATCTCGGACGTTTCAAATCATGTTGCAATGATCCGATTCAGTCGCTCAGTGACCACGGTGACGTTTAAACTCCACGCCTACAAATTTTTCCTTGTAAAAAGTTCGCAGTTCTATGTACTTATCCGTTTGATACTTAAAAGGGATGGGTGGGTCCTTGTAAAAGTTGTCAAGGGATTTCACTTATTTTACGATCTGCGTGGTAAGAGTTTTCTCAAGAACACTCGTAACTAAATTTATTGCTCTATTTTGATGGATACAAATGTTTGTAAACAAAAAAAACTTTGATTACTTGAGGCTTCCGAATCTTTTTCGATATTTTGATGTTTATACCTTATACGGCATAAATAAAGACGTAATATATGTATGTAATTTTAACGTGCCCAGAGGAAATGCCCGTACGTCAAAATTTCTGGTCCCAAATTTTCATCAACTGGTATAGAAACGCCAACTGTATAATAATTGACGGCCTCTGTGGCGCAGCGGTAATACGCTTGTCTGTGACACCGGGGGTCCCGGGTTCGAATCCCGGCCAGGGCATGATGAGAAAAGAACTTTTTCTGATTGGCCTGGGTCTTGGATGTTTATCTATATAAGTATTTATTATAAAATATAGTATCGTTGAGTTAGTATCTCGTAACACAAGTCTCGAACTTACTTCGAGGCTAACTCAATCTGTGTAATTTGTCCCGTATATATTTATATTTATTTATTTAATTTTAATTGTTTATTTTTTGTTTGCTATTAATTAGTTATTTATTTTCCTTTGAATATTCGACCTTGCAAATCATTTCTTTTTATGGACATGATAGCAAAATGTAGTTTTTTAGTAGATTGCCGTTTTCCCTGCATGCACAGTTAAACCAAGACCATAACCATTTTTAATCCAATGCGACGTTATTCACTTCCGCTCGAGCGCCAATAAAAACGAGAAATTTTCCCGAGCACCCCGGCCGAATGCGGAATGAACGTGAATAGTGATGAGCGTTTAAACGAAAAGCACTTCATTGAGCGTATTTTTTTCTTTACTGCTTATTCCCGCCATCCATTTGTGGATACAAAACTTAATTACACCACATACAGCATAAAACGCAAGTTTGAAAAAGCTGTCGAAATAAGCTGGTAAGCATAGTTCGCTGTAATCTGGCAACGATCGGAACATGTCGCTTTGTTATTCGTTGCGTTTTCGCAAGTCCCTATTTAACTAACTTGTGCTGAGCACAACAACGCTGCAAGATTTTTACTTAATCTGTTTAGGAACGCAAATTACGAAAAAAAACGTTAAAACAAATAAGCGTTTTTATACGCGCGCTTAATAATGAAACGTAACGTGTAAAAAATGTATGCCGTTTTTCCCACCTCTAAATGTCGATCTCCCCGCAGTATGAATGTGAATCTCCCCGCGGACGATGACTGCCTACTTTCACTTTATGATGCTGTTGTTTATTCACGAAGATGGCAATATCTTAATGCCGGGAATTTCTTTTGTCTCGGGGCTTTCTAGAAACACTCCATTACTAGAACCACTACATTCTAGATACACAATCACCACCACTTTGATACCTTTTCCAGCCTCTTTGACACACGTCCCTTGGTGCAATTTTTCGCTTCCGAAGAAAGACTCGACTTACTAAGAAAATATATCTTTTCTCTTGTCATTATTGTCGAAGCCAACAATTTTTTTGGACGAATACGAAAAGTTTAAGAAAGTTTAAAGTGTCCGACATATTCTTTAGAGTTGTTTGAACACTGCCGTAAATCACGAGGGTGTAGGAACAGTAGGAAGAGATTGTGACAGGGTAATTATGCTTAAACCCAGAATCATATGGGAGAAAAATCTGTTTATATGATAACAGTTTTATTCCACTAGTACAGGCTAGGCAAACACAATAATTTTGAGGGCCATGTCGCGTAGCTAGAATGCTAATTAATAAAATTGAGTAATAGAGATAATGTTAGGTTGCTAGCGCATCGCCTAAAAGTGCTCCGAGTATTATAGTATCAGCCATTCCCTTTGTGAAATTAAACAATCTGCATGGCACAAGAACGAGAAGAACTACTTCTTAGATTGGAAGCCCGATATCGAACGCACGTTCAATATTTTTTTTTACAGAAAACATTTATCCATGTTCTTTATTCAGGCTTCATCTGGGAACAACAAAATTATGAGATTTAGTACTTAAAGATACCCAACTAGAAAAAAAAATCTGTTCTAATAAGAACTAAACGTACATAGTATTTTGTTTCTTTTACAGTCTCTTTACGCCCCCAATCCGGTTATCTGGTCACCGCACCCGCTATTACACCCTTATATCATGAATGTTACTTCTGCTTCATGAATAAAGTCTGTGCACATACTGGCATCGTGCGGTTCTACTTCACATTTTATCTATGTTTTTGAAAAAATATCAGTAAGCCGATTACTAATATGCTGTTTAGATTTGTATTTATCTAATTATATATCTCTTTTAAATTTATTATTCATCGGATGAATGTCTACATTATCATCGCAAAGAAATTGCTAAGAACAATGAAATATTTTTGAATTAACCTTTTAAAACGACAGGGATGAAAGAAGACGGACGAGACAGACAGTGTAGTCTCTCAAATAAGATACTAGGAGCGCATACTTTACCTGTTGTATAATTTATATGCGCTGAAGCCATATCGATCACGTCGGAACGGCATATGTAGCACCTCCTCCACCTTCTGCGGCGCACGTCTTTATATATTGTGAGTCATCCGTACACACATATATCTTTATTTCCTTTACGAGGTAAACAGGCCCAAAAGTCACTAGACTCGAAAACATTAAGCTGCATCGCTTTATCAATGAATTAAAGATTGACATTTCCATCTTTGTTCAGACATTACTCAATGAATACATGTGGCGCATTAAAGTAATCGCTTCTGTTTGAAAAGTAATAAAACCATCAAACCATTGAAATCTGTTAACAAGATTTCAGCTGGTTTTAAATTTTAAAAAAATGCTTTTTACTCATACTAATAGACCTTCACAGAACACCCATTCGGCGTCATTAATTAATTAAAGCTTTATAAATTTTAATTGATTCGCTTTGAATATGAGAGGCGGTGCAAAAAACTCCGTATCTACCGATTTACCGACTGCAAGATTATGTTAAGTAATAATAGTCTGAATTTTGCTAAATAGAAACACGCATACTTCGCTATATATTCAGTCATAAATTGTACTATATCATCTATCTATATTCCCTGTACCGGAATATACATGAATATACCTCATGCATGAATTACTAGGAAAGCATAGCAAATATGTCGTATAATTTGTATGCATCGAAGCCGTATCGATCCATTCACGACACGTGGTAAATACTGGGTGTACTTGTTCACACTAGGCTATCATATATTGCTAGGGGAATGTACAAATGAGAAGATATAGTATTTTTCTACTCCTTCAGGAAAAAAGCGTGTTTATATCTAGTGCGTGTAATCTTGAACTAAAATTTTCTAGCGATTATTATCTTCTTCAAGGCGTTTATCCTGGATTAATATTACCACTATCTAGGAGTGGTCAAGACCTGTCTGACCTGCTAGGTTCCTTGTAAGGTTCGTCATACGGGAGTCGCTTCGTGTAAAAAGCCGCCTTAACCAAAATCATATCACTCCGGGCTCCTTTATAAAGAAGAAGTAAGTTCGCAACCGAGACAACGCCAGAAGATGATGATTATGACGTCAGTTTGTCTATATGATATGTACAGTACATATGTATGTCCGGTAATCCAGCAGTTACTTATCCTCGGTCCGAAGACGTAGACAAAAATTCCGCGTAAAGCAGCCCTCTTGAAGCGCAAATATAGAGTTAACTTAATTAAAAAATAGTGCATTTCAGTCTATTTATTAGAGTTAGAAACATTTTTCTTCACTCTTCTAGTTTTCCTGGACTGCCTTTGCGCCTAATTCTAGCAGGGTTCCCTAATCTTCCTGATTATTATTTCGGCTATGCCGCTTGATAATTACATATTTTCTCATTCTTAACTGCAATCAATTTCTACCTGAAATGACAAATATATCTAAATTATATTTTTTTAAAGGAATCAATGTGTCGGTTTTGATAACTTTTGCGTTACATTATACTATTTAAAAATAATACAGGTATTAAACGGGCACGTAACGTACCTTCATTTTATCTTGGTAAATAAAGGTATGTTACGAGCGTATTTAATATGTGTTTTGATATTCTAGACATAAGAATAAAAGATTCCTGAAAACCGTAATACACATAATATTATCGCATCATCTTTCCATATTGATAGACTTGGACAACTAAGCCACTCAAACGATTTTTTTTTTATTACTTGTTATGCATGTACATAAAATTTCCTAAAAAAATCATTATTCATATGATCACGCGTATTCCCCAGAACAGTAGGCATCTTATAGCCACAATCTCTGATCCCTGCATACTTTCATATACATTCACCGATCATTTCATGCAAGCTCGCCGATTTAGGATACTCATGACCTGAGATTTTAACAGTCCCGTTGAGCAAGATATGTCCGTCTAGACCTTTCCTTTGACTCACAATTTATATTTCCTATTCATTCCAGTCACTAAAAACTAAAGTAATTAAGTTACCCTTTATCATCAGTAGTGAATATTGAAATAATTTGTTAACTTTTTAGATTCGCTATTTTATCTTTAAAACTAAGTCAGCACGGCACTGAATCTTAAGTTTCAACAACTAATTGAAAACTTTCATAAGAAATACTCACTGTACTCACAAAAGAAATCCTAAAATAACTTTTAACGAGAAGAAATTCTTGGAGAGAAATATAAATGTTACTTTATTGCCATGGTCGGCATTTTTGAAACAATATTATTTTCAAGTGCTTATCGTTAAAGGCAACTAAGGCAAATAAACATGGGAATTAATTTGAGAGCACTTGTAGCGATACATTTGCAGCAGAACAGACCAATTTTAATTACCCCTTAAAACATAATGAAAAGCATTTTAAAACAAAATGTTGAAAGCGTTGCATCTCAAGTAACATTTGTAAAATACATTTCCATTTCCACGTTTTTCACTATTAATTTACGACAGACAATGTTAAAAATTGTATTCATTTTCAGCGTTCAAAATATTTTTATCTCAAACAAGTACAATTTGCCTTTTACGTAACGGCAACGTTATTCCAACTTCATCCAAACAAACAAGATTTAATTCCCTGGGGAACCCGCCGTTTCGTTCTAGGTTTTAGTTGGAATTCCTTAGCGCTCCTGAACTATCTAGGTGTATTGGGAATATAAGATTCCCGACAACGCTAGGCTAATGGAAATAATTAGAGTGCCGGCGCTAATGATCCGAGCGAGCATCCAGCCGTACTATATGTATAAGGTTAATAGCAAAACATAGTTATGAGACGTAAACTCATCATTTGAAATTGAACGTCATTGCTTCTTAATTTATGCAGGCAGGTCAATATATACTAAAATCAAGCCTCTTTAGGAGGGGTAGGCAGAGACTACATCATTCCACTTGCCACAATCCCTGCATACCTATGTCTTTCGCTTCATCCATTCGCCGGTTTAGAGAGTAGAATTGTGTAATCAATGTAATATCGGACGTATTGTCAAGCCCCAACAATAAATTTTTATAGCTATATATATATATTCGTCTGGAACCCGTGTCTCCATTACATTGCACACAAGCTACACACCCCAGTTTCAGAGTTTCTAGAAACTTCGCTTTCACGAACGGTTCTACAGGTAGATCGCTAGGTCATATTGTTCGATACCTTGGTTATTAGTTCGTAAACCAGTAACAATCCACACATACATACAAATGGCTAAGAGAGGGAGTGATCCTTTTCTTTTTTCTATTGGTACCGGGAAATGAATAGGTAAGAATAGTACCTAAGAATTAACTAATCATAAACGGGTTTTAAATCATATTTACATTGCTAGAACTGCATCTGCAGATTGCATCTAATGGTCGATGGACGATCCACGACGGATGAATAGGACCATCTAATGAAGTCCCGCTGAACCGATTTAATGAAGTCCCCGGGGAAACGTTGGATGGAGATCGCCTTCAAAAGAGAGAGTTGAAAGACATTGGGGGAAGCCTATGTTCAGCAGTGGACGTCTTACGGCGGAAATGATGATGATGAAGGGAGGAGCTCGAGGTCTGCCTGAGACCGAGACTCGGGAATTACACCAGGATTCTTGCGTAAGACAAGTAATCTGCGTAACATGACACGACTCTCGTATCTACCTACTACCTAGTTTCGATTGTTTGATTACATAATTTTGCTCATTCATGATTTAGCGAAAATTTCCTCTCGATATTTTATCTAGTCGTAAGGTAAACCTAACATTTTTTTAAAAAATCATACATACTTGCGGGGTAGACAGAGCCAACAGTCTTGAAAATCATCTACGTAAGATTAAACAAACAAAATGAAATCTTCCCAAGGAAATACAGGCGCACTTCATAACATTTTCAAACTGCAACTCTACAACTGATAAAGTTAAAAGTTAGTCCGAACATTCCAACCCTCAAGATATAGGAATTTTACAAACCTACACTTGAAGTTGCTACTTCGGGGAGAGTTGAGACTTAGTCTTGTAAACAAAGTGATGAATAGGTCTCATCTATAGTTAGGAAGTCTCAAGCTGCCTTGAACAGGCTATCAGATGTCAGAGCCAGGTTTAAGATGACTAGAAAATACATAAAATAAAGGGGTAGACAGAGACTACATCTTTCCACTTGCCATGATCCCTGCATATTTCTTTCGCTTCATCCACATTTATTTATGGAAGCTTGAATACTGAACCGATATATATAATCGGCACAGATATAGATTTTATTCTAAGATTAAGAACAAAAACTGTGATTCCTCTACCTAAAAAATAACACACTTACCTAAAAAATATTGAGACATTATTTATAATCATGGTTTACTTTTTACCCGTTAATAACAACGTCAATCAATTGTAAAACTGAAGTGAACTTGGCAAAGTGTACAGTGATTATTCTACCACTCGAGCCGTTTTCTTTGATACGCATATTGACGTACCTACCACTTTCTTTGTTGTGATAAAAATTGTAATCCGACATTTTGTGGCGGCGGCCATCTTTGACGCATTTCCATCAAACATAGCTAAGAACAATGCCGGCCAATTAACCTTTCAAACAAAAACAAAATCGGATTATCCGTTCAGGAGCTGAGATGCCACAGATGCACCTCGTCGTTCGTGGAAGTCAAGACACACCGTTAAACACTGACTTTATGAAACAATAGTCTAGCCGTGTGGTTCCCGGCACCAATACAAAAAAGAATAGGACCACTCCATCCCTTTCTCTCATCAGCGATGGGCTAGCAACCTGTCACTATTTAAATCTCAATTCTATCATTAAGCCAAATAGCTGAACGTGGCCATTCAGTCTCTTCAAGACTGTTGACCCTGTCTGCCCCGCAAGGGATATAGACGTGACCATATATATGTATGTATGTAGTCTGGTCAATGTGAAAACTCGTCCCGGCGTCGGTCCGGACATTGCACGCGCAAATTACTCGTAATTAGGGTTCAGCTTCCGAATTGTATAAAATTAAAGTGGTTTCCACGCTGATTGTTATTTTCGGAAACAACTGAACAATTAGTCAATTTGACTGTAATGGAATTGATAATATTCGTTTTACTTTGTGAGGAGCTACATTTGATCATTATTTCGCTTTACCCTAAATACTCGTAGTTACCGTGAAAATGATTCAATATGGGTTATGTTCCCCTGCAAAGGTTACGGAAGTTAGGCGAGCTTCGACTCATGTAATCAAAGTGATCGGGCCGAGGGTCAGTCACAATAAAAACACCAGATTTTTAGATCTTATTTATTTATTTATGTACACAAAATAATATACAGGAGCATTTATTACAGTAATTCTAGTACAAAGGTGCTACTTATTTCAAAAGAAATCTCTTCCAGTAGATCCATGAGAGAAAAGATGAATTTTTGAGCGGTATGGCGTGTGCATAAATAACGTTTAACATATTTAACTAAACATACATGGTAATACTTACATAATTAAACATACAACTTACATAATTCTTCGTTCAAGACGTGTCTTGTCTAGTCGTCGTCTTCTCAGTCAAAACCGATAGTCCTTATTTTCCTAATCTGTCGAGCCGGTGTTATTCGTCTAAATGTCAAGTCAGACAGTATGTCTGTCCATGGAGGCTAAACGGCCGCCACACTTACGCTAATCCAGGACACTCAAAATTATTTACTTTCCAGAGAAGTAAGGATTTTACCCAGAATAATCCCACGAGGTATGAAGAAATGAATATTAAACTATAAAAAGTATGGGTGTTTCTCTACTAATTGGAAAATCGCAGTCCGCAGCATATTTACGTACAAGATGTTTATTTTACTGAGTTCTGTGTATTTAAAACGATAGTGTCCTAGTTATTCTTAGTACGCTATAGCTTATTTTGTAATATAATATTGTGATATTGTAACAAATGCACTTTAACCACTTGAAAACACAGTCCCCTGTAGTGTCCCATTTCCAAAATTAAAAGTTTCGTGACCAAAAGATATTTTCTTTATTTTTATTTCTAAAGCATAAAACATTCTAATAATACTAGAATACATTAACTATCTTTGTAAAACAATGTTATATTTTTAAATTTAAAACTTAATTCGGTATGATAAATGTTGTCCTTAATATTTTCGAACAGTCCCCTGCTACAAATTGAAAAATGCCCTGAAATCTTATTACGTATTGGCGCGTAAATTAAGTCGGTGGAACGAAACGCAACCGCTGTGAAATTCGTTCGGTTGCAAACGAAGCGCGCCGTCGCTATTTTGTTTAGTGTCAACATTGCATCTAAGTCGAAACCACGCGTCCTGGCTGAACGTTGAAACAGTCCACTGGTAAGCATTTATTTGATGTTTTCAATGACTAATTGCAATTATTTTTATAAATAATTATTTAGAAAGTATGTTACTACGTACGTATGCTTCTTTAACTTGATACACTTACAACATTCAATGATACTACACTTTCTATCAGAAATAAACAGTCCCCTGCCATCTCATGACACCAAGTATTGGACAAGTTACCAAATCTAGACCTTATCTTAACGGGGATAAGGTGTTTTTATTACTTCCCATTAGCTGTACCGGTCTTTGAGAAATAAGATTATTTTAAATAGCTATTTCCCAATTTAGACATTAAGAAGACATTTAGTTGAGTAAAGCATTATTCCATAGATATTGATTAAAATTAGTTAGGCGGTCATGTTTTTTAGTTTAATAAGTCAAAGTATTATAAATATATTTCCACTCAGAGTGTTGATTGTGACATAAGATAGCACAAAATAATGTTGTTTTTGTTGTATTATTAATTTTGAATCTCAATAAAAAAGACTGACTTTAGTGTCATAGTATCTGATAAATAAAGACTGTTTAGCAAAGATGTTAATTTTAATAAGTTTAATACTGAAGTGTTCTATAGGATAAGAAAAGTCATTACAATACGTTAAATTTGTTGATTTATTCGTCAGAAATACTGATTGTAAAAGTTTAATTAAAAAATAAAGAATTTGATTGCTTTAATTCCATAGAATATGTCTTTTTCTGCAATATAAACAGTCCCCTGGGGATTATGACAGTCCCCTGTCACAGTTTTTCACAAAATCGTCAATATCTCCCAAATAAAAAGGAAAATGTGTGAGCTTTTAAAGATTTTATATTTATTTTATAAATATCTTTCAATTTTATTAACACATTTACTTAACATTTTCAAAAATATGCCTGGGACAGCCTTGTATGAGCCAGTTTCCAATTAGTAGAGAAACACCCGTATAATAGCAAGGAACGGTAATGGTATAGCAATTTCTTCCAAACAATCAGTGTACAGAAATGAGTATAAATAATGCTGACAGAGTTATGTCACATAATAGCTATTGCAATATTTAAACAATCTTTGTTAAGTTTGCAGTAGATGGCAAAGTGTTTGTGACAAGCATTTCCCAGAATACCAGAATGAGAAACGTTAGAAACACACGGTTCCGGCTTAAAGCGTTTGATTGCCAGTCTGTGGTGTAGGTAGGTTTAACACCCACACATTCGTTAGACTTCCCCTTATTCGGTGCTATTTTCACTCGCTAGCTTTTAGAAAAAAAGAGTAAAATTCCACAAAATATATAAGCTGCGGAGAACCTAAATGTCACACCAATCAGTGACAAAAATAGCATATCCCCATGGCGATTAATTGTCAAAAATTCACAAGAAGCATTTTATCGCAGAGAACGGAAAACGTCAAAAAGTTTGTAGCTAATGAATGGTTTTTCATGAGAAAAACAAATCGTTCTGGTACAAGCGTCAAAGATTCAGTTCCAGACGTTCCATTACCTAAATGGCAGTTCTATGCAAATTCGAAATTCGCGTATTACGAGCGAGAATTTCGTTAATATTTTGACTATATTTTGTAGGTATTTGTGATACGAGTTATGGTATACCAGAGAGTTTAAATTTTATTACGTACTAACTGTTAACCGCAGCTTCGCTCGTGTTAAACTAAAATACTCTTGGAATTTCCAAGAAAAGATTTTACTTCGGCCTATGTTACTCCTGAAGATCAATTATCTCTGTGCCAAATTTCTTCAAAATCGGTCCAATCGTTTTTGAGTTTATTCGTTACAAACCAAAATACAAATAGTATATGTTTCTGGTTATAATATTAGTATGGATAGGCATTAAAGTCCGTAACCATGTTGTTAAACAAGGAGTTCTTAACCCCTATGTATTCTAGACGATGTCAGATAAAATGATGAGATACACAATCTATTTTTCACAGTGACGACCTCTGAATAAGTTTATTTAGAAGTCTTATTTTAAAAGTCACAATTTTTTTCAGTAATGACTTAATGACGGCACATCGTTTGAAAACTGAAAGTATGAAATCTTGCATTCGTCAAGGCCACACTTCGCTCGATTAGAACACAAGCCGAGTTGGTTTATTCTATTCAAATGAAATAAAAGAGTATATAGTTTTGCCAGTAGAAAAATGGAAGTAACATTTTGTATCTATACAATTTCAATATCACTTTTGTTAAATTTTTGTACTGTAAAAGTAAATTATATTAAACTAGAATATAAATAATCTCTTTATTTGTCGATGAAAAGTTAAATTTCAAACCGGTTTTAAAAATAAAACCCCTTTAAAACATATTCGATTATTTCAATAAAAGAATTTGCATTTTTGATAACAGAATAGGTACGGTGTTTTAAAAACACACTGACCGGTTAGAAACAATACCGGTTGGCGACTTTCCGAGCAGGTGTATTGCATAATCGGAGACTGCATATCGGACGAGATCATAGCAAGGTCGCGGTCACATTACATTGGCCAGATTTGATGATCCAAGTTCTAAGGAGGCTTATGAATGACAAGTTTGTTTTTCAGCGGAACCACGATTGCTTTTTTCTGTCTGCTTACAAATTATTTGTTTCCCAACACGTAGGTTAGTAATCTAGTAGTAAAAGGATCTTTTTTCCCATAAATAGTTATACGACACATTTTTTTCTTAATACGTAGGACATGAAATTGAGGAAATTTTTAAGCAGTACGTAAGAGAAGTCGATGATTGAGTTACTGTGGCGGTGTTTATGGCCACAGTACAGATTGATGACACCGACCGGTTAGAAAAAATACCGGTTGGCGACTTCGCGTGCAGGTGTATTGAAAACTCTGTGATTGCATAACGGAGACTATGGCAAGGTCGCGGTCACATTACATTTAGCCAGATTTCATGATCGTGTTCAAGACTTGATACATAGATTTATTTTCAGCAGAATTTTGCTGTTGTGCCGACCGACACGTAGGTTACTTATAGGCCATTTTTTTCCAGTAGGCATGTTTCTTAGTGGACATAATTGTACCTATTCCGTTGTTACTGAAGAGAAAGAGCAAAGGTAAGACATAACAAAGTTTGTGAATAGCCCGGCTGCTGATCGTGCTAATAATTTGAGCTGAAACGCAATTGAAGTTCGATTAGTCTGGCATTTAATGGTACCGGTTTTTTTCTTCAAACATTGTTTTGATTTTTATTTGGAACAACTAAGAATAATGTCGATCAAAGTATCTGCAAAACTATTCTCAGATGCCAAAACGGTAATAACAATCGCAAAACGATCGAGTTTCAATTTCGTTCCAGCTCAAGTTAGCGCGTTCGAACAACTGGTCTTTAAGAATTAAGCTTTAGGTACGAGTATTACCTAAGCAAACGCCTAAGATGTTCAGAACGTGTTAACGACTGACCACGTGGCCACGTAAAATCTTTATTGGAAACCTAACCGTAATTGCTTGTGCTTCGTTCGCAATACGCGATTATGGGTTATTTAGCCGGCTAAATAGGCGCTTTGGCTCAGCGATCCCACGTTATGTCGCGTCCGATGCGGCAATGCCATTTTAGAACATTACTAAACGCCTGCTTAATTCCCGTTCCCGCGGCAATTTCGGGAATTCCTCTCATAGTGCATCTTTAAACTAAATAAGAAATCTACATACAAAATTTCAAATCTGTTGACCCAGTAATTTGGGTTGTGAGTTGTTTGTCAGTCACTTAGTAACGGAAGAGTTTTAGATTTGAGATCCCGACGCAAAATTTTCCTTATGTCTGAGAGTGCTTTTAGCTTAAACTTTACCTATTGTTTGTAGCGTCAATAAAGTAGCTAATACATAGAAAAAATCGTTTAAAAAGAGGACACGTAGTCATCGTGATCGATCCACTAGAAGCCGAACCACCACAGCCGGTTCAAATGACTCTATAGCTTACAGGATTCTCTTTCTAGCGAAGTCGGGAAAAAACAATCTAGTTTTGTTTTCATCGAATCCCGCAATAAACGCAACACGGCACACTGCCGATGCATTTCCAATACCGTTCTATTAGTCTTTACTTCCTTTTCGAAGCTTTTCTTGGTGAAAACGAAAAACAACCGTGCGGTAAATGAACGTTGCAAATAGACATAGTATTAATACTTTTAAACTTTCGCGTTGCATAATATCAATGTATGTAAGTAACTGTATGTTTTTGCGTTAAGTCCCGTTTGTAGAGATAGTATATATTTGAATAAAACAAAGTTGGAGAAGGCCTAAACCTTGATCCTAATGTGGATGTACTGGCATAGAGTACCCTAAACTGATGATCTTGTATGAAAAGAGGTATGAATGTTAATGCAGTATGCAGAAATCGTAGCAAGTAGAATGGTATAGTGATTGCCTATCCTATATACACCGCAGGCGTAGTTATGTGTGATATACATTAGAATGTCCCTTATATGACAAAAAAAATTTTTTTTTGGAATTTTGAAATGCATACCCTCTATATTTTTTAGTAATGCTATAAGATACTTAAATATAAAATTTTATCAATCTAGCATAACTGCAACCAGTGCCGACCGAGCTTCAAAGTTTAGTAAAAAACGTGTTTCCCTTAAAATTTCGGTCTGCTGTAAAATCACTATAAATGCAATGGATGAAGTGAATAAAAATAAAAAATAAATTAATAAAACATGAATCTTTAATTAAAAACATAAATTAATAACAATCACTCAGGGTAACTTCATTTTAGAGTAGTTTTTTTACAGTCCGGATACAATTTCCTATGTTCCTGGACACAGCGCAGTAAGAACTGTTATTGTTCTTCTTCAACCGTGATAAGTCCGTTAAAATCTTGCATTAATATTTTTTTAGCTTCCAGAAAAGCAGAATTGTTATTCCAAGAAGATGCATCTTCCTTTAGAAAACTGTTATCGATCTGCAGTCGCGATAAAAATTGTGTGCTCTTTTCCGATACGAAATCATCCAGTGTTTTGTCTGAAAAAAAGTAGAAATAAGTTAAATAACAAAATCAACAATAATTTTAAACAAAATAACAAAATGTTTATTTAACTTACAAAACAACTTTTGAGTCAGTTCTTCCTTCGACGGGATAGCGTTTGCTAAAATCTAAGTTTTTGTCCTTGTTGAAGTTGGCAATAATTTTTTTCTTAGTTTGGTTATCAACTTCATCATCAAATAGTAAAGAATGACTGTCTCTTCACATAAATACTACAAGTGATGGCTGAACTTGCTGAAAGCTTTAGATATTGTTGCGTCAACTTTTTCGTACTCTTTAAACATGTGCTTTGGGCGCCACTGTAAGTACATTTGAACATCCGGCAAGCTGAGTATAGAATTCAAGATCTGTTCTTCGTCTGAATCTTCTAGACTTTCTAAGGAATTTATGGTGGAAGTAGATGCAACATCTAGTGATTCTGTTTGTTTTACAATTCTTGCCTCTTCTTCCAATCGTCGTTGTCTAGATCTTTTTTTTCCGCCAATTTTTTATCTACACCACCTAAGCATCCCGTGCGACCTGGCTCTCTCTGTTTCATTAAAAAATATTTATGTCCCTCTATTTTCATTCTCTCAAAAGCATCAGCATATCAAACAAATTATCAAGATTAATTTCGAATTGTTCTCACGGCTCTGAAACGTTACCTGAATTTTCTTACAATTTTTTTGCAACTTTCTCCAAACGTGATACCCTAATCTTATATACTACTCTTATAAATCAATTAGTTTCTTCACGCAGTTCGGAAAAGCCCTTGTTGGAATTCTTGCTTTTTCCCAATATATGATGCACTCTTTAATCACAAAATTTGCACTTTCACTAACAGACAATTTAACGAATATTGTAAAATAGGACTGTGGGAACTCTTGTCGATTAGATGGTAATTTTGCACCATTTATTTGGTAGCTGGCAATCCGATAAGAAAAATATTTTGTTTATCACCCCGTTATTCCACCGACATGTTAAGCCTTAAAAATGGAGCACTAATAGTCTCAAAAATTACTTAGGAAATGGCAAATAAAACTGGTAGTTACTAGTCACAGCGCAGTACGTTGCGCAACTTGTATAGAAAAGTTTAAATAGCAAGTCGGCACGGGTTATCGTTTATAAATTGAACTAATATTTTTTTCTAGACAATATAGGGTTATTACGAAACTTTTAAGAAGGTATGCGTAAAAAAATATCGAACTTGAAATTTAAGGGACACCCTAATATACATATATGTAAATCAACATGATTTATGTAACTTATCAGGGTGTGTGAACCTTTCGGTGGGTATTTGTGCGGGGTGCAGGGCGCGTGGTCCGCCAAACCTCAACCAATGCTCCATGATTCGGGACAGGGAGAAGACATCCCAAAATTTCTCTTAAACGCAAAGCCTTGACAAACTTTTGAAAAACGGTGGAAAATTTCAATTGACAAAGGACTGCAGAAATTTGGCTCGGTTATTGTGATGCAAATTGTTGCGGTTATATGGTACGTACCTACTGCATAAATTACCTATGTGCCCACTGCGGAAGCCACTGGTCTGCGAAATCCAATGAAACAAAGCTATAGTTTAGTAGCTCTGACGTGAAATTATCTAGCCTGTTATTTAAGTGGCTAAGAATGTTTAGTTATGAATGTGGCTGCAGGGTGAAATCCTGAAATAATACGAGGCAGGCAAGGACGTCTAAAATTTTCACGGTATAACGTGCATGTTAAAATTCTGGCTACCGGTTGCAGCTTGTGATTAAATCCTGAGATGGGCTAAGGCATTGACAGTAAAATCTTTTGCGATATCTTTTTCCTGTATGGAAAATCAACCTGTCACTATTTAAATATCAATTACATCATTTAGGCATACAGCTGAACGTGGCCTTTTAGCCTCTTCAAGACCGTTGGCTCTGTCTACCCCGCAAGGGACATCGACGTGACCATACGTATGTATGAAAGCTAAGTAGCCTTGTGCTGGTTCCGATTGCATCCGCCCGGTATTGAACACCGGGTTTCTAAGATCATAAATCCAGATGCAAGCACGAATCTGTTATGGACCAAATACTTAAAGAAACTCGAAACTCTCGTTTAACCTCTATACCCTTTCAAAAGGGGACCTAATCCAAGTTTGATCATGGTTGAATTAGGGCAGTGCTTATTCACAATTTTCACATTTCATTCACATTTTTGATATAAAGCTGTTCACTTCCAAATGGTTTTAAACTTTCACCTTGATTTATACTATTTATATAAAAAATTATTTTATCTCGGAAGTTCCGAATCATGTTAGGTACAATGATCCGATCACCGAGCGATCCTACATTACGTAGGTACTTTACGTAGGTACTCGTTTAATACCTGTACTATTCATAAATAGCAAAACCAAACAGGTTTAAATATTTTTTTTATTCCTATGATAGTAGGTAGGTACGTATTTTAAATTTAAAGAAAAACATTATGCAAACTTAGTTAACCTAACACTACTGTTTTTTTTACGAAAGGTCCCCCTTTCGTCACAAACGAGTGATGACGGCTCGAAAATCTGGCGCCCTGCGGAGCCCTAGTCCCGAAAACAAGGAACCCCATCATGTGGAAAGAAAGGGTGACAATGATAATGCGATTTTGTCTTTTGTAGGATATAGGCAAATTACGATAACTTCTTGCTACATGAACTATAACTTAATTACGGTAGAACTATGACTTAAGTATCTGTTGTTATATCGAGTAAAAATAGGCAATTAAAATCTCCAAGTCAGTTCCCATAGACATTATACCTAATCTGCATAAAAATGCAAGTCATTTACAAATATCCAATTTCATGATCTACCTTACTACTGATAGCCACAGAAAATAGGTAGGTTAATCCTGCATGTTTTTTTCTCGTGAGTTCGAACAATACGCGTATAATTTTATGTTACTAGGTTGTTAGGTAGGTAGGTACTTAAACTTTTCAAGGTAACCACATCATGGTATCTAGTCTACATAAGCTACCACCCGCTTATATTACAAGATAGGTAGACTAGCTCGGTACTTTGGTTATCAAAACCAAGGATCCATTTCACTCAGGTAAAGATATTATTGATACGTATGTCCGGCCGACACGCAGTGACGATATATCAAAACAAACATTACATGTCGCCGGCTGTAGGATGGCAGGTCGCGCGAGCGATTCACAACCAAACGCGATCGATAAAAACAATGAAAATAGACGCGCCACTCTACCAAACTACCACCACAATCTAATCTAACACGTTACAGTACTTTCAGGTTAAATAAAAATATAATCATCCTATAAGATTCCAATAAAAAGTGAATAAATTAAAACCATCGCACAATACTGCAATAACCTTTCCAAGACGATTCTAATAAGTATTCCGGAAACCTTTCAGAAGTTCATTATGTAATATGGTAGGAAGTTAAGTCTACCACTTACCAGATGCAGCACGGTGTTCACCAACTCCCTGTTGGTCACCTGTCCAACTTCAATCAGCCCGATAAGAACTGCAAATTTCAGGCTATCATTTGTCGTCATCCTAACGACCTCCTCCGGTCTTTTGATATCACTAAACGGCGGCGATTTTAAGTCCGCCATGGTTTATTATGTCACAAATCACTAATTCACAATTTTAATTATCACTCGCGACGATAATAATCAAGAAAACATCATTACTTCGGCTCACATGATAACACACCAAAGTCGCATTCTGCCATTTTGGAACCGAAGTGTTGCTAGATACTAGATGACAGATATTTTCCCTAATTTTTTTAAGACAGGTAATATTACCCAAAATTCTTGTAATGGTAATAACTTGATATATTTTTCTTTTTTATTAATATTAATTAAAAAATTAGTTCAATACATGTTATTTTATTTTTTATTAGGAACCAATTTTTCTTTTTTTCTATTTACAATTCAAATCTTCGTATCGTATGTGAAATTTCGAAATAGAATTTCATGATATTGTTATGAGCTCCTTGGAAAAGTCTTAAATAATATTTTATTAATAAACTTATTTTCATCATCCTCTTGAATCAAATCTCAGAAAAGAAGCCCGCGGTTCGACTGTAAGAAAGTTTTTTTTACTTAGTTATTTGCGAGCCTCGCCTGATATGCGCTTGTAAATAGGGTTGTAATGTAATAAGGAAATATAACCCAGAACAAAGCTCTTGTTAACATATTCAGTTGCCTTAATGTGCAGGTTTCCTTACTTTGGAACGGGTACTATGACATTTATTTATATTTAATATTTTATTTTTTTACCGCTGGCTGCTGCCTGCATCTTTGTACGCGTTGATTTGACAAAAAGCTACAAATTTAGCGACACCTTCTAAAGAATACAGATTTTTTGCAAATACAGCGGGAACAGACTCTTAATTATATATAGGTTTATTCATTAGATAACCCATGATGATGTAACAAACAAACAAAGAAACCCACTATCGATTTATAATATAAGTTGGAATGTTGGGATTGGGATCATCAGTCTGCTGAACTATATCTATGCTAACTATTGGACTGTTATGACTTTTTAATAATCAAAATAGTTTGTCCAAAACTTTTAGGTAAGTCCTTAGTTAAAATTAACTTTATGAGAGTGTACAGTCGCATGCAGAGAAACATGCTGCTCATACAAACCAACAAACATAAACATTTTTTACTGTTTAACTTAGTGTAGATAATTACTATAAAAAACCGTTTGGGTATACCCTTTTTATCAGATTGATCCTTCTTCAAATCGTTTTTCATCACAAACATTCAATTCAAGTAACAAGGAGTCATTTAGCTGATTCAGGTCTCCTCGGACTGGTGCTCATGTTATGCACGTTTCAGTTCTAGTCTTCACGGAACATATCCATACATACATGTAGTCACATCTATAACCCTTGCGGGGTAGACAGAGCCATCAGTCTTGAATTACTGAAAGGCTAAGTTCAGCTATTTGGCTTAATGCTATAATTGAGATTCAAATAGTGAAAGGTTGCTAGCTCATAGCCTAAATGAGGAATCTCAAGTTTTTAAGCCTATCCCTCAGTCACCTTTTACGACATCCATGTAAAATAGATAAAGTGATCCTATTATTTTTTCCCGACACATATCCTTTCAATGTTAAAGAGCCATCAGATGTTAGATTATTTAACAAAGATACTGAAGTATAATTTTTAATATTTATGCATACATACATATATGTAGTTATGTCTTTATCACGTAGACACACACAACACTTGAAAAGACTGGAAGGCCGTTCAGCTGTATGACTTTATAATGAAATCGAGATTTTAAGATCTGCATCAGATGATTTAAAGAGTTTTTTATGATTCATTGAAATGTCATGCAAAATTGTTATATGACATTTTTATTCTAACGTGTATATGTATAGTATTGTTATATGTTGAAAAGTTGAAAACAACGTTGAAGTATGGAAGTGTTACACAACAAAGTTAAACTACATTGTTATGTACGCACCGTCAAAAAGACCGTATCGTCACGCTAGTATGTAGTAAGGATATAATTTTTTTTTAATATCTTTTTGTTATTTATTACACCCGTTCTTCTTCTTAGTCGTGTCACTCTTGACAGAGTGGTCGTGGTCATCATGTAGTGTTGGAGGCGGGCGCCAATGTGCGCCTTACGATGTCCCGCCATTTCTCCCTGCTGGAAGTCATCCTGCTGCACTCGTTAAGTGAACCGCCAATCACAGACTTTATTTGGTCGGTCCATCGCATGGGTGACCTTCCGCGCGGTCGAGAGCCTTCCACTTTACCCTGGACAACAAGCCGTTCTATGGATCCGTTGCCTCTCCTTGTAACGTGTCCAAAGAATGACAAAATGCGAGATTGTACTAAGGGAAATAGTCGCTGCTTAATACCGAGCTCTTGGAGTATCGAGACGTTAGTGCGGAACTCTGTCCAAGACACACCAAGCATTCTCCTCCAGCACCACATCTCTAGGGCGTCTATCTTTTTTCTTTCCACTTCTCGCAATGTCCACGTTTCAGCAGCGTACAAAAATATGGGGAAAATAAGCGTGCGCACCAGTCTGGTCTTTGTGGTCTTAGTGATGCTACGATTCCTCCATACTTTTCTCATTCTGTCCATTGCCGATCTTGTGATTGCCATTCGTCGCTTTATCTCGTCGATACATCCACCGTTATTCGAAATCAGAGCGCCAAGGTAAGTGTACGATTGGACCACGTCACAGTTCGCGATTCTAGTTACTTCTGGCGAATTACTGTTAGCGCGATCCACAACCATCATCTTCGTCTTGCTGCGATTTATTTTCAGACCGAACTCGAGGCCAACACGTTCCATTTTCTGAAGTAGATCTTCCATGTGTTGGGTACTAGTTGCAAAGAGAGTGGTGTCATCAGCATAACGTAGATTGGCAATTTTGTATCCACCAATTTTCACACCGTCTGTCCAATCCTCTAGAGTGATGCGCATTATTAACTCAGTGTATACATTGAACAAGAGCGGTGATATTATGCATCCCTGGCGTACTCCGGCACTAGGGCGAAAGTTTCCTGACAAGACGTCTTCTGTGCGCACAGAGGCTGTTCCATCCTCGTATAGCCGTCTTAAAAGGTGGACTAGATGTAAAGGCGTGCCCATTTGCAATAGTGTGTCCCATAACACAGGCCATTTCACCGAGTCAAATGCTTTTGAGAAGTCCACAAAGCAAATATACACCGATTTGTTGAATTCTCGCGCTTTTTCGATGATCTGGCGAACAATCAAAATCTGTTCCCGAGTGCCCTTCCCTTTCACAAAGCCGGCTTGTTCTGGAGCTATCTCCTTAGATAGGTATGTTTTCAGACGCTCGTTAAGGATATGTAACAAAATTTTGCTGGCGTGTGGTATCAAAGCAATAAGGCGGTAGTTGTTACATTTCTTTGTGGAACCTTTCTTGTGTAAGGGGGTAAATATGGTGTGAGTCCATTCATCGGGCCAATTTCCCGTCCGAAATACTTCATTACAGATGGCGTGAAAAATTTCATCACCATACTCTCCTAGAGCTTTTATGGTTTCTATGGGAATGGCATCTCTTCCAGTGGCTTTCCCGTTTTTGAGATGTTTTATTGCAGCTCTAACCTCAGACAGGAGAATGTCCGGTTCCAGATCCTCAGTATTAGGGACAGTACTCGGGAAATCGCGGCAGTGCGGGTCCTGGAATAACGACTGACAGTAGCCTTTCCATGTTTCGGAGATTTCAACCAGTTCTGTTACCACACGATTATCGCTGTTTTCTATAGCCCAGGTTTTAGATGGTAAGGTTTTAGTGATAACCCGAATTTTGTGGTACATGTCTTTCGATTCGTGTCTTCCAGCATGAGACTCGATTTCGTGACAGATGGCATGAAGGTAGTTGTTGTGGTCTCGTCTACATGCTGCTTGGACTTCAGCAGACAGTTTGTTAATAGTCCCCATGTCTGCTCCCTGAGCTTTCTTCCGACGTCTCTCTTCAACAAGAGCAAGAGTACCTTCGGTCATCCAGTGTTGCCGCTTGTGCGCCTTTGATTGCGTTTTAGACTCTGTTGCTGCCTGCTGGATAAGCTGTTTGGCCTTTTCCCACATGACGTTTGGGTTTGGCGTACCGCGTTTTGTTTCTAGCCATTCCGTCCACTTATTCTCGATGGTGAAAGTGAATTTCTCTTTATCTGTGACTTCAATCCTTTTTTGTTTACAAGGAGTTCTGGCAGATTTGAGTTTTAATCGCATTTTCATCATCAAAAGTTCATGATCCGAGCCGCAGCAGGCACCGGGCATTGTGTGCGCATTGAGGACGGATGTGCGCCAACGCGATTGGATAAGGATGTAGTCTATCTGATTGCGATGTCCAGTAGGCGATGTCCAAGTATACAATCTACGAGGATGGTGCTGGAATAGACTGTTGGCCACTACCAGGTTGTTTTCATCTGCGAACTGCATAAATCTCTCACCTCTCTCATTTCTCATACCAAGTCCAAAATTCCCTACTGAGTCACTGTGTTGTCGGGCGTTAGTACCAATTTTTGCATTAAAATCACCCAAAATAATAAGTAGCTCTCTGTTGGGTATTTTTTCAATGGTAATCTGCAACTGAGTATAGAACCTCTCAATATCTTGCTCTGTAGATCGGCTAGTAGGGGCATATATTTGCACGATGTTCAAGTTGACAGGAAGAGCTTTGAGTTTCATAGAGACTATGCGATCGCTTACCGGTTCGTAACCAAGTACGCAATTATTTAGATGTTTTGGAATAAGCAAAGCAACTCCATTTTGGCTCTCACTTTCATTTCCAGAGCAGTAGACGGTGTGGGTACCAGTAACGAAGTGACCGTTGTTCTTCCAGTGAGTTTCGCTCAATCCGCAAATGCTCAAGCCACACCGGGTCACCTCTCGTCTCACAGTGTCCAATTTTCCTGGTTGTAGCAAGCCTCGAACGTTCCAGGTTCCTATCTTTTGGATTTTACGAAGCTTAACTGATGTTCCAGTAACAGATTTTCCATGAGAAGCCTGGTTTCCTACTTCTGCAAGGCCGGTAGTCCATTTCTCACCGCGCGCCCCGGACGCAGCACGGCGCCGGTTGCTAAGCGGGTTGCATGGCAAAAGCACCTCTTGTGTATTTACTTCCATGACAATTTTCTCGGGAAAATAGTTGCAGTGGTTTCCCCTTGCCTTCTGCACCAGTCTTTTGGGGTTATTTAATCCCGCAGGCTCCTGCAGCCTCTTCCAACCATTGGTTGGGTGTGTGGTTATACCGCCACTGCTCGGTCGCCATTGCCTCGTCGGTTGTCTAGCAGGGAGCACCGCGGTCTTCCGAGAAAAACCGCCGCGGATGAAAAGTATTTTGTCCGCGCGAGCAGGTGAGGTTGACTGTTGGGGCCGGAAAGATGTTAATTCCGTTCTCCCCCTTACTCCCCTTAGTTTACCATTATTTAGAGTAAAAATATTAAATATGGCAATTAAATGCTAGCGTCATCACTAGTAAACAGGTACGGCAACCTTTCAATATAAAGCTTATCGCTTTGAATACTTCCAATTTTTTTTTTATATTTAAACCAAATTTATATTTAATAAGTTTAATTAAATATTTAAATGAAGAATTTAGTAAAATATCTTAAACCTAAATTTCTAATAAAAAAATCGATATAGTTATTGTTAATGTTATGGTTTTGTTACGTTGGTGTTACTGTTATCTGTCAGTTGTCAGTTTGTTACAGAATTGCACATCTTCACTATAATTCTTCAACAGTCAGTGAAATAATCATGGCGGCTATGGATGTCGAACCACTAAAAGTGAGTAAATATGTGATTTAAATTGTAATTAAAGTGGTTTTCATCTTATTTAACAGATTATTTATATACTTTGTTAGTGCCTCAATGAACATGTAGTGTGTTTTTCTTAAACGTTGCATTGTTTCCAATGAAAATGAAAGCGTAGGGCGTTGCTGTGCTGTAATACCAGACGATTACAATGAGAAAGTTGGTTTATTCGGTTCATAATGACACAGGACGACCGGATAATGATCCTCAAGCAACGGTTGGAGAATGTAAACAATATGTTGATGTAAATTGTTTATCATTGTATGAACATTACTCTTCCGGCTACATTTCAATGCATCCGTCAATTTCTTGTGTGTTTATTTCTTATTATATTTCAGTTGGAGCACGCGATGCGTACACTGAAATTGTCAGGGCATGTCGGTTTCGACAGCTTGCCTGACCAATTGGTAAACAAGAGTGTACAAAATGGATTTGTGTTCAATATCCTCTGTATTGGTAAGTGAATCATTCAGTCATGTTAATTCTTAATCACCCACGTCGTTTACATAGTTTTATCTGTTTACCTTGTAATGTTTCAACACTTCCAATGTGGGCTTATCATTCTTGGTTCATGTGGGTTACATTTGTAATTATTCATCCATACAGTTTTAAGAAAATCATGTAGGTTGGTGATAATTCTTCTATTGTTTAATGATTGATTACAGTTAAAAAGTATTTAACTACTTTTATGTCTGGACCTTAACATTAGGGCTATTCTGTGTCTTATTTTATTTTATCGCAGTATAAAAATATTGATACCTACATACATATTTATGGACTGAAACTGAAACTATTGCTGGTATTGCGTTAACCAAAGATATACCTAGAGAACAATATACAACAACAAAGTTCTTAGGCACTGGATTGGCCACATTCTGCTATGATAAACTTATACCCTTACCTATATTTAAAATGACTTATAAAAGTGCCAGTGTCTATATTCTTCTTTTAATCAATGGGCTAGCGACCAAGTCACTTTGAATCCCAATTCCATCATTAAGGCAATCAGCTGAATATGATCTCTCAGTCTTTTCAAGATTATTGGCTCTGTCTAAGGGATATAGATGTGATATGTGTGTAGGACCTATAAATTAAAATGCTTTCTGTGATGCAGACCTTGCCACTGTTTATTCTATGTTTTTGACATATTTATTTATCTACCAGGTGAGACGGGCCTGGGCAAGTCCACTCTCATGGACTCCCTGTTCAACACCAACTTTGAGTCATCTCCAAGTCCCCACAACTTGCCAACTGTCAAGCTTAAGGCTCACACTTATGAGTTGCAGGAGAGCAATGTCAGACTCAAGGTAAGGTTTCGATCTTCGGCCACTTTTGTTACCGAGTTCTTAAGAAAAATTTAGAAACTTTAAAGCAAAGTGTGCATTGATATATTGATAATTTGATAGGATTATATAGATAGCATCTTAATCTCATGATGGGATGAGCTCAAGGTGCAACAAAGTTGATGTTATAGAAAAGAAATGTTTAGTTTTAACCCTAAAGGTTTAAGATATTTGTTTATCTGTATAATAATAGGTATTTTGGTGGTAAAAGTTAAAGCTTTATCATACTGAAGTACCTGATCACATTGAATGAAAATGAAAAAATAAATGTAAAAATATTATTTTTTTGGAAAGGAGATCAAGTAGAATTAAAAAAACTTAGGATAACTTTGCGACCTGCAGAAGTTTTGATGAACTGTGTTGCAGATGTCAATGCCAAGTCCAACATTCAAAAATTTGTATCCTTATGTAATCTGAATACCTAAATAATTTAATAACACACATACATACGTACTTAAAATCACGCCTTTTTCCCTGAGGGGTAGGCAGAGACTACATCTTTCCACTTGCCACGGTCATACTTCCTTCGCTTCATCCACATTCATAACTTTCTTCATGCAAACTCGGCGTTATTATTTAATAACTATTAGCCTAATATAAGAGGAATAAATATGTATTGTTTTTTTTATACCAAATCATGGCACATTACATTCTTATTCTACATAATATTCTTACACAGCTGACGATCTGCGACACTGTGGGGTACGGAGACCAGGTGAACAAGGAAGACAGCTTCAAGGCGGTGGTGGACTATATTGATGCTCAGTTCGAGGCGTATCTCCAAGAAGAACTGAAGATCAAGCGGTCTCTGGGGACCTACCATGACAGCCGCCTACATGTCTGTCTGTACTTCATCTGTCCTACTGGTGAGATATTTAGACTAACTGTTGTCGTATACACTAATAAAATACAGCCAGGATCAGCTTGTGTACTGATATGATAATCACATTAATTTACCTTATTGTAGTAATCTTGGGCAGTCGTCTATTTGTGGAACTCTTGTGAAATAATTAGCAACTTTGTACTAAAATTTGTTTGTTAAATGCTGTATCTTCTTTTGTGTACATAACTAAATAAGAAAATTGCTAATTTCTAGGCAGAATCAGTCATTAAGCATATTTTATATAAATAGGTTATTTAACCTAGGCATAAAAAAACGAAATTTAAATAATCTAACAAAACGACTAAACTAGAAAATGGTAAACGTAATTGCAGTAGCTCTAAGCTCCCCTTTCCCAGAGGTTTTTTTGTTTGATTATATTTACTGATTTAAAAGAGGTCGTAAGTTATTGTTCTCAATTTATTACTTTCTCCCGCATGTAGAGTAGTGTAGTGACCCCTATGCGATATGTTTGTCTGTCCTTGACATTAAGTGATTTATTGTCAAGTCATTGACATGCGCAGGCGCATTATATTCAGGGCGCGCGCGGCACATCGCCGGGCCCATTGGGAACGCTCTTACAACGGGATTTCGATATAGATTTCACTGCTGCTGTAGTCGTCAGTTTCGACTCAACTTATATTCCTAGCGTACCTACAATATTTTATTTAATTTCATAATTAAAGAGTTTGGTTGCCGTGTGATTCCCGACACCTATATAAAAAACAATAAGACCACTCCATCTCTTTCCCACGGATGACGTAAAAGGCTACTCAGGGATAGTAGGCTTATAAACTTGGGATTTTTCTTTTAGGCGATGGGCTAGCAACCTGTCACTATTTAAATCTCAATTCTATTATTAAGTCTATCAGCTGAATGTGGCCTATCAGTCTTTAATGACTGCTGGGTCTGTCTACCCTGCAAGGGATATAGACTTTTTAGTTTAGCGCAAACAAACAGCGTAACACACGATCGCGTTTGTAGAATTGATATACTTTGAAATAATTTTTTTCTTGTTGCAAAGCAAGTGTTAGTCAACAAGTAATCAATGACGGAATTAATTAGCAGAAGGAACTGGGTCACCGCACGGTCACTGGCTCCTTACTAATGACTTTTATTAAGGGCATGTATTTAATGGCTGTGATGAGTTTAATAGTTACGTTAAGAGGCATTCAATAGCAAGTGCTAAATAATATCCACACGATTTTAGAAAATTTTGGTTGGTAGGAAGTTCAAGAAGAAAGTATGAGAAAAGATTTTTCGTAGTTCGGTAATTTTATTTTTTACGGCAGTAGTTGAGTTAGTATCGCGTAAGTCATGTCTCGAACTTGCTTCGTGGCATACTCAATCTGTGTCACTTATCCTCAGTTTATTTATTAACTAGTTGTTGTCTGCGACCTCGTTCGCCGACAATCTCAATTCAGAAAAGCTGACGCCCTGTATTACCTTTTTAGAGGGGTGGGGGGAGAATTTATACCATTTTTTTATAGGCCGGGTGGTTTCCGGCACCAATATAAGGGTTAGAAACGTGATTATATAACTGAATGAATGATCTTTTAAGTTGGAGCAAGCCTAAAACGTCAGAGAAAACCGCATTTAAATCTGAGCAATCGTTTTCGCGTTATGCGAGTACATAACATATAGACAAGCAGAAAGTCAGAAATGGCTTCTGTTGGTTTGATATACATACATACATATAGTCAATCTATATCCCTTGCGGGGTAGACAGAGCCCACCGTGTTGAAAACACTGCAATCTATGAATTAATGATGGTCTTATATGGGGTATCATATCAATATTCTGGTAATATCTTTTAAGTACAGACATCGCTTGGTTACAATTTTATCATATGTATGGATATGGATTTAAGTATGTTTCCTTCTTATTTGTGACATCCCAGGTACCCTATTTTAGGCAAAGAAATAAATTTATTTAATTTAATTTGATAATGTATGAAGTTTTAAGAAATGATGATAGCATCAATAATATGACGTGTTAAAAATTCCAGCAGCATTTGTCAGTATAAATGTATATAAAAGCATTGTTTGTTTATGTGTCACTATATGCAACAATGATGATAATGTTTGAATTCTTAGCGTTAGCATAGAGCGCTGTTTGTTCAGACATACATTATCACGTCTTTACCTTTACGGGGTAAACAGAGCCAGCAAACCAAAATGACTGAAACCACATGGATGGCTTAATGATAAGACTGAGATTCAGATACTATTAAGTTACTAAAAGAAGCTATCCCATTACCTTAAAGAAAATGCCTAAGTTAATTCCTCCCTTGACTGACTTTTACGATTAAAGATTAGCATAGTGTATTATATATTGATAATAAAATTATTCATTTTCAGGCCACGGTCTCAAGTCTATCGACTTGGTGTGCATGAAGAAACTGGACACCAAGGTCAACATCATCCCCATCATAGCCAAGGCCGACACTATATCCAAGACTGAGCTGCAGAAATTCAAGGTATTTCGTTTAAGTTATAATTTTGCAATACATAGTACACATACGCAAAATGTCGTCTTTACTCCTTGTGGGGTGAAGCCATCTCCAAACCCATTGTTATTGTAAATACAGTAACGTAAATCTGATACCTAATTTTTTTTAAATATTTTACAGTCAAAGATAATGCAAGAGTTACAAGCGAATGGCGTGGAAATCTACCAGTTTCCGGTAGACGACGAGTCTGTTTCTGAGATGAATACTAGCATGAACTCGCACATCCCGTTCGCCGTGGTCGGCAGCACCGACTTCGTGAAGATCGGGAATAAGACTGTCCGCGCCAGGCAGTACCCGTGGGGGACGGTGCAAGGTGAGATTCCAATATTCCAACTGGTTATGGTGTCCTAGTACTTTAGGACGCAACAAAGCCAAGCAGTTTTAGAAGTGCTGTCGGGGCCCGTGTAAGCTGAAACATTCTTGTGTTTTATGACGCCCTAGTACTTTTGAACGAAATCAGGGTTTGACATTTTTGGGAACCAGGATGAAGTGATCTTGGTATGATACCGATACCACGTCCATGCCAAGACGTCGACTCTGTTTCCGAGATGAATACCAGCATGAAGTTGACTTCGTGAAGATCGGGAATAAGACTGTCCGCGCCAGGCAGTACCCGTGGGGGACGGTGCAAGGTGAGATTCTAATATTCCAACAAGTTATGGTGGCCTAGTACTTTAGGGCGACACTAGGCCAAGCAGTTTTAGGAGTGCTGTCGGGGCCCGTGTAAGCTGAAACATTCTTGTGCTTTATGACGACCTAGTACCTACTCTTGAATGAAATCAAGGTTTGACATTTTTGGGAACCAGGATGAAGTGATCTTGGTATGATACCGATACCACGTCCGTACCAAGACGTCGACTCTGTTTCCGAGATGAATACCAGCATGAACTTGACTTCGTGAAGATCGGTTATAAGATCTTTAGCTTTTATGATGCCCTAGTAGTTTGATGACCAGATCCCACTGGCAGCACCCGTTCACGAGTTGACGCATGGGTCAGCTATCGTTGTGCTCAACTTTATTAGAGGGAACGAGCGACATTGCTTAATCACATATTATACGAGTATACCTACCTACTATTTCACTTTATTTGCAGTGGAGAACGAATCGCATTGCGATTTCGTAAAACTACGCGAGATGCTCATCCGCACCAACATGGAGGATATGAGAGAAAAAACCCACGCCCGTCATTACGAGCTATACCGCAGACGGCGGCTGCAGCAGATGGGCTTCACTGACGTCGACGCCGACAACAAGCCTGTGAGTTCTTTCGTGACGTTTTGTATCTTTATGATGCCCTGGTACTTGGACTGAAACTCAGATTAGACTAACCATACGAATGTTCCGTGTGGTTTCAGATACTTTAGAATAGAACCACTCAATGTCTTTCCCATGAATGACGTCAAAGTCGTCTAAGGGATAGTCTAAAAACTTGGGATTCTTAATTGGCAGAAATAAGTAATTTGAAACAAAGAAACACTTGTTTTAATAATGACCCGAAATAGTGACCTGACATCTTCAATCAACAAGCACTTGAATTCTTGTTATACTAAAATAAAATGCGAATGCATTAAGTTGTGTGGTCGCCCAGGATGTTATCCCTCAACTATGGTTAAAATATGAAGTATAAACAATAATACATCCATACAGTCACGTCTATATCCCTTGCGGATTAGACAGAGCCAACAGTTCTGAAAATACAGAAAGGCCATGTTCAACTGTATGGCTTTGTGATGGAATTGAGATTCAAATAGTGACAAATTGCTAGCCCATCGCCTAAATGAGGGATCCCAAATTATAAGCCCATCCCTCAGTCGCCTTTTACGACATCCATGGGAAAGATATGTAGTGGTTCTATTCTAAAGTGCCGTAAACCACACGGAACAGTATTAATAATATTATTACAATTTATTGCATAAATTATGGTTTTCAGCGTATACTCTAGTGTAGTATAGGCTAGTTTAGAAATCATTTGTATCGTAAATATTGTTTATATCCTGTTTGTAATAAAAGAAAATAAAATAATTTGGTATATTTGCAGGTGTCATTCCAGCAGACTTTCGAGCAGAAGCGAAGCGCCCACCTGGCCGAGCTCCAGCAGAAGGAGGACGAGATGAGGCAGATGTTCGTGCAGAGGGTCAAAGAGAAGGAGGCGGAACTCAAAGAGGCGGAGAAGGAGGTATGTTGGCTCCCGATTTGTAGTCTACTAGCTTTTACCCGCGGCTTCACTCCCGCGCGAATTTAGCGCCACCTACAATGGAATACAGGTCGGCACGCGCGAATATAGCGCCAAAAACCAGACGTGGCAATGCCAATATGGAAGGACTGACTTATGCGCCTTGTTCATTGAAGTTGAAAGTAAGCTGTGTGGTTCCCGGCACAAATAGTAAGAATAGGACCACTCCGTCTCTTTTCCATGGATGTCGTAAAAGGCGACTAAGGGATAGGCTTTTATTCTTGGGATTATTCTTAGTCGATGAGCTAGCAACCTGTCACTATTTGAATTTCAATTCTATCATTAAGCCAAACAGCCGAACGTGACCTATCAGACTTTTTAAGATTGATGTGAAGTTTTCATGACAGTCTTTTCAAGGGATAAAGATGTGACATGTATGTACGACATCCCCTCCCCACGTTTCAAAGGAAACTGGGATATGAGTCAAGAATACAATAACTTGTAAAACCTTATTCAGACTGGGTTGTGAAGAAACATTCCATGCAAATTTATTATTTACCATTAATTCCAGTTGCATTCCAAATTCGATAAGTTGAAGAAAGACCACACGGACGAGAAGAAACGTCTGGAGGAACTCCGCAAGAAGATAGAGGATGACACCGTCGAGTTCAACAGACGCAAGCAGCAGGCGGCCCAGGCGCATCACACGCTCACGCTCGGCAAGAGCAAGAAGAAGTAACCTCTTGGGGTGCCGTGATGCCCTGGTAGTTGTGGTAGAAATGTATAATAGATTCAGTACCCAAGCGCGCTCACCATACGCTTGGTAAACGAAAGTAACCTCTTAGGTTTCCATGATGCCTTGGTACTTGTGAGAGAAAAGTATAATAGTTTCAATAGTTCTGCAGACGGCTAAATCCATATAATAAGCACGCTTGGTAAGTGAAAATAACCATGCTGTCTTGCCCCTGCAGAATGGCACGCGCGATGCCGTTTTTATCGCGTGCAAAAACTATCGCCGTTTCGCTTTGCAATTATAACGTGGAACAGGATAGCAGTAGTTTTACACGCGACAAAAACGGCGTCGCGCGTTCCATATTACGGGGGCTGGTAAGTGTGAGAAAAATGTATATTTGTTTTAGTATCCAAGTGCAAGCACTATCGTTTGATAAATGAAAGTTATATAAAGGTTTTCCATGTTACCTTGGTATGTGTGATTGAAAGGTTTAATGCAGACGGCCCAAGCACACTATACGCAGCTACGCACGCTTGGTAAGTAAAGGTAACTTACTATGTTGTCACTTTGCTCTAGTACTTGTAAAAAAATTACATTATAGACATTATACTTTGTCATTATTTTTGACAACCTTGATAGTTTTTTTATGATTGCGTATCTCAAAGGTAAAAACGGGACCCAATTACTAAGCCTCCACTTCCTGTCTGTCCGTCTGTCTGTCACTAGGCTGTATCTCATCATTGATAGCTAGAAAGCTGATTTTTTTAAATATGGTATTTCTGTTACTGCTATAACAACAAATACTAAAAATATCGACGACGCTGATCTTATTAATTTCTTTAAACTTATTGTGAGTGGATATGCAACGTGGGATGTATTGACCGCGTTGTAGTTCTACCAATTTGCGCTAGATGGCGTCAGCGTAACACGTGACGATGGTACGGAACCCTTCGTGCGTGGGTCCGACTCGCACTTGGCCGGGTTTAACAGTTTGCACTTGTTTATGATGCCACGAGAGAATGCGTATTCTTCACATGTGTATATGAAGAATAGAGTATTCATTCATCTATTACATTGTAACAAACATAGTTTATACTCGCGTGACACTCGCAGTTATTTGAGATTGCTAGCTTTTATAAGCGTTTTGGTCTAGAATAGTGTGTTTGAACTGAATTTATGTAGTGTGGGATGTAATGGGTTCTAATATGAATGCAGTTTTGACTGATTTGGAAAATTATTTTAAGCGATTGTTTTGGGCCCGCTTTTCGTTTTCGCTTTAATATATTTAATATTAAAACAAGAGCCTTATCTTTCATGTTTTCCTAGTGCTCACAACATAAATATGTACTTTTTATTTTCTTACGGTTATCTTCCCGGTATAATCTTACTGCTAACTTATTGAAATTATTCCAAGAATAACATTGTCAATAGTCCTTATTTTAAACCAACATTAATTTAGGTGTATCGGCCAAATGGCCGAACATGGCGCGATTGCAAAAATATCTACCAAATGTATTAACTAATTATTATTTACATTAAAATATAGCTGTATTTTTTGATATAAGGAGAGTATAATCGACCATGTTTAATAGGAATAACTTAAAAAAACATATCTGAGTATTTAACATCTTTAAACATTGCTTGGTCACGCATAATATAATATTAAGATTTAAAATTTCACAAAACAAATATTTGCTATTACAAAATTAATTGCAGAAAACCTGGTCGATTATTTAGTATATAAGTTTTATATGAAATTAAACATAGTTGTGTTTAAAAAGTTTATTGTGAATGCGCAACACTGCTTGTAACAAAATTAAAATTACCCTTGACTATTTATGACTAGATATAGATAAAATAATTATTTAAGTAGTCCTAAAAAGCATTATCTCATGTACAAATGTTTGTACCTTATATCGGCCAGTTTTAGAAACGGACCATAGACATTTGATTGAATAGATAACGCATGTGACGAAGCTATTTAAAGTTCAAGATTTTGACTAACATTGTAACTCGATTAGTTAAATACTAAAGGATACAGTGACCTCAAAATCGTAGATATTATTATTCCCACATCCTTCTAAGAGATTCTATTACAGAATTGCAAGAATAGGATGGGTTAGGTAGACATTGTAAAGAGAAGATTTTTTGCGTTATCTATTAAGATGTTTCTCTATGGAGAATTGGTGAAATTAGATTCCATCACTAATCACATAAAACCACCGTGTATTTTATCAGCAAATAGTATAGATACGTCTTATGTATTGAACATTAATCGCTTATGTTTATGCTCTCTATTTAATTTGTATACAAGTGAGAGCGTCAATGCACTTTCCGTATTGCATTTATCGATTCATTCCTAGATTACGATGATTTATATATTTTTATATTATTTCAATTTACCTAATTGAGGTATTCAATAAAATGATTTGACAGACGCTCGCTGTTTTATTTATAATTTCACAAAGTAGTCTTTGAGGAAGATTTTATTTTATTTTTTATTTCTCGGGTTAAACAAGAGATATTTTGAATGGCTTCGGCAGTTCATAGCACATCGGCTTGTACATCTTCTTGTAGTAGGTGTATCTCCGGCGGTGAGGCGTGACGGACGCCCGGACGGGGACCGCCACGGAGCTTCGGTTCTGTTGGTACTGTACAGATCTGCGGCACTGAAACGTTGAAAATGATTTCATTTAAATGTTTCTCGCGGTTTCTCGGATAAAGATAAGAAATATATTAGTATTTTTTGTAAAGAAAGCAAATTACGAAGAATTTAAAACTTATATTTTTGTGTACTATATTTTTGTGTAGGTACTACATATTACACCAAATGTTATTTATATAGGACGACTTTGAATCCAGTAGCTTTATTCAAGGAAAGTACTCTATAGATTAAAAAAAAACATGTTCTCTTATAATTAATTACCTCGCTTCATAGTAAAAACGAAAAATAAACGCTTCCGCTATAGATACCGATTACGACATTTTTATAAAGCTCAGTGATTCAAAGTAAACCTGTATACTGGTACAATAACTATTCTTAGACAACTTTGAAAGCAAGAATTTTTTTACTCTAGTTTTAAAGTTTATGTAACATACAATTCAAAATTTACAAGTCAAAAACTGTAAACAACAATATAATACCTTGACCAGTGCTTACCTTAAAAACAACGGTTGCTCTTTCCCATGTAGCAAAAATGATGGTGTGAATGTGCAACCTCACATGTGATCACGCTTTTTGTAATGATGATAAAATTGTATGAGATATGCATTTGCAATTTAACGGTGTTCTAGATGCATTTCAGTCTACGCCTTTTTAAGTATATAGCACACTTAACTACTGCTGTATATTCTAAATACTTAGAAAACAGGCCAGCTTAAGGCAATGTGTGCAAACATTCGTTTAATTGACCAAATTTTATATTTGTCCTTGATAAACCAAATAAAAAATAAAAAAGTGATTTTGAGAACCCTTAGTCTAAAGCATTTGTGTGCGGTAAAAATTGTAAGCCTAAACAGCTTTAAAACTTAAACTACCTATAAGTTACAAATTCGTTAGCACAAATTATGCAAAGTTCAAGTTAATTGCATTTACGCTATATTGATTTAAGTAGGTTTAATATTTATTAGTGGCCAGAATTCAAACTCCAACATATTCATATCAAAGTTTATTATCAACCATACATAATTAACCGTTGGCACTATATTTCCATAGGTAGGTAGATTGGCAGTTACATGAATATCACTTAGGTATAGTATCGATAAAAATTCGAAGCTCGAGTGGCGCGCTGCTGCGAAACTCCATTCGATTCTCGATTCGGGTTCAATGGCTCTTCTCTCGATACATCGGAGTGTATCGTCGCAAGCCACTAATCGATTTAAAGATAAGTTTAACAGCAGCGCGCGCGGTAACGATTAAATAAGGCGAAAACTAGCTGAATGTTTGACTTTCTTAAATCTAGAAATCTAGCGTGTTTAAAATCATATAGTGAAGAGTCGAGAAGACTCGAGAAATCTCATGGAAAACCTTTGTAATTGGGGTTGTAGTTTTCCACGTGATAACTAGAGTTAACAATATTCGGTGTAACAATTTTTACTTAGTGCTCTATCTACTGTGTGCAAAAATACAGTATAATCTAATGTTTCGTATCAAAATATAGGATGTTTGGATATTGACGAGTTTGTACCGTGGGGTCGTAAGCCACTTTTTGCTAAAACTACAAAATCAGTTTCACAAACGTATGGTTCAGTGATATTAATGATAATCTATGTGGATGATCATACTCCTAATGGTTCCTATCGTATTGTCAACATTATGGATATGGCTGCGATTATTCCTTGAAAATGAACTCACACATAAACTAAACTAAATTAATATTCGAATTATTGCAATTGGAAATCATTAAATTAATAATATTAAGAATAATTAACGTTACAAATTATATCAATCATTAGAAAACGATCCATTATGACTAGTTCCCGAGGGAGTCGGGCATGACATGTGAATTAAAGCGACTAATCACTACGAACATGATGAGATTGCTCGGAGGTTGATTCACGAACCTCCAAATTACTAAATCAAAGTCAAGTTTTAAAACTAATGGAATGAGGAAAACTGGTAAATGTCTGATTATCTCGGGGGTACTTCGCGCGGCGGCGGACTCCGGTACTTGGCTTTGATGTGGAGGAATGGTTTCTTGGGCGAGGCGTCGTCGGCGATGCTGGCGGCCAGCGACAGTCTGATGCTCTCTTCGATAGCCGCCTGGGTCATCGGCCCCGTGGTTGTGACCGAGATGCTTTTATTTATGGGCTTCACGTATTCCACGGGCGCCGCGAGGCTCATGCTTCGAGTTTTCTTCGCGTACCCATTCGCAGAGAGCGGCCTCTTCGGCTCGTTGGTCGGTGTCGTAGCTAAACTCTGACTGCGAGTCTTGCGCGCCATGGAAGTAACCGGCTCAGTAGGAGTAGTGGCCGCGCTGGAGCTCTTCTTGGCTTGGTTCAGCCTTTCAGTTCCGCAGAAGGACTTCTTCTCTTCTTTAGCGACGGCCAAACTCATGCTCCGCGATTTTTTCGGCGCGTTGATGAGCGTCGTGGACGTGAGTGATTTCCTATGTTCTGCTGGCGGTGTCCTGACCGTTCTCCCGGTGGGAGTGTTGGGTGTGCTAAAGCTAGGTGCGGACTGCTTTCTAGTGCGTGGCTTACTCTGTTCCTTCAGTGGCAGAGTTAATGCGGACCGTAATTTAGGTTTGGGGGTCGAAGTTCTGCGTGCGTCTGTGGAGTTTTGTTCTACTGGTGACGTTTTTCCGCTGACGGAGGAAGCTTTGCTCGATACGGGTGAAACTGTGCCGGGTATAGAGGACTTGCTGCTGGCGGGGGAGAGTTTGCGGGGGACGGGGGAGAGGTCGGGGTCGGAGGGGGAGAGGGGCACGGGGAGGACGGAGCGGCGCGCGCCCGTGACGAGGCGCACCTGGCAGGGCTCGTGCCGCGACAGGAAGTGCTCCAGCGTGTCCCAGCCGCCGCCCACGCGCACCATCATGTGACGACCCTTCAGCAACTGAAATATAAACATCAATAGTCAGGTCAAACATTGTATAACTACTATCTAGCTGACAGAAGCGTTGAACATTTAAAATTTGGAGCAAATATTGTGTGTACTGGATGACATGAAGACAAAGCCATCTAGCTCAGGGCAGAGAATCATGGAAAAATAAGAGCCAGACATATACAGAGACCGTTGATGCTAAGAGATAAGTCGTTCTGTATATGTAATGTGATCAATTTGCGAAAAGTGTTTCCGAAGACTGAATAAACATAAATATGAATAAAACATTTGTGTATTTTTTTCACTCTTAAATTGGCACCGGATTATTAATCTCTATTTTCTAAAGATTGACTAGTAGAGAATGCTTTCAGCATTAAGTCCACCTATTGTACCTTTGAGGCTCAATAAAGTTTTAAACGAATAAATAAACGCCCACAACTTAACGCAACACATGTATAACCTTGAAGGGGTTTCTTTTGTCGAATGGTGGACTTTATTCAGTTAAGAAGCCGACGCTACTAACCCTGATAAATACGTTTCTCCCCGCGATGTTGTAGCGGCCCTCGCCCACTTTCTTCACCTTGAGCAGCTTGGAGCACTTCCCGTTGCCGCAGTTGCAACCGCGCTCCATCAGACGAGTCACCAATTGCACCTGGAAGTAACCCGTGATCATTTACTTAATATATTCTCGAACATATACTTTTGTGACGAAAATAACTCCATAGAAAATGTAATAATAGGGTGACAGTAACGAGGTCTCTACGGCTGGAAGCCGGTCAGGTTATGTGGGGTTCCAACCCACAAGAACCACACGGTGCCATCGCCCACCGCTTTGGTGCCTGAGCGCGGGCTTACCTTCACTTCACATTCCCGCGGGACAACGCCAGGACTATACGGATATTACTTATTTATTTCGAATTTGAGTGGTATGGTAAACAAAACGGGGTTTAAGGCGGTGCACACGCATGTTCATATGTATAACATCTATTCATTCTTCCCTTTAAAAAATCGCCAAATCATAGGTATTATCTGGAACTCCCGTTCCAGATTCTAGCAGTTCCCGTTATAAAAGATTTGGCGAATTGCGTTGAGTGGGTATGTCTATCATCAGAATACGGGTACAATCCCACACTATGTCGTCCGATGATGGAAAGGTGCGCGGGCATTAATTGCCCGCGCACCTTTCCATGTCTTATATATTTTCATTCGTAAAATTAGTTGAGATCCCGCCATCTACTTTAATCAACCCCTTTCTTGGCGAACCAAAGTACTTACCCTCTTATCCAGTTCGTTGGTAGGTTTGAGCGGCACGTCCGAGTCGGTGCTGGTGACCGTGCCTTCCGACTTTGTGCTCTCATTGTCCACGTTATCTGGCACTGACAATTGCGCTGGAAGAAAAATATTTGTATTAGTTTGGGTTTTGACGTCATAATCGGATTTTAACTGTAGCTAAAGTGACAAGAAAGTCTCTAAGAGTACATACATATGTATACTTACTTTCATTATGGTCTGGACTAGAAGGCCGAGCATCCTCGCGTGTAGATCTGGAAATTTTTTGATATAAGTTAAATAAAAAAAAACCATATTCGCTTTTTTACAACTTAACCTAGATATCGTCTCCCTACAGTTACTTCTCAAGGCTTAAGATAGCGATATGTCTCCTTTTCCAACTTTACCAGCCAGGACCTGACTCTTTACTTCATAGCAGATATCTCTACACTTACTTATCAAGTCCCGGAACCGGCGACGCATCCCTGAACTGCCAGCCTGCCCCAGACATGGCTGAATCCAGGCCCGAGTCGCGTTCCTCCATGGCTATCTCCTTCTCCAACTGCACCAGCCCTGGAGGCTCGATGTTGAACTTGGTGGCGAGGCGAGCCACCTCCAGCAGGCACAGGATGACTTGACGTGGTTGGTTGTGCAGCACTGGAATTGAAACAGATTAAATTGGCTAGGTATTTTCATATATTTTGATATTTGGTTGTAGGTTTTGGAATTGAGCTTTTAAAAAACCCGCTGTCAGAACGTGGGACGTAATTACAAATTTATTTAAGACGGCGACAAAGCCCAATTGCTTACCATACGAGTATAATGATTTTTCCATATCCATATCATTAAAAAGCAATAATTTTGGGACCTCTTTGGATACATGCCACTTCCAACGGGTAAAACCGTTGGGAGGGAGGGAGGGAAACCGAGGGATCTTTTAGAGATAGTAGATAGTATGATGACGTAATATAGTTTAGAGAAGACAAGTCCCGAGAAGACTTCAAGCCCACACACAGCTGGCATTAATAATATTACTAGAATTTTCATAATTTTCTCACCAAGATCGTCGCTCTCAAAAAGGAGGTTCTCATGGACGCCCAGCTCTCTGCAGAACGTGATGAAGTTCTCCGTGTTATCTCTTGAGAAGAAGCTGCGCCGAGCCGCGCGCTGCCAGCAACGACCGCGGATCGCGGGCACCGGCTGAGAAAGGGAAAAAAGCCTTTTAACAACAATCCTTTAATATTCGTAGTGACGACCATTTGGCTGTGGCATGGCTACGCGAAGCCTGCATGTATCGTCAGAGCCCGAGTATCGTCAGGAGATGAAACAAAGATAATTTTCTAGGGGCTTTAGGGTGGCTTATGATCAGTGATCTGTCGCCCTGTCTCACAAATTCAAAAGAGCACATAGTTTTGAACAACAGAACTGGTTGTTTTCAATGAGACTTTGAATGCTGTCATTTTCCTATTTACCTTAGATTAGGCGAGTCAAGTTTTTCACGAAATGACTCCCACATGACCTTCGCAACCTTTGCAGGGGATCTGATCCCGTATTGGATCATAGTTACACCAATAAAGAATCCCCCTTCTTTCTGTCGACACTCACCCCCACAATGAGCCCCTGGTCCAGGGCTTCCCTCGCTCGGTCGTGGATGACGGCCGCCAGCTGACACAGCTCCGCTCCGTTGTCCAAGACATCCAGAAAGTTCTCGCCGGTCAGGTACGTAATACCTGGAGCAATTAACATACATCAGGTTTATTGACTTGATTAGTAAAGTAATTTCGCATTAATAATTTGAGTAAATAAAACTTATTATAGGCGATGGGTTAACCACCTGAAACCATACGGTAACTACTACGCCGTAGACAAACTGTGATAGGAGATATGTTACTTTTCCACCCGCGGACATGGACGCGTCATTTAGGCGTCACAGTGAATCTATTCATTATGCTATCTTTGAATCTCCAGAACTTTACTTCGAGTATCGTGATAATTGGCTCTATATTTTCCGCAAGGGATAAAGACGACATCGTATGTGTGTTTGTCGGGAATTGCAAGCCTTAATGCATACTAGTGCATTGGAGCACATAACTGATAACGGGGTTGGGCCGTCCGCCCGTTAGACAAGCGATACGTAAGCGTTTTTGTTCGCATTCTGTTTTTGCGCACTTTTGCACCGTAAACACGAAGTAATTGACGTAAAACACGATAATTCCACACGCAATCAATATAGCATTCCAGTAGTAGTAAGTACTACCAAGTTCCGCACAGATTTAAAAAAAACGACGAAAGTTTACCTTCAGTTCTATGCAGTTAAAATTGGGTGTCAGGAGTCAATAGTAGTAGTTAGAAATAACGTCATCTCTAAACTCCTTAATTTATTTTAGGAGGTGGGCCTGGGGGTCTGTTACTAAGTTACTGAGCCAAGATCATCAGGCTTCAAATCTATAATGAAGAAAAGATACTGTTGTTTGTGGTTGTTACCCTGTTTTTTTTTACTAGTGCATAGTAAAAAAAAAACAGTCAGGGTCGGCAACGCGTGGACGACTTCATACATTTTTTCACCTGCAACAAGCTTTCCTACAACAACCAAATGTATTCATTTCACCTTTTTATCTTTTACAGTATAGAACAAGACAACTCCGTTTATCAAGATACGAGTAGCACAATAATGGAAATGAGTATCAAAGATTTATAGTGACAGCTTGCTAGTTCCTCACCTAAAGAATCTCAAGTCGAAAAGCCTTCCTCGTGATTGACTTTCACAAGTCTGCTTTACCCATTAAATCCTACACAGAATTGTAACGAGGGTTCCCCAGCTGCAGATACTCAATAGATAACCCTATAGTTCACGCCAATCAGCCTCCAAGGAATGTCCACTGGCCTAACAGAGCAAAGGGCACAGGGTCGGCCGCGACGGTGGCGCCATCGTTGTGAAAGTTCAGCCTCCCAGTTTGGCAGCAATTACTGTGGTCGAGCGGAGTCTGAGATAATGTCTAGTCTTGTCGGTTAATGGTACTGAATAATGTTCTGGGTCATTAAGCAAATCCCACAACCACTGGTCCACTGTGTCGAGTGGTTCCCGACACCAATAGAAAAAATATTATGACCACTCTAAATATTTCCCATGAATGTCGTAAAAAGCAACCTGTCACTATTTGAATCTCAATTCTATCACAAAGCCAAACAACTGAATGTGTCTTTCAAAAACTGTTGGCTCTGTCTACCCCACATGGTTTGTTTGTACTCCTCGAAGAAACCGCACCACTCCTGGGTCTACCAACCTTCCGTTTATACGAATCATGTTAGGAAGGGCGTTTCTCTTGAATTTGCTCTCTAACAGAGTACCTTCTTTGACTTATTCCAAATCTCTTTAGTGTCCTTTTAGTCCTGTGTAACAGCTGTGCTGGTAAAGGTCACGTATTCGCCCTTGAAATGAAGTCATTAATGAAACGACTTAAAAGTACACATCTACTTAATATTCAGGCGGTTACCCTGAGCAGTACTTAACTGCAGAGCTTAAAGCTTGCACATACGATGCGGAGCTTTTTTGTGTAATCTTGTAATTACGCGAACGTGACTTGTAAAATAAACGCAAGAAATCCTTGCAGGAAAGAGGCCAAGTCCCTTTTCATGCGACTGTACAAAAATAAGGATTGGTTTTTCTATAAAAAATGATAGCAATAAAATATATAGTAAGTATAATAGATTTAAGTGCCTAGTGGTAAGCAAAATGAAGCCTTAGGTTTAGGCCTTAGGTTACGTCATGCAAGCTGAAATAGTGACTATTCTCATTTTTTTCAAATTTTTATTGTTTTGTTTTCGCGGTACTTTTATTTGCAAAACATAATCGAACAAGAAAGAAGAAAAGAAGAGAAGTTCTTCAATTTCTTTGAAATGTAAAGCAATCTACCTTGAAAAGGATTAATGTAAATACTTAGACAATGTGCCGTGTAGTTCAAGGCACCAACAGAAAAAGAATAGGAGCACTCCATCTCTTTCCCATGAATGTCGCAAAAGACGACTAAGGGATAGGCTGGTAAACTTGGGATTCCTCTTTTAGGCGATGGACTGGTAACCTGTCACTATTTGCATCTCAATTCTATCATTAAGCCAAACAACAGCTGAACGTGGCCTAACAGTCTTTTCTGACTGTTAGCTCTGTCTATCCCGCAAGATATAGACGTGATTATATGTATGGTAGCTATTGCCCAACTTCGGGAATATACTTCTCCTTATTATTTGCCATTCTTAATGAAAAAAATTAAAAAATATTCCAATAAAAATTAGCCCACCCCGTCGTAAAAACCAGTTCTTTTCGCTCCACGTCGATCACTTATCACTGGCATTTTACACCAAATAAGGTTTTATATTTATCATTTAACCGTTATTTTTAATGCTTGCGATCAGTTAAGTAAATCATTGTAATTATTTCCAAGATTTGCGTAATTGGCCAGTGATGTAAACTGCACAAGATTAAAACAGCTACTAAATTTCCCGAGCAAGTTTAGTTCAGTAATGACATCAACTTATTACATACATATATACATATAAAAAAAGGATAGGATCACTCTATCTCGTTCCCGTGGATGTCGTAAAATGCGACTAAGGGACAGGCTTATAAACTTGGGATTCTTCTTATAGGCGATGGGCTAGCAACCTGTCATTATTTGAATCTCAATTCTATCATCGAGCCAAAAAGCTGAACATGGCCTGTCAGTCTTTTCAAGACTGTTGGCTCTGTCTAGCCCGCAAGGGATGTAGACCTTTAAACACAGTAGACATGTTACGGCTAGAGATCAGAAAATGTGGTTGATTTTTAAAAAGTTTTCCTAAATATCATTGACGGCCTCTGTGGCTCAGCGGTAGTACGCTTGTCTGTGACACCGGAGGTCCCGGGTTCGAATCCCGGTCAAGGCATGATGAGAAAAGAACTTTTTCTGATTGTCCTGGGTCTTGGATGTTTATCTATATAAGTATTTATTATAAAATATAGTATCGTTGAGTTAGTATCTCGTAACACAAGTTTCGAACTTACTTCGAGGCTAACTCAATCAGTGTAATTTATCCCATATATATTAAAATATATTATTAAAATATCATGGCAACTTCGTTTATCTTACTTTTACGATTTATATTTTTGGACTTTCTTGTACCTATTAGGTTCTAATTTTTAAAATTGACATCTTGTAATTTTTTGCAATTTTAATCCTACTTATATTATAAATGCGTAAGGATATATGTAGTTTTGTCACCCTTTCACGCAGAAACTACCTACAGAACTTTCATGAAACTTGCAGTAATATAGCATATATAATCACGTCCTTATTCCTTTCGGGGAAGATAGAGCCAACCGTTTTGAAAAGACTTATAGGCCACCTTTGCCTGTTTGGGTTAATGATATAATTGAGATTCAAAAAGTGACAGGTTGCTAGCCTATCGCCTAAAAGAAAAATTCCAAGTTAATAAGAAGTTAGAATTTATAGAGATTTAAGGCGGACAAAGAAGTTCTCAATATTTCTTTATTTAATATTATAAATTCTATTTCTGTTCGTCATAGAAATGATCTGAATAATATAGTTCATAACGACAGTTTGAACGCAGCGCTGCCACACATTCACGCATAATGCACTCATGATAACGGTATGCAAAGAGTGTCAATGCGCAGTCTTATGGCAAAGAAATACTAACCGAATGCTTATTGGCCACCAAACAGGATAATTTTACCGTTACTTTAATTTGCTCATTAAAATTTTATGCATTTGTTTTAACATTCCATAGTTTTATTTTCTTCTGAAGATTTTGAAGTACCTCACGTACTTTCCTGTGTGTAAGCCTTTACCCCTTATGGGGTAGACAGAGCCAAAAGTTTTGAACATACTTACAGGCTACGTTTATCTAGAAGGCTTAATGATGGAATCAAGAATCACATGTTGCTAATCGATTGCGTTAAAGAAAAAAAATATTTTTTAAGCCCAAGTTTTCAAGCCATTCCTTTGATATAAGCTACCTGTATACATGTATTATTTCTACATCAATCCAATATGGATTACTCAAAATATTTATTTCTTAACAATGATTCGTAACTTTCTGGTCCATTATACATTTAAAGATTTTGAAAATATGAAAAGAACAACACATAATGCAGAAAGTACTTGTAATATCGTGATTCGTGTCTTTACTGTGAATCGTGAGTGTACACTCAGCAGATTATTGTAGCGACGTAAAGGCACAAAAGGAGATTAAAAAAGAAAGATCTTGCATCTTTCTTTTTACGACATAATCTGCATAAAAGCTGATAAATAATAATAAGGCGCATATTCATGCGCAAGCGCATGCGGCTCGCAGTCTGCGGTGTCTGTCTGTCTGTGCGTCCAGTGTGATGCATAATAATTTATTGCGAAGGGCGCGATGTAATGCGAACTTTAGCCGGCTGTTTATTTGTTTGTTTAACTTTAAAGGCTTAGTCGTGATAACATTTTTTTTGATGACATAAATACAGGCTGGCTCACAGAGAAAGGCGTGGCAGTCACTGTAGATGCATATCTTAGAAAAAGATTATTTGTATAATTTTAATCAGTTTGAACAACAAAGAGGTAACAATTAGAATAGAATAGATTTATTTTCAAAATTGGATACAAGGTATCACTTATTGACGTCACATCACTTAAATCCAATTATAACTACTACCGCTTCCAAAGCGCATGTGTAGAAGAAGCGGCGGAACAAACTACACTGCAGCATTTTCATCGGACTTCAATATACAAATCGATAAATAATAATAAATTATTATTATTATCACATCTTTGTCCCTTACCAGGGGTTAGTCAATAAACAATATTTCACGATAAGATTTAGAATAAACAAACAGTCGTATATTAGAAACTTCAAATAGCCCGCATGCGCGAGTAATTACAATTAAGTTTAAATAAAAGCTCAATAGAAAAGCTTGTAAATTTAACGATAATAGCTTAACGGCGTTCAACTGGCGCCATAAATAACTTAACAACTTGGTAATCACTTAATTGAGAAACTTCAATTCAATTTATAGTGATCAGTAAAAATGTTTAGTCATCGTAATAAATTTTATTTTGCTTTTTACCAATAATAATATCATAAATACTCACACAAACTCTCTTTTTCTATTTTGTTCTCATTTCCTTAGTTATATATGATTACAGGAGTAAATTGCCAGGCAAAATTATGGTGATGATTTTAATAAACTTATTATCAGTTATCTAGAAAATTATGTGCAAAGTCAACGCTCGCAAGAAATCGATACGAATCGAGACACGAAACCCGATACATTACAAATCGCTTAATTTCACACACGAGAAACGGCGACGATGCTTGAAAACGGGAAATCACTCGATATTGATATGTGATATTAAATCCTATTGCTTTATTTATAAAGTACATATTGTTATAGCGTTAAAGCAGCTGAAAATATGAAGATAATTATTGTGGAGACACGAGATATTAAATTAGGGTTGTCAATAACATTTTACTGATATCAGAAGCACGACTACATCACACACGTTACGACGAGCGTAGACCAGTATTTGCGTTTTATTTTAAGGTATTTAAAATAATTAAAATAAGTCCAATCCAATAGATAGAGCTAAAATTCAGCCTGCTCACAAGGTTATACTTGATTTAATAGTCTCAGTAATAGTCAGCTGCTTTTAAGATTTAAAATTTTCGCGTTGCATTATTCTATTTATGAATAATACATTGAACATTTAAACGTGATTCGAAACGTCCGAGATAAAACAAAGGTGTTACATTCGCATTTAATGCCTGTAGTATTTATTTATAAAAAAATCGGTTAAAAATTGTTCGGCAAATTTTTAATTCCTTAATAGGTAACGATGAGCAATTACTTTTTGATTTTTATCGCACTGCAGTAAAGGTATTGTATTTCGAGACTTGTTGATATCCCTAGGCGCCACCGGGTTCGTGACGTCTCCAAGACTTGTAATATGTGTGAAAAGTTGAGATCACGACTTGAATAATGCTGATCGCAAACGAATAGCTAATAACTAGTGTAAAATTTAGAATGAGCCATCGTGGGAATATCTGAAGAAATTTAAACGGTTCTTGATTAAGAGAGAAAGCTTTTCGGGGAAAATTTCCACGGGAGCAAACCCCGGGAATAATGATTGTCACGTAAAAACTTGTCGGATTGTAAATAATTATTATTTGTAAAGAGATTTTGGAATTTTAACCAATATTTGAAGTAAAACATGTCAACCATATATGTATATCTGTTTACTTGAATTACCAAAATCTCAAAACATGTCCCTGTTTCAGTATTTTGTTCCAGGTTTATACCTAGACGACATCGTCAAAGATTCCTACAAATAAGGCATTCAGACTTATAGTACGTTCAATTCATATTACGAAATGATCGCCATCAGAGCGGGCAATCAAATGTAGTTTAGTGTCTATTGTGAGCAGCAGAAACCTACGCGTGCGCAGTGAGATGCAATCTGGTCATACTCGTAAAGTGGTTTTAGGTATAGGCCTGCAAATAAATAGTAATTCTTTCTGCTGGCGTTAGACGCGATAGTTACATCGTCAGCCCTCTGGAGAGGTTCAGGATGAGCCCGTAGACAATAATCCTGGATTGGGCTGCATAGTTTTTACACCTTCAGTTCCAAATTCGGTTGCCTGAGGTTACCTCATGATGTTTTTCCTTTATCTTCATACCTCACAAGAGTATCGGTTACCACTCAAACTAATGAACTCAGAAAAGAGGCATTGGTACATGACCGAGATAGGATTTGAACCTGTGTCGGGCACCTTACCAATTAGACCACCGACGGTCTAGTCTTCAAATAAATACTGTCTTACTTTTACTTTTGTTTAGAAAAAAGTAAGTATTAGATACGTTATGCAAACCCACAACCACTTTACATACCACATAAGTACTCTACAAGTCGAACCATTTGACGAGTTATGTAAAAAAAGGTAGAAGGAACATGTTACACTTGTAGACTAATAAAACAGGTTCATTACTACGGCTAACTATAATGACTTATTTAGTGTACACTACATGCGATATGACTGCAATCATATTATCAAATAGCACAAAAACTAGTCAAACCCTGATCAGGTTACCAGATCAGTGAATAGGATAATGAGAGGCAAATGTAATCCATTTTTTTTAAATAAAATAGCAACTGACCGATGTCTACTAAAAAGATATTGCCATAAAATTGTAATGGGGGACTTATGTAAGCAAAAAAAATTGATTTTTAGAATTTCTGTGTGTCTATTTGTCCGTCTGAATGTTTATGCTAGCGAACCACAGAAACTATTGCTTCTATTTGAGTGCGGTTTTTTATCCTTGGTCCAACTTATAAACTGGTATACAAAAATATATCCTGGTATACAATTGGAGGGGTCCAAGGGGCAATACAGGGGGTCAGCGTTTTTACTGAACTTTTAGGACGAAAACAAAACGTGGTTAATAGCTAGTTTTACAAAAAATCACGCTTCTCTCCCGGAGGAGTAGGTAGTACGATCCACGCATGCTTCTTTCGCTTAATTTACATTCCAAACATTTTTAAGAGAAAATTCGCTTATCCAATTAGACGTAGGTACTATTGACCAAAGACTAAAATAAATGATTAGTTGGTTCAATTAGAATTTTAAGAAGAAATCCTTGCTGAAACTAAATTGTTACATAATTAACATTAATCTTATAAAAGCGCCTTTTTTTCTACCTTAAAAAGTCCCGATTTTTATGCGTCTGCCACTACATCAATCTAAAGCGTAGAATTTTGCCGAGTAATTGTATGAATGAAAACACTTTAAAGCTTTTAAATACAAAATTCATAATATCTAGATGATCGCAGGAGCCCTAAAAACTGGCTCGACTAGCGGCGCCTACGCAGCCGGCACAGCGAGTACGGCGCGATGATACCATCACACATACACATTTGATGCTCCTTTAAGCCGATATTATCTGATGGAACTACGCGTTTATAAGTGCGCTATTGTTGTTTTTATAAATGTTTCGTATAGTAGCTATATATGTAGGTATAGTACGTATGCCGAGGTTGCATAAAGAGAGTTATGAATGTGCATGTGCGAAAAGAGTATGGAGAGATCGTGGCAAGTAGAAAGATGTAGTCTCTGCCTACCCCTCCGGAAAAATGGCGTGATTTTTGCATGTAAGTAGGTATATACAATAGATTATATAATAGATCCATGTCAGTTTCAAGTTTCACTACAAAAAAATAAGTCCTTACAGTAAATGATGAGAATATAAGAAGGCAACGTGAATATTAATTTAGTTCCTGAAGATTAAAAGACAGCATACGATTTACTATATACTATTAAAATACATAGTAAAAATCTTAATCAGTCTGTACTAGAAGAACAGAAGTGTCCAGATCGTGTCCAATTAGAGATGTGTATCACAGGGAGCTTGTAGCGCACGGCCGGTGAAACTCGTAAAATCGCAATTTTCACGCTGCTCAGTAAAGATAACATCGAGAATCTACATAATCTCGTGTAGGTATGTAGTAAAAAATAACTCGACCTACCAGTCAGTTGTTGAAATTCCAAAATGTTGCTTTTGTTTTGCATAAACATAAGTAAAAGGCAAGGCAACGATGTAGGGCCGCTGCATTCCATAAAGCTGTATGTGCGTGTAAAATTATTTACGGCATGTTAACATACTCATTAAAAAATATATTTTGTGGTCCCTTGATTGTAAACCAAACGTGACCAAGCGTATCAGCTTGACATATTTTACTTACAAAAAATTTTAGCTTTCCTAATCCTTGCCAAAATTTTAAGACACTTAATTCGAATAACGGTAAAGAATAATATACAAATTCTAGTAAGAGTACTCACCAACAGTTTTGTTGATCCAATCAGCGAGGTCCTCCTGCAGGGGAAACAGCTGCCTCGCTTGGGAATACAGTATCTTCTCCCGGTAGAAGTCCTCGTCTTCCGAACACGGCGTCTGCGCAGCCAGCGCGCAGTCCGCCCTCTCGAAACTACTGCTCATCTTCCTATTCACCACTATCTCTCCATGTCCTACGTGCCTCTCTTCTTCTTTTCCTTCAAAGGTGTTCCGCACGTATTCAAAGGCATTAGTTCTCTCAAAAGCATTGAAGATCCTGTCGAAATTCCCGCTCAAAGGTCTATCATAATTGGTCTCGACTGGTGAAGAAACTGGTGCCCATGAAGTCCGGCTTCCTATCGCCGTGGGCCCGCAGCGGTAGAACGCCATAGCACCCGCCGACCTGCAACAAAACACGGTTGCTATTAAAATGAGTGACAATAATGAACTTTTTACGACAGTGACATCACCGCCTAATTACTTTATTAATGGCCGTTGTGCCATATTACGAACGGCCTTCGGAATTATGAAGATATGGTACCTACAATTGCTTAGGATGCTCATTTGCATGTCTGACAAGGGCTATATTGTTAAATCTGTTTCGGTTACCGAACTAATGGTGTGACGAAGGTTGCCGGAGACCAATTAAGTCACAAAAAAGAGCTGACGGTTTGACGGAAAATATTAACAATGACAGGTGATTGTTATAATCTGTGGCTTTATTATCTGTCTGGCAGTCTATTGAGACCGACGACTAACGCAGCAGTATTGGGAATACCAAAATAGTTCTTGAGAAAAAAGGGTGATTAACAATAGAAAAACAATATCATTACTTAATAGATTTAAAAACAAAATTTGTTATAAACAAGTTACATATAAACAATTGTCCAGTACTACCTGTTTCTTAATTTGTATATACTATTTTGTTGTTATAATGGTTTTATTTGTATATATTTTCTAAACATATCAAATTGTGCCATTAAGATATGGACTATAAAATATCAAGATTAAAAACTTCCAATCCTTTAAAATAAACTTCCTATAGATATTAATGAAAAAACATCGCTGAACACGACAGTATAACTGTCGAATGCTCTAGAATTCCATCTCAAGTCTCCAAGCTCTTAGTTCTGACTTATGGCATCATCCCGATAGGAATACAAGGCTATCAGATCCGGTTTGCATAACGTCTGGGCCCTGAACCGCGCCGGCCACATCAAGGGATGCCCTTATACAGCCGCTCGTGATGTCTGTACGTGCCGACCACCGAGGACCAATTCCGGGTTCCCACACTAGCTTTTATTATCAGACTTTTTAGAAGTCTAGGTATAGTGTTCGTATTGATCTGATAGCTTAGGAAAAACAAGGTGTGTACCAGCTATTTTTAAGTGTAGTTGCTATTCTGGTCTCAAGCTAAGAAAATGCATATAGACAAAATCTGTGCCAGTTGCTGTTCCCGTGTAGAATGTAAAAGTCAATTAAGAAGGCTTTCATAAACTAGGAATCGTGATTCAATTAGTGACAGGTTGCTAGACTATCGCGTAAAAGAGATCCCCAGTTTGTTAGACTTTCCCTTGATTGACTTTTACAACCTGCACGGGAAGAGAAGCAGCTGGCAAAAGCTGTGTTATTTCTTCGCTATTAGACCAGTATAGAAGGAAGGTATTTGATGTTGATAAATAGCTGGGTCAAGTACCAAGGGAAATATAGTTAAAAAATCGTCATTAAAATGGAGGTAAATGTTGGCTAATGGTCTGTAATGTCTAATGTTATACACTAATGTAATTAGTATGAAATCATTAGGGTAACGAGCAACGTGTTTTTCATTTTAAAATATTTTTAATCAAATGATGGACTAAAAAAGACTTATCAGAAAAAAGTACTTGTAGCAGCATACAAAAATATTTTCTAGCTCGGTGGTAATCTACACTAATAAAGATTTGTATATTGATAACGAATAAACTCAAAAAATACTGGACTAATTTTTACGCAATTTGGTATGACATGGATTTTTTTCTGGAATTACCACAAAAGCGAAGCCCCGTGCCAAAGCTAGTTTATTAATATAGAACTCCAAACAGATTACTTACAAAAAATAGAACTGATCCAGTTTATAATCCTTAAAAAGGTGACACTCAGAAAGCTACGAATAATTTGCAGAGGAGCTTTGCAAATGCGAAGTATTCATGAATCGTAAAATCGTAACAAAACAGTCAACAAAACTCCTTGGACCGAACGAAATAGGAATTCCTGGAGCGACGGGAATTCTTCGCACGCCTTTCACGACATCGTGACTGCGATACCGTGTACAGGATTTTATATATTTTTTTTGGGATTGTAGAGGAATTAATGCATTATTCCAATATTTTTTTTGGTCCAATAGGTTTTGTGTTATCCGAGTTGTATTGTTGATATTTTTGACTTGCATTATTTACCAGTTCATCTTGTGACCTAGGTACTAATGATTAATTACTGAGGGGTGGAACAATTTAGAGATGAGTTTTGAAGTGAAGACTCTTACAGCACGAAGGATTATAATAGGCTATTTTACACCATGTAAAAAAAAATATAAAAATGCACGTATCTTATAGATTTTGTAAAAAATAAAAGAAAAACATCGATCATTATTCATAAAAGTGCAATATGGATTTTATAATTCAATTTAAAAAATCCTCTTTTTTAATCTGTTCTTCAAAAGTCGAAAACGCTATCCGCCATGTTGGGTACTGACGTGACGTCATACTTTTAGTAAACAAATATCGAATCGAAAACATATTGATGATGTAAGGCTGTTTATTTTGAAATTTTAAAATTTCTATCACATTTTTGGGTTTTTACTCTTTAATAATTTAATAGAATAATGGAAGACGGTTTTGTGAAAGCAGACAATATAAATCTACCGAGGATTAATACGTTGATGGTGGCGAAATTTTTTGCGTCCAATCCCGATTTCTGTTCTGCTGAGTTAAGAAATGTTAAAACAGCGATGTAAGTATTTATTGTATTAAACATTCTCTTACAATACACAATTATAATAGGTAAATTATTACACAACCAATCCAACATAACCTATTTTTTATTTCTCATTTTAATATCACTTGGCAGTGGAATCCACAATTTTTCTGGTGTTTTTATACTTGTATTCTTGCATTCAGGAACAAGACACCAACAATATGTATTGTAATTCATTATTACAAAAATCTTTTTACTTTAGTCTTACGTAGAGCCGTATTGTTTACTAAAAGTATGACGTCACGAGTCAAAACAGCATGGCGGATGGCGTTTTCGCGCGAAAATACAAAATCATAAATAATAAATCGTTTTTAGAGCACTTTTCGGCTTCAAAAAATTTTAATAAAAATTCTATAGGTATAACACAGTCTCAGGATTGATTTAAAACAGTTTTCAAAAAAGAGTGTAATAGCCTATTATGACGATTAATTTATTATACTATTTGACATACATAATATTTGTATTGAAATCATTAATTTTATACTTACTATTTCTTTTAATGCAGACAATGGAAATTCGTCCACGATTTAGATTTAAAACATCTATATATATATATTTCTAAATTGGCGTCCGGTGAAAAGTTGTAGTGTAGTTTGTTCCGCCACTTATACTACATTTGCTTTACAGTACATAATATAATTAGACATAATTAAAGTGAAGATACCTTACTGATATTTAATATCAAAGGAAAAACAAAAGCTAAAGGCAACCAATGTCGAAGAATAATTAATTGTTTTTGCCAACATGATTTAGCCGATTATACAAGTCAGTATCATGATTAAGGTAATACTATCTTCGACTGAAATAATGCGACTCAGAAAAATAGAAAAGTTTCCGTGTGCAATCAATTTTGTCGTTACAACCGACGGGACCACCCGGCACGGCGTTCCTCGGAATTTCATGAAATCGATTGTTACAATTGGGACAATATTTTGCATGAAAACAGCACCGGTTCATCCGATTTCCGCTTCTACATCAAAGATGTTAGAGCTTGTAATGTCTTGGATACAGTTGGCACGCGAGGGTTGCAAAGCGGTATCTGATTTTTTGGCTTCGTTTGTGATTTGCCATTCAATAAAACCTAGCTACCTAATAAAAAAAGAAATTGCTAGGTAAGGTTATTATTTTATTACGCGACTGATAGATGAATAGAACTCTTCTTATGGATGTCGTTAAAGACGACTAAGGGATAGACTAATAGACCTTGGGAATCTTAGTGCGAGAGGCAAGCAACTTGTCACTATTTGAATCTCAATTCCATCATTAGATCATACAGCTAAACGTGGCTTTTCATTTCTGTTGGCTCTTACCTCGTAAGGGATAAAGACGTAAATATATGTAAGTATGTATATATAGACAAAATTCTCTGTCTCCAGTAAAACTCTTAATATTTTCCCACCAAAATTAACTACATAGTTAATGAGAAGTCCTTTCACAATGGCATTTAGTTATTGAGTTATTACCGAAGCAGCTATCCTTGGCGACTGCATTCGCTGCAGTACAGCATTGAGAGTCAATCAATAAGTACACACTTGAACCTAAGTTGGGCCCACGCGTATGCGATTAGGTCAAGTTGAGCCAGAGATCAAGAAAATTGACGATCACGCAAATCGAGGGCCCTCGCTAGTGGCTCTTAACATAACCTTCGAAAGGCAGCGACAGAAAAACGAAGTAAGGTCTATTTTGGGTGTAATTCCGATCGGCACAACGGCGTAGATGAATATTAAAAGGTACTAAATGTGGACAAACTAAATGGAGATAAAAGACGGTGTTCTGATCTATAATGGCCCGGTATTAAGTTAAACGTTATCATCGCTCACTTAAACACCTTTATTAATGTGTTTATATAGTATATTGTATTTATAGTAGTTATATAAAAACTGTTTCAATGTTATCTGAAAGCAAACAGCATTGTTTATGATCACAGATTTGCATTGATAATAAAGATTATCTTTATCGTCGGTCGCTTTAATCGGAACGCTACCTTACATCATGCAGCAAGGCTTGTCGTCTTGTTTATCACTGTCATTAACACGTTCTCATTCATTGATATATTCGCGATTAACATTATTTATTTTGTGTCTGTCCTCACAATTTAATTTACGTTGATGTCATTATGTTCCCCAAACGCGATATGTCATGTCGAGTATGGGAAAAGAAGCCTTTAATTAGCGGACTCCAGGGTAATTTAACAAGCTCCCAAATTATAAATTTGCATTTTTTTTAATTTCATTACTCTTTGTAACTGCAGTGGAGCTCTAAAGCAGCCAATTGCGTCGTCAAAGGCCGTTCTCAAGAGATTTTATATTTCGCGAACCGGACTGTAGAGGCATGCAATTAAAAGCTCTCTGAAGAAACGATCCTAATTTATTTATGAATTTCTCTGAATGCTTTTTGGTTAGTTCTTACTATAAAGACTAAAATCTTAGCATAATTATTACACTGTGCTGTGTTTTCGGAAAGGTTTTGATGCCATAAATAATGAAAAGCTTGCGTTTAGCAAAAAACGGATAATAATCCAATTAGCAACAACTTAAGCACATGCTTCTATCGAAAGACTTGAAGTAAGTAAAATAAATTACTTAGCAAATAGAATTACATATTAACAAACACAGGTTACAAAGGTAAAAGGTACATTTACTTAGGAACGATGAAATATGATGTTCTCAAAAGCAAACCGTCTTTAGTCTTCTAATCCAATACCTACAAACAAGTAAAATACTGTGATTTATGATAGTTTAAGTAAGTTCTTAGCCAAGTAAATCGCGGCATCTCCACAAAAAGAGAAGCCGGAGTCGTGGACAGCATAATAAATCGAGAGAGCGTCGGTTTCGCAAGCTTCCTCCCTTTAAGGAGGTCCTGCCAGCTCACAGGGTTCACATTGGTCGGCGCACGAGCGCCCTTTCAACTGGTAGCCAAAGATACGAAAATTCGATTCTTCAGTTTTTGGTGCTTGTTGGTGAAGAATAATGATTCCGTCATCCTTTTGGTAACTATGTCACATTAAAAAGAAATATGGCAGCCGTCATTGTGAAAGTCAAGTAAAGTGAATTCAGGTAATAATGTTTAAATTGATTCATTAATTTTTAGTTTACAATTTTTGGGTATCAGATCCCAGACCCGTATTGTTGAGTAGATCGATCGTTTAGCGGTTTGTGAGATTTTCGAGACAAGACTATTAACAAAAACACATCTTTTGATACCACTTCTTTTACTGTTATTTTAAATTATGAAGGTCGATAATCGTACATTGGAGACAGTTTTGTAGATTCGTCATTGTTTTGCCCTGTAGAGTTTTACGAAATCACAGGACAGGTGCCTTAAAATGAGACTACTTACTTATTTTATTGCAAAAAGCAACAGGAATTACATGAAGTTTACAAGGTTCTTATACTATTGTTAAGCCAATAAAGTAATAAGACTAGAACATAACTCATTTCTACCTGAAACTATCCTCTTCCACTCGACCACGGTGAACTACAGCTTATCGACTCGAGCGTTGCTCCCGACTCCTTAATTGGATAAACGCATTCGTCGCAGGAGCACATCAAACACAACATTCGTATTAGGAACAATTCCTGCTATGGACTTCCTTTACTTGTTCTTGCAAATACTACAGAGACTGTTTTCCTTCATGCAATTTATTTTATTAATCACGTCTATCTTTTGAAAAGACTAAAAGGCCACGTTCAGCTGTGTATAGCTAAATAATAGAATTGGAATAAAAATACTAACAGGTTGCTAGGACCACCGCCTACAAGGAGAATCCCGAGTTTGTTACTCATTCCATAATTGTCGCCTACGGCATCCATGGGAAAAATATAGTGGTTCTACTCTTTAGTTATTTCATTTATATTTAAAACTACCATGTTTCTTTGTTCCCAGTTTTACCGATAATCTTTAATATTTTCGGGAGACATTAAAATGTAAGTTGAAGGTAATGTATTCACTAACACTCAGCTGAAAAAATGGTTTAAATACTTGTAAGAATGAGGGAGTAACCTAATAAGGATTTTTGGAACGGTGCTACAAAGAAAAGCACTTCGGATTTTAATTTCATCAACTTAAACAATTGATAAAAAAATTAGTTAGTTTACAACAAAAAAAACAGTGTTGTTTTACAGCAACAAGAAGTACCTATTAATTAACAAAATAACAGATTCACTAGCGTCGGGTCGCGTTGCAACCAACAGCTGTGACCAAAACTGCTGAATGACGAAGACCAACTGCTTTTCACAACAGAAATAGTTTGTGGCTTTTTAACTTAAGATGTTGATGTTGAGACTGAACTGAGATGTTAAGATATTTTTTGTGCGTTCTGGTTGAGGGAGGTTATTTTAAACTGTAGGATGGATTCGATCCTGTGTACCTTGATGCAGGTTCATAAGTGTCCGTGTGAAATTCTTCTAATCAAATGAGATAGTTCTTTACGTACGTACATAATATCACGTCTGTATCCCTTGCGAGGTAGGCCATTTTCAGCTGTTTAGCTTTATGTTAATATTGAGATTCAAAAAATGACAGGTTGCTAGTCCATCACTGTTTTAAAGCCTATTCTTGGAATAGAATTAGAATTAAAATACTGACAGGTTGCTAGGCCCATCGCCTACAAGAAGAATCCCAAGTTTTTTACCCATTCCCTTAGTCGCCTATCACGTCATCCATTAGAAAGAGATGGAGTGGTCCTTATTTTTCTGTTGGTGCCGGCGCCACACGGCACTCAACGTTCTACGTTCAGCTCATTACGTTGTCTATCATCAGTTCTCTTTTCGAGGGGAAAGACAGATAATAAATAGTTTCCTTGCTTGAAAACTAATTTTACTTCATCCACTTGTATATTATTATTTCGTTCGTTTCGTCTCAGAGTATGTGTCAATTTAAAGTTTTGCACTAAACATCTAGCTGCTCTACTCGTCCATTTCCTCATAACATTCATACGTTATATCTCGCGTTATAATTAAATGAACTACAATTAATTCGTCGGCCGCTAAGCTTTCCGCTCTGATAAAGATTCGCGATAAGTTTTTCACCGTCTTCATATGGGTTTCACTCACAGAATTCTGAATAACAGGCGTAGAAATCGGAATACTAATTATGAGACGCATTTGCCATGGATGTTGTTAAAAGCGACTAAAGGATAGGCTAATTCTTCTTTTAGGCGATTGGCTAGACACCTGTCACTTTTTAAATCTTAATTCTTCAATTAAGCCATATAGCTGAACGTGGCCTATCAGTTTTTTTGAGACTGTTGGCTCTGTCTACCCCGCAAGGTAAAGTACTCGTTTGTATGTATGTAAGTCGCAATTTTCTCGGTGCGTTGACCCGGGAAGCGTGGACGTCTCCATCGATTGGACTAAGATGGTCCCAATTGATCCGAAGTGGTCATCGTTTTACTTACATAATTAAATGGCCGAGTCCTGAAAGATGAATTGGTTCCTGGTTCATGCCCGGTCAAGATTCTTAGATTTGATAGTGGTATTGCTGGCCACTAAGAAAAAAAAGAACAAAAATAGAATATTGAACAAAATATAAAAAAAAAGAGGAGCGCGCATTTTACAATGTTCAATGTACTCGTATCTATTTTAGTTCACTTTTTATAATTTCATGGATGTTAATACCTAATGTATAAACCAAATAAAATGCAGTTTTAATTTCTATCAAAACAAGTTCCGACAATGATTAATCAACATCTAGTTCTGTATTAAACAGATTAATTTGTATTTTATGCAATTTAGATGGCGGTCTTTTAGCGAAGAAAAAAGGAACTGTTTCTAGACTATGTCTTTATTCTTCTTCTCTAGTGTTAATCCCGGTTACATCCTCATCCTTCCCCGGAACCCGGAGTGCGCTTTCTGACTTTGATTCCGGATTCAGGTTTTTAAAGGAAACGAGTCCCGTTAGACCTAGACAATCTCGGACGGGACCTTACGCATTCTGAATGTTAAAAGCTGCAAAATAATTAATTTACCTTTTCCCTTAGAATTTTAGTGTTTCTTCCTTTTTATTTTACGGGTATCTGATATCGGTAATCGCGTACCTCGTATGGATATTGTAACAACAGTATCGATTTCGACCACAAAACATTAGGATCGTTATTCCGATCACATAATGCGTGGATTCGATTCATCAGATCGGTGTCAGTAAGACAACGGTAGTGGTCGAAGAGGATAGGGTTGAAAAATTGCAAAAAGATAAAATTTTTGGGTGATTGTAACTTTGAGGACAGGAAATAATTAAAATGTTTGTTGTCATGACTTGTTATAGAAGCCCATAACAACATATAATCACGTTTATATCCCTTGCGGGGTAGACGGAGCCGACAGTCTTTAACGCTACGCTCAGCTGTTGGCTTCATGATAGAATTGAGATTCAAATAGTGACCAAGACTGTAAGCCTATCCCTTAGTCGCCTTTTACGACATCCATGGGAAAGAGATGTCCTATTCTTTTTTCAATGGTGCCGGGAACCACACGGCAACATTATTGTTCCATCTTTGAAAGCCTTTTATGTAAAATTTCAAGGACATCGTCAAATTCACCAGACAATATTTTTTAAGGTACACGTTTCCCCATTACAGATTTTGAGATTACTTTGTTAGAGGCAGCCCTACTGCCATCACATATAGTAACCAACGCTAACCGCACACTCACTTTCGTTAGCCGCGGTCGGTTATACGATTATGTTCTACGAAATTGTGTTAAAGAAATTCAATATTAAAATAGAAACTGAGATTTCGTAACCAGAGCGGTTGGAATAAAACATGTTGATTGTGGATTTAATGAGAGAACATTTTATAGTAACACTTGAGAATGCTTCGTCAGCGTGAAACAAAAAAGTCGCCTTAAAATTCTTTCTTGTCGGCACTTTCGGGAATCGTCCCATTCATTCATTATTCATACTTTATTCCTTGCGAGGTAGACAGAGCCAGCAGACTTGAAAGACTGACAGGCCACGTTCAGCTAATAAGCTTAATGATAGAATTGAGATTCAAATAGTGACAGGTTGCTAGCCAATCGCCTAAAAGAAGAATCTCAAGTTTATTAGCCTTAGATCTCTTAGTCGCCTTTGACACCCTCTGTAGGTAAGAGATGGAGTGGTCCTATTCTTTTTTATACTGGTGCCGGGAACCACACGGCACCCACAAGAGAATTCTCTCTTAGTGGTTTATCGTATGTTAGACTTAATAAGCCACCTGAATGCCACACTCTAAATCCCTAGTCTGAAGGAATAGTTGACTGACGTTATCCATGCTCAGCGGAAAGCACTATAATAATTTATTTATATATTCTTGATTGTTATAATAACAATTTGTAAAGTACAATAGGCTATATGCTAATAGCATTATCTAACAGTCTACCATTGGGTTAAGCAGAAAACTTTTGAGTGGGTGATAATAAATAATGTATTATAAACATACTATACTATATATAATATACTTAATGTATATGCAATATATATTGCATATTTTACATTATATATCTGCAGCAGATTGCATACAGAGAGGGAGAGATTTAGCTGATTAGCTGAAGTAACGCATTTAAGTATACGTATTCGAAAAGATACTTGGTACACTTGACTTCATTATAATAAAGGGCTACAGAAACGAATGACTATTTTGTAACTTTGATTTCGAATCATCATAATCATAATTTTTTTTAGGAAAAGATTCATAATGCAATAAGGCCGCCTTTTGTACATTACCGTAACGTAGATACGCTTAGGATAAATCTATTGTTATAATTTTATGTGTAATATAGGGTATTCTACACATAACATATATATATATATATATATATATATATATCTATCAACACATCACACAACATTTGAATACTTAGTTATAGCTGGTATAAAATTTTGCATATATTTAAAAGAGGCGAATTCCCGAAAACAAACCGACATTTCATCAGCATAGATTCCCGGCAAATAGTATTAGCTATCGTAAACGATATCTCTCGCTCGCTCGTCGCATCATAAACTCTTCATTGATGCACTCGATCATCAATGGGATCATCGGACCGTCTCCCCCTCCCATCCCCCCTCAGGGCGCGCCGCTTCCGTTGCGTCGCCCTGCGTATGGTACAAGTGGCAAGCGCGGCGATTTTATGACGTATCTACTGACAAAAGCATCTCCAGTGAATAGAGGATGTGCTAAACTTAGATCGTCAATAAAAAATGGATGTGCTGCTTTTTGCTAGGTATGCAATATATACAAAAAAGTTATAACAACGTAAACATTAATTTTATATATTTGTGCGGCGGATAGACCTACGAGTCTGTGTATGGATGAAGTTTAATGCTAAATGTGCTACCTTAAGTAAGCTTTTGCGATTGGTAAAGAACAAAAATTTTATAAAAACAACACTTAATACGCATCGCTTATAATTTTGTCTACAGAAAATATTAAGTACTTGCATCCTATAACTTCTATTTACACCACACACCCACTCACTCGTATTGTACTCTTAAGTGCAAACTTTAAGCTTCACAAAGCCGATCTTTTGCGCCCTATGACACTGATCATAAGGTAGACAATAGTGGCTAATGTTTTGTTTATGTTGGTGTACAAAACCAATTTATTTTACGTGGGACAGCCGCGCCTGTCTTGGCCAGTGTTTCCCGCTGCAAACCCTTTGAAGTTTAGTAGAAACCCTATTTTAATTGGGTGAATATATAATACTAGCTTTTACCTGTAACTTAACACGCGCAATTTTAGCGCCACCGACAAAAGAATCCAGGCATTTCGCCTATCCTATGGGTTCTATAGTTTTTGCCGGGATGAAAATTACCCTATGTCATTCCCAAATAACCTTACTTTCGCATATATAATATTAGCTGTGACTAGAGGACGCCAGCGATTCCGAACCGATTTATTTATAAGTAACTTAAATTTTCATTTTTGTACACCATAAAATAAGTTAATTTTAAACTGAATAACTATCGTTGTTGGCAACACACACCCGCCAGGAATGAATACTTTTTAGTTTTACGAGCCATTTCGTTGGTTTGCGTTGTGTTGGTAATAGCGGTGGACTAGTGTTGCCCAAATGCAAGAACAAGACGAGACTTAGCCAGTCTTGGTCTTGGTCTTGCGCCAATACACCTGGTCTTGGTCTTGGTCTTGGTCTTGCGCTCCCAGTCTTGGTCTTGGTCTTGGTCTTGCAGCAAGAGTCTTGCAAGTCTTGCAATTACCTATTAGTCTATTACTATTTATTAAAGTTTACTTTAAATCTTAGAAAAACGTATTAGAATTGGAACATTGTGAGCTTGAATTAACATAGCCATAGGTAAAGATCAAGCAGATTAATAAATAACTGAAGATTTGATAAGAAATTCGAAAAATCAACTGACCTACGATATATGTCATTTTCCATGGAAGTAACTGTTTCTTAATAAACATTTATGATTTATAAGCTTACATTTGCTAAAACATGTAAAAAAACAAATTAATTACAATAACTTGACTGTATTTTAAAGAACAATACTTATCTGTCTAGAAAGAGATTGAACCCTCAACTTATAAGAAATTTAATAAAAAAGTTTAAGGTTTTATCATTTATTTGAATAAAAAATAAAATACAACACAAATCAACAGCTTTATCATTAGGTTATGATACTTTATATCAATTTTTTGACCAAGAATGAATACAAAGTAATCATCTGGCTGACTCATCACTTAACCTATTTCTATGTTTTCTAATTACTAATGATGCTTTAGAAAATAACCTCTCAGCAGGTACTGAAGTTGCAGGTATTGAGAGAAAATCACGGGCCATTTTCGATAAAATCGGATACTCTGTATCATGCGTCCTCCACCAATCTAAAATGTCTCCCGAGCTGGCAGTTCTTGATTTTCTCAGGTACTCCTCCAACTCGTCTATCACTAAGCCTTGAAGACAAGATCCAGATGACGTCGAGGGACATTCATAGAGTTTATCAAAGTCTATTACGTCTTCATCTTCATCACATACTTTATTTTCTTTTTCTGGTAATTCCAGAGATTTGTTCAGTGAGTGTAGACTTTTATATTCTTCATAAAGTTCATTGAACTTGCGCAGACTTTCTGTTTTAAGTTGCTTCCCCCACATTGTCAGGTCAAAAGTCTGAGCATTATGCCTTGGGTCTAAAATTAAAGAAGTACAATAAATCCAGTTGCTCTTCTTGTAATGTTTAAGCATTTTGTCTCGAGCTGCTTGGAAAGCTAGAATGAGCCTTTCATCCACTTCAGATCGATTAGGTTTCTCATCTAACTGTTTTACCATGGATTCAATTTTATCTAGCAAGAGATTGAATGATACAATGACTAGCGGTAATGTAACATATTTGTCTCCACCAAGTTTTGTACTTAAAAGTTTAAAGTTTATTAGAAATTTATGTAATTTTTCGAGTACCTGCCATTCATTAGCTGTGATTTGAAAATTATTTAATTCAGTGACAGAACTGCACAATATGTCAATGCCCGCTCTCACTTTTAAACCAAATCCAATCATATCATGTGTGGAATTCCATCTCGTTGGACAGTCAAGAATGGCATTAAGATTTGATGGCACGCCAGCTGCTTCACAAGCAGACTGAAAGTTCTTCTTCACTATCTCACTTCTTTTTATTTTACTGGAAATACTGCGTAACTTTGTTACAGATGTACGCGAGTCAGCTCTCCAGTCCAGTTTTTCATATTCTTTGATACAGTTTTTTGCGTCTCATAGAATTCCTAAGCGTACCTACCTATACACCGAACTGTTACACCTAACTACTCAGTGAAATAGCGCTAAGTCCTAGCTGCAAGACGCAAGAGTCTTGCAGGCTATGTCTTGTTCTTGCTCAAGTCTTGCACGGTCAGTCTTGATCTTGGTCTTGCGCCAATACACCTGGTCTTGTTCTTGGTCTTGGTCTTGCAAAAACGCAAGAACAAGACCAAGACTGCAAGACCAAGACTGAATTTGGGCAACACTACGGTGGACCTACCTCGTCTAGACTGCGGTAATACAACACAATAATCTGTGTGGTGTTATGTTTTCATACGATGAACTAGCTACGCCCTATTTTTTTTTGATTCCGCCCGTTGTTAAATTTCGAAATGAGAGTTTACTAGTTTTGCACAACATTTTGAAGCAGATGAAGAACTTAAGGTGAATTCCTTTTGAGTAAAAATTCGATATACCTACAACATACACTGAATAAGACATTCAATGTATGTTGAAGGCAACTAAAGGACCAAAACACTTACTATTGCTAGAGTATTGGAATGAGCCAAGGTGGAGCTAATGACTTAGATCATGGTGCGCACCAAATGTTCTAAGTTTCCACTAACTTGAGTACATCGTATCGCGTCCTCAGTCCTTACGGAGTAGGCTGAGTCAATTTTTCAAAGGTATAAACAAAAGTTACAAATAGGAACACACTCGTAGAAATCTAATTTATTCTGCTGATAGACACTTTTGTAAGAGATACTATATGCAATGCATGCCTTGGTTCTACGAGTATTAGGTATGCAAATGTTTCATTTGCTGTCACTAATTACACTCGATGATCGTTTCAAAACTGAGGAACAATTTAAATAAAAATGAAAGTAAGTACGTAATTGCATCCTCATATTTCACAGCCCAAAAATCAATGAAATGACCAGCGATTATCACGTTCATCCGAAATTAGCTATCGAAATTTTGTAATTTCCTGCTTTTTTAAAGTTTTAAACCAACTTTTAAAAAGAGGAGGTTCTCAATGACGTAGAAAAAAGGGGGAGAAAGGGTTAAAAGAGAGGATGAAAGATTAGATTTTTACGACGAACGTATTCGCGGGCAACAGCTATACTCGTATGTTATGTTATTCCATACAAGTGCGTGTCTAGTGCCACTTCTCACGTGATGAAAGCCTCCGATGCCGACAGTTTCCGAATGCAAACCACCACATATAGATACAAGATGCCTGAAGTGAATGACAATTTTACTGTTGGTGTCGCCTGGAGTAGCATCTTCCGATTGAGGTTTTAAGATCCAGTTTAGTAGGTCAGAAACGCAGGTCTGGTAGTAACCATACCTACTATTCATCCATACTTTATTTATATATTTATTTATTGTTTAGTCTCACGGTTAAAACGCTGGACGGAATTTGATGAAAGTTGAATTACCGACATCAAACATAGCTTATCTATTTTATTTCAAAAATGTCCCTTTAAAATAATGTCGTTGAGTTTATTACGAGTAACAACTTATGCATACTAATATTTATTATTTAGGTATTTAAACTTCGTTCAAAGGGAAAGTTTAGGTTAGTTCGTTTAATTAAGACTGAAGTAAAGCAATAATAATTTCGTTCTTTTCTTGTTCAATACTAATTTACACAGATTACTTATAGGAGAGCAAGGAATTACTGCTCATCAAAAAGTACATGTTTTACCGATAAAATAATTTAGGTACCCATTAGTCAAGAGAAAGTCTCTGTTTACTATCAGCAAATGGTCTCGGAACAAGAAAGTTAAGTACTCAATTTGTCCTGCAAGCCATTATAAAGGCATGACAATAGGTGCGCTCTGTACCTACCCAGATAAACAGTCACACCTTGGTTGAGTTATACATCAAATTCCTGCAACAATAGGATGACTTTGACCACGAATCTAAAGTCAGGTTATTACACGAAACGACTTCCGTCTGAACTCCGCAACTTTTGCAGGGGTTCCTTGCCTACATTGGATCTTAGTCATACATTCTGTTTCTAAATGTGTAAGCTTCCCCTCAACGAAAGAGTATAGTACTAATATAACTATGTACATTCTGTTCTACTATATAAAATTCGGCAAGAAATATCCATTTTTATATCCTGGAATCACGAGGATACTCCAAGGCCATCTCCATAACGGGAATTAAAACCACCTCCTCAGTGGATCTATAAATACTACCACTACTTGTTTACACCAGATGGTAAACAAACCCGGGGGCGCGACACATGTCGTACCAGATGTTTAGCTACCGTCGCATGTGTTTTTTGTTTTATTTTTGTCATTTTTTGGGAAGGATTCCCTGTCTCAAATAAGTTTACGCCACTTGACTTTTTTTGCAGAAAGATTTGGCAAAGTTTTTACAAACAGGCTAAGTGAATGGCATACGGTATGCCATCAAACATTATGTATTTCATAAAGATTGTATTTCATAAGTGAGGCATCTTGAAAAAAAAGAGATGTTACGTGTGATGAAAAGATTATTTTGTGTGGAGGAACCAAGAAGAAGCTGTAAAGATTGTAACGATGCATGTTGTAGTAAACAGTCACTGTCTACCCATGCTTACGGGAAACAAGCGTGATGGTAATGTCTCTGCACTCATTTTGACTAAAGAGAAGACGGTTCTGAAAAATTAGTTTTTAAGTGTAGTTAGTTAAGTGACGAATAAAATATGGTCAATACATAAAAAGCTTAAAAACTTAGGATTAATTTTTTTTAGGCGATGAGCTAGTCCTGTCACTGTTACTATCATTCCAAGCCACAGGTTAACGAGGATTTAGAGTCTTGTTTAGGACTGTCAGCTCTGTCATTTCTGAAGCGATACGACGTGATATAATGTATTAAATATTCAAATATCACTGTGTTCATATAATGCAACTCGCAAGATAACAATCGTCCTTAAATTCACGAAAGTATTTTATCGCGAACGTTTCAGTAACGGAAGTGATGCAACGAGGTGCATTGCAGGCTGAGTAAATTAGTTTAAACATTCTTGTGATGCCGTCGGTTACTAGATCGTTATGATAATATTTTTAAATATATTTAAATACCAGAGTACGTCTGTGGCTTTGCACGCGAAAAACGTAAAATCCCGTAAAAAGTGAATTCCCGAAAATCCCGCGGGAATGGTCCCGAATTTTTGAAAATGATCTTATTGCGGCTCCTAGACCAATTAAGAAACCTACTTGACACGTTTCAAATATCTTTACCTGGTGGTTTTTTTGTATAAGTATTTGAGTAAATTATGAATTCATTTGAAAGTTTGTGTTTTGGATTCTATTATGCGTTGCCAAGGATTAATAAAATAACATTAGAGTGGGTTTTTAACCCATTTGCAGGAAAGATTAAGAAAGAAACAAAAGTGTGGTTATATCAGAGTAATAAGTCTTAATGTGGTTTTAATTATTTTGCAGATACCCAAAATTTTATATAAGGTGCTATTGTTTTTGCGTTACATTAAGTACTTGCATAATTAATTACTTCAATATCACACTGAAAGTCTTTTGAAATTATGTTGTATTAAATTTTACACATCTATTGTTTTGTAATGTTCGTCCGCTTGTCCCAGCAAATTTATTCCGAGACGATTCGAATGAAACTTATGGGCGTTAGTTAGAAAAATACTGGGAGCCATTCCATACACGTATACAGGCACCGCAAGCGGTAATATAATTGGGTAATATAAGTAAAAATAACATTTGGGAGTTCTCGCCCGACACTCGCATGACAAACCAATTTATCTCTTGATCTGATTTTTATCCTATGCAAAAATTTCATTTAATTAAAAATATCATTTTCAAATTAAAGCAGAAATAAACCACTACGTGGTTCAAAAATTTAGCTTTGCAGGAACTGTACGGTGCCATTAAAACTAATAATTTTCTGGTTCAGGCAGATTGTACTTCGATCGAATCGATAAAATCATCGGCAAACAGTCGCCGCGGGCGATTCAATTAATTCTCAATCGATTTAAATCGATCTAGCTTGAAAATGCCTTACGGCCAAAGGACACTGATTGCAATTTATTCGGTTGTAATTAAATTCATTTTGAACCAATTGAATGCTATGCTTGGAATTATTTATGGTTTATGCAAATGTTATGTAAATAAAAACTTTAAATTAATTTTTAAAACTTTAAGGTAGCGAGCTAAGTTTCTTGTGTTGATATTGCTCACACGGGTAGATGTATTGCAAAACTTGGGATCTTCTTACATGCGGCGGTCTAGCAACCTGTCTAGTCACCGCTAAGCCATTCATCTGAAATTAGCATTTAAGGCTTTTTGAGACTTTAGACTCTGTTAAGGGAAAAAGATGTGATATATGTATACTTACATTTATGTAACTCTTATATTTCGGTGGAGTTCCTAAAATATGAATGGTAATAAAAGTACATATGAGTCATCGCTTGTAAAATCACTGATGTGGTCGTTATCACCTTTTTACGATTATGGGTGGGTGTTGGTATCTTTCTTCACTTCAATCACGACTAATAACGTGACCATAAAATGTACTACAAATAACTTACTTAGTTAATAAGTTAAACAAATATATTTTTGTATAAATCTGTTGTCACCATTATACAGTTTCATACTTTGGTGTTTAGTAAGAAATTAAATTATAGATTTATCATTTCTGTGTTTGATGAATATGGATGAAGCAAAAGAAGTACATATGTAGGATTTGAAAAGATACCCTCCCCCAACGGGAAAGAAAAGTGGTTTCATTTGCTTGTTCCTCAGTCAGTCATTTCCTTATACATACATACATTAAATCATGCTTCTTTCGGGGTAGGCAGAAACATTGTATATCACCTTAATTCATAAATTACACAGCCCATTTCATTATTAGCAAGACGAGTTAGATGGTATTTGAATACATTAAAACTAGTCATTTCCACTGTACCAGCATTGCCTGCCACTTTTTGTCTAAGACACTGATTTCTTTGGCCGTCAGTCAGCTTTCCTTGGCGATTCCAGCAGGCTTATAAGTCGTTCCTAGTGCACTCTTCCGTAAACAAGATTTTAAACTTTCTTCCGCATTGAAATCAATGTACTTACCTCTTTTAACTTGTAAGACTAGTTCATATAAAGTTTGAGTTTATTCTATAATTTATTTGTCTCTCATTTCTCTTACCTGCGACGTTTATCTAAAACACCACAACGATATGTCTTCTTTTGTGAATGTCGCCAACTTGAATGACCACGTAAATCATTTGTTACACAGTCACAAAAACAAACAGGTCTTGATATAATATTGCGAATAGTTTAGATTTAACATTAAGTATGTGAACCTTTTATTTTCGGCTCATAATCAGCATTATTCAGAGATGTTGTAATTGCATACTAATTTATTACGCGCTAACACCGTTATGGGTTATGTAACACTAATTAGGGTTAACATCCGATGCGTTCCTGCAATCTCGGGTCACCCGGCAGAAATTAACCCAAATTGTAATGTAATACTTGGAAATGTATTTAAGTGTACCTTATTAGGAACTTTTGTATTTTATGTTCTACAAGTTATCTGTAAGGCTGTAAGTACTTTTATAAGAAGAGGTGCTATACTATCGGCCAAAAATCATACGGCTAAATAAAGTAATTACTTTTAGATAATTTATTTTTTGATATATGTAGTTTTTTTTTAATATTATCAAGGAGTGTCTAAATCGTCACTATACAAATTTTTTTATAAGGGCTGATGAAATTAGTAAGTATTCCTTGCAGCATTTGCTTCGTTCAAGTGGCAATTCCCAACATGTATGCCCGTATCTCAAATAGGATTCTTTTAAATTGTTTTTTTAATATCGGATACAAGGTATCAAGAGCTTTTGACATCAACATTACTAATTATAATTAAAGTAACATACGTACACGTAATCTCGTCTATATCCCGTGCGGAGCAGACATAGCCAGTAGTCTTGAGAGGACTGATAAGCTACGTTCAGCTGTTTGGTTTAATGATAGAATTGAGAGTCAAATAGTAACAGGATGCTAGCCTGTCGTCTACAAGAGGAATCCCAAGTTTACAACCCTATCCCTTAGTCGCCTGTTACGACATCCATGGGAAAGACTTGAAGTGTTCCTATCTTCTGGTTCTTTCATTCTTTTTTCACTTGGTGCCGGGAACCACACGGCACCAATAGTTTTATAAAAGTTACCGCTTCTAAAGCACGAGTGTAGAAGAGGCGGCATCAAATAAACTACAGAATTTCATCGACGTCAATTTACAAGTACTTAAGTAAGTAAATCCAATTAATATGTTATTATTAGATGCCATCGAAGTATTTCTGTGTTAATCAGCATGACCTATCTCGGCAATCTTATCTGCCTGTATAAGTCGCGTTTCAATCAACCAATTAATGTGGTTAATCTGATCGTGTCGGCGTGTTTGTGACCAGGTGACCTCTGAACAACAAACATTCTCCACTTCTTTATGCAGATATGACGATTTTAATCCACTGTTTTGATGGACACGTCTAGAGTTAATGCAAGTTAGTAATTTGATTGCTTCAGATAATTATCGAGTGTCACTCCATTCTAAGAGAATCACTTCGTATCTTTCCCATGGATGTCGTGAATGGCGACTAAGGATTTGGCTTATAAACTTGGGATTCCTCTTGTAGGCGATGGACTAGCAATCTGTCTGTCACTATTTGAAACACAATTCCATTTTAAGGCAATACAGCAAAACGTGGCCTTTCAGTCTTTTCAAAACTTTCGCTCTGCCTAACCCGCAAGGGATATATACGTGACCATATGTAAGTATGTAATTACTGAGTAAAGATGTCAGAGGCCGTGAACAGGTTTAGAACAGACATTTCGAATAGAATTTGTTGATGTTAACTGAATTTAAAAAAATATTCATCTATATGATTCAGAATGCCATTCATAGATGATATACATAAGTTACCATAGCTTCCATCATATAAACTAGACAATTCGTATACTATAAACTAGGATAGAAGGTCATAGCTAGGATTCAATACTTATTGACCTATTCACCGGACGTGTGTTAGCGGTACAAATTTTATTCTATGCATAAGAAGTATGGCCGACTTGTAAATAAGGAGGTAATTTAGGATCTATAGATAGCCGTGTCGTTTCCAGCAGAGAAAAATAAGATCCCTCTCTTTTTTGTGGATGGCGCTAAAAACGCCTAAAGTTCATCAAAGTTCCACAAGGCGGGTGTCACCGTTACAGATTTCGGTGGGATGGTTACTTCTTTTCACAGCAAGCTGTGTCTGCGGAGTTAATTGAAGTGACAATGTGATTAAAATCTTAGTCTTCCTCACTTTAATGAAATGTAAGATCAATGAAATCTTTTTCCACTATTATTTTGAGAAATACCTACAACAGGTCATAAAAACTTTGGCAAATCTTTTGAAAGCGTCAGTATACCCGCGGGAATATATAAAACTGAGAGTTTATAAATTTGGTATCGTTGAATTCTTATCAGAAATTACGAGGAAACTTTAGACTAGGTCATTGTTAGTCTGTAATGAATCAGTGATTGAAGTGGCAAATTAATTATGTCGGAGCTTGATGTGCCGCTGACGGTACAATTCAACAAACAGCTTTATTATATAATTTTGTTTATGGTTTCGTTCGCTCGCTCCCGTGAGAATTAACAGGAATAATAAAATACAAAAAGAAAAGAAATGATTCCTTTTATTTGTTCGTTAATTATATATTCCTCTATCGAATCTCACATTCACCGTGGTTTTCCGCTTTTATTATTGTTTGTTCCTTGCACAGAACATTTCTTTTGACACGTTTCTTGACACTATTCAGATTAATCACAGCGCTATACTACTTGAACTACCATTTAAGCAGCTGGGTTACGTAACATTTGGAAATGCGACAGACAGCCTAACCGACATTTGGATGTGCCAAATAAGGAGCATGACATTAGCTGAGTGCTAAATCAATCGGATATGCTATTCAGAGTGCGTGAAGAAAGTGGCTGATTCAAATCAGTTTGGACCTAGCTGGCTTGTGTAAAGATGGATGAGGCTTCGGTCGGGAAGCTTCTGATATAATATATGTTATAAATAAAATCACGTCTTTATCTATGACAAGGCACAGCCAAAATTGAAACCCAAGTTTATAAGCCTGAAAGCAACATCGTCTTGAAACCTTCAAATAAATTAATTCTATTTTCTTGGCCAAGAAGCAGCGAAACAAATTGCACTTTCCACTGCGTGACCAATGGGTAATACCACACTTTTAAAACAGAATCCCGCGCTCTGCTTTTTGCGCTCATGATGATAAACGCTAACTCTATAGTTTCCACTCTTAATTCACACTCGCAATTTGCCTGTCGTCTATTGGCAGATTAGAAATCTATTTATACGACAGGTATTTACTTAATAGTACGGTATTCATTTAAATTACACCTAGGAAAAAGTGCTTGAAGAAAAATAAAATGACTAACTAGAAAATTGTTACAATAATACTTACTGAAACAATTTTCTACTTATTTACACATATATTTAGGTACCATATATACTTGCTCTAATTTTTAACTTCCGGGAAATATTATTTTCGCATAAACATACTAAAGCTGCAAAATTAAAAGCTAATAGAATTAAAGTGTAACAAAAAAATGCCAATAAATTAAACATAAAATAACAACAATAATGTCATAACATTTTCACGCAAAATAATATTTATGTTCTTTACAACTCCATACTTTGTCCGGTCGCATAGTTTCTTGTTAAGTACATATCTACTGCATTATTTCCATATTGCACAGATTGCATTTACCTCCATCAAATACGCAATTGAATGCAATTGAAAACTAATTGCAGCAAAATGTAACACTGACCGTGTAAACACTTAGCGATAGTCATTATTGCGAGGCGTTGCTTGACAAATGTATCAGATATCGTCGCTGCGCGAATTCTATGCGAGTAGAAAGTATCGCCAATATGGACCGTTGTCACACCTACAATTCAGCATGAAAACGTAGACATAGGTACATTACATTTTTTTATTATAAAATAATATATTAAAGAATCAAGTTTTGATTTTGATGCTACATAAACACATACACATACACATAAACTCACGCCTCTTTCCCGGAGGGGTAGGCAGAGACTACCTCTTTCCACTTGCCACGATCTCTGCATATTTCCTTTCACATAAACACGCAACTTGTAGATAAGTATTATACTCTCATTGCTGTGAAAAGATTTGAAAAATATTTATAGAAGACGCATAATTCTGAATTTTTGATACAGTAATTAGTAGTAATTATCAAGTCACTTAATATCTATGAGATCCATTTTCTCTAGAGGGATTCTCTTTATGCGACTTCCTAGCGATCTGTCCCGACTCAGCACAGCACGGGTAGCGTATTTTTAAGGAAGGTGTTATCTATGTATAGATAAAACCTTCCTCAGAAAACCTCTTTTCGATTCAAACAGGTACAAAATCCGACACAACCAACGTAAGCGCCATACAGACAGTGAAAAACACGGAAAGCTTACTTTATGATATGTTATGATGCAGTAAAATATCTATGACACGTACATTAAGGGTGAGTTGTAATTGATATAAAGAATCCTTGTCATGAAATACTTCAGTACGTCAACATCTGGCCCTCGCGTCAACTTTGTAATATCAATTAAATGATGCACACCACTTACAGGCCACCCTGTGTGGAACCGATTCGATACTCGCTCGATGCCCGAGAATTAATCATTAACGATTAAATAAATCGAGATTTCATCTCTTACATGAAGCGCATCGCGGTGGAGAATATTACAAACATAAAGTTAATCGTAATGTGTAAGAATGAGAGGCGTATCCGATCCAAAAAGAAGGTTTGCATAAACGTGATAATGTGCATTCTATAGATATTTTATTGGAATATTGGATAATTAAATAAATAAATACATAGGACTTACACAAAAATCGTACTTACCAGATTATCAAAACGTCTGCAACATTCTCCAACCAGCGGTGAACTGTAACAAGAAAAACCAAGTTCAATTCAAATTCAAAATCTGTTTTAACTTATGTATGTACGTAATTATAAGTTAATGTTGACCTGACTTAAAACAGCAATGAGTTGAATTAATACATTGCAACAACTTGTTAAATTATTCTTAAAGTGAAAAACTGAAAATAACTTTGCGTCTGCGTCGGGTGGTGCAGTAAAACATTTTTTTCCCGAACCATGAACTAATGTAATGTAAATCTAATATAATTACACAACACATACCTTCGTTTTGTGAAAATCGGCTGATGTTTACAAAGCCTAGTTATGTGTATACCTTACAATTACTACTGACTTTAGTTAGTAGTTTAGTTAGACCACTAACTTCAAATACGAGTGTGTGGATATGTGCACTTAACATACTCGTACCACTCAGAAAACAGTCCCTTTCAATGGCGTCCGATCGATTAAAATTTGAATAAATTGAGATATTAATCTTTTGGTCACATTCTCATTACCATACTTATGTCATGTTTCTGTCCCACCTCCGACTTTTGACCCACAGAGCACAGACGAATAGCATGATTATATTTTTGTTCTGTGTAAACGAGGCGTTAAATGTTTCTCATAATAATATATACTGTCAAAGTTGTAGACTTATGAATTTGTATCGAGCAAAGCAATTTACTTGCGTAATAACTTGTGCGATGACCAGTAACTTGATGATTTATTGGTTTATGAATTCGATATTAATTGTTTTGGATTAAATATTTCATAATAATTATTATTATATAAGTGTACCCACTTTACATTTTTTTTTAAATCTCTCGAAAGTAATGATATCGTTCTATGAATTGAAATAACTATGGCGTAAAAAAGAGAACTTGTTGACTGGATAAGGCGAATTGCAATGTTGTTTAAAAAAACTCTTTTGTGTAATATGGTTGAGTTTGTAAACTTTTGTAACCGAAGTTTCAATTAAAACTTGCTTGACGAATTCGAACGCGCCTACCTCCGGCCTTGGCCGTGAGTCGGCGGTCGGCAGCGCAACCAAAACACGCTCGTAATGACCATAACTCGGGTGTTCTGCACGTTTATCTATGTATATTTATACAAGGTGGTATTATATTATATTAATAATGGTTATTATTCGTGTTAGAATGCATTTATAATGACAATGCTTTTTTGCAGAAGATTTGGTCATAACAGAAATACATACAACATATATACATATATACAATCATAAAACAAGCACACAAAAAAAAATAGTAATGTAGGCTTTGATCTTACGAAATAGGTATATTATCAGGCTGTTTACGGTGCCACGGGGAAGCCGCTAGTCCTTTAAAAAGACGTGAAATTATCATACGAAATCTCTTACTAAATAGTCTCGAAAATACTGGAAGGCCACGTTCAGCTGTAAAGCTTAATGATGGAATTGAAGTTAGCTAGCCCGAAATTTTTTGTTAAGTACCAATTTTAATATCTTTAGATTAGAACCTACTACTTTTGATTATTGCCTCTTTCCTCACAGCATACGTATTGGACACTACCGGGCCGCGGGGTCAGGTTATCTGTTTCTGGTTTCACTTTCAAAGGGAAGCATGAACATGATCGCACCGCATTATATCTACTAGGTACCTGTTTGAACCAACATGAGACCGAGAAGCCGACAGACTACTAAAGCGAGTTTACTAATTCTTGACAATTAAAATTTCGCGTGCAGATAGGAGTTTGAATAACATTAGGACCACTGAACATGTAATCCTTAAAAAGTATGGCTACCGAAAAAGGCACTGCGTAACTCAAGTTAACAAAGAAAAAAGTGTTTGTAGCGGATATTTCAAAACAAAAAACTGAGAATTCAATATGAAAACTATGTTTATCGTTTTCATAACATAATGTACTAAACTGGTGATATTACAATTGAAGATTAATTTTATTGATTTATTTTCAATAAACTGGCCAGAAATTCTCTATGATGTTACAAATTTATTCAATTCAATTCAAAATCTTCAATCAGAGTACATCAGTTGAATTACAGTTACTGCTTTTAAGAAGGCTTACAATATGAACCCTGTTGGGCATCGCAACTTGTTAATAATATGGAACGGCGGGCAGTTTTATATCGGCTATTATGATGAATATAACAATTATAAAAAAATGTATTATATTTGGAATACACATGTACAAATACTAATAAGCTACGTCAGTAATAATAATCCTATAACGTAAGTTAATAAAAATTCAAGATCATGCATTAAGCTTTTAAAATTAAAAACTACAAAACTCACTTCATACTTACATGAAGACAACAATGTAAGAAATTCCCTATAGACAGCACGGTCGAACGAGTCCTAACCTTGGGTTCTGGCGCTCTGAAGGGCAGAACAGACAGACAGACGACGATCGCCAAAAACGGAAAGAACGCAACAGGTGCTGAGCGTTACATAACTGTTGCTGGGCGGTTTGACATTACGTAGATATAGCCGGTTGTTGTTGTTGAACGTAAAGTGGACAAAGGGATAATGTACGTAAATGATTCGGTTTTATTAAGCGTGAGTGCCACTAAATAACTATAACGATAACTAAAGCAACAAGTACTAACATACAATACAACACGTTATAACAACAATAATACTCCAGTCTTAATTATATACCTATACGTGATTATATATATTTCACGGAGATTAATGTATTATATAACCCGTGAAGAGGTAACAGACAAACAAATAAACTCACTTTCGCATTGCAATATTAGCTGGGATTCTCTAAGAAGAGCCAAAAGGAAGAGCTACTATATTTATGAATCTGAAAGTAAACTGTTTGTCTTTATTATAGTATATAACAGAGTAAATTATGCCATGTGAACACAAGGCGCCAGGCTTACGTAGTCGTCATGTAAGTATAAATATTTGTGATAACATCATCATAGGCCCACTTTAGTTCAGATAACATATGGTGATAATAATTCACAGATTGTGTGAAATTCATCTAAGCTATCCATGATGATAAAAAATGTATAATTTGAAAAAAGATGTTACTTTTTTACTGTGCCGACCCCACGTAAAAGTCGAAAAAGGAAACGACAAAGAAAAGAAAAAAAAATATAATTAAATTCCGTGTGGTTTCAACTCATAATGAAACTATATTCAATTTTTTTTGTAGGCGATCGGCTAGCAACCTGTCACTTTTTGAATCTCAATAGGCTATTTGACTGTAATAAAAATATACATTTCTTTTATGTCATCATTCTTAATATTATTTTTTTGGAGCGATTTGTAATAACGCGAGATAAAAATATTGCATTATTTTAACAAAATCCGTCTCAGAAAATTAGGCTTTTTTATGCAGCTGTCACGTGACTAAAAACGAACGTGATTGGCTATTTCTATTATGACGTCAATTATCCATAAACAGACTGTGGATCGTACTGTTCCTTAGTATTTGCTATTATTTATCAAGATTTTATAAGTGTTTGATCGCTCAGGATTACTCAGATAACATAGGTATTTAATAATGGAAACCAATTTCGCGAAAGCTGACAGTCGAAACCTACCAAAAGACTTTTGGTAGGTCCACTTTTGCCAAAAGTGGACCCTATAATGGTTGGCGTCTTCTTCAAAGACAATCCAGATTTCTATGCTGCCGAACTGAGGAATGTGAAAACATCAATGTAAGTATATCTTGGTAACCACTGATCTTAGAGATCATGATCTGAAACCACTTCTTGCGAATATTCAAATCCATCGGCATAGAAAAAAACGATTTCGTAGGAGATTTTATTGTTGTATTAGTGCATTTAGGCACTGCACAACATTTATAGGAACTCATTTTAAAAATTTTCACACATATGACGTGGCACAAGTTAAATAAAACAAGAGAAAATCAAAACTTTTCGAAACACCAACAAGCTTTGTATGATATTTACACGAAATTTACGTCACTGCATGCCATGGCCGCCATATTGCTAAAAGTCGCGTTTTGGCGGCATATTTGAATATTGCAGTTTCTTTTTCGATTTTTTAATAAAATAGCTGTAATAAAGGCAGAAAAGTATTTTTGTAGGGCTCCTTATAAACAAATAAATAGCCTAAGATAGTTTTTAGAACTTTGTCAAATAGCCTATTCCATCATGTCATACGGCTGAACGTGGCCTTCCAGTCTTTTCGAGACTGTCGGCTCTGTCTACCCCGCAAAGGATATAGACGTGACTATATACTGCTTGAATGCGTTACTTGTTTACTATTATTTTGTATTAGATTAAGGCTCATTGTAAGTGAATTTAATTCTTTGTGAGTCAAAATAAAGATCTTTAAACCTAAAGTGTGAAGTATGGAGAAGGATATATGTGTACTTTTACAATACAAACATTCCTACGACTAGTTATTGCCCGTGCTTTGCCTGCACTTTGCCTGTCTTCAGTTATTTGTCATCGTGAGACAGATTCTATAAAACTATATTCACTCCATTCACCATCTCTCATTCATTCATGTTCCGTGTTGAATGAAAGCGTGAATAAAGAATTAGTTCCAGTGATAACATCGCTCCGGCCATCAAACATTCAACTCCAATTTAGTTTGTAAACATATATAAATCAGCGTGTTTGTTTATTAGAGGAGTAACTTTATTTTATTTCTGGTGCCTTACACGACAAAAAAAGACGGATGCATTTAAAACATACGAGTAGATGCGTTCTTACATATAGATATATCATGCAGTGTAGTTACCGGCACAAATAGAAAAAAAGAATAGGATTTCATAAAAGGCAACTGAGGGATAGGCTAAAACTTGGAATTTTTTTAAGCGATGGGCTATCAACCTGTTTCTTTTTGAATATCAATTCCAACAATAATCCAAACAACTGAACTTGGCCAATCTTTTCAAGGCTGTTGGCTCTGCCTTCCCCGCAAGGGATATGAACGTGATTATATGTATGTATGTAAATACTAAAAACCTATACCAAATATATACATACATATATATTTTAATATATATTTGCAGCAGATAATATACAGAGATTATTTACCATTTAGAGATGCATGAGATTAGCATGGCGCAAACAGCAGAGGAAATCCTGCTGAGAAAGCCGGAGGCTGCTTTGTTGTCGACCAATCCGTTTCAATTGTCAATGGATTCGGTTACAATAAGTATTTAAATACTTATTGTATTTTTTTTAAGTGCCGTGTGGTTCCCTGCTTTTTTGCAAAAAAGAATAGGACCGCTCCATCTCTTTCCCACGGATGTCGTAAAAGGCGACTAAGGGATAGGCTTATAAACTTGGGATTCCTCTTTTAGGCGATGGGCTAGTAACCTGTCACTATTTGAATCTCAATTCTATCACTAAGCCAAACAGCTGAGCGTGGCCTATCAGTATTTTCAAGACTGGTGGCTCTGTCTACCCCGCTAGGGATATAGACGTGATCATATGTATGTATGTTGTATTTTTAGCGCTACGATGACAGACAAAAGATGGCACCCAAATGATCACAATATACTTACAAACTGAAAAAAAACACAAAAGGAAAGGATTATTACATATGGTATTAATTTAGTCTGTGCTGCCACTATATCAGTAAATTAACGTCCGGTAAAAATGCTGCAGTGTAGTTTGTTTCGCCGCTTTTCTTTACCTGCGGTTTGGCAGACATCCATGGGAAAGAGATAGAGTAGTCCTTTTCTAAACTGCCGGGAACCACACGGCACAAATAAGCTAAAGAAAATCGTGATATTTTTTGTTATTCATTTTGTTATACACCTCTAGCGGCTAGGACATACTCGTATGTATATAATTATATGTAATTGTCATTCCTGCGCAGCTCTGTAATTCTGTAATGCGCAACAGCAGATTAATTGACCTGCATTTGTTGCATGCTGCGCATATCCAGAGAGCGCTGATTTTAGTCTTTTCACTACATAAAAATGTAAAATAAAAATGATGCAGATTCTATATTGAATTAACATCAAGGTAAATAAGAGTGTCTAGCGCGTGGTATTTACTTTAAGCCATAGAAAATGCATTAGCTAGTAAGAAAAATAGACACCGAAATCAAAAATAGTGTTTGCAAATACTTGATAAATATTATACAAACCTTATTAATGTTTTGTTTCATGAAGATTTTTTTTTTCCATAGAGTGAGCTTTGTCCTAATCTAAGACTAAGGGATACTCGTTTTTTTTTTTTTTTTTTTAGTTTTCCCCTGGGTGTTACACCACACCCAGGGGGAGTTTATTGCCAAAATCTCTCTGCAAGGTTACAGAGACATTTTTAAACAGAGTTATTTACATTTTATGTGAAAACTATAACATGACGTTGTACTTCTATTATAGTCTGCTTATGCTAATACGCTTAAGTATTTATTTACAATATTTGTTCCAATAACTATAGTCATATATCTATGTTACAATATTTATAGAACAGTGTCATAACTTTAAAGTAATCTTATATTATACATTTTGCTTCTTAATTAGTTACATATTCTTTATTGTTTATTTAGTGTATTTCTCTCTTAAAGTTTTCATATCTCTTTGTTTTAATTATAATTATTTACATTTATATACCAGCTTAACTCCGCTACTATTTTGTACCTAGTAAGTACTGGCAACAACATGATTTCAATCAAGACAATATTTGCATTTCTTGTCAGTGAGCATGATTTGCTAATGACGGTTCTCATGTTTGATGTTTTGTCAAACTTAATTGATACAATAAAATTTTTATCACGACTTTCGTGGTCATCCATAAAATTGTCATTCCTATAAATAAAATTGTATACTAATTCTATCCTTAATTTAATGCAATAAAATATCACAGCTTGTAAATCGTCTATAAATTGTCAATATTTAAAACTGTAAAAATGTGTAACTACCCTATTATTAAAATCATGAAGTCATTTTTAAAACATATTTGTTATTATAATGTTACACTAATAATCATTACAACCATAGTAACAGCCAGGTTATTATTCATCTTTTAGACATAAATATGTCGCTTCTCATAAACGACTTAATATGTTTTCGTACCAGCGAATATTTTTATTCGCTGATGCGGAGCCACTCGTTCTTAGTTGTCCATGCGAAAGCTGAGTCCCCTGGTCCCCACAGACGTGTCGCGACATGCCTCATATTATTGTGCTGTATAATGATACAACATTAACATTACAATTGATGTGCCGCGCCACGCCCAGTGGAACAGCAGACCCATGCTTACGCATAAGCGATTCTGGATCTGGCGAGAGCCTCCCACCTTTGCCTGACCTGACAGGCAGAACTAAAAGCATTGTGATCATAACTCACCACGTTTCTGTCTGCCCGGCAGTTCAGGCACGATGGGACGGCTCCCGCCATCCAGCCCTGGCACGCCTCCCTCCGGTGCTCACCACCGCAATAGCTGCACCGTTCAACCGTCTCCTTGCAGTGGCGCCTGCCGTGGCCGTAGCCCAGGCACATCGAACACTGGACCAGCGGAGAGTAATCCTCCGCCTGGATCCGCTGCATGTCGATGCGCACTGAGCCGGCCTCGACCACTGCTCGCCACAACTTGGGAGGGACACTTGCCACCACGTGCTCCAACAGCGGGTTCCTGGATTTCTTTCTGAATTTAATTTCAATATTTTTGTCATTCTCTTCCAATGTTTTAAAAATCTTGTTGTTTTGGTCTAATAGTTTTCCTGTTATTTGATCGTTTGAGTTTTTCCTAAGTACATTTTTAAAAATTAAGAGTGGGTTTTTATTTTCGATATCTTTGACTGTCAATTTTTGGATGTTATTAATTCTTTCCTTTATTTTTTCTCTACCTTCTTTAGTTTTGCAAGATATGATAACTTTTCGGTCTCTGGTCTTCCTCACTCTTTCTATACGAATCCAGTCCCCGCCCTCTCCCGCTACATTTCGGATCCTATCCAATACCTCGTCACCCGTTTCCACTCCCTCCTTGTCATTGACAATAATGGAGTGTAGGGTGACGGGTGCCTCCTTCGGTTTGGCCGCGACCTGCGAATACGTTGGAGCACGTGTGGTCGTCCCTGTTCTGTCCTCGCTCCGCCTTTCAATCATCTCCTTTATCTCCAGTATACTCTTGGAGTTCTTATCAAGCTGGTTGGCAAGCGCAGTCAGCACATCCTCCATTTTCCCGGTTTTGGTTTCTTGGGGGATCGGGGAAGTCTGCGTGCGGACGCTGGGTCTCTGCCCTGGTGTCATGTTTTTCCACTCCTGGCATGCTCCCAGGTCGCAGATGAGGTCATCTGCCTGTTTGATTTTCATTCTGATCGAGTCTTTTGTCGTCCTTTTCAGTCTTAATGCTGACTCGACCTCTTCGCTAGCTGCATCCAGGAGGTCTCTGATTTGACCGCACAGCTCGTTCCTATCGTCATCGGTCAGTATTTTTCTGCGCTCGCTTTCTTTGAGGTAAGGCGTTTTGGGAAGACATTGAATATATCTGTTCCTGGTGGTGGGGGTTATATTTGTGACAAATTCTGGAGAAGAGTCATCAGGCAGTTGGGTGGGCGATATATCATTCTCACAATATGTGAGTGTCTTTTTTTTAAAAGTCACCGATCTGGGTGTACGAATCATTATCGCAGTTTAAAAGGTAAGTTTGTAAAAGTTGTAAATGGACACGAAATATTGTATAAGTAAAAGGACAACACAAAAGTAAGATCTGGTCAACTAATAAAATATAAAAATATCCACTGGACTTTATGTCTTGATAAAATTTTTCCCGGATTCCCTCTGTAGAATCCGTTACCTGGGTTCTCAGTATTTGTTTTCCCCAGCACGACGCTGAAGCACTATCCTGCGTTTATGGCGTTTTTCAGCAGGCCACGTGGTCTAACTCGTGATATCAGGATCAAAACTCACAATTCTGGTTCAGCTTCAGCGATTTCTTGGGAGTCCAGGTGTCCAATTATGTCACTACACTTACACAACACAATTTTAATTTTTTGAAAAAAATTTTTTTTTTAAATAAATTTTTTGCTTAATTTTAATTTTTATTTCGCGGAGCGCATCGGAGCACGTCTGCACTCCACGACGGCTCGAAGCAGACAGGGATACTCGTTAGCCTATAAACTTGGAATTCCTCTCGCTAAATGTGACCTTTCAGTCTTTTAAAGACTGTTGGCTCTGTCTACCCTGCATGGGTTAAAGTCGTGACTGTATGTATGTATGTCCTAAAAGTGAACCATCCCTACTTATCATTGTTAGTTTCAAAGCTCAGATGTTAAAATGACACTTAATGTTACTTTAGCAGCTGTGAAAATAACTGGCCAAATTTAACACGGTTAGCTATGTCTATAAAGGTAACCAAGGGTTATAATTTTACTGCAATTTCTAATAGGACAGAGTACTAAAATTGCATCGATAACAATAGAGAAACCTCTAATTCAGTGCCTCTACTGAGCACGGTAATAAGCACTTTCTTCTCCGTGAATGTCGAATTATTTCATGCCCATTGCGCAGCCGCATCACTAATTTGGTCACTAATTTGCTTGTTTACAAACAAACCCACAGTTGTATAACAAACGGAAGATCGCACCAACTTACTTTCTGACTGAATTTTTTTAATTGCATAATTATTGAATTATGTGATGTGAAGTGGCCCAGTAAAAGTGCGTGTGCTAAAAATAATAATTATCCGAGCAAAATACCTAAGTAGATATTTACAGTTTCCTCGGAAATATTATTTTTTAAACAAATTTACTTGAGAGGAGCCGATAATGTCTATGATCGTGGATTGGGTGAGTCAGGTTTTTACACGAAGCGACTCCCATCTGACCTCCGCAATGTTTGCAGCAAACTTATAGTGCCGTGTGGTTCCCGGCACTATTACAAAAAAGAATAGGACCACTCCATCTCTTTCCCATGGATGTCGTAAAAGGCGACTAAGGGATAGGCTTATAAACTTAGGATTCCTCTTTTAGGCGATGGGCTAGCAACCTGTCACTATTTGAATCTCGGTTCTATCATTAAGCCAAATAGCTAAACGTGGCCATTCAGTCTTTTCAAGACTGTTGGCTCTGTCTACCCCGCAAGGGATATAGACGTGATCATATGTATGTATGTATGTATGTAACTTTATTGGACCATTTAGTTGTCTGAATATGCAGTTTCCTCACGATGTTATCCCTCATCGTAAAATTTGTAAGCTCACTCAGGACAGAGTAATTAGCACGTGGCCGGGATTGAATTTGAACCCGCGATTCCACACGTATTGCACATTTTAAACGGGTGTCGATTCAACTACTGAATATCTTGAGAACAGATTCTTCTTAGAATAATGAAACTCCATCTCATACAATAGTGTTATATAAATTCCCATTTATTTTGCCAGCGGCCTAAACCAGGTAAGTTCTATTTTTCCATAAATATACACTCATTTTAAAGCATTTAAAATCCACAGCAATGCGGTGTCGTAACAGTTCCAAGCCATTTAATTCCAATTAATGGCGGTAAGGTATGCGAAATATTTCATTTGCGAGTTTCTGCCGAATCGCCGACCATTTATTTCAATAGTTTCTCTTGAAAGCATGTAAAGTCAGGCAGAAAATTGGAGGAAGGAATACATTCCGCTTACATGCTTCCTGAATTACTTACCACCCATTTTGTGGTAACTAAGGCAGAAAATTAATAACATTAGTTAGTTATAAAACTGTTCAGTAATCCGCACAAACGGGGTAAAATCTGAATGCAGATTTCTAGGATATTAAACAATGTAATTACCTCACATTAAACGCCAATATAAGTCAATAAAGACGAGAAGAGTGAAAAAGGGTTAAATTTCAGTGAACTGTTATTATGAAAATTGGAGTTATTTATACATAACTACATCACGGCTTTATCCTCAATAGGGTAGACAATAGTCTAGCTGGATGCAAATAAGATTTAGATAGTGACAAATCGCTAGCCTATTGATTAAAAAAGAATCCCTAAGTTTGTAGGTTCCACACGTTTTATTCTATAAACCAAAAATACAACTATTCAAATTATTCACATTTTATTTTCGCTGCTTGAATAGCAGACAGAGTATTTCACCGTATTTTGAAGAGCACAAAAGCCATCTGGGCGTGCCACGAACACTGCACCCAGCAAATTCATTACTTGGCGAGCTCTTGCTCTTTCTATGGCAGTGAATGAGTTTACATGTTTAACAATGAGGCTTATGCAGTAGAAGGCTTTGCATAAGAAAGCTTAAATTTCAATTCAAAGGCGCGGTAGAAAATGGGAGTACCTACCAATTTTTTTTTCAGAACAAAAATGCAAGCTTTGGTTAGGTTTGAATTTTGCCGCAATATAGATATTAACTATTTATCCTAGTTACTATAAGTGTAACAGGTGCGACATATGGTTCCCAGAACTTTAAAATGTAACCACAACTCTTTCCCATGGATGTCGTAAACGGCGACTAAGAGTACATATATGCGCCGATCATCTAGTGCGAACGTTCATGTTGGTCTGGTAGCAAAGACAAAGCGGTGTGAGCCAGCTTCTTCTCTTCCCGTGCAGATTGTAAAGTCTATCAAGGGAAAGGTTTTTGGGCGATGGGCTGCAACCTGTCACTATTTGAATGCCAAGCCATACAGCTGAACGTAGCCTTCAGTCTTCGAGACTGTCGGCTCTGTCTTTCCCATACGGGATTAAAAGTATATTTGTATGTGAACCAGTTAAAGCGTGTTCAAGACTGGATTAGTACAAAACAAATGTAATTTGAGTCTTGATCTTAGGGTATTCCCCGTTGCACCCTGGTACATACACTACGCTTCAGAGCTTGGGGTACGATTTGCAATACAACAACAATAAAATAACAACATAATTTTTACATTACATTGTCATAGTAGTTTCGTGACTTTAAATGAATAAATCTGATCTCTTTAAATCTCAAATTAATTTATGACCTGACAATAACTGATTCAATTAACAGAAGATTAGAATAGCAACATGAAAATGGCCACAGAGCAAGTAAGACAGCGTTCAGTGCTCTGTGGACATCATGGCCGAAATCGGCTTTGTAATAAACTGTTACTGACATTACACCACCTATACTTACTTAATAATACCTATACGTAAGACAACAATTGTTAACGGTAAAGTACCGTCCGCAGATCACAGATACTCGTATAAAGGAGTATATATATTTCATAAAAATGTCAAAGAAGTTGAAATTTTTCTGGCATACTACCAAGACAATTAACTATATGTGTTGAAGCTCCTATTCATCCTCTTTTGAGCCGCACTGACGCAATGCACGCGTCCGATTGTGTTTTGTTTTTACTCTTTTCCATTTACGAATATAGTCAAATTTTATTCAAAAACAGCTCCGTATTTTTATTTTACAAATCCCAAAAATAATAAGCGACACTTCAAGACATGGTCCAGGATCGTAGCCGGATATCATTTTAAGGATCAGCTATTTATATATTTATTGGAAAAATCTCCATCAAGACTGGAAGTTTGGACGGAAAAATTGGCCATTAGGTACATACAATCTGCGGAGTCATTTTGCAAGGAAATATTTTCTGTGGTGTTGAGCGTATTCATTCAATAAAGGTAGTATAACCCAACACTCTAAAGGTATTTTCATCCAGCAGGTTAGTAAATAAGTTTTTATTAATATTATATAACTTATTTAGGTCATTTTATTTCATTCAAATACCCATTACGCTGTGAACAAAAATCAATTTTGTAGTAACTTTGTTCTACAATTATTTCGTTGAATTAGACTAAATTGTACTTGAAATAGGTATTGTGTGCATTAAAGCAACATTATTTAGTTTAATTCGTTATAAAATTTGCGAAATATTGATAATTTATATTGTTTGTTCACATTTAATTTTCGCGCGTGGGTTCATATTTTTTCGCATTCCGTTCCAATTTCAAATCAGTCTATTTTCTATGTGTCGCTTACTTACAGCTGTTTTATTTTTTAATATTATCTAATTTGTGTTTAATGTCAACATATTTCATTGCCTCTCACGCATAGGTAAATAAAAAGTAAAAATTAAAAAAATATTTTACAGTTAAATTGTAATAAAGGCAATAATAAGTTGCTATTTACGTACTATTTACCTTGTAATAATACAGATTACTAAGTACATACATTGTGCAGTTTGCAGTTTTATAATACAGTTTTCTTTTTTACTTGATGACTTATGATAATAATTAGATACTTCTCGTAAATTTGTATTATATAACGTTATTTGTTCGCAGCTGTATAGTGATTAGTATACGTGTACTTGTGATCTTATTTACCTTTTGCATTGTATAAATTCCAGGTTGACAACACTCGTTTCCCAGAATGTCGAACGAGAAGGAACTCATTAAAAAGCGAGCTAGCTTTAAAGGGCGTTTGACTTCATTTATTAATTACTTGGATTCACTTAGAAGCATTACTTTGGATGATGCGATCGCCAGAGAATTACAGTTGCGTATTGGTAAGATAGAATCGTTGTTTGAACAGTATGACGAGGTACAATTACAATTAGAATGTGTAGTTGATGATCCTGAAGCCCAGTTTATCGAGCGACAGGAGTTTGAGTCTCGTTATTATAGAGAAATGGCTAGGGCTCAAGGTATATTGCACGCGCAAACAAACTCAATGCCGCTGTTGAGCGCAGGCAGCGAGGAAGGTTCTCGTGCAAATCGCCGTCTTGTGAAGTTACCTACAATACAGCTTCCAAAATTTAGTGGTTCTTACGATAATTATTTGGAATTTCGAGACACTTTCACTAGCCTCATACATGATAACGACGATATTGATGAAATAAATAAATTTCACTATTTACGCACTTCTCTGGAGGGGTCCGCTGCTGTGGTGATCCAATCAGTACAATTTTCCGCCAGCAACTATGCAGTTGCATGGAAGCTTTTGTGTGATCGGTTTGATAACAAACGTCTTTTACTACAAAATCACGTCTCAGCTTTATTTAATATTGAATCTATCACAAAAGAGTCATCTGTTATGTTAAAGCGATTAATTGATCAAGTCAATAAAAATCTGTGTGCGCTTGAGTCCTTGAATGAACCTGTTAAGCAATGGGATACTCTTTTAATTCATATCATTACTCATAAATTAGATCAAAAGACATACAGAGAGTGGGAGGAATACAAGGGACGTATGGATCCGAACAGGTCCATTACTTTCGATGATTTTTTAACATTTATTCGCAGTCGTGCTGATTTATTAGAAACACTGGAGTTGTCACGTGGTTACCAGTCATACAATAAGTTAACACCTAAAATTAAGTCTATGGTAGCGGTACCAGGTAACTCTAGTCAGCAGTCGAATGCTGAAACAACCCAAAGGACTTGTCCTATGTGCAAGGGTTATCATTTCTTATATAATTGTTCTCAGTTTTTGTCTTTGACTGCTGAGGCCCGTTTGAATTTGCTACCTAGTTATAAAGTATGTTTTAATTGTTTCCGAAGAGGGCACTTTGCCAACTCGTGTAAGAAACCAGGTTGCAAGGTATGTAAACGACGCCATAATACACTTATTCATGTAAATCAGCAGGCACGTCGGGGAAATAGCTCTCCGTCTGAGATATCATCGTCCGCCTCTCCTCCACAGCCCGCGTCTAACAATGTGAATGACGTTGCGTTTTCAGCAAATGTACGTAACGGGCATTGCGAGGTACTTCTGTCTACTGTTGTAATTAAATTATACGATAACAATAATCGTGAGCATATTGTGCGTGCAGTGTTAGACAGTGGAAGTACATCGAGTCTTATGACTGAAAAACTGTGTCAACAGTTGAACTTACAGACTAGTCAGGTAACTAGCTCAATCCTAGGCATAAACAATTCTGTTTCGAATGTGAATAAAACGTGTCATACGCGGATGACATCATTAGATAATAGTTTTTCTTCCGAAATTAATTGTTTTGTTTTGCCTACGATAACTAGTAGTGTGCCGCGTTCTGAAATAAATATTTTTAATTTTGAAATTCCGCCTAACATTTGTTTGGCCGACCCTATGTGGTATAAACCTGCCGAGGTTGATATATTAATTGGTAGTGATCTATTATGGGATTTATTAGGTACACAACAATTACGGCTAGGTAAGGGGAAGCCAGTTATATGTGAGACAAAGTTAGGTTGGGTTATCTCAGGTCCTATTTATGATAAGTACACCACTAGTAGTACGCAAGCATGTCATAAGTGCAACTTCACACATGTTGATTCTGAAACTACTCAAGCTGCAGTTGATATTCAACATGATTTAATGCGTTTTTGGCAGTTAGAGGAAGTAAGTGCAAAGTCACCTAATTATTCGCCTGAAGAACACATGTGTGAGGAACACTTTATCGAGAACACATCTCGTCTTGAAGACGGTAGGTTTTGCGTACGTATACCTTTAAAGGGTACTCCTGAATCTTTAGGAGATTCAGTATCACGAGCTAAGCACTGTCTTATATCTTTAGAGCGTAGGTTAAAGAGTAAACCTGAATTAAGTCGTATGTATTATGAATTTATGGCAGAGTATGCGGCTTTAGGCCACATGTCGGAAAGTGATGATACTAAATCTAAACCGAATGGATATGTCATACCTCATCATGGGGTTTTACGTGAGCAGAGTACGACTACGAAGCTACGTGTTGTATTTAATGCTAGCGCTCCCACATCATCTGGTGTTAGTTATAATAATATTCAAATGATCGGTCCCACGGTTCAAGATGATCTGTTAGCAATTTTATTACGTTTTAGGCAGCATAAGTATGTTTTGTCAGCGGACGTGGAGAAAATGTACCGACAAATTGCCGTTCATCCGTCTGACCGGCATTTGCAGCAAATATTATGGCGTGACGATTCGAGCCAATCAATTAAATTATTTACTTTAAACACCGTGACTTACGGTACATCTAGTGCACCATACTTAGCCACACGTTGTCTTATGCAGTTGGGTCTTGAGTGCAAAGATGATAAAATCGCAGAAATTATTAAACATGATATGTATGTTGATGACTTGCTTACTGGAGGTGATAATCTCGAGGAAGTAGAGAACATCCGAAAGAAAGTTACTGAAGTGCTCGCCTCTGCCCGTATGCCACTTAGGAAATGGAAGTCAAATGAACCCAAACTGATCTCATGTGATGTTGAGACGCCATCACTTAATTTAAATATAGGTAGTGAAGAGCCAGGAAAAATATTGGGTTTAAGTTGGCATGCTGGCACTGACGAACTTCGGTTTCCTGTAAATGCCTTGACCTCCGCAGGCAATTCCAAACGTGAAATTCTGTCGGTTATTGCTCGAATTTTTGATCCTATGGGACTTTTAGCAGCGTGGGTAATAAGTCTAAAAATTCTCCTTCAAAGTCTTTGGTTAGAGAAGTTATCATGGGATGATCCATTGCCTCACGAGATCAGTCAGCGCTGGAGCGAGATTCGCAATTCATTGCCGCTCTTGAATTACGTTCGTATTCCACGTCAAGTAACCGGGGATTCGTGGCAGATATTAGATCTGCATGTATTTACTGACGCTTCGGAGCGTGCATATGGCGCATGTATATATGTGCGTACCGTTAATAGTACAGGTGAGATTTTGGTTCGTTTATTAATGGCCAAAACTCGAGTTGCGCCCATTAAACCAACTACAATTCCACGATTAGAACTGTGTGGCGCATTAGTTGGAACACGAGTTTACGAAAAGGTAATCGATTCGCTTAGGCTCAAAGTAAGCAATGTTTGGTTCTGGACTGATTCCACAATTGTTTTAGGTTGGCTCCGCATGCATCCTTCTAGACTTCAACCTTTTGTACGTAATCGCGTAGCTGAAATAGTAGAAAGGACAAGTAGCTATACGTGGAGACACGTTCCCACTGATAAAAATCCTGCAGATCTATTGTCTCGCGGCGTAGATATCAGTCATCTGCAAAATTTAGAACTGTGGTGGTCTGGACCTGACTTTCTCAAACATGACATGTCTGAATGGCCTTCTCGAATAAACCATATCGAATCGTTACCCGAAGTTAAACCAAACCTTTCATTAGCATCTGTCGTTGAATTATCTAGAGATAAATTTATTGATTTTAGTCGTTTTTCGAATTACTTTAGGCTTGTTCGTTCCGTAGCTTATGTTTAAGATTTATTCAAGCGTGTAAAAAACAACCAATACAGTCAGAATCATTACAAGTAACAGAATTACGGCAGGCTTTAAATTTAATTATTTCAATTTCTCAAAAGGAATCGTTTCCTGAATATAATTTACTTTTAAATAAGCAGAGTTTGCCTAAGAAAAGTCAACTCATTAAATTTAATATTTATATAGATGAAAATAATATCATGCGAGTTGGAGGTCGCATTGATAACTCTGACTTCCCTATTGATAAAAAGCACCCTATACTTATACAGTCCACTCATGTCTTTACCAAATTATTGTTTGATTATGAACACAAACGGCTTCTGCATGCTGGTCCCCAATTATTATTATCGTCTATAAGGGAGACTTATTGGCCTATTGGTGGTCGAAATTTAGCAAAAGCTTGTTATCATAAATGTGTTATGTGTACGCGTATGAAGGGTAAAATTGTTACACCTTTGATGGGAAATTTACCACAGCAGCGCATCGCTCCAGACGGTTATCCTTTTCAAAGTGTTGGAGTAGACTATGCCGGTCCACTCATGTGTGCTAGTCGTCAAGGTCGTGGCTGTAGGTTAGTGAAAGTGTATATTGCACTATTTGTTTGTTTTACCACCAAAGCTATCCACTTGGAGCTAGTTGGTGACCTCACAAGTAACAATTTTTTACTCGCATTGCGCCGATTTATGTCTCGTAGAGGTAAACCTACTGATCTTTATTCAGATAATGGTACCTCGTTTACTGGAGCTTATAAAGAAATTTCTGAATTTCTGAAAAATAACTGTAATTCTTTGAGTGATAGTGCAGCTTCTGAATCCATTCACTTTCATTTTATACCCGCGCATGCGCCTCATTTTGGGGGTCTCTGGGAAGCGGGTGTAAAGTCGACTAAGTATCATTTGCATAGAGTGTTGGGCAATTGTAATTTAACTTATGAGGAATTATACACTACGCTCACACAAATTGAAGCTGTATTAAACACCCGGCCGATTACACCGCTCTCATCGGATCCTACTGACCTCTCTCCGTTGACTCCAGGCCATTTTCTTATTGGACGTCCTCTTACATCCTTACCACAAGATGATTACCGAATTAAGTCCTTTGATCACTTGACTAGATTTCAACGAATTGAGCAATTACGCCAGCATTTTTGGGCTCGTTGGAGCAAAGAGTATATAGCTGAACTTCAGCAAAGGACAAAGTGGCGTACTAATCAGGATAATCTGAAGCTGGACACTTTAGTAGTGGTGAAGGATGATAACCTCCCGCCGCTAAAATGGAGATTAGGACGAGTCGTGGCAATTCACCCTGGACTTGATGGCTTCGCGCGCGTCGCCGATATAAGACCAGCAGCTGGTGTGATCCGCAGGGCATTTAGCAAAATATGCCCATTGCCAGTATTTTCTACGACGGGTTGAAAGCTCGAACCTATAGCTTTCAACGCCCGGGGGCATGTTGAAGCTCCTATTCATCCTCTTTTGAGCCGCACTGACGCAATGCACGCGTCCGATTGTGTTTTGTTTTTACTCTTTTCCATTTACGAATATAGTCAAATTTTATTCAAAAACAGCTCCGTATTTTTATTTTACAAATCCCAAAAATAATAAGCGACACTTCAAGACAATATGTACAAAAATAATTAACTATATTGAAAAATTAAGAAGTTTAAGTCCTTAATTAAATTTTACCTTTTTGATCATCTTTGTTCGCTCTTACCAATTTATTATAAAACTTATTTAATTCCATTCTACAAATTCAGGAATGAAAGTAAAAATAACTAGCAAAAATTATTTGAAACGTAAAAACATATTTTGGACTAGCTTTCCCCCGCGACTCCGTCCGCGCGGATGTCGGTCTTCGCGTAGATGGTTTATTTCTCCATTTTATTTTCAGTCCGGTCAATTTAGACCAAAAAATAGGAATGAAGCTACATTAATTCCCATCAAGCTGAAAATGAGTATAATTGTTTAAAACACAATCAAAAGCATTATTTCAAAATTCCCCATGATTCCGGTTTAAGGAAAAAAATTACCCAAGGTCAAAGGTAAGAAAATGGGATTTTCACGATTTTCTTCAAAACGGTAAGTTTTATAGGAAAAATACCTCAGACATAGATTGTAGATCATAAAGATATCTATAAAAAGGCATCAATATTTTTTTTCAATAAAGCTACCGTTTCTGAGATATTACGATGCAAAAAGTTGCAAGCGTCATATTATGCATAAGCACGTCTCGTATATACTCTATGTAGCAGTAATATAAGTAAAAATATTGTTCTGTCGGTAATTTTAACTTGAATTCAAAATACCGTTAGTCTTTAATAATAGTTGTCCTTGCGGAGATACCGTTGTCGGCTATGGACACCACGGCCTATTATGCCCTAGGAGTGCCGGCCGTTTAAGGCGCCATGCCGCCCTAAATGATATAATCCTCCGTGCTCTTGCCACCATCCATGTTCCAGCCGTTCTAGAACCAAACGGTCTGGCTCGGGATGATGCCAAGAGACCGGATGGTATGACTTTGGTACCCTGGAGATTGGGGCGGCCTTTGGTGTGGGATGCTACTTGTGTCGACACACTTGCGCCGTCTCATCTTTTGGTTACTAAATCTAAGGCCGTTCTGCTTCAAATGAGGCAAAAAACCTCAAAAGGCGCAAATATGTAGTTATCGGGATCAAAGTTTACATCAGATGGCAAGTGTGTGATAGTGATATTGAAAGGAGAGTGAACGCGGGGAACATGGTGAATGGAGCTTTGCATGCCTTTATGAGCAGTCTTTGTGTGCACAGGGGCGTGATGGTCCCGACATTAATGTATGGGAGTGAAAGTTGGGTATGGCAAAAGAAGCACGAAAGCAGAATAAATGCAGTGGAAATGAGAGCGTTAAGGAGTATGTTGGGTGTGAATTTGAGTGACCGGATAAGGAACAGCGTGATAAGGGAATGTTGTGATGTGAAAGAAGATGTAGTTAAAGGGTATGTTGAGATGGTTCGGTCATGTGGAGAGGATGAATGAAAACAGGTTGACAGCTTTTCCGACAATTGTCGAAAAAGCTAATTGAGGTATCTCTTGACCGGAGGGCTGGAAATTATCTGGCTCAGAGAATCAGCTTTGCCATTCGAATTAGCAATGCTGCCAGCCTTCTGGGCACATTCCCGCATGTTGATGCTATGCAAGGACTGTACAATTTATAAATTAAATTTTAGTTTGTAGTCATCTTTTTTCTTTCTTTTTATAAGTAGTTTTAGTTTTAATTTGATTATTGCATTGAATTTGATAATTGTAATCTCTATTATTTTATTGTCCTAAGATGATTTTCTTCACTTAGGGTTATTCTATTTTTTTAAATAATAAATGCGAAAGTTAGTCTTGAGTGCCACTGCGTAGTGAAAACACGTGTTTATTCTAACCTATTTCAGACTTTTTCAAGTTTAATAATAAAAATGTTAAAAAAAATGCGCTAATAGTACACTCCCTCAGAGGTGGCAAGGAAACGGATGCATATTATGACGCTTGCAACTTTTTGCATCGTTATATCACAGAAACGGTAGCTTTGTTGAAAAAAATTATTGATACCTTTTTTATAGATAACTTTATGATCTACAATTTATGTCTGAGGTAATTTTCCGATTTGAAAAACTTACCGTTTTAAAGAAAATTGCGATACACCCATTTTTTACCTTTGACCGTGAGTAAATTTTTTTCCTTAAACCGGAATCATGGGGAATTTCGAAATAATGCTTTTGATTGTGTTTTAAATAATTATACTCATTTTCAGCGTGATGGGAATTAATGTAGCTATGTAGTATTTTTTTCATAGTAATTAGTAGCGGCCCGCTTGTGCAGCAAACGGTTCAAGCCAAAGCCGACTTTAGGCGCTACAGGTTACGGCGCTAAATCCACTGCGGGTAACGCAACGTGTGTTCGCGGTTCTACAGAACAACGTCTATGGATAAACTGAAAAATTAAGATTTTTTTTTCTTCGTATTTTTTCGGGATAAAAAGTATCCTATTTTACGCCCAGGATAATAAGGTATAATTATACCAAGTTTCATCAAAATCGAACCGTTAGTTTTCACGTGATGCCTGAACATACAGACAGACAGACAAAAAATTTTTTAATCACATTTTTGTGTTTGGTATCGATCCAGTAACACCCCTTGCTATTTATTTTTTCAATATTTTCAATGTACAGAATTGACCTTTCTACAGATTTATTATATGTATAGATGAATATGTATTTATATTTTTGTTCTATAAATCTAAATTGCTATTCGAAACAGAAGACTTCAAACATCAGCGAGCCCATGTGCATCATTTGTCATTTACACATGCATGCATATATCACGTCTTTATCTCGGAATAAACAATCCAAAATATCCATAAAAGAAGATTTGCAATTTGAAGTAATTCGAATAGCTAAGTAAAAAAATTAAAGTTCCTTCCATATCTGAGTCTGGTTACTTGAATAAATAACTTTTCATTCATTCATTCATTCATTCATATCTTATTTTTCCCCTGATCTGTGTTAACGATTAAACTCCGATCAAGTCGATTGCCAAATATTAATTAACCTTAATCTGGGTGGGCGAGCTTCATCAAGCACTTAACTTGCAATATCGAGTGTTAACAGTGTGTCAATGCGAATTTAATCGAATATTGATTTTATTGCCTGTGCAATATTTAAAGGTTATTTATTAATCTATAATAATATTACAAAAAGAAAATAAACTTAATTTTATATCCTTTTGTGTAACGAATAAACTTAGTTACTTGACCAATTTTTATAATATTCCAACCACCACGTTCAGCTGTTTGCCTTAATGATACAATTGAGATTCAAATTGTGACAGCCAATTGCCCTAAAGAAGAATCCCAAATTTTTAGGTGTATTCCTTACTCGCTTTTTACGACGTCTTTGGGAAAAAACACGGAGTGCACCGATTTTTTGTTACCATTGGTGCCGGGAATCACACGAAATATAGATAGAACTAACTCATAAAACTATGAGATATTTATTAACGATCCTATTTTATAAAATAAATCAATGTCATTCTTAAATCAAAATTTGCACAACTAAAAGTTTAGTTTAAAACTAATAAAATTCGCAATATCGATGGCCACATTTAACCAGTTCGAACGAAAGACACAAATCATCGTTTAACCGGCTACCGTCATAAAAGCAGCATATTGTTCTATTACCACAGTTGTAAACAGAACAATGGACTTGTGACCAGGTTACAGTCACAACTGTTACACAGACGTCTCTATAAGGAGTTAGATAATAGATTTGAACAGAAGCTACAAAGGGGTTGCCTTCTTGTAAATCAATTCAATTGTGTATTCAATTGTTTTTTAGCTTTTTTATAGAGTTGACACCAATTTCTAGAGCTTATGATTATCGTGGTAATTTGTACTACTACATATAGTCACGTCTGTATCCCTTATGGGGTAAACAGTGCCAACAGTCTCGAAAAGAGTGAAAGGCCACGTTCAGATATATGGCTTTATGATGGAATTGAAATTTAAATAGTAACAGGTTGCTAGCACATCGCTCACAAGAGGAAACCCAAGTGTATAATCACAGCCTTCCCTTAGTTGCCTTTTACGACATCCATTGAAGATATGTACTTATATGTATCGGCTTATGCTTTTCGTAGCAATAATAATGATTGATTATTACTATTCTGAATTCCAATAACTGTTTTGTCATTTTTATATTTATTTTTTGTGCTATAAAGAGTTTACAAGCGAACAAACTGATTGGTGTACAACACCTACGAAATACGTTCATGTTTAGTTTCAACTTTTTTTTTTCAACTGATTTTGGCCGCGGGCGAGCACCGTCTGACCATTGTTCCTTTTTTATCGTCTGTGGTGTTATGACTCCGAAACTTGAGCTCAGACGGTAGCAGGTCACATGTTTCTTCAAAGTTTTCATTAAAATAAATAAGATCATTTATTTGATCAGCTATGTCTCAACTAATTGTTAAAGAGTATTGGCTTTGTCTACCTCGTCAGGGATAGTGACGTAATACAAATATGTTATTAATGTTTTCCAATTAAAAAAACGCTTATGTTCCTGAATTTAGTCAAGTGATTCCCGTTTAGTTACTAAGCTATATAACCTGTGAAACCTTGCAAGGGAACCTAAACTAACGTGGTACGTATTCCTCACAACTCTCTCTCATCTCTGCGTGTTCCCGGTTGCACCCTCCACAGAAGAGTTTCTCCAGTGAATATTGTAATCGCCTCTTACAACATTCACAGGAAAACACACAGCACTTTCTGTGTCATATAAATATACATACATACATCCATACATTAAGAACTAGCCTCTTTTCCGGAGGGGGTAGGCGAATTCACACTGCACTTTTTCCACTTGCCATGATCCCTGCTTACTTCTTTTACTTCATTCACATTCATACTCGACCATATGTTCCCTAGTCTAATTTACAACTTTCGTTAAATCCTTCCACTTTCAACATTCATCAATTTAAATATTTATTTTATAATTTAAATAAAACAAAATTACCTACTACCGTAATCTTCATAATAAAAAATATACAGTAGGTTTTTTATTTAATTTTGGATTAGGCATTTGTCTTCCATCTCACCTGATGGTACCTAAGTGACGATGAAGACGATGATGTTACATGCCTGTCCGAGAGATACTCATTAATCTTCTTTGGAATGAAATGTATATTGTTTAACAGAAATAAGAAAAATAATTAACACGAAACAATAAAAGAAATCTTACCTTATACAAAGCGGATTCGCGAACGGGAACTATCTCTTATCAGCTGTAATCCGCCACTGATAACGTTATCAGTTCGCGAGAAAACCAATTTTCTTTGCCGCTCTCAGGTGACGCAAATGTGCAAACATTTGCTTGTACTTACAAGGAAGTCTTGAAATATAATATTTAGTTTTAATATAAACTGTACGTATACGAAGAAAATTCGTTAGTTTACACAACCTTAATAAGTCTTAAATTGTCTTTTTTTATTGCAAAATAATTGTCTATCGGCACTTAGAGTTTTGAGATTATTTATTTTAATAATATTGTCTTTGACGCTAAGAAAATAATTATTATCTTTCATAAATCACAACACTTACTTCGATATATAACGCTCATAACCAACCTTAACTTAATTCTAAAATTATTGATCAAAAAAACACTAAATATTTTTAAAAATCTTTGAGGTATGTACACACTAACCTTATTGAAAAAAATCTAAAGGTGCGTCTATACTGCGCGATCTGAATCGCTACGCGATTGCGCAAAAAGAGGGTGGTATGGCCGAGAGCGCGCCGCGTACTAGCGAGTCTGCGGTGCGAGACATCTGGGAAAGTGGACGGCACCATGCGAGACGGCGCCACGGAAGGTCAAGTTCAACATGGCTATGGCTACTATAAGCTTTGGCTCGGTGTATACGCTAGCGACTGAAGTTGGTAAGGGCTTTCGTAAACTTTTTATCATCAGACATTCATGGAATTCATTGATGGATGGATTGATTTCCGAAGACAAGACCCGGAAACACATGCCCAATAAAAAAAGAATAGGACTACTCCATCTCTTTCCCATGGATGTCGTAAAAGGTAACCAAGGGATAAGCTTATAAACTTGATTCTTCTTTTGAAGATGGGCAACCTATCACTATTTGAATTATCTCAATTCTGTCATTTAGCTAAACAGCTGAACGTGTCCTATCAATCGTTTCAAGACTATTTTAAGGATATTATTAATCATCAATCCTTCATCAATTCAATCATCACGTTCCGTTTTGAAATTCCATTCGAAAATATGTACTTTGTGCAGAATAAACTTATTGAATAAAGTAAAAATTGCCTTACAAAATGTTCATGGGAAAAATATTGATGATTACCTATATGATTATTCGTGATTCAATTAACGATGTTCAATTTTTGTAACGATATTTGAAAAAAATACGAAAATGCATGATTTTTCAATCTTGGCTATTTTCAGCATAACACATCCACAGCATCCGCAGTACGTGAATCAATCTCCTGATCGCCTCTCTTTCTCACCCCTATATTACTATCCAAGAGTGAGCGAGACACAACATCCACCACCGCGCAAGTCCTCACCCCTAACGCACAGATGAACACGGGAAATACAACTTTGAACAATCAATATAGTTAATGGAAGAATGAATAGACTAATGTATAAAAAGTGAGAGTACCCATAAAAATGTTATCTGTTAAAGTATTTAGAGTTGATGGGTTTGTTACCCCATGTCTCGTAGATAACATATTTATATCTGAAATTACACACACATGTTTACAGCATTGTATTTGACTAAATTCAGATGTCAGATGATTCAGTTACTAATTGAGACAAGTGAAAGCATTTAAGAAGATTCTAATGATATTTAACTTGTCTGTATATATTACATACATAATAGTCACGACAATATGCCTATTATTTATTTAAGAAATAGTGACAAGTTGCTAACCCTTCGTCTAAAAAAATCCCAGATTTATAAGCCTTTGAACTAACTTAACTTAACTTTTCATGAGTTTGTATGCTATGGAGCATACAAACTCATGAAAAGTGCTTTGCACAGGTCATAGATAATAATATTATAACAGATTTCTATTATATCATAAAACATTGCAGGCATTTTGTTAATATTTAGTATTAATAATAAGAGATCTGTCAAGAAATAGACATAGTAGGTACTTACATACATTTGCTTGTGTCAAATGTTGAAATTTTAAGTGAATGTATGAGTCTGGACAAACAAACAGTGCATTTTCTTTTTAAATACTTAAATAAAACAAAACCAAGTTATTAAGAACAAACACAGTAAATTATAACAATATTTCTGTGTCACCCGGCAATTCCCTAAGGCCATAAATTATAGTCAAGGAGCTCCCAATGAACCCTGGTCTGGTTCCCACGACAAACCCACAAATGGCCGAACTGATTGGAACACTTGTAACGAGACAAGTGGGTGAAACTATTTGTGTTAGCGAACGATCCATGCTCAATTTGGTTCCATTCGGGGTTCAGGTTACAAGTGACAACTGACAAATAATTTACGATCTGTGAAAATTCTAGATAGTTAAATAGTGCAGTTGTTCGGCCACGAACATAAAGTCTAACTTATATATTAAATGGGTCGTACCAGAAACAAACGTAACCCTCAAATTTCAAACCTATCGCTGCCATGTCAATGACTTTTCTGTAAACAGTGTGATGAAACTACTTTCAAAGGCTAAAAAAATAAATATATTTTAGCCCTCATTATTCAGATTTCTGTGAGAAGGCAAGGTCAAATTCACACAGTACAATAATCACATGTAGGTTTAAAATTAGCCATTGACGAGTTGAAGGCAGATAATTTGTGGCTTGGACATTACTGACAATGCGATAATGTAAGCCGCCGCAAGGCTGAACAGCTTACCTCGATCTGTGAGGTTCATCCAACAAGCAAGGCTAGTATTTACATATCGCTTATGTTGGCAATAATAACCATTGCTTGTTGTTTAATAACGTATGCATTTACAACCTAGTTTTCAATTGTGCAGGAGTTACAAGTAAATGGAACAAAAGGTTGCTCACTTTATTCTATTACTACTCTACGAGTTCTTCGCGGACACCGGCTTTTCGAGATTGAGAATGAAATTCCAAGAAGACTACACTATGATGAGAGAGAAGCATGGAAGATTGTTTCCCTAATCTCCACCAATAAGTCCTATTGAGTATTTCAGGTTTAGCCCACTTTGAAAACAGACCATTGTACACTGATGACCATCGTTGGTACTTTTTTCGGGTAGGATATGAAACAGATCACACTTTTTGATTAATGCCTTTATACATTGTTTGACCAAAAACGCTTTCATCGACGACTTTCAACGTGACCAACAAATTTCTAAATTATCGATCGCAAACCATAAATAAACCATAATTTATTTTGTTTGCAAATCATTACACAAAACTATCTGTAAATATAATTTCATGATCCCTAGCAGACCTGCGTTTGTTTACATAACGCAAAAGCTATTTCCGTAGCGGAGCCCTATGATTTCGCGAAGTCTTGGACGTGAGGTCGCCTGCACCCTCCAGTGACGGAGAAAGGTCCTTCCGCAATTTCCTATAGGTCAACCCACTTACAATGTCGTAATATTACTAACAGATTGATACTTTAGAACTGTCTATATAATTGCGACTAATTTATCAGTGATTTGTATACCGATATTTTAAAAAATCTTAAAAGTTTTGGTTGGGACTAGTTTTGGAGACATATTTAGAGGATTAAATTCAAATTTGGAATTAATTCGTTGTAAATACCTCACAATTAATTTACCTTGAAAGTAATGTAGATAACAAATAAAAAGTCTAAGGAACAAAAGAAATTCTGTTAAGAAAATCCGAAATGTAATCACAGCACAAAAAAGTTCTACTTTAATTTTACTAATAATAGAAAATGCAATTTAAATAGATTAAGTAGGTACACATAGATAATTGAAAACTACAAATGATGAGTCCCTATATATTCCAACCGTGCAGACAACTCCCAACACATCTATCTAAACACAACACAGGCTGGGCTACAAGGACTAGTTTGCAAGAGATGCGGCCATGCACTAGTCTAGACATGCGTAAATGCAGCCACTGCGCCAGTGCAAGAGAAATTTATTGTTTATTAGCATCCGCATTTGATTTGATTAAACTATATTACTGATTTTGTATCAAGAATTGTAAATCTATACTAATATTATAAAGCTGAAGAGTTTGTTTGTTTATTTGAACGTGCTAATATCAGGAACTACTGGTTCAAATTGAAAAAATATTTTTGTGTTGAATAGACCATTTATCGAGGAAGGCTTTAGGCTATATAACATCACGCTGCAACTATAAGGAGCAACGAAATAATGGAAAATGTGAAAAAAATGGGGATAATTATTCATCGTTGAGGGCTTCAATGATGCCCAAAATAACTATTGCACGCGGACGAAGTCGAAGAGATTTGTTAATTTTGTAAATACCCAGTGTTTAGTTTACATTTTACATAACAAATAAATACGAAGGTACAACCTAAAAATTCCATAAAATATAATGAAGTCATATGAAAATACCTTCCGACTCAGTAAAGACGCAATAAATTATTACTTTGTATAATTTATTGGTAATTAGCAATGCTCTATAACGTCTCTTGCTTATTCAAATTTTGGAAAAACAAAATTCCATAGATTTTTATTTGATATAATAACATCCATATTTGCCTGCCCTTGTTCGTCTGTATGTGCAGCTGTTATCTTGTTTTTCATTCTGGTGTGTGACGGAGTTATGATTGTGAATGAAACACTTGGCCAAACACCGTGACATCAACATGATTAAAATCATACTAAGAAATTCAATGTTGTATGATCATCGGCTTACAAACTTGGGATTCTTTTTTAGGCGATGGGCTGGGTGGGAAAGTAGGCTGCGATGGGAAGTCAAATAGTTGAACGTGGCCATTCAGTCTTTGCAAGACTGTTGGCTCTGTCTACCCCGCATGGGATATAGACGTGACCATATGTATGTATGTATGTATGATCATCGTGTCATTCGCCAATTGGTCAAACATTTTTGACTAAATTTGTTTTCTGCTATTAACATGGTAAAAGATAACATAAATACATACATATGATCACGTCTTTGTCCCTTAAGAGGTAGACAGAGCAAGCCGTCTTGAAAAAAGACTACAAAGGCCACGTTCAGCTGAATGACTTAACATTGAGATTCAAATAGTCATAGGTTGCTACCCTATCGCCTAGAAGAAGAATCTTAAGTTTTTAGCCTATACCGTAGTCGCCTTTAACGACATTCATGGGAAAAAGATGGAGTGGACTTATTCCAAAGTGCCGGAAACCACACGACACACTGAAATATAAAATTATATAATTATCTTATTTGTTGAAATAAATGATGAGAATCTTAATAAACAGCAGTCAGCCAAACCAGGATCTATGAAACTTCTATAACTACTTCTTATTGCATTCAAAATTAAAGCTCACGATCCGCTCCATAAAACTGAATTTCTTTTTACCGATACAACATCAAAAACCGAATCCATATCAAGCATAACAAACAGAATTCCATATTTATTTCGGTCACGGGCCACGGCGGCCACCCATCACAACTTTGATCTCCGCGCGGTGCGCTCGACGTGCTGAATGATGTGGGGAAGAATCAACCGGTTTGATACTGGCGCTGCTATTTCTGTCCTCTTTATTAATTTCCGTAATGGCGAGAGGAGTACTCGGTTGAAACGTTATCCTTTTATTGGAAATCTTAAAATAAATATCAGTATTCGAGCGAGCCTATCAATAAAAATCGTTTTGAACTCTTAAATATGCTTGAGACTCGCTCAAGTTGATACAAATAATATTTCTGCGCATTTATGATCACAATGCAAAAAGAATTTAGCGGCAGTGATTGTGGCGTGTGGAAAGATGTGGTCTCTGCCTATCCCTCCGCGAAAGAGGGATCATATATATGTATCATTTGAGCCAAGAACGCCGCTGTTATTCGGAAGAGTACCGACATGTTCATTTCTTTTATTTATGTCCTATGTGTTTACTTTTGGTGTAATAAGTTTTTTCTCTGCAGCATACACTACGTGACGATTCAAAGGTTCCCCAAGTTAAAATGTTTTGTCAGTATTGTTCGCAAGCCAGACATCATCGCGGGTGTGTGAAGAGGGGAGGCCTCTACACAAACCCGACATATTAGCCAAACGAAAATGAAAAATTATTATGAGCTATTTGTAAGGAAGTTTTAGGTTTTGTTTAATTTTTATAAAATCGCAATAGAAATATAGTAAACTTACTATAACTAAATGACTTTCCAACAACTTGTCGCTCTTCTAACAGTTTCGCCATTGAACTTACATTTTTTTTTTTTTCTAAAACTGCCTAGCCTAGTATTAAGTTCAGACATTAACTTCAGCGGACAAACATAGCTACTTCTCATAACTGCAGTTATTCGTCTAACTGACCACAATGTGCAGTACGCAGCGATGCCAACACAAACATTCGAGAAAGGAAATTTAGTCTATTCATAAATTCAGCCGGAATATAAATATCCGGCCGCAACGAAAGCGGTTCGCTTCGGAAACATACACAACGGTCCAGTGGAATGGACGAGTGGGAAGACAAGTAGAGGACGAGTAAAGCGGCGTAACAGATTTTAATTCCTTTTCATGATTATAGGCAAAGCTGGTCTCCTCACCAGAGAGGTGTGGAAGCCATTATAGGACTGCATCCATTGCATGCAATAGATTTAATTTCCTAAACCATAGATCCGGTATGGGTTAGGTTCCCTTTACCATGATAATAAACTGTGTTGTTCTGTTTTCGCTCTTTTAGCTTTAAAGTCCGTTTAAAACAACATAATGGTATAATCATTGAAAGTACTCGTAAATACCCTAAATTAAAATAAAATAAAAGTCGCATATCAGCCGAACACTCGACCAATGTACTACAAAGTCTCGCCTCATAGATCTCCGAATTACATAAGTCACTCGGTGTTGGTGCACGGCTATTTGTCGGGTCTTTCATCTAGCCACAAAATATGATCCCTTTTAATAGATCCTTGGGTTCCGCTTACGGGGCATTCCCGAGGGATTGCTGGCATTACTGCCTGTCTGGAAATGTATAAAGCGTCAACTCTTCGCCACGGTTATGCTCCAGTGGAAATATTTGTAACTCTTTATCATCTTAACTTTTGCGTCAACCGCTACTGTACAGAAATATAATAGAATGTAAGAAAAGACCTAGGCCAAACCCTTTGATTATTATCATCAAAGACTAAATCTTGAGATTCGTGAAATTTTACCAACACAAAATTGCCAAGAACTAAGAGAGTTACAAAGTAGCAAAATGTGTATTAATGCTAAATCAAACAGTCCATCTTCTACTGGCAACCGATGAAAAGCTATGTAATTCATGGAGGCAAACTATAACAAAGACTTGTACGAAGTTACACTGAGTAAGAACCCAGTAAGTTCCCTACACTCTACCGACTCGGATCAGCTGTTCTGACCCCAGTTAAGTAACACAAACTAGAGGTAGTTACGGTACAAATAATGGCCATGGCTGACTGCCTCCCATTTCCGTTGTTTAACATGCCCAATGAGAATCGAACCCTGTTCCCTGCGCAGTGGGCTGTGGAGATTGAACCAGAGAGCATTTCAGTGAAAGCGAACAAATACGATGCTATCACGGTGACATTCACTTTCGCTCAATTTGAATCTCAATCAATGGTGATTTTGAAATTTTATACAAAGTAAACTGGCATGGGTATTGCCATAGAAACTTAAAAGCTTTTAAGATTTCTACGTCGGACATAGCATAATCAAGTAAAACTACTCGTTAAGCAAGCAGCTCTGTTGATGCTGTTTCATTGGTGTTAACGTTACGGACTTTATCCTTTTGTACTGAGGTGTAAAAAGTTTCTCTTCCAACTTCCAAATCTACAAAATTTGGTCCTCACATATCTTTGCTTGTTCTTGGTACACTCTTTTAACTTCGCCGTTGCAGGTCCCAAGCCCGGATGAGAAAGAAGGAGGGTTGGTATGGATAAGAGCTAACCAACCGTAAAATAGCAACGCCGAGTATCGGGCGACGGTAAACTAACCCGACCCCTCTATGCACACCCGCTGCTGCACAGAGAATGGCCTATAGAGACCATGAGGGACTAAATCCCCTCACAAAGTCTACCGTGGAAGGACCCGGGCGCCCACCACGATGTTCCTGCCCAAGAAAACCCCCCAATGAATGAATGAATGGATAATACGAAAGATAGTGCTAGCTCGTTGGGCGATCCGGCTAACCACCGGCGCCGTTCAGTTACCGGGCTGGACGGTGTGAAATTGACGACCGAAGCCGCTGCTAGAACGGGTCACCAGGCCCTGGCAAGCGGTCATGCTACTGGTGACACAACAGATCGGATCTCAATTAGGGATCACCGACGTATCGCCACCTGGAACGTCCGTGGACTGCTGTGCTCAGGAAAGCTGGACATAGTGGAGAGAGAAGCGGAATCTCATGGTTTGGCCTTGCTTGGAATGACCGAGACTCATATGAGAGGCCAAAGGCATCACAGAACACCCAGGGGTAACACCCTATATTGACTGGAACGCAAAAGTAGGCAACACCTTGGAAGACGACCATATCAGGGCCATTGTCGGTAAACATGGCCTTGGCGCTAGAAATACCAGGGGAAGCCGGCTTCTTGAGTTCTGTATCGGTAGGAAACTGACAATACTGAACACATGTTTCCAACATCATCCCAGACGTCTCTATACCTGGATATCGCCTGGCGATCGCTGTCGCAACCAAATCGACTATATACTAATTAACAGTCGGTGGAGAACATCAGTCACAAACGTGAAGACATTCCCGGGCGCTGATTGCGGCTCTGACCACAGTCTGTTGGTTGCAAATTTCGCCTTACGCCTGAAAGCGATCAGGAAAAAGTGTGCGGGACGACTGCCAAACTTGGGACCAACAGAACAACTGCACTTCCAATGCACACACAGACGCAAACCCTAATGAACAGATACCTACAGATACCCTGGACTGCCTTCCGTACCAATGCATCTATCCTGCGTGAACTCCAAATCAAAACGAGACTGTCCACCACCTGTCTCCGCAGGATACTGGAATTTTTCGGCCACATTGCACGGAAAGACGGTCACAACATAGAGCAGCTAATGGTGACAGGCAAGGTTGACGGAAAAAGACCTAGAGGTCGCAGCCCTACAAGATGGTCGGATCAAATCCGATCGTCACTAAACACCGATCTCCATAAGGCCCTCCACGACGCTAAGGATCGCAACAGGTGGAAGGAAGAGATCAAAGAGAAAGTGATTCGGCGGGGGAGTCACGACCCTCAGCAATGAGGTATACGACGCGAGGAGGGGGAGGTACACTCTACGTTATAATACTTCAGGGCCTTACACTTTTCCGATACCTATCCTCACTTTCACTCTCCAGTTATTCATCGTTTTATTCGGTATTCCCATTAATAAGTTTATTGGCTCGCACGTCATCTTTTAAATATGATACAACTATCCAGAAAATAACATAATGTGGCAATGAAAGGAAGGTATTACTTGGAGGGATCTAGATAAAGGGAATATTATAATTGGCACAGGATGCGGGCATCCATACTCCACCACAATCAATACACTTAGCGCCCTACGGTGCGTCAACAGAAGCCCTACGTGACTATGAGAATGGATGAAGGGTTGATGGCATTGTTTTCACAAGTCTTGTCAAATAAGGTCTTCGGAAGGCAAAAAGTAATAGAAAGTTTACTGCAAATACGTAATCACAGTCAATCAAATCTTATATATAAAATTCTCGTGTCACAATGTTTGTCTCCGTACTCCTCCGAAACGGCTTGACCGATTCTCATGAAATTTTGTGAGCATATTGAGTAGGTCTGAGAGTCGGCCAACATCTATTTTTCAAAGGGTTATCCAGCCTCAAAATTTTTTTTAACTAAAAATTACTTAAAAATTATCTATATGGCAAAACAAAGTTTGCCGGGACAGCTAGTAAATAAATAAATATTTACGGAATAGACTACAAAGATCCAGTTAACCTCGTAGTAAGTTCGAGACTTGTGCTATGAGATACTTACTGTACGTTACTTTTTTATAAAAAATAGATATATAGAGGAACATCCAAGACCCAGGCCAATTAGAAAAAGTTCGTTTCTCATCATGCTCTGGCCGGGATTCGAACCCAGGCCCTCCGGTATCATAGACAAGCTTACAATCTTGCGCCAAAGCGGCCGTAATTAATAAGTTTTTTTTGTTATATAAAAAACTGAAAAATCGAATGAAGAACTCAAATGCGATCCGAAACTAGAATTACTTTTAAATTTCAATCACCAAACTGCTCAATTACATTATTTTGATTCAATCAGAGCATTTATTTTAATAACAGTTACCGCCTAAATTGGAAAAATGTCTATTTTCGTAGTTTCCAGGAAAGCTGGAGACGCCTTTCGACGGAAGTGTGACGGACAGACAGGAATAAAGATCAGTGAGCAGCCACGTGTGGTGACACCTGACTTCTCCACGATCGTCATGTCATATCTTATCTCACTATCTAACACAAAGTTTAACTAGATACATTGAAAGTGAGAGAAGACCGCTTTATCAACTTTTGTGAATTACCCAACCGATCCTGGTAGGTGGAGTGTTGAGGAAATGATGATGGTCCTGATATGATTGGTATCAACTCAATCAACCAGACCAGACGAAGGTATCGTCTGATTAATAGACTTATAATTCATGACATGATTTAAAATCCTAGCCAATTAATGTGTAATAAAAATTTTGATATATCTAAATTCCCAGGCAATTTACCACAAACGCGTTTAATTCTCTAAGCTACCGCGGCAGAGCCATAGCAAATTGCTTTGCAATCAATACTAGCAAAAACATGTTGTCTTTTTACCAAAGCTTTTATTAGAACTCCATAGAACACAATAAAAACATTCGAAGGGCAATTAGCAAGGTCGTTAAGATAGATAAGCGGAGTGCAGATCAAAGCGGATCAGAACATTAGTGTGGTGATTGTCGAATGTTTGCAATAGCTGAGGAAAATTGATGTTACAATGCGGTTTGCTAAGGTCTTTATTTTCAACGTTCTAAAAACTATCTTTAGGTTGAATAAAAGATTTTCAATAATGCTGTTCATACGAATGTTAAAATTGATATTTGTTACTTTTATCAATTGATACGACAATAAAGTAAGTATAAGGTGTGCGACGCCGAAATGGCTAAGTTTAGAAGATATTTCATCGGTAGAAAGCTGTAGTCCAATGGAAGAACACAAGCAACTTTAGTACTAACTAAAAGAAACTAAGATCTAGGAAAAAATAAAATAACTATCCACGCAAATGTAGCAGTGGTTAGTTGCTTATTATACATAATAACACCGATCAGAAAATGCGAATCTACAAATAGACCTAATTAGCTGCCGGTGGACTTCTGAGCCGCATAGCACCAGGCTATGTGAGGAATGGCATTCATTGAACATCTGAACATCAAACGACTGGTTTGCTGAACAAACAAACAAACTTCCAAGAAGTACAATACTTACATAAAGGTAAAGAATAAGTACCGCATTTAAAGACAAATAAGTTACAAATACCAAGAAATTCCTTATGTTATTAAAAATATTAAATTTCGTGAACCTGTTTATCAAATACGTTAACTTTCATCATCAAACTGTTTTGAAAATTAAAAATGTCAATTCTTCGAAATTACAAAAATAAAAGAACCCTTATCAAGTAGGTAGATAATAATGTCAGGATTTCTGTAATTAGGCTATTTTTTAACTTTTGCCTTCAAAAATAAAGTCACTCGACTCATTTAGAAACGGTTCACACTCCGAACACAGCTGTCACTTCCCTTTGCACAGAATGTATTTTTACATCGAGATTAAAGCGATTACGGTACAACTTCAATTAGTTCATTCATATGACATCCGACCAGTTTCCAGTCCAGACTAAACATATCCGAGGATGTCACTAGAATCTACCTAGAAAAAACAGGAACCAAATAAAAAACAACAATGGACCCAAGGTTTGATTAGGATGTAGTATTTGCGGAGGTTCTTTTTCATCATGACCAAACCGTTGATCGAATCCGAGATCTTTTGGTTCAGAGGCGAGAATCCGACGACTGCGCCAAACATGCCGTCATGATGATGAAGCGATTACGACTGTAATTAGGTCTTTCATACGACACTCGACACGATCGAGGCCGGCAAATTATTTTATAATGGACGACTAAATAGGTTTGAATCAAGGGTCACAGCTAATCCAAGGTTGTTCCATACCATCATTTATTATCTATTTTTGTCATCACATCTAATAGATTTGTTTTCAGCATTTGACGCTTTATCATCAGTCATGGACAAATCTCTGTTGTACTCAGAAAAAAATTGTTTATATGAGAAAAAGGGCCACACATTTAAAAAACCTTTTGCTGGATTTTTAAAGATTATGGACCCTTTTTTGTAACAATGTTTGGATTAGTATTCAAAGCCCTATAGTTTTCAGGAATAGAACCACTACATATCTTACTGTGGATCTCGCAAGATTTAAAGACACAAGTTACATCTAAAGTGATCCATCAAAAAATAACAGGTCCTGAATAAACATACGAATATATGAAATTCACTTAATTGTACCTACGAAAAATATTACAAATGTATTGATCCTTTAAGGATACAAATTCTAAACTAATATTTTTTATTTATTTATTCAAACTTTATGCAGGTAAAATGTACACAGGCCACAAAGCATATTTTGCGAGTCGAACCTTTGGAACACTTTAATATTCACCACGTTCATTAAAAATAATTTAAATGAATACCAAAACATCACGTAATTAAACACAAGAGGAAATTCTAACCCTCTCTCAGCAACTCGACACTAATAGACAGCGAAAGTGTGTAAATTGCGGCTTCGTTTGTGGTGGACTGTCCAATGTGATACCCAAATATCCAATTGCAATTTCAAGCCGGAACACTTACGTATTTCTCGGTAACGTAATACGACAAAGATGTAGTGTGGTATATTATATAAAATAAATGATGATTAAATCAGCATGTTTGAAAGGCAAAAATGGGAACGTTGGAAAGGAAAGGCTTAGATGACCGTGAGCTCTTTGATCCAATTGGGGATCTTCTTGGTGAACGGTCAAATTAAAAGTACCCTTATCACAGGCTTGCCTGTATGAAATAATTGCTGAATTTTGATCAAGCAAAAGAAGATGCGATGATCGTTATAAGTTAAAAGATAGTGTCATCATACGTACTTATGTGTGTACAGAGTAAGAGACGCATAAGTTCTTGCTTGCTGCTCTGCTGCTGCTCATTTACTTGTCTTCAGAAACAATTCAAGAGTTCAAGTTTCTAAATCAACAGATTATAATCAAGAATTGGTCAATAAAAGGAAGAGAAACTGATGGGTATTTTGAAATATCTAATCAATCATCTAAATATGTAAAACTTTGTCATCATTACGTTCCACATTTTCAAAACAAAATAAATGCGACGACGCGAGTGAAGCTGTTTCTCGAAATAGTTAATTTACTCGCACCATTCGTGGAATCGGTTTAAAGTGGTGTAGAGCAAATTGAAGATGCCTCGAAAGCGAAGTGACGATAGCCCGGATTATGTCCCATTATGACTGACGAGCTTCTATTTGTAGCCAAGATTAACGATGGAGATAAACGACATTAGACGTATTAGAAATTCTAATTTTGATATCCTTTTGCAAGTAATAAAACGGTTTTTGAAAATTACAGATTTTTAACTTAAAGATTGTAATTAATCACACAGGGATTGTTAAAGAAACAAAATTTGCATACGCTAAAATGACAATAGCGCACGAAATCAGGTTAGTCATAATTTGCTATTCGTATGATAAAAAGTGAAATGCCCATTACCTGGAGGAAGAATAAGAAAACACGGCAAAATCCACTCGAATTCTCCATTTGTAGTGTAGTTATGTTATGGCACAATAAACCTGATTTATCTTGTCTTTTTAAATTACCATTGTTTGATCAGTTATACAGTCAGTCACGTCCGATTCCTGGCTCCACGCAGGATATCCTCTGAGACCACACGCGTTGTTACAACTTTTACTTCTCCGTACGCCATAAAAGCGAGCGTTATTGCAATGTTTCGAAACACTCCCAAAGAATTACTGCAACTATTAATCGCAAGCCAAAAATACTGATTAGTTAACGGTTAAATCATTCGAATATGTGCTTTAAGTCTTAGCAATAGAGATTATGAACGAAATGCTGTTGATTAACGTTATTTTTCATCGTAAGAGACAATAAGAAGCTCAGTGGGTGTGTGTGGGCTCGAAGAAGACATTAGGGCAGCATTGCGGAGAATGATTGATCATTCACTGATAGTTGGTGATTGACGGACTGAGAAATTTGAAGCAGTGTTACTTCACTTCAATGTAAACAAATACCTTTAATTAGAAGAGCACCTCAGATTTCACAATCTTCTTAAGTATGATGTTATGCCATTGTGAAGATTAAGAATGGTACAAATTATTATAATAAAGAAGAAAACAAATGCTGTGAGTCTGACCGAAAGGACAATTGAAGTTTGTGCAAACTGTAGCATTTATTATGAAACAGCGTTAATACTGAAGACACATAACCCTACTTATCGGAAACTTTTATTAAAGTTAAATCTTTCCAGATTTTGACTATGCGTTAAAAGACAGTTTTAAAATATCAGAATAAAAATATAGAAAAGCAATGTAATTTCCTTTGCACAAGAATAGAGCAAATAACATCAAATCAATTTGAAAACATTAATCGGTCAAGAATCTTTCATTTATAGATCGAAATCTTTGTGTACCAAATAAAATTGATGTAAATCAAACTACTCTTGATACCAAAGCGATCGTGTGAACTCGATTATTTCGTCAAAGTCGACATAAAACCTTAATCCGTTGATAATCCTTTAGATACTGAATCTTTCATTTGTTTTTTGCTCAGAAATTCGTCACACAAGCAAATCGAACAACTTTTAATGGTAACATGGGAAAAGCAATAAAAATACGCGGTTTTTTTATTTATATATGTTTAATACAATCATACAAACATATAATCACGTCTTTATCTTTTAGGTGTAGACAGAGCCAACAGACTTTTAAGACTGACTGAAAGGCGACGTTGCTATCCCATTGCCTAAAAGAAAACCCCCAAGTTTATAAGCCATTGTCTTCAATGGCTTTTACAATCTAATTTTATACATAAATATTAATTTTAAATACTATCTTTGTTCTCCAACATTTGGCGCATGTTTTGACCTTATTAAGATACCTAATCATGCAAACAAACGGATTAAGAAGTTAAATACGATAATCAATCTAAAGATATGGACTGTAACAAATTTATTTAAGTTATGATATTGGATTCGGAAATGACTATTATACCTACAAGATGACATTGACTTAATTACACGACAAGGGTCGTTTACTTCGCAAGAATAGTTTTACGACGACGCAAAACGTATTCAGCTATGCAAAATCCCGCAAATCTTCTATGATTTACTGCTGCGGCGCATGAGTTTCACGAGGGGTACTAGGAAGAGATTAAAAGCTGTTTAAATTTGCATTTGTATTCAATATTATTAACCGTGAAGTGTATATGATTATGCTATATTTTGTAATGAATTCAAACGGGAATTATCGCGACCATACCGTTTTTCCCTCACGTTTCGGACCGGGTTGCACCGACCGTGGTCACAGGATAACTGGTGGTAGATACCTACAGGCGTAAGTGTGATTTTCACTCGATCAGACGCGTCGAACAAGTTAACGCAAATTTGTTTGGAATTGCATTATTATTTGAATTAATTTAGGCACTAGGTTGCGCTGATTAAATCACATACAAATTCGCGTTTACTTCATCGACGCGTTTGATCGAGTTAAACTCTCACTAACCCCTCCGGTGAGGCTCCGTAGGCGCTGTGGAATCTTCACCCTCCGCCAAAACCCAAAGTAAACAAAAATGACTTTAAGGTAGGAAAAGTTTTGACGTTGATTTTCATAGAGATGTCTAAAAACATGCGTTATCTAGGCAAATTTAGTCTGTGGTGTCGGCGTTCGCTCAAATCGCTCGGGCGGTTATTTCTTCGCAGAGCTTTTATTATGGCGAGTGCAGTGTGCATCCTGACTCGAATTCTATTACCGAGGTGTCTGTCTTTACGACCACTAAACCATCGACGTGTGCGCTTGCTTTTGATAAAAGAAACAAAGAGATGTAGGAATGCTATATCTTCGTCATTTAGTTAATTAAGAACTGGTTTAATTTTTGCTACATGTAAGTATACTTACAAATAAAGAAGTTCTGTTGGTTTTAAACGAGAACGTATTACATACAGCACCAATCAACCTTCATGAAGTAAAAGAAATGTCTTATATCTCACATATATTTTAAATATTCTTATTATAACATTCATAAAGACACATGTAATAGTGTAAATACAGGGAAAATGGCTACTTCTCCGTCAAGTTTTCTGTACATTACCTTTTTGTCTATTAAGAATTATTGATTTGAATCTATTCACACGAGTTAGTTTGTTACAAATCCATTTTTAATGCGTTTATTTCGATTTAATGTCCGAGCTGTCAAGCTCCAGACCCTGATCTTCAGCCTGACAGCTCAGCCATGTCTCCTCATTTCTTTTATCAGCTCCGAGGTGTCATGTATGTTATTCTCTAGAGGAAATAATAAACCAAACCGTTAAGCGCGTCTCGCCACAATATTCTGACCTTTATAAGCACTAGCTACATAAACTATGTACTAATCAACTTGAAGAGAGTGGTACCGACGCCAAAATACCGATGCCGCCGGCCAAGGGGCCAAAACCCCTTGAAAATCCCTATTAATACGCCTATCTTCGTCCTGACTTGTCCAAGTATTTAATCCTGCCTTTGAAACGATAAATACCTAACTACTTTACTTTTTTCAGTAACTACATTGACATTTGTACAGGTAATTAGGTAGTTAGTACCACAAAGTAAACACTGCCTGTAATTTGTATGTTAGTGATTAAGTAAATAACAGTGATGTTTATTTGTATGAATGGAAAGATGTCACCGTTTTTTTTCTCAAAAAAAAACAAAGTTACAACAGATCTTAATAGTATATATAAAGCAATTTGACTGTTACAAATTGAAGTTTCTCCATAGTTTATCTGACCCTTTAATCGAAACTATTTGTCGTTAAACAAAAATAAAAACAAGAAATGGCCCTATATCTCCTTAAAAGGGCGTTATCTGGCGAAAACAAATGGTTGCAGCTAGTTCTATGGTAAGACGAGATAACCTACGGGTAAAAAGAAGGGTTCCATGATAAATATGACATACAAACGTACTTTCGCTCTTTTCCAAATTAAAAATAAAGATTTTGAAATGTTCGATGATATGCTATTTTACGAAATCACATTAGTAAATATCTTGTCTTTTAATTGGTATCAACATTTTTTTTTTAAAGTTTTGTAAAAAAAGTGAGTTTCATTTACTATACATTTAAATTTGAACCTTCTACAATATTTTATGGACAGACAGAACATGACAGAATGAGAATCAACAGTCGTTCACATATAATAATCAGTTTCGAATGAAACAAAAAGCAGGACTGTTTATTTCACTAACGACCAACCCGCACAAAATCGTGATCACCAAATTCAAATTCAAATTCAAAATTTTTATTCATTATTATAGGATATTATTATATCGCTTAATAATTGTCGTATGGTTTAACAACTTGGTTGACGTCAAATAAATTACTTAAAAACTAAGTTTACTGCCGCTTCCAAGGCGTCAGTGCAGAAGAAGCGGTAACAAACTGCACTGCAGCATTTTCATCAACAACGTCAACTTCACAATATTAAATTATACTTAGAATAGAATGTGGACGGGAGAATACATTGTTCACGGGAGATTTATATATTTATGAGATTTAATATTGAAAAAAGAAAAAAATATATATATATATATATATTATGGATTGCCAATTTTAAAAAGATTTATGTACAGAGTGTACTGAAATTTTGATTTAAGTTCAAATTAAACTACAATTAATTACGAGGTTCCTGTGCCAAGCTCGAGCCAGATGTTTTTATCATTAAGGTAATCATCAGTCCTATAATAAGCCTTCCCACAAAGTACTTTCTTTACATACTCTTTGAATTTTCGGTTGGGCATATCAAGAACAGACTCCGGCAACCTATTATAAAATCGTATACAGTTCCCCATAAATGATTTACTGACTTTGCTAAGCCTATGAAACGGCATGACTAATTTATGTTTATTACGTAAATTTCTATCAGTTGTGGCACTAACTTTTTGAAAAAAAGAGGTATTTTTCCTAACATACATTATAAGATCAAAAATGTACTGGGACGCTACTGTAGGTATGTTTATTTTCTTAAAGAGTTGTCTTAACGAGTCTCTTGGTCCTAAGCCGTAAATTGCGCGAACGGCCCTTTTCTGAATTATAAAAATAGTTTGTATATCAGCCGCGCTACCCCATAAAAGTAAACCATAAGATAACAAGCTATGAAAATAGCTGAAATAAACAAGCCTAGCTGTAGCTACATCTGTCAATTGTCGGATCCTCCTAACAGCATAAGCGGCAGAGCTAAGTCTATTGGATAGTTTAGAAATATGAGCACCCCACTGTAGCTTTGCATCAATTATAATTCCTAAAAACTTTGTATTTTCAACAAATTCTAATTTCTGGCCTTCCAGTGTTATGTCAGTATTGGCCTGCCTTACGTTTGGAAGGGTAAATTTAATGCATTGGGTCTTATTAGCATTTAAAAGAAGATTGTTGGTTGAGAACCAGATAGATATGGCCGACAGTATATTATTAACCGAACTTACATTTTCGCTATGGCGATCTAATTTAAATATTAAAGAAGTGTCATCGGCAAACAGCACTATACCCGCCTGTTTTTCCACCATAAAAGGCAGGTCATTGACATATACCAGGAAGAGGAATGGTCCTAAAATTGAGCCCTGAGGAACACCCATTGAGACGCTTGAACCGCTTGACTTTACTCCATTAATATCTACAGTTTGAAGCCTATCAGTCAAATAGGATGCCATTAGTTTAGTTGATTTGTGGTCAAACCCATATTGACGAAGTTTACGCAAAAGTGTCTGATGATCTACGCAATCAAATGCTTTAGAGAGATCGCAAAAGACTCCAACTGAATCCTGTGAACTCTCCCACGCGTCATAGATTTGAGTAACAAGTGCTACTCCCGCATCAGTGGTGGACTTCCCGGCAGTGAACCCATATTGTTGGGAATGGAAAATGTTATTGATTTTAAAATATTGTTGCATTTGATTAAGCATCATCTTCTCAAACACCTTGCTCAAAACTGGCAATATAGAAATAGGTCTATAATTGCCAAGGACTGTTTTCTCCCCTTTTTTGAATAGAGGTATTAATTTGCTACATTTCATTAAATTTGGAAAAATACCCTCATCAATACATTCATTAAATATAAAAGCTAGATCAGATGCAATAATATCTATGATTTGACTTATGATACTAACAGACATACCCCAATGGTCTTCAGACTTTTTCAAATTAAGTTGTTTGAACGCCTTTAATATATTATCAGAGTTAACATATTTAAATTTAAAGACAGATTTGATGGGAGTTGTGTTATTATAAAGTAGGGTTTCAGCGCGCAATGGACAAGAGTCAACGTCAGAAGTTAGCTCCACAGGGATTTTTGCAAAGAAATTATCAAAAGCATTTACTATGTCCTGAGTTTTAGAAATACTTTTGTTACCGGATGATATTTGTTTAATACTGTCTCTATCTTTGATTTTGCCAGATTCTTTATTAATAATGTTCCATGTTTCTTTAATTTTATTTGGTGCGTTGTTTATTTTACTACTTATGTGCAAAGACTTGGCTTGCCTGCAAACTTTTTTAAATAATTTTGAATAATTTTTGACATATTCTACAAAACTGGGGTCAAAATTGTATTGTTTCTGGGCATATAAGTCATATAACTTATTCCTACTCTTGTGAATACCTACTGTAGCCCATTCACTGAACTGTAATCTATTACGAATATTGACTTGTTTCTGCTTGAACCTTTTTGAGTATTCAGCAGAAATCATATCAAATAAATTGTTATAATGTTCATTAGGATTATTTCCAGAATATGTTAAAGTATTTAATTGATTTGCAATGTTTATTTTAAATTTTCTTATGTTTTTGGAAGAAAGAGGTCTACACATAATTTTATCATTATTTAAATTGTTTAAGGACTCTTTCTCAAAGGTAACATATTGACCGGTGTGATCCGAGGGCAATTTGTGAATAATTGATTTCCGTATATAAAGATTATTGCAAAAAAAATTATCCAGACACTTGGCAGATGTAGATGTTATTCGGGTTGGTTCGAAAAAAACATACTCTAAATTATAAGATTTAAACAAATTAATAAATTGTATACTAACGGTTGATTTAACTAAAATGTCAATGTTAAAATCACCACAAATAATTAATTTTTTATTACATTTTGAGGTAACATGTAACACTTGATCCATTATTTTTAAAAATTGTTTAAATTCACTGTTTGGGGGACTGTACACACAAACAATTATATGATGATCTAGCTCGGCACAGGTCACTTCGGCACACCGCTCAACCGAAAGTCTGGTTATGTCTGTTCGCTCTTTACAGCGAAGACCGCATTTGATAAATATCATAGACCCACCTCTAATTGCAGACTTTCTGTTTAAGCAGCTCACAATATTATAATTGTTTAGGCTGAACATCATCTCCCCCTCCATGAGCCAATGCTCAGTCAAACATAAAATGTCCACATTTAATTCTTCTAAAACTAGTTGTACTTCTAATTCTTTGCCGGGAAGACCTTGTATATTTTGATGGATAATTCTTAACCCTCGAGGGTTTCCCGTTGTCTGAGTGGAACCGGCACTGGAAAAGTGGCACCGAAAACGAATTATGATAACGAAGTCATAAAAATGATGAAAGTCTGCGACGTGACGGTAGTGGATGATAAGTCCACCCACGCGCGACCCGCGACGGGGCAGAGAGCCCTTCCGCGGGCTAAGTAAATCTTCTATAAGTATATAAAAGTGAAGAACACTCACTGACCATGAAATCTCAAAAACTACTGAGCCAATAAATATGGAATTTGGCAGGAAGATTGTAACTAGGGAACGAACATAAAGAAAGTAAGGAGAGATATTAGGTTTTTTCGTTTTATGAGGGCGCTACAAATATAATAATTTCTAAAAGTTCGCCTTTGGTTTTTCCAGCGGCATCCATCACCGATATGTTTCTGAGCACAAGATCCGCTTTACGACGTTAAAATGATATATTTTCACTGACAAAATGCTTCAAAAAGATTTATGATCAGCTTTTTCCTAATTTTTCCCCGTTTTCATGGGAATTTCTGGAAAAATACTATTATTACTCATCGAAATTGGTCAAGCGTTTTATCCGTTACAGCGCAACAGAGAGACAGACAGATAAACAGACGTTCGCGTTTATAATTGAAGGATGTACTAATCCTATTGAATTTTAATGTTAAAAATATCCATCTGTCATATATAAATCTTATAAAATTCTCGTGTCACAATGTTCTTTTTTGTGATAAGAGTTGTCCACTCTTATCATTTTCTTTTAAGTAGAAATTACTTAAAAAATATTTATATGGCAAAACAACTTTTCCCGGGACAGGTAGTTATATATACATATAAGATTTAGAACGATTAATAACGTTGAATTGAAAATTCATCAAACAATAATTATTATTACGTTCATAAAAATATATTAAATGCGGTTAATAGGTATCTATTGGGTCAGCATTATCGCAATTATTTCGCCCTACATACACACCAACACACAATCAGCAGTTTTATGGTATAACTGGCTCTATTATCTAAGGTAAGTATACATAACAGGTGACAATCCATAACATCATCTAAATTAATATAAACTTAACACTATGCTTTCGACTGGAACCCAGCATAGTTACTATTGTAATCATAATAAAATATTGAAAAAATATAAAAAAACCGAAATCTGGTGTTACCAATACTTCAAAGAAACTAGGAGAGCGTGTTGCACAGATTCCAATTTTGACACTTTTCTGAGTTAAGTCCATATCTTTAGGTACTGAAATAAATGTAAGCAATCTTATTAGGTCTTTTTATTAAAAAGAAATACTCGTAAGTACAAACAAAATTCATAAGAAGATAAAAAAATCATACAACTAAGTATTTTTGATTAAAAGACATTTCAAGATCGTATACATAAAGGTAATTCGATTGATTTATCTATCGATGGTCGAAGAGAGAATAAACCTGCACATTCAGACAACTGTATGTGCAAACAAACAAGCACAGAATCAGCAGTTTTGTTCTTTCTCAATCTAATGAGATCGCTTGTCAACGCCTACTTGACGTGTTTGCATTTTTTATAAATCTTGTATCACTAACGAAGACTGACGTTTACATGAGCACGAATTAGTTTTTTTACAATGTATGTATTACTAAGTACCTACCTGACAAGAATAGTATCATTTTAATTTTTGCATACATACATACATACATATGATCACGTCTATATCCCTTGCGGGGTAGACAGAGCCAACAGTCTTGAAAAGACTGAATGGCCACGTTCAGCTATTTGGCTTAATGATAGAACCGAGATTCAAATAGTGACAGGTTGCTAGCCCATCGCCTAAAAGAGGAATCCTAAGTTAATAAGCCTATCCCTTAGTCGCCTTTTACGACATCCATGGTAAAGAGATGGAGTGGTCCTATTCTTTTTTGTAATAGTGCCGGGAACCACACGGCACAATTTTAATTTTTGATTTGTTTTAATTGTATTTTGTCTTTATTTATGAAGAGAGTTATGAATGTGGATGAAGCGAAAGATGTAGTCCCTGCCTACCCCTCGGGGAAAGTGACATGATTTTATGTTTATATAGGTAATGTTTATTGTATTTTTATGTTCAATCTTTATGCTGCGTTTGATTCTATATTTTTCAGCTATTTAATTTCAGTCTATCTGTTGACGTCGTACTCGTACGAGGCGACTAAAACATAAACAATAAACTTCGTAGTGCATCAATTATTTAGTTATTCGAGTTAACTGACAGTAGCAAATGTAATTCCTTAGTCGCCTTTTACAACGTCTATAGGAAGGAGAGGAAATGGTCCTATTTCTACTGTGCCAGGATCCACAAACCTTTTAATTTATTATAATTTGTAAATACCGAAAATCACCAAGCAGCTCTTATGTGATAGACAGAGCCATGAGGGGAAGATTAAGAACGGAATTGAGATTTATATAATTGCAGGTCAGGCAGGAATGTGCTTTGTAATAAAATTGCAGCTATTTTCTTTTATAATTTTTTGTCACAAGTAATTATTTCATAACGTAATATTGAGTAAACTTATTTAATGTTTGTGCCAAAGGCTCTGTCGGCTTTGAAATGATTAAATACAATATTTTTCATACGTAATGCCTGGGGAGCCATTACATAACCCAAGTTTGGCTTCACAACGTATAATTACAACCCATCACATCGTAACGAGGGTACTATTAGCTAAAAACGCGTCGTGACACTCGCCGAGCTTTATGGCTGAACAGACAGACAGACAAAGCGGCTGACCCACTTCTACTAATACATGTGAAAATGGGACGGACGGACGGACGGGCCCACAAACATTGACACGCGTCCGTTATTATGCCATTTTCTCAGGAGATCTGAATTATATGATTATATCTTTCTGGAACAAGTATGGTACTAGCCGTGTGGTTATTGACACCTTAGAGTAAAACAACTTCGTGAAAAAACCTGTCTTACCCAATACAGGCAAACGAAGCACCCCGAGTTCTTCTCCAATCGACTTTCCACAACCTTTACAGGGGAAACTGACTAATGGATCATAGTGTAGGATGAATGTGCCTATTCCCTTAGTCGCCTTTTACGACATGAAATTCTCTAAAGAATTCTAAGGCGAGTATGTAACCGCAAGAGGAAGAAGAACATTATATTTTTGATTAAGTACTAAGTATTCTTCTTGTTGTATGTGTGCTATTATTATATAATAAATTCAAATTCAAAATATACATTAATTTAATATGGCCAACACTCTCCCGCGTTAAACTTGAAATCTTGCCTTTCAATCCTCGTGGTAATTTTGCTCACTCATTTAGACAATCCATTTCTTCTATTGTAAGTAGGTCGTTTGGTTTGATTTGAAGATAGTTTATTTTAAGGCCTTCAAAAATAAGGAATCAAATAACATTAGAATGCAGGTAGTCGCTGTTGTTTACGACTGTATCCGCGACGCATGCTTACGGACGTGAGTTCAATATATTAGTAGGGGATGTCGCTACTGGCACAAAAGAAAGTTCTCATAAAGACGTTAGCGGATTTTTAGGAGGTACATTTATTCCTACCTCCACAGGTAAAATAAACAGAGATACCTAATATCCTGATTTGAGTTTGCTAGGGTTGACAATAAGATCTTTAGACAAAAAGTAGACAGAAATGGGCCAGCGATCTATCACTATTTGAATCTCAATTCAATCATTCAGCGTATATATCGTTGCAATAAGATGAATAAAAAGAAGTATGCAGGGATCGTGGGATATAGAAGAATGAAATTAGTAATGAGATGTAACATAACTGAAACTAAATTGTCTAAATTGTAAATTGCCGGCGTCATCATGGTCAATGTCGCCGAGTGTCCGGTGGACGGAAGTCATCGCCACACTGATCACGCGCCGAGAACATCATCACGCGATCATTTCTCGTTCGGCGACAATTGACCAGTTTTTGCAATTACTTCCATGTTTTTTCAACGACTTATCGGAACACGCAGATATGATCAGATGAAATATATCCGCCAAGAGCGTGCGTTTCCCAGTCTCAACAAAAGGGGCCACTGACTGACTGATAAACATTCAGCATGAAGCCTCTCTCAGTGCACCCTTGGACTATAGGATATATAGTCCAAGGGTGCACTGAGAGAGGATTTCTCAAAATTACAGCGCAAAATTTAATTGGTCGATTTTCTCTTTACCTGGGCGGAGCCACCTGCGTGTTCTAGTATTAAAAAGATACGAGTACATGTCCTACCACTCGTCAAATTGACCGCGGGTGGTGTTTTCACCGGTTTCATCCTCAGCTATGTTCTATTGCTGAGGATGAAACAGTTGACGTTTGACGCGCTCCTGTATGTTAAGTAACCCCGGGGGTAGTCCCCACTTGAATGGGGGACCGTTAGTGCTGCCATCGCCGGATGGCATTCGTAAAACCTTTTAAGATGCCATTAGGTGGCCTGAAAGATCGCACCAATAGCTAATGGCCAATAGATAAATAAAATCTCAGACGATGAGATATTGGAATCTCATCAACTCTAGGAGCAAAGGATACTACGTAATATCCCACGCGTGGGCCTCGCGCCCACTCCGCCCCCGCACTACAAACATCAATGGACGAGTTTTTGTGAGGACCACTGTGATGTCACGCCACCATATCTAGGAGACACCTGTACAGTGGAGTAAATACATCTTGTTTACGATCTTTACGATGTGATTGAGTGGTCAACACGGATATGTCATTGTTAAGTTTGAATAGCTGTGTGTAGTTAGGTTCCCAAGATGGCGGATGCCAGATGGGAGTCGCTACGTGTTACCTGTCTTACCTAACTTAGGGTACATGGTCAAAGGCACACCCCGGGCTCTTTTCCAAGGTGGTGAGATTGCAACCGGTAATATAGCAAGGAAGAAGAGGGTTCCCATGTTTGCAGATGTCAGATGAGAGTCGCTTCGTGTTACCTGACTCACCTGTCAAAGGCGAACCCTTGGCTCCTCTCCAGAGTGGTGAGAATGCAACCACGACTATCGCCCGGAGAAAGAATAAGAATAAGTATTGAATATATGCTGTATTCGATTAAAATTTACATAATTCTGTAGATTTTTTTAAAGAAAGTGATCATCATTCATCAAATCTCAAAAACAATATTAAGCTTCCACAACCCACTACTAGAATTTTAACAGAGTATTTAGTATAATTAAAATTAAACTGTTTAATTTTAAAAACATCAACACACCTTAACGCATTATTAATGACATTTATTTTTAGTAAATAAATAAATCTTCTTAATAGAAAACCGAAACACTATTTACGGACATCAAATGGACATTAATTTATATCCAATATGTAATTAATGACTATCATATACTGGCAAATCCAATAATGCAATATTGATTGTTAGAAACGAGAAACATTATTATCCGTACATATTAACCACGAAAAAAATTATTCCCTTGCTCGACTCATTCCTTAGTCTCTGTTACTCCTAACAACGTTATCCTATCGCTGCGCCAAATTATGTATACTTAAAGTCGGTTCAATAATTTATGAGTGTAGTATTTGAAGAAAAATAATTGCTTTCGAAAATCACTCTTCATCAAAAACGACGTTTTTTTACAAACAGGTCATCATCGACATACCCTCGTAATCTCACATGCATTACTCGCCTCGACATGCACAGCTGCTTATCATATTTACAATGAATGCAAGTCAAGGTCAGACATCTGAGCGATAGACAAAGATAAGAAAGAAAATTGAGTGATACTCGTATATAATAAAAATAGAAGTTTAGCGGGAGCGATAGTTTGACCAGGGTAGATCTTCCGCCAGGCTAGGTGTTATGCCTGGGGAACCGCGGCTCCGACGATATTGTGTCGGAAGTTGTATATATCGTCCAATCCGTGAAATTTTTGCTTGCGCGATTAAGACATTTCGCTGTTTTGACTGATAGTGTCGCGAGATTTTGTATTTGTGAATCGTGGCGTAGAGATGTCGCCACAGAAGTACTAAAGCCTAAATAGAGTAAATTATAAATCAATAATGTGGTTTTTAAGCTGTGTTTTGAACGATGTGTCAGTAAGCTTTCCCTTTATCAAACAGAACATTCAACATTTATATTCGAATATTATAAATTTATTAAAAGAAATTTAATTGCTCACTATAGCTTGATAAGTATAGTGGCACAAGACAGATATCGTATGTCTATAAATAATTATGCGTGACCCTTTTACTAATCAATTATATATGTAGGTATAAGTTAACAGTGCTTCAATGTATCGGTTCAAAAAGATCGTTGGTGCCCGGTTATGCGTGATGCACAAAAAGGCACAGGTTCAAATACAACATCGGCCTTGTTCCAATGACTATTTTCAAAGTTATGAATATGATTTTGAATACTAACCAATGCTCTTGCGGTGACAGAATGAGGGTATTAATAGAAAAACATCAGAATCGGTCAGGCGGTTTGAACGTGGATAAGGAAGGCAGACTTTCATATTTAATCTGTTTAGATATGAATATAATCCTGTAAAGAGAAATGCACCGCACACTGTTGGTCATGCGATAATATATTCGCGCTCGATCTTATCTCTCAAGGCTAACGAATAAAACTTAATAAAAAAACAGGTAAAGGCGATCGCCTTTATAATGCACATCCTTTTTTTTTCATTTTTGCCTGTTTTATCGTTATCTTATTTTCAAAAAATACTATCATTTTCTTTTCAATGTTTTTATAGCTATATGACTAATCATAGTAACGGCTGCACGGATAAAACGATTCATTTTTGGAAAAGAATAAGTTGTAAGGAATTATGCTAGAACAATCGTGGTTCTTCTTAGTAAGTGCCGTGCCTTAACTATATATTTAAATTATGTTACGTCTTTTAATGAAACACAGAAATGAGCATAAACCACTAAATTTGGTTAGGTAACTTTTGCAAAAATCAGTTTTAATTACCACACAATAATTAAAAATTAATATTTATTATTTATAACATTTATCGTCGCCTTGTACCATGCTCCAAATAACTGGCTAAGGTCACAATTTAAACGTAATTAAATTTTGATTTTATTATTTTTAAATTGAAATGCGTGAAAAACGCAATTTGGCACTTATTCGAAAGGTTAATGAGTTAGTGAAATATGTAACATGAATGCCCAGAAAAATTTATATGCTTAGATGCTTCTTTTAACGAGAGTGTCCAAACTTCTGTGAAACTAAAACCTGACAGTTTCGAGTTCTTTGTGTATTTGTTACTAGCCAAAGAATGTTTCTGAAAAAAATCAAATAATTATTTCTATTATTTTTAAAAGTCAATGCATTAAATACAGTTTATTCTTTTAAGTACAGTTTTAATTTCATCGTTCATTTTGAAGTGTCAACCCATTTCTAACGTTTTGTAGTTCATCATTGAAATGAGGGAAACAATATTAAGTCTCACTCTCTTGCCTCGGCGTGTTTCCATTTACACTGTGCTTCGGGGCTTGGGGTTCGTATTCCGACATTTCTCAGAAAAATGATGATGAAAAGTTCTCCTTCTATACTTTTCAGTAACTTATGGTATTTTATTTAATACCAAGACGTTCAAATGATATTGTCATTTTACAATGTAGGTATTCGAATAAACATTCTTTGTATTATGAAAAAAGTTCATTTAATATTACCTACTGAATATTGATCTAACGCTCTAACCCACTTAACAAAATAATGGGTGTTACAAAAACATGATGCCGCAACACGGAAATCAAACAATCGCCTGCATTTCCGAACTGCAGCAATGCACCGGATAATGAACTGCATTTGCAACGAAATTTACCCATTTCACGTAAATAAACGTAGCATAATTATTACGTACATACATATATATAAACACATTTTATACATATAACGGCTAATTCAGATTCAAAAACTGACAGATTGGCATCGTCTACGAGTACAAGAATCCCAAGCATATTAGCCTCTCCCTTGATTGCCTTTTACGATCTACATAGACAGACAAGCGGCTGATACACACTGCTTTAACTCCGCTTGCGCAACGGATGATCGAACCTGATGAATAAGATTATGTGATGAGATACCAGCCTATCGATAACTGACAGCCGTAAGTAATTAATTTTACGGATTACCCTCTTTAAGCAGCCATCGTAACTATGAAATTTTACCCAACTTAGAACTGATATGTAATTTTAATTGTTACCTAACAATGTAATGCAAAGTTTATGTGACAGTTGATAAAAACTATGTACTTTCATAAACGGTCATTTTAAGTTTTCCGCTACATAATTGACTAGTATTGCCTATATTTTTAGCAATTCTGTTTTTTATTATTACATATAAAGACGAAAAAAAGTTTTTTTTGATGAACCTACAAAAATCTTTTATTGGGAAATAGGTTATTTTGTATATTATAATATTTCAAATGTGGGTAGTTTGCACTTAGTATAGTGTATTGATAATAAACAACAAACAATCAGCTTGAAAAAAGTACCTACTTCCCAAAATACGATAATAAATTTTTTTGGAGTATCAAATATATTTCACATTTTACAGAAGGTACAAATGTAAGTTTATTATTTAAAGAATACCTATTTGTTTTTATTTTAAAGTTGTCATAACGCTGTTATGATTAGGAAAAATTCAACAAAATAAATAGGTTTTAAATTATTTAATCATACCTACCCCCAATCAAGCCTGAAATTAAGTTTTATAAAACTTTAACTTAATTTTGTTTTGTTATTATACAACTATCCAAAAAGGCTCGACTGGCTGTGCACAGGGGCGTGTTGGTCCCGACATTAATGTATGGGAGTGAAAGTTGGGTATGGCAAAAGAAGCATGAAAGCAGAATAAATGCAGTGGAAATGAGAGCGTTAAGGAGTATGATGGGTGTGAAATTGAGTGACAGGATAAGGAACAGCGTGATAAGGGAATGTTGTGATGTGAAAGAAGATGTAGTTACAGGAATAGAAAAGGGTATGTTAAGATGGTTCGGTCATGTGGAGAGGATGAATGAAAGCAGGTTGACTAAGCAGATATACAAGGAGAGTGTGGAGGGAAAGGTCGGAGTGGGAAGACCTAGACGAACGTATCTTGATCAAATTAAGGACGTCCTGGTAAAGGGTCAGGTCAAAAGTACCCGAAACCGCCGAGCTTGTATGAAGAGAGTTATGAATGTGGACGAAGCGAAAGAAGTATGCAGAGATCGTGGCAAGTGGAAAGAGGTAGTCTCTGCCTACCCCTCCGGGAAAGAGGCGTGATTTTATGTATGTATGTATGTATGTATTATACAAAATAAACACCACTCGGAATTATCGCAAACTACCTGCGAAACACAAAAAAAGAAAACAAACTCACCACAGTATCACGATCCCTGGGTACACAATTAATTAATCATCAGAAATTTAAACCACTGAATCTCACTCTCACTCACTAATTAGTGCGTAACTTAAGTTACGACGCGCGTCAAATGTTTCGTGTTCGTAAAGCGAGCGAGTTCGTTGCGAGTCGCGGTACGGGCGTGCTGTCGGCGCGGGCGCGGCGTGCGTTATGACAACAAGGCATGCATCGCTGGTCGCATCGCATGGCACGCGGCTGCAGCGCCAGCGGACTAGTCCGGGGTCCAATCTTCTTTAGGGTTTGTTCTATTTCTAACTGGTCTCATATCAGGGAATTATTGCCACCTTTTTATGTTGATCGCGGTCACAAGTGCACCCCGGGCTCGTCTCATCAGTGGTGTGGATATAATCGGGACTAGACTAATCAGGAGGTTAAGTTCGTAATTTTCTGAAAACTGGATGGAACAGTAACCCAGGCGTGGAAATTTTCGGGTTTTGACGAACTAAATAATACGATTGGTTTAATATAGATATTTACAGGTTTATTCAGTCATTAATCAAGCTATCTGGCTAAGCGTGGTATTAGAATCTTGTGTAAGCACTTATATAAAACTACTTTTACAATGTAAGATTAAAAAATTGCAATCTGTACAAAAATTTATAAGTAGATCCCGAACTATACATTAACTGACTTAAAACTTGACTGATGGATTCATTCATTGAAAAAAAAAACTAAGTTCATATTGCGGAACGTTCGGCAAGCAGGGGTAAGGATTTTAACTTTTACATGCTTGCTTGTAATCTTTTATTCATGACGTCATCATCCGTCAAGCCTGAACCTATTTTTCAGTCTACCCCTTCTGCTTGGATCCAAAAGAACACAAAAGAGTAAGTTCCCTAGATAGCCTGTAAACTTCCACTGTGCTAAACATAAAAAGAGTCCCAAGATTTGACCTAAGCATTATGCACAAAAATGGGCACTACTGTGTTTTACTTCAACAATAATTAATTATTGAAACGTATTATAATCAATACCCCCAATAAACCATCCAGTTGAACCCTTTAGTCTTTTCGAGATTGTTGGTTCTGCCTATGTAAGTGATAAAAACTTGATGTACTTATATGTTTACTTGTGTAAATGTTGAGATTTTCATTACAAACAAAGACATAAGACATAAGTGCCGTGTGGTTCCCGGCACCAATTCAAAAAAGAATAGGACCACTCCATCTCTTTCCCATGGATGTCGTAAAAGGCGACTAAGGGATAGGCTTACAAACTTGGGATTCTTTTTTAGGCGATGGGCTAGCAACCTGTCACTAGTTGAATCTCAATTCTATCGTTAAGCCAAATAGCTGAACGTGGCCATTCAGTCTTTTCAAGACTGTTGGCTCTGTCTACCCCGCAAAGGATATAGACGTGACCATATGTATGTATGTATGTAACAAAGACATAACATCAAAAATATAATATACTAATACCCTAACATACACACGTCTTTTCTGTCGCTATCCCACTAATTGCGGTTACCGCGACCGCGGTTGCGACCAGGATCTACCCAGGATGCACTACACATCGATATCCTGACAGAAGGTTCTCACGCTATATTCTTTTGCGGTTATATGTTCCTTACTATGAGTTGGAGACTGGTATACTTATGTGAATTTTACATGCTGTAAAAAGTATAACAAAATATGGGTGGCAACATATATAAAAAGTCTCAAAATTCTGGTTGAACTCGATATGTAGTTAGTACTACATTGTACAGTAAACAGAGTCAATTATCATATATGTAATTCGAAAGCACTTTTTTTTAAATCAACATTATTTTTTTAGATGTATGACCTAATTTATAGATAAAGCGAAGACACCTTTTCCTTGATATACTTTTACAATCAGCGCGGTACTAGAAGCAGTCGACAATTTATGTATTTCTCCGCTACGAGATCATGGTAACATACGAGTATTTTTTTATTTATTATACGAGTACCTATGTCTTAATCGAAATTCTGTCATTAAGCCATCTACCTAACCGTGGTCTATGAGTAACATGTGTAAGTAGGTATATAATACGGGTAAATCAATGTATTTTGAATTAATATCATTATATTCCCGCCATAATGCAGTGGGGCACGGATAAACAGAAATTCCCCATGAATTCCCTGGTGGGTAAAGATGTCGAGTGTGCGGGTTTATAAAATTTGAACTACAATACAAAGCCACAGACTAATTTAACTTGACCACAATTCCCCATGTTATGAAGTTACCATCTTAAAGTCCAAACCATTGTTTTGTGATCTTGTTGCACCAATGACGTGGGTTCGATTCCCACGGCACTGCCATTGTAAATAACGATTGTCGTCACATTCAAGATGATATACACAGATGTGTAAGTCACACGTCCGTCAAAACAAATATTGTATGTGTGTGAAATTGATCCCACTGCAAAAATATGAAATGACTGACAAATAATATTCTATTCTAGCTATAGTCCGCGACTTCTTTCACTGAAAAAGCTGACCCCCTGTATTGTCCCTTAAAGGGGTGGGGAAGTATTTTTATTAACCACTTCTTAAGTTGTACCAAGTCCAATACATCTGAAAAAACCGCATTGAAATCAGAGCAATAGTTTTAGCGTGTAACGAGTACAAACATACAGAGAGACGGACAGACAATGACAGAAGTATTTAAAAATTATATTATGGCTTCTTTTTTACTTATAAAGATCCCCATATCGATATTTTGGTAATATATTTCAAGTACAGACATCGATCAGTTAACTCATTATAATATGTATGGATATGGAATCAGGTCCTAAGTGTAATTTGTCCTGGTAAAGGGTCAGGTCAAAAGTACCCGAAACCGCCGAGCTTGCATGAAGAGAGTTATGAATGTGGATGAAGCGAAGGAAGTATGCAGAGATCGTGGCAATTGGAAAGAGGTAGTCTCCGCCTACCCCTCCGGGAAAGAGGCGTGATTTTATGTATGTATGTATGTAAGTGTAATTTGCAGACTGGACGAAATGGAAAGATAAATGTTGGAAGGCGGACCTCAGGCCCGAAGGCGGTATGGCTGAAAGGAGCACATATGATGATGAAGCCCGGGAAAACGTGAAAGAATTCGGTATATCTCAGACTAATATAACAGATAAGTTTTACTTCCCGGATGAGGATTTAAAAATAAATTAAAGAAGCATATTTTTACATTGAATGAAAAAAAAACTTTTAAATTTTAAATATCAATAAAGAGACGGATGTATGAAGGAAGTTATAATTAAGTAAAATACTCAAAAAAAGACATCAACGAGCCCAAATCAACTCGTCAAATTTCATAACAATTTGAACAATTGAATTTTGTAATTCATCATGCCCTGGCCGGGATTCGAACCCGGGACCTCCGGTGTCACAGACAAGAAGCGTACTACCGCTGCGCCACAGAGGTCGTAAAATATTAAAACAAATGGCTCCTCACATTGCTACTATATTTTTCTTCGATAAAATTCGCTTTAATTGATACGCAAATTGTACCCTAATTTCTCCTTTATGTTATAAATGAATGCCAGTGAAGTGGTCACCCCGTCTGACAGGTGTGCGTGGCGGCGCCGGCGCGGTGCCGGACATCCGTAGAATTAGCAGCCCCATACGAGTACGATACCGGGGTTCCATTACAACTGCGTTAAACAAGGATAATTTACCTTGCCTTGATTTATTACTAAATTTAGCTTCATTTAAATCTAGTGCAGTTTGGTTGCCGGCACCAATAGAAAAAAGAATAGGACCATTCCAACTCTTTCCTATTGATGTCGTAGAAGATGACTAAGGGGCAGGCTAATAAACTGATATTCTTCTTTAAGGCGATAGGTTAGCAACCTGTCGCTATTTCAATCTCAATTCTATAATTAAGCCAAACAGCTACACGTAGCCTTGCGGTATTTTCAAGACTGTTGGCTCTGTCTACCCCACAAGGGATAGGTACAATCGTGGTAATATTTATGTATGTCTTTACTATATCACGTATTAAATTTCTTTAAAAAAGCTTATTTTCAGTTCCATAAAAACTTCCTAACTTTTCCAATTTCCACTCAAAACTTCACGGTAACGATGCCCCATTAAAAATCCACCGACACTGCACAGATTCAATATCAATTTGGCAAGCTGTCAGCCCTCTCTATAATTCAGCGACCTGCGCCTCCCGCCCGCTGCCTCCCGTCGCGTCCCGACCGCAATGCAGACTTATAGTGTCCCGGTTGTATTCCCGAGTTTTGTAGGGTTAGCAGGTATTTCGAATATTAGAAAAAGGGTATATAATATACGGAACAATCACAGACTGCCCTCTAAGTAACTTCAAGATGATCTTTAAAAATAGGTATAATGTAGCTTTAAAAGAAATACTTACAATAAATAATAGGGAGTAAGTACTTTAGGTGACTATGGCTAAGGGGCTTTCCCAAGCAAGTACTTTGGAGCCATACAGCGTATATTTAATATACATATATAGATATAGAGATCTCATTGTCCTCCTTATTATTTAGGGTTAACAATAATAATAAAAAATAGTTGCTAAAAGATCAACTATTTTTTTAAACACATCATGTGTATTTTTACACATGTGACTTCAGTCAAAGAAAGCAGTAAGGATTTCGTCATATTTAGCAAGTAGCTTGTGTGCAATAGACCTCACGGACTATAAAATTTACAATTTCAACACGAAGAAGGCGCTTTTTTAAAGCATATTACGAATTACGGGGTAGACAAAGCCAACAGTCTCACAAAGACTGATTGGACACGTTAAGCTATATGGCTTGAAGATGGAATTGAGATTCAAATAGTGACAGATTGCTAGCTTGCTAGCCCATCCTACAAGAAGAATATCAAGCGTAAAAGCCTATCCTTTAGTCGCCTTTTACGACATCTATGAGAAAGAGAGGAAGTGGTCCTATTCTAAAGTAACATGAACCACACGGCTCTGTCTACTCCGTAATAAGGAATAAAGACGTGATAGTATTGTGTGTATGTATATATTACGAATAACGGAAATATTTTGATCATGCAACCCTTAGACGCTGACCGCCCTCAGTCCACAGCTCCGAGAAACAGGCCGCCTCTTAACCCTGTTCCTGAAAGCCTATTCGCATCCGATGAAAGGCACGTTTAACCTCCACGTCTCAAATGGGACAGTTTTCTGTTTGACTGGGACAAGTAGGTGACAAACTTAAACCTACATGACTTTATATCTGTAGGTATGCTTTTGTTGCTGTAAGAGCTTTTTTATTTAATTAAATGTATCCTCTCTCCCTTCTTTCAATCACAAATATTTCAGGAATTCAAAATATATGTTGAAGTAGGTTTTATTAAGAATTCTATGCGTAAACGAAAATAATATCTAGAATGTTTTATTATATGTGAATTTCATTTTCCACTAATTTATTTAACTTCTAGACCGGTCTTTGTCGCATCAAATGAGATGTACTTAATAAGGAAGATGACATTTTATGTTATATTTAATTGCGATTACCAGTACGTAAACAATTAACACGCGAGTGCTAAGACGCAATTTTTGCAGTGTGGGCGCGAAGTGACACTTTATGGTGTTATATTTATTTAAATAATAATTACTGATTGCTTTAGTTTTAGAATTATATTTTGCATTAGATATAGAAGGTGCGTTCTAGATCAGGGCCTCACGCTTCTTTTTTTTTAAATAAAATCTTATTTTAAAATGTGCCAGATGATTTGGACATACATATATACATACATATGGTCACGTCTATATCCCTTGTGGGATAGACAGAGCCAACAGTCTTAAAAAGCCTGATAGGCCACGGTCAATTTGGCTTAATGATAGAATTGAGATTCAAATAGGGACAGGTTGCTAGCTCATCGCCTAAAAATAAGGATCTCAAGTTTGTAAGCCTTTTTTTTACAATTAAGGTAGTGTTTCACCCAAAATAATTTACTCATATAAGACGATTGCTAGATTATGATAATTTCGACGTCCCCATCGTAGAACTATTGGTCTAGTGATAAGAGCAATCGACTTTCACGTCGTAGTAACCAGTTCCAGCAATTGATAGTTTTGTTGATTTATGGTTTTTATGACGTCCTCCGACGATCCTCGATTTTAGGTATCTTAACCAGAGTACCATTGCTAAATAGTAAACTTATTGATAAAATTGCAGATTATACTAACAGGGCAACTTTGCATGGAATAAGCTTTATCTATTAAAATAAAGTAAAAATCTTTTTACACAAACTATGTAAATCTGGAGTATTTTATGTTCTTTCTAGGCGTTATAACTCTATAGCTATCATAATAGTCATCTCCTCATCAGTAATGGTAATATATCTAATAAAACATGGTGGTTCCTGTTGCGCCCGCGCAGCGCTCCACCGTGTGGGATTGTTTACAATCGATTAATAATTGCTCCTATTTGCAATAACTGCATGCAATTATAGTATGCATTAATAACGATTCTATACCTAACGATTTTATAGGTTTTCTGTCTATAATCCCGGATTTTCGTACGGCCGTTAGAGTTCTGGATCAAAAACAAGGTTACGTACGTGGGTCGGTACAACATTGAACGAAATTGATCATAATTAATTAAAATAATGTAGCATTCTTCAGTAAACTATTGATAAAATACTCTGTCTTTCGGCGTTTTTTTACCATCGTAGGTACGTACCGTCGAGCGATTCAAAACGAACGAAAAAGAAACTTCTTACTTCTCTTAGTTAGCGACGTAAGAAATATGATGCAGTTTTTATTAAAATAGAAATTGTTCGCAAAACATACACACTATACAGGTGAAATTACTAAAAGTTCATGTCAATAGGGCGTAAAGAGACGCGTAGCGACGTCGCGGGCTGTTCCCTGCGTGACCCCGCACGACCTCCCGTGACCAGCCCTTATTGCCTGCTAAATGAGGTCACAGGTGCTTGATGACATTAGCAGAATGTTAGGTCGATAAATGATTTCATGGAAGGATGTAAGTATGTTGAACGGCAAACATTATTATTCTCGTGACGGTAGATATGATGACGATGTTTACCCTCACCGTTAAAATTAAATACCTAATTTAATTTATTTATTAATATCTTAATTATTTTTTTCATGAAAAAAGTAATTTGCCGTAGAAACCTATATTTACTAGCAACCTGTCACGAACAAGACTCAAACAGTCTTGATTCGATCGTCAAGCCGTGCAGCTAGACATGGCCTTTCAGTCTGTGAAACTGTTGGCTCTGTTTACCCCGTAAGGGATAAAGACGTGATAATATTAATTTAATAAATTGTATAACTACCTACAATCACACTGAAACAATGTTGCTCTTGAAATACTTCAGGCGCATGCAGCAGGCGTAGCCCGCGTAGCAGAGATAACTTACGTGTTGCTAAATTTACTTGATTGCAAATGACTAGCAAGTAAATATTATTGATACGGTGTACATTTCAAGAAGGGTATACCTGTTTGGTATACCATTCTTGAAAAATGGTGTGCCATGGTTCATATTCGTAACTTAATTTTAATTTACGCACTTCAAGCAATAAGGGACCGTATTTCTTTGCAGGTGACTGTTATTACTGTTACATAAGTTTGATTTCGTATCAATGCTTTTACGGTGAGGGAAAACACCGTGACCTGCACATTTAGGCAATGCGTTATTTATCATATTAGGTAGTTTCCCCTGCAAAGATTGCGGAGGTCAGACGGGACGGGAGTTTCTTTATGTCAACAACTAAAGCCAAACCTGCCATAACCAGTTCCAGAAACATGGGACATTTTACTGAAAGATGGGCACTTCCATGGATGGCTGCTTAAGAGTACCAACTTAAGTCAATGGCTTGCCTGAAAATTTAAAAAGGAAAACCGGTAATGGACTTTTACTTGACATTTTTTTTCTGTGGTTATGACAATGTCACAGGTACATGTCATTGTCATGTCGTCATCGTAACACCGCAAATAGCATGCAATGGTGCAAAAAGAATTTCTAATGGAAAATCATAAATAAAAACGAATCATTTCACAATCGTTGCACACTGCAACTACTATCACAATGTTCTCAAAAGCCTACAAGCTTAAATCGAACAGCACGTTGAAGAATTCTGAAAAGTACGGCACTTTTCTGTCAACGTTTTTTTTCGTTTCGTATTTGTGCATTTTTAAAGAATTGTGTCTTTGTTTGTAGGAAACATCTTGTTCTAAGGATACAGGATGAATTTTCAAATGTGTCTGAAGAAAAGGTGAAGGAATTGGTGCCCGTAAAATCGAGTACTATTTGCATGAAGTTGACCCTTCACTCTGGGGACACTGTTGGTGTTTACGCCGTGGATGGTATTCCTGTGCTGATCGAGACCGCAGAGCAACTGGTACCGACTGTATGTGCTCTGTGGAAGGTCCCCGACATGGTACCAATGATGACTGTCCACTCTCCAGTTGTACCGAAGGTTAGTAAGTTATATTTCTCATCAAAATTCTAATCATTTTCTACTGAGACTGCTCTCTTACACATAAGTGATCAGGCTGTATACATTCTTGCAAATACTTACAAATATAATTTTCTCAAAGTTCAAACCTTTTAACAAGGTTAAAACAAAATTGCACAATATTATTGGATTACACAATTTCTGTAAGTGAAGTTTTAGTTCTAAAGAAAGTTCCTACTCCTTCTTTTCATCAGCAGTTTATTATTTGTAATCTGAGAAATAAAAAATTCATACATATGGTCATGTCTATATCCCTTGCAGGGTAGACAGAGCCAACAGTCTTGAAAAGACCATTGGCCATTTTCAGCTATTTGGCTTAATGATAGAATTGAGATTCAAATAGTGACAGGTTACTAGCCCATTGCCTAAAAAACAATCCCAAGTTTGTAAGCCTATCCCTTAGTCGCCTTTTATGACATCATTGGGAAAGAGATGGAGTGGTCCTATTCTTTTCTTAAATTGGTGCCGGGAACCACAAGGCACATAAAAAATATAAATTAACAAATATAAATTTACTTCACAGTTAAAAATAATGATAGAATTGAGATTCAAATAGTGACAGGTTGTTAGCCAATCACCTTAAAGTAGAATCCCAAGTTTATAAGCCTATCCCTTAGTCATCTTTTATGACATCCATAGAAAAGAGATGGAGTGGTCTATTCATCTAATTCTAATTCATCTCATTAAACCTGTGTTTCAAATTGTAAAGTGTGATAATTGTAATAGGTGTAAACCGTTTTTGTCACAATAAATAAATAAATAAAATAAATAAATAAATAAATCTCAATCCTATCATTAAGCCCAATAGCTGAACAGCGCGTTTCAGTTTTTTTAAGGCTGTTGGTTTTGTCTACCCCACGAGGGATAAAGACATGATTATATAATAATATTATATGACAGTTACAATTTTTCAAATATATATCATTGTGAAAGTGGAATGTAGCCTTTCAGTTTTTGAGACTGCATGCACTATTTACCCAGTAAGGAATAAAGATGTGAGTGATTAGGCAAATTGCAAACTGGAAGTTTCACTTTGTTAAATGTTTTGCTACTTGGACTTCGTTAATCAGGATTCATAAAGGTCCGCAAATGTGGAACTACCACATAGATTTAGACATCTACATCCACAAATTATCAATGTGGATTTTCATGTCGATGTCAGTAAGTAACTTACAAGCGGGTAAGGGTGAACTAATAAAATATCAAGTAAAGTTTTGTAAATAAAATTTACAAAACTTTACTTGATTTACAAATAAAAACCTGCTGTGTAACTGCTTTGATTTAGATCAGGCGGCAAAATAACTCTTTAATAAGTACAATTTTACAGGAAAAGACACACTCGCGTATGTGAGTTGGCAAAAATCATCGCATTTACCTGCGGATTTGACGGCCTCTGTAGCGCAGCGGTAGTGCGCTTGTCTGTGTCACCGGAGGTCCCGGGTTCGAATCCCGGCCAGGGCATGATGAGAAACGAACTTTCTCTGATTGGCCTGGGTCTTGGATGTTTATCTATATACGTATTTATAATAAAATATAGTATCGTTGAGTTAGTATCTCGTAACACAAGTAGTTTCGAACTTACTTCTTTCTCAATCTGTGTAATTTGTCAAAAAAAAAAAAAAATTTAAAAAGTCAGCATGCGTAACTACCCTAGTATGTATTTTTCATCACAAGTTTCCTATTTCAGGTACTAGGTGGAGCTTCGGTGTATCTCCCCGGGGTGACGTTGCCGGCCGGCGGGCTCGGCTTCCCGCAGTTCCGCGCGGGCGCGATCGTAGCGGCCAACACGACGGACAACGCCGCGGCCGCCGTAGTGGGCCGAGCCGTCATGTCCAGCGGCGATATGTTGCTGAGAGCTGCGTAAGTTACCATGTGAATACGGTTTTATGTTGTACTAGTTTTAAACAGGCTTAGGTTTGTTTTTAATCAATCAATTAATTTGTAGTAGATTTATGTTTGCTGTTCATAAAAATCATACCATACAAAGGACGAATTTCTCTTGACATAAATAGTTACACACATGTATGTATGTGCATTTTGTTTCCATATTTGTTTGTTAAATATGTAGTTATTTAGATAAAACTTATAGCGATGTTAGATCTCCACCTTTACAATTGCATCAAATTTCTTTTAGTCGTTTTTGCATGACGCACGAACAAACATACTTAGGTACTTCCAAAGAGATTAACAATAAATAGAAATATTAACAAAAGATATTATAAAGTGGAAATTAACCTTCTTACTTATATATTCTCATAATACTTTCAGAGGCACGTGTTTGGAAGCTATCCAAGTGATTGGTGACCAGCTCTGCAAAGACCCCAAGCTGGGCAAGGTAGAGCGACCCAAACTGGGTCTCCCGGTGTACGGGGACGGTAGCCCGGCAGTGGATCTCGCTGCGGATATTAACCAGGTCAGATACTTATGATCTGGACTTTTATGCAAATGATAAGATGCTCATGAGTGACTTTTTTTGTTTAAATGTAAAAAAGGCCAATAAATTTATGTTTTGTGAGCAGGTGATGGATGGCCAAAAGAAATTTACTTTTTCAGGTAAAAGCGGACTTGAAAATATTTAATGCACCATTTGCAAGCGTGTTTATTACCTCTTTCTAGTAATCAACACATCATTGCGCCGTCGCGTGGTAAACTATCGCTGTTTCTCTTTTTATTATGACGTGAAACGGGACAGCGATAGTTATAGCGCGATAAAAAAAAATCGTCGCGCGTGACATGCTAGCCCCGCTAGTCATCTTTTTTATAGTTAGAATGTTTTAAGTGTGAATTCTGAACTTTGAGAAAAGTACAAAGAAAATTTAAGACGCAATTGTGTTGTATGAAAATTTGAGCGTAGAGTCTTAAAGATTGTACATGATTTTTTAAAATAAAAACACATATTAAAGTATGCAACAATGTTTCAGCTAACCATCAGAGAGGAGTGGCCAACCCTGGGCAAAGCCCCGGCACCAGCCCCGGCGACCCCGGTCCACAACGAGCCTAAAATCATTACGGAAGCACTGACGCCCCAATCAGAGGACACTGCACAAGTTGATGACAGTGTTGATGACACCATGGTCACAGGTCATTTTCTATATTGAATATTATTCAAAACAGCTTTTTTACTTGACTAGGTACATACTCATTATTGATGTGTGCAAAAGGGAATATACCGGCAATATATAAACAGTATAATGTTCGCGTTAATTCCCGTTGGCTTACAATGATAATCATGCCATGAGTTAGTTTAAAAGTGTAGACAGCGTACTCATTTTGGGTTCTAATAATAATACATTAAACATTTTTGCATAATTTAACTTAACATAAAGCTTTTTGTTTTTCTATAAAAGTATTTTTTGCTTTAAGAGGTGTACTAAATCGGTTGTATTATTGGGGTAAATAAATAAATAACAAACTATGTTTTTTCATCGGGTTCAAAAAGACTTTGGAACAAGAATCCCCAGCAATACCGTATTAATAACAAATCTAATATAACCATTGCAGACTCGTCCCATATAGAAGAAGATATCCCCTCGGACATGGACGGGCTGCTGCTCTGGTGCTTGCTGGTCTTCCTCAAGCTGGAAGGCAGGACGCTCCAACTGCCTCTCAAGACCAACATTCTGTACAAGTAAGCTTACCACATAACTGATTTTTATCCATCCATCTGTAAAATCAGGTGTACATCGCTTGCGGGGTAGACAGAGTTAGTTGTCTTGTAAAAACTGATGAGCCACGTTTAGCTGTTTGGCTTAATGATAGAATTGGCATTCGAATAGTGACAGGTGGCTAGCCCATCGCCTATGAAGTAGTCACTGAGGATTCCTTTACCTTTAGTGCACCCTCATAAATAAAAATTGTATTAATGTTGTTAATATATAACTTATGTATGTATGTTGTGTTTATTCTTGTTTCAGAAATCACCTGATGCCACTGTGTCCTCCCGGCAGAACGCTTGACGTCAAAAAGTCGACTTACAAGAAAATGGGAAAATTCATGGACGCCATGCAAGAGGTAATTTTATAAGACCAATTTTGATAATTTGCAGACTTGAAGTAAATATTCTGAAATCTAATATTTCAAAATATTTACTTCAAGCCCTTCAAATGTCTTTATTTAGGGTACCAACGTTACTCAGAATATGGCGTGATATTGGAAAGTTATATTATTTTTATCTTCGATGTTTATCTTAAAGTAGAGGAGGAAAAATCACCTTCACGCCAAATTTCAATTCTCTTACCCAATGGTTTGGGTTGTGCGTTGCGTTGGTATGTCAGGCAGACATACACTTTCTTTTTTTATATTTAGATGTCTGTCCTACATATAATTATTTTAGAACAACATATAATTATTTTGAATGATCAGTAATATTATATGGGGCGAGATGACAGGTGACATTCTGGTTTTAGATTTTAAGCTTAATGTACTTGTGATAAGGTCGTTATTGACTTTTCATTGGGTTTAATTCGGCAAAATTAATTAAAAAAATATAAACACGTCTTCATCTTTTACGGAGTAGACAGAGCCAACAGTTTCGTTAAGACTAAAAGGCCACGTTCACTTGGATGGCTTGATGATAGAATTAAGATTAAAATAGTGACATGCCGATAGCCCATCGCTTACAAGATGAATCCCAAGTTTATTTGATTATCCCTTAGTCCTTGGAAACGTTACTATTATAAAGTACTGGAAACCAAGCACAATAGTGTTAACCTTTATACTATTTTATCGCCTCCTGCTAAAGGAAGGCTTGTACTATCCGACCGCTACACACGGCCCCACCAACCTTCGAAGTGCGCTGCTAGAGCGTTTGCTCTCTAACAGGAAACCCTCTCTTGACTCCCTACAAAATCTTAATAGTATCTGAAGAAATGTCTACCAATTTTTGGGATTTGTAGGTTTATAATAGAAGAAAATAAAAGGAGCGTGGATTCGTCGTCTCCATATTTATTGCAGAATAATATTTTATTCTAGTCGGAATCGGAAATACAAAGAGTATAAAAACAGTGTCGGTAAAATTATGACAATGCCATCTAGTGCAAATAGGTGAAACTACAACGCGGTCAATACAAATCGTTGCGTGTTCACCTCCTCATAATTTAATTAGATGGCGCTGTCGATAAACAGTGGTCTTTTATTTGTGTGTTACTCGCCCCCTATTCTAGGGGGGTCTGACGTTACACGTAGCCATGCCACCGCCCTGACCTGCTTACCTTAAGACCGGCGAATTTCGAAGGAAGGCCTCGTGGAGGTCCGCGAGCTGGAGAAGGGCGTGTCGGCCGTCGTGGCCGCCAACCTCGCGCACCCGCGGCTGCGGCGAGTGCGCCCCCCCGCGCCCCCCGCGCCCGCCGCCGGGGGAGGGGGGGCTGCGGGGGGAGCGGGGGAGGAGTACGCGCCGCCTGCCGTCAGGGAGGTGCACTGCGTCACCGCCGCGGTGGGGCCCGTGCTGCCGGACTACAAGTAAGTCTTCTTAACTTCACGTGAGTCACACTTCGTTAAACAGAGGAGCTGTTTAACGAAGTGTGACTCACGTCATAAGTAGATAGAAACTCACACACAACACATACAGCTTTTTGGCTCGATGATAGAATTGAGATTCAAATAGTGACAAGCTGGTAGCTTATCGCCTAAAAGAAGAATCCCATCTATTTTAAAAACGAAAAAATAATAATTAAATTTAATTTAAATTGCAAAATGTAACTTGATTTTTTTTACTGTCATTTCTTTATTTTTGTTTTTGTCCCTCAGAAAGGGTACTCCACTATCATCAGCAACGGTGCGCTCCACTCTCACCGAGTACGTGAAGTCAAGGGAACTGAACTCAAAGCAGAGCAAGGGAGCGGTCGTGCTGGACGCCGCGCTCGCTAAGATACTAGGCAAGCAGGAACAGGTAGGAACATCATCTTACTTTTGTTTGATTTAGCGGTGGATAACTCTTCAATCGTAATCAAAAGAAGTAATTATACTATGGTCCTCCCATTTGTCTAAAGCATAGGCTATTTGACAAAGTTCTAAAAACTATCTTAGGCTATTTATTTGTTTATAAGGAGCCCTACAAAAATACTTTTCTGCCTTTATTACAGCTATTTTATTAAAAAATCGAAAAAGAAAATGCAATATTCAAATATGCCGCCAAAACGCAACTTTTAGCAATATGGCGGCCATGGCATGCAGTGACGTAAATTTCGTGTAAATATCATACAAAGCTTGTTGGTGTTTCGAAAAGTTTTGATTTTCTCTTGTTTTATTTAACTTGTGCCACGTCATATGTGTGAAATTTTTTAAAATGAGTTCCTATAAATGTTGTGCAGTGCCTAAATGCACTAATACAACAATAAAATCTCCTACGAAATCGTTTTTTTCTATGCCGATGGATTTGAATATTCGCAAGAAGTGGTTTCAGATCATGATCTAAGATCAGTGGTTACCAAGATATACTTACATTGATGTTTTCACATTCCTCAGTTCGGCAGCATAGAAATCTGGATTGTCTTTGAAGAAGACGCCAACCATTATAGGGTCCACTTTTGGCAAAAGTGGACCTACCAAAAGTCTTTTGGTAGGTTTCGACTGTCAGCTTTCGCGAAATTGGTTTCCATTATTAAATACCTATGTTATCTGAGTAATCCTGAGCGATCAAACACTTATAAAATCTTGAAAAATAATAGCAAATACTAAGGAACAGTACGATCCACAGTCTGTTTATGGATAATTGACGTCATAATAGAAATAGCCAATCACGTTCGTTTTTACTCACGTGACAGCTGCATAAAAAAGCCTAATTTTCTGAGACGGATTTTGTTTAAATAATGCAATATTTTTATCTCGCGTTATTACAAATCGCTCCAAAAAAATAATATTAAGACTGATGACATAAAAGAAATGTATATTTTTATTACAGTCAAATAGCCTATTATGTGAGCTACAAAAAAATATATCTTAGTCCGCCCATACAATAGTACATACATACATACAAATACAGTCACGTAATTATTGATCTATTTTAGGAAATACAGAGCCACGTTTAACTGTAGGTATGGACTTAAGGCTCGGCAAACAAAATATTGTGACTTTTAAGAGAGATATTCTGAAAGATGGCTAGTCCATCGTCTGGAAGAAGAATCCCATGTTTCTTAGACGTTCTCTTGATTGACGTTAAAGTACGCTCGCGTGAAACGAGATGTTAAGATCGCACAGAGCTTACCTAAATGCCAAATTTCAAGTGTGTGTGAGTATACCTAGCGGTCAGACCTTGGCATTACAGAGTCTGAAAGTTTTTAGGGCAAAAACGATATATAGCGATATAAAGGGGTAGACAGTTTGAGAGTGTTTCCCGTTCGAAGCTCACGGCCATAAATGCTTATGGCCGTGAGCTTCAAAAGATACTTACCTAAATTAAGATTTTAAATACCTACTCTGGAGAGAAATGATTTTTGAGAACTGAATGAAGTATGAACGAAATATGGTTGAAGCAAATACAGATATAAAGCCATTTAAAAAAATTAAAAAATTACAGGTGTCCGTGAAATGGGACGAGCTGATGTCCGGAGTGTTGTCTCGGATGACGGCCGCCACGGAGATGAGCTTCGCGGACGGCACCTCCAGCCTCGTCAAGGCCAAACTGGAGCCTATCACCATGACTATAGCCAACAGGAGTGGGAACAAGAAGGTAGGCGCATTAGTTGGACCAAAATGGCGGCAATGGTCTCTGCTCGGGTAGTCTGGCCAATAAGAGTGGAGACATGATGGTAGACCGACCAACTGTGTGCTCCACAACCTCCAGGCTCTTCTAGACCAAGGTGGTCTATCACCATGACTGTAGCTAAAAGGAGTGGCAAGAGGGTTTGTTAATTATTCGGCGCGTAAGTGGAACTAAAATGGCGGCTTTTTCCTTTCGCACACCTCCGACACGGACGTGTATGAAAAATGCGTGTGACAGTCAAGGTCGTGAAGGTAAACGCTTATAGATCTACCACTTTTATAAGTTACATCGGCATTGTTCGACGGCGCAGAATAGTACAACCGACCGCAGAATCTGGCCGCCGCTCTTGCGAACTCCAGACATGGCGCGTACGCAATTAGCCAATAGCGAACGGTTTTGATCCCGCGTTCAAATGGCGCACTATGATTGGCGCAGATATTTTCGCGCCATGACAAAAATTGACTGTACCATGCTTATGCGAGTGAAATAAGATACGCTAGGGTTAATTTTAAAACGGTCCAAGTTTAATGATACGATTATATTAATTTAAGTTTAGTGAAATAGATATCTACCATAGATTCCCAAAAAACAATTTCATTTTTGTTTTTAATACAAAATCAACTTTTTGTAACCTGCAAGTAATTAACATACTTTTAAACAATAATACTTATTAATTAATTACAATTATGAAATGAATTCAAAGTACCTATGTTTAAGTTACCTCCACGTTGTCAGGTGACGCTGGTGTCGAACCTGGAGTCGTTCGGCTTCTGCCTGCCGTCGCTGGCGGCCGCCTGCCAGCGCGGCGCGGCGGCCGCGTGCGGCGTCACGCGCGCGCCCGGCGCCCGCCGCGACCAGCTCATGCTGCAGGGCGACCAGGTACGCTCGCTCACGGCTACCTTCGTTACAGCTCAGATGGGAGCGACTAACGCCAGGATAGACCTTGAATTTCCGAAAAAAACTTAAATAAGTGACTGACTTCATCTAGTATATATTCATAACCATAATTCTGAAAGCTTCTCTCGTGGCAGGGCTCGTGGTCAGATGGGAGTACTTACCTGGATTATATACTCTAGACTATCACATACTGGCCTCCCAAGCACCTCATATCCACAACCTATGTAAAATCACGTCTATGTGCTTGCAGGGTAAACAGAACCAACAGACTTGAAAAGACTGATAGGCCACGTTCAAATAATGACAGGTTGCATAAAAGAAGAATCCCAAGTTTATAAGCCTATCCCTTAGTCACCTTTTACGACATCATGGGAAAGAACCTGTGGCTCCCACAAATACCACAAAAATTATGATGGAAGCTTTCACCTCCCTTGACCAACATTTACTATCATGAAAAAGCAGATAAATGACTTTCAAACTTACTATTATATTCTTTATTTCAGACTCACTTTATAGCGAAATTGCTGTGCGAAACATACGGTCTGCCAAAGAAGTTTGTAGAAGGAGCGGACAAGGCACTGAAGAAGAAAAAGTAACTCTTAAGTTAACTGAATCTAATTCCCAACCTTGTGATAAGACTGTGTGATCTAAAATAAAACTCTTGCTATGTTCATGTCTCTTTATTTTATATCCTAATTTATTTTTAGTGTAAAAATATATGGCAACACAAAGTGTAATCTAAAAGTTCATAAAAAAATATTTAACGCAAGGAAGACACTCAAGACTAAAATTGATTACAATTACATATAAATATATTCAAATATCGTAATATTGAAATGTTATAACAAATATATTTTATGTACATTAATATGCTTATGTGGTTGGATAGAAAATATTGCTTGATACATAAGCAAAGCACACAAATCATATAAGTAGACATAATGTTTTACTATTCTAGGGTTAGGGTGGGTAATGTCCGTATTTTCATCTTATTTACAAGTTCCATACAAAATAGCAAATTTATAAAATATCAAGTTTAAAAAAAAATTATACAAAAAGTATCTGCCAAAATACTCTTTCAAAAATTAAGAGGAACTAAAAGTAAGGCTTACTTTTTACTTAAAACTATTTTAATTAAACCACAACCTTACTTAAGTATACACCATTGTATGGAGATCAGAAACACTAGGTTTTTACTAGGAAAAAAAAATTAAAATCTATTTTAGACATTTCAATAGACTTATTGCCATATAAACACATTCATTTTACAATTTAGTTGATGTTTTAAATTTAAAAGGTGTCTTGAATGGTAGCAAGGACTTCCTTTTGGCCTTCTTGGCTTCAGGCGGGGCCTTAGGAGTCTGCATCATGGACTGTCGCATGCTGCCGCGCGTACGATCACACACATTGCCCTCACTGATACCAGAATCCACACTCCATTGGCTCCTTATAGACATGGCAGAAGATTTTGAAGTGTTTGAGCTCTTAGACATCAAGCTAGCCTTTGATGGAGTCTTCCTAATACTCGCCTGACTAGTGTTGGTGATGTCTACAAATGCATTGCTAGTTTTTGCCTGTTTTGAAGGAGAACCCTGTGACCAATTCAAAGCCACTCTTTTCTCAGATGTAATTTTATCAACATCCAAATACTTAAACTTACTGATGTCTTTCACTTCCTTCGGCTTCTCATATTCACTGTCCATGTTCTCCAACTCATAAAATGTAAGAGTTACACTATCATCACTTTCCACAAACGGGTTCACAGATGTAAAGTGCACTTTCTTAGATGAAACTTCTGGGAATATGTTTCGGCGTGGCATGTTGTCTTTTGTGAACTTTTTTGCTGTGATGATGACGCTGCCGTCTCCCGCGTCGGCCGACAGTGAGCTGTCCAGATCTTCATAAGCATAACTCTTTCTGCGAGGTTTCACTCGCGTCGAACTCGTGCGCCGCCGCCGCCGCGACATTCTCTCGTCTCCAACTTGAGACAGCATTGGTGGCAGTGTAATCCCATTGCTCTCAACACCGTCTACATCTAAGCTCTCATTCAGTGTAATTATCTTAGTGCTAGGACTGTTCAGTATCTCCTTTGCAACTAGTTCTCGCTCCCTCTGGTTCAAAGACTCCTCCCGCTGCCTCAGAGCCACAAGACAGGACATCCATTGCTGACTCAGAGTCTCTTCCGACACTTGCTTAGGACAGGTGTACTTCTGTAAAGCTTCAGAATACGGTCTTCTGCTTCTAGGGACAAAGCCTGGTAATTCTAATGCCAGAGCAGCTAGTGTCGGCGATAGAGAGTTCGTAGACAGATTGAAATCATCACTTTTAGGTTGCTTGTGCTTCGGGCTGACATTGCAGTAAATAGGGCTATCCACAAGGGTTACAGGCTTCCTCGGTAGTGGTTTGACTGTCCTGCATAGTTCTACAGCTTTCTCAGAATCGCATTTGTTTCCTTCAGATACTGTGTCTCTATAATCTGCACTGACAAGTATTTCCTTTAGTGGTTTTGCTCCAGATAGTGTTTCAATGTTGCTTAAGACTGTGGGGTGATAAAGGATGACGTTGGGACGCAGTTCTGAGTTCTTTTCGTCTGTGAGGAAGCTGATGATGTCTTGGAGGTCATCACTGTAGTGAAACTTTTTGACATGACGGTTGCCTGGCTCAGTACGAAAAGACAATGCGTGTAGCACGTCGCCGACCTGCCTCACGAGGTTGCTGTTGGTCGCCGAGGTCAGATCAAAGCAGTTTACGCGGAATTCTCCGCGCTCGCTCACGTATATGGAATCCGTCGTGATACATTTCTGCAAAATTGCTAATTTCAGATCGTCCACTTGGTTGCACAGCCTAGCGAGCTCGAACAGCAGCCGCCAAAGGAAGCTCTCCGCGAAATGAAGATCCTCTGCAGCGCAAGTGGCCAGCAACTGTCGCGCGCTCTGCCAACAGCTGTACTCCACGACAAAATACAGCGTCCTCGACGGACCGTGAAGTATGGTGTCAAAGTACCGCAACAAGCAATCCGATATCACCTTGTTTATTGTTTTCACGTCGGCAACGATGTCCTGTATTCGCGAGTCAGAGTACGCGGAGCAATTGTACGCCTTCCACGCAAATATGTTGTTGGTGACCTTGTGTCGCACTTTGTAGAATGTACCACCGCAAAATACGTCTAAAACTTGGTATTCCTTTAACTTTTCCGTCATTTTGCTGTTACTTTTACTTAATTTAATGATTTTTTACATTTTGTAACCGAAACAAAGCGCCGGACCCTACGATTTTTGAATGAAAGGACGGTTAGACGGTTACTACTTCAGTGTTGGACGATAATCATTTTCAAGAATGTCGATATAACGAATTTTAATTGTCGATGTCGATGAAATTTGGAATTTAAATTATTGATTTTTTTAAACTTTATGACATTTATTTATATGATCACGACTATATCCTTTACGGGGTAGACAGAGCCAGCAATCCTTAAAGACTTAAAGGTCATGTTCAGCTGATAGGCTTAATGATACAATTGAGATTGTCTGTTAATAAAATTATTTCAATATGTGGAATAAATAAAACACATAAAAAAATGCTCTCCCACACAAATTGGTCCTAACATGAGAAAGAAAAAAAAAGTTAAGACCATTTTAAGACTAATTTGTGTTCGAGAATATTTTTTTGCCACTCTGCCAATAGGGTACCGGATCGTAATCGAAAAAAAATCTAAGTTGTGTTTTAAAATAAAGTTTTTTTATACAAGAACATCACTTAGTAAAGATTTTTAAGAAATAACAATGATTTATAATTTTAAATCAATAAATAAAGTTGCAAAAATCCAATATTTTTTATCTGTGCAGCGTAAGAACCCAAACACCAATCACAGTGAGTGACGTCATACGTAATGACTGATAAGTAAACACCACTGCTTTGTATGTTATTTCGAGTTATTCTACGATTTATTTGCATTTTTCTAAAAATATTTAATTGTAGTTAGTTACGAATTGAAGGACTTTACTCATAACAGAAGTTGTCGCAAGTGCTTGAAGCCGCCTATCAAGCTTTTATCATGGAACAAGGTTACAAACCGACAATAGAAATCTCTCAAAAGATTGATATTTTCATGGTCGGCAGTTCCTTTGCCACTAATACCGACTTTTATTTTGCTGAATTTAGCAATGCGAAAACATTTGTGTAAGTATTTCAACCTCTTTTTGTTTATCTTAATAACAGAAATGATTGAAGAAATTACAAACGAAAACATAACCTAAAACTAGTTTCATTGTTTACAAAGTTATTTTCACATATGTTTTTTTTCTATGATTTTAAAGGTTAGATATTTATGGGTTTTGCATGTTTCTAGATCTGTGAGAAAATACTTAAATTATCCAAGCACTGATCACTTGTAATAAAATAAATAAAATAAAATAAAAATAAAATAAAAATAAAAATTGTTTATTTCAGATAGCCACGGATCCATATCAATGTTAGTAAACTTAGTCTAGATTTGTTAGTAACATGGCACGATAAGAAATACTAAAACATAAAAAATAAAATAAAATAAAATAAAATAAAATAAAATATAAAATAAAATAAAATAAAATGGAGAGTGATCAGATCGGCTCATTTCTTTCACAGATCACCCTCCTCACAAAAACAGCCCACAACGGAGAGGAGAACCTGTCTGCCAACGTCTTCAAAATGCTATTGGGACTGTCCCGTATTCTAAAAATTAGCGACGAGGTCTTCTTGCGCATAATAGCCGCAAAGCTATCGACTTGGTATTCCGCGAACATACCTGAGGCGCTACAGAAACGAGGCAATCCCAGCATCATCCTGAAAACGTTATTGTATAGAACACGCAGTGCGTCCATCGCCTTTTGGGTACAGCCCACCCACAGACTTCCCGTGTACATATTCTGACAGTATGATTTGAACAGCGTGATCTTGACATCTTCAGTACAACGAGAGAATCTGCGGATCAGCATATTCCCCCTCACCGCTAGCGCCCTGCGTTCTCTATCAATGTCCTCATCATCTTTAAGGTCCTCAGTAACAATGTGTCCCAGGTATTTGAATTTTGTCACGCGTTTTATTTCAACTCCACCGAGAGTGATACTCAATGTGACATTGGGGCGGTTACCGGGGGCCTCAAAGACCATATACTCGGTTTTCCTGACATTATAAATCAGCCCATGATTGGCGGCATAGGTCTGACACACTTCAAGCAGGGTGTTTATCCCCCCCACCGTCGGACTAAGCAGCACCATGTCATCGGCGTAACTAATATTATTTAGATTAACGCCATCCAACCGACATCCGACACGCATGCTGCTCAGCTCAACGATGAGATCGTTGATGTATATGTTAAAGAGCGTGGGAGACGTTAAACCACCCTGTCTCACCCCGCTCTCCAACACATATGGCTCTGAAAATGCACCCGCCCACTTCACAACATTAGATTGATTGGCGTACCAAAATTTAAATATATTTATGATTTCCGCCGGCATACCCCCCTCACTCAGCTTACTCCAGAGCTTGTTGTATGACACAAGGTCAAAAGCCGTCGAGAGGTCAAGGAAACAGCCATACACCTGCGTCCTGCGACTTGTGTAGTATTTGACAGTGTGCTTTAAACTCACAATTGCGCTTTCCGTAGACAGCTTGGTACGAAATCCAAACTGTGCATCGTGAATATCAGCAAACTTCTGTAAAATCGAGTTTAGCACACTGTCAAACACCTTAGCAATGGTTGTTGCTAGCGAAATGGGGCGGTAGTTCCCCTTTACCGAAACGTCACCCGCCCTATTCTTCACAATGGGTATCACAACCGTTTTCAACATTTCATGTGGAAGATAAGAGTGGCTAATACACATTGTAAAGAAGAGAGCGAGCACCCTGGGCAAGTGAGCACCGGCATGTTTCAAATGCTCCACACTGATGCCATCATGGCCAGGAGATTTTCCACCACTCATACCATTTATCGCCATTTTAATCTGTTTTGCCGAAATACATATCAGTGGAGTCTGTCCGCTAAGCTCAACATAAGAGGGAGCCGAAGGCCCCAACTGTGAGCTAACCCTAAAATGATTTCGAAACATATTGGCAATACTAATAGGCTCGCTTTCCCCCTCCACACTCGCGGGCAGGCCAGGCCTAACATCAAGCCTTTTTGTCGCTTTCCAAAATCTGTCAAACCGCTTTTCCGCTCTATACTTAGCTAAGACATTCATTTTAAGTATATCTTGATTTTTTTGACACCATTGTAGACGGCTCTTAAAAATTTTACGCGACTCCTTCATCTGTACATATATTCTACCTGAACTAGGGCGATTGTATAGCAACCACAGTCTGTAATTAAGCCTGGCCACCCTGTGAGCCTCGTGAACGTGTTTGTTCCAACCACATAGATGTTTGTAGCTGCTTTTCCCCCCCTCAGATCTCTCACTAGTTTTACTTGCCGCTTCACTTAAGGACTTTACAATGTCACTGTACAAACGGTCTAACACCAGTTTATGTCCACTCAGGCTACATGCTCCACGACTACACTCCGTGAACTCTGGGGGAAAATCAACTTCACTCAAACTATGATTACATAATTCACTATACCTCGCCACCTGTTTCTCTTCACGCGCTCCCCACACAACAGTGCTTCGGTGCAAGAGAGAAGATGCCAATTCAGGTCTTAAAATGCTAATGTCACTCTTAACATACAAGGGTATGTGATCCGATACAAACACATCCTCTATGACACCTACCTCCACAACTGTTTTCCAGGCCGCGTCCGAGACGACACAATGGTCTAGCCATCTTTTACACCCATGTGCTGCGCTAACGTACGTATAAGTATTACTTTGCAAGCCTATTTTCTCTACGTCAGCATAAACCCAGCTCAAATCGGAACAGAAACTACTGAGCTCATTATAGAACAGTTCGTGTGGATGGGCATTAAAATCTCCTAAGATATAAGTAATATGGCTTGTAGTTTGTTTTCCAAACATATGACGTCACGCGATCTGAATTGACGTAAAGTGCTGTTTTCGCGGCAATTTTAAATAAATTACGTTTTTGACGGTTTTAAATACTCCAAAAGATTTATTTATTTAAAATAATATTTTTTATGGATATATAAATAAATAAAGATTATTTTTAAACACAATCTGAAAAGTTGTCCGGTACCCTATTGTTGTTATGGAAACCTACTCAGTTTCATGCATGATAAATGAAAAATACTTAATTCATCCAAACATGCTGTGGAAATTTCCTCAAATTCACCCCGTATACGGTTCTTAGTTAAACGTTCTTGGGTAGGACAGTATTTTGTCACATATTGTATAAACGGGAAAAGCATTATTTAATAACATTATTTAATGTTCTTCCCGTTTAAACAATATTTGGCTATCTTTAAATAAAGATGCTCAGGCAATAATAATCAAAAAAATTTATGACACTAAGCCTGTTGTTAACTTAGCATCGATAAAACGAAATACTTTATCGACAGCTAGCAACACTAAATGTCAATGAGGTAGGATATGGCAATGGAATCGAACTGTAGAATGCCACGCAGAAGCGGATTTGTAACATTTTTTTAAATAAGCGATTGTATTCTTAATTTCTTCTTTATTTTACAATTGTTTAAGGTTCAAAACTACTTTTATGAAAATTATTATCTTAGAAAATGCCATAAAATGAAATAAAATTTAATGCCATTTGAATATATGCTAGCAGAGAATGCCTTGTATTGGCATTATGTCTACCAGTTGTACATTTTATGTGCATAAAGTTCAAATAAATAAAAAAATATGTCAATAAATAATTTAAAAGTTGTGGATTACAGTTGAGACCTAAGCTTTTTACTCCTCATTGTATATCCTATTTCTGGTTGTAATCTGTTTTGTGAGTTATCTATACTTATAATAAATCTGTAGAGAGGTCAATTCTGTACATGGAATATATTTTCAAAATAACTATCAGGGGGTGATAAGTGATCGATACTGAAGCCAAAAATGCAATCAGTAAAATTTTTGTCTGTCTGTCTGTCTGTCTGTCTGTCTGTCTGTATGTTCTTTATAGAAACAAAAACTACTTGACGGATTTTAACGAAACTTGGTACAGTTATTCTTCATACTCCTGAGCAGGTTATAGTATACTTTTCATTACGCTACAATCACTAGGAGCAGAGCAGTGAAAGGAAATGTTGGGAAAACGGGAGAAGTTACTTGATTTTTTAAGCTTCCGTCGCGTGTGCAGCCTTAATGGTTAAAGATACAGCGAAACCATGTATAACGGAAATATTCTACATAAAATTATTAAAAAAATATCCCAAGACAGCATAAGTCTATCTTTTATGGTTGACTCACAATAACACGTGTAATTCCTAATAGCTTAGCAGTTCGGAGATTTCTGATTATATTTCCTTACTCTGATGTTTATAATACCAATAACACTCACACTCATTCGTAATTCTTAAAAATTTATATAAGTACCTATTCATTTAAAAAAAGAATCATCGAAATCGGTATAGAAACACCAAATTTATACATGAAATAAAATAATACCCTAACAAGCCATCGCGCGTAAATACTGAATCATGCTATAAGGATTATTTTTGCGTAACGGTTGCCGCGCTCGACGCGGCTCGCGGCGGCAGGGTATAAAAGGGGCAGGAGGCGAGCGCAAGCTTTATGACCAAGGCAGCCAGGGGGAGACTTCACGAAGTTCTCTCCTCCAGCCTCCCCCTGAGGACGAAGCTCGGGATCTACGGAACATATGTCAGATCCCGCCACACGTACGCGGCCCCGGCGTGGTACACATTCTGCTCTGAGACCAACAGGAGAAGACTCAGAGCCCAAGAGAACCAAAGTCTCAGAGCAGTCGTCGGAGCCCCGCGCTACGTGAGGAACTCGACGATCCTCAGGGACCTGAAGTGGGAGAACGTAGATATTCGAGAGGGCGGACGCGTCATCACACGGCCACCTGCGCGGCATTGCGCCGCTCCACGCCCGCCCTCCGGGCCGTCGGTTGAAACTCTCCCCTCGCTGCCTTGCAGCAGACGTCGTCGACCAGTGACGACGCCGCCGCCGATGGCAACTCCCAGTGTATGAAGACGTGAAGACCCAGGCCTACACGGCCGCCACATCGACCTGCCTACAGTCGTAGGCAGCGATGATGCCATTGAAGAGGGCCAAAAGCCCTCACCAATCTACTCCGACTCTCTAAGGGTAAAAGTATGGGAAGACCCGACGACGGCAAGATAGTATTGCACAGGCGTTTTAACTTTATTTTCATTTCTTTTTCTTTTGTAAGTTGTAGGTACATATTTCTGGTTATAATTCTATTAGAATATTTTTTTTTAGTTTAAATAGGCACTTAGATTTATCTATACTAATATTATAAAACTGAAGAGTTTGTTTGTTTGTTTGAATGTGCTAATCTCAAGAACTACTGGTTCGATTTGAAAGATTATTGTGTTGAATAGACCATTTATCGAGGAAGGCTTTAGGCTATAAAACGTCTAGGTGCAACTATAAGGAGCGAAGAAATAATGGAAAATGTGAAAAAACGGGGAAGGAGCATCCTTGAGGGCTTCAATGATGCCCAAAATAACTATTCCACGCGGACGAAGTCGCAGGCACAGCTAGTTAATAAATAAAAATAAATAAAAGCCATCATAATCTAAATACAACCGCATAGAAAATTACAATTTGTAGTATCATACATACCTACATCATACACATAAAATTACGCCTTTTTCCCGGAAGTTTATTAATTTGTAGTAATCAATGTAAGTAGTATTGCTCTTTTATTTTGACAGGCACTATTATGTTGGTATCTATGTAATAAATTACTTTGGTACCTACCTAGTAAATTTTACAATACATACGTCGGCCATTGGTGGACGGGTGGTAGGTATAGATCCCGACGGAATAGCCGGGATTCCAATCCCGCTGCGGCAATACACCAGTGACTTTTTCTGAATTAGGTTACGCAGATTATTTTGAAAGCAAGCTAACCTGCTGTTACGTTAAGGGTGACATCATGAGGCGTCATGAGGACATCTGTACGTCCAGCCTCACTAAAACCATGACCAGAGATAGATTAGACTTAACCGTCAACAGGAGAATAAACTCACGAGGATTAAGGCAGAACCTTCTTTTTATTTGACTGGCAGATTGATCTGCTTTCGCACTCTTCTTGGTATAAGCTGAGTTCCGGGTTAACCCTTAACCAACGAGGATGCTACCGGGATAAACCACAGAAGGATGATTAGTTACATGTAATGCAAATTTCTCTGTACGTAGGTATGTATGTCAATGGTATTATTAGATCCACGCATAGCTATTTGCTTTATGCTTGCAGTATTATATAGGTATACTAAGGTCTGTTTGGAAAAAGGTAACTTTAAAAGAAAATACGAAAACACTTAAAAATTCATTTCTTTATTAGTGAGTATAAGCGAGTTTGCGGCACAGCTGACTAGCGGATTCCGGCGACATATCACATGATAACCTCCATTCAATCTCATAATACAATATAAAATAAGCCAATGAAAGAATATACATAATATTACACACCCTAGCACATAACTCGCGAGAGCTTATCAAGAAAATATATTTTACACATAGTAAAGGCTAAAAACATTAGTTTTGTTCAAACATGCCTTTTTTGTATTTGTTTTATAATATTTTGTCTCTGATTTATGAAAAAAAAAAATATTAGGCGGCAATATTAAAAAATAAATAAATGACAGATCCTCCCCAATTATGTGCTAGACCTAATGTAAATATTGCTAATCTTATACAGACATCATTAAACGTAATTATTTTATCAGCTGCCACGAGCAGTAAATTCGGACATCGTGTTCTCATGATTTCCTATTACAATCTTTTACTTGATCGTCGAACATAATAATTGATACCGTTAATTTTTGGTCTGAGTGTAACAATACTAATTTGGTAATGAGCGACTCATTGGTATTCAAAAAGTATTGTGCGAATTTTAGCAACTACCTACACTATGTCTAAATACTTTTTAAATACCTACAATGTTTAATAATATTTACAATATTTGTATACAAGACCATTGACTAGAAACCGGGCCTAGAAATAAATAATATATTCACAACAAAACTTACAAAATTTACGTGCGTAAAGGAACATGATCACTGGTACATAATGTTAATATCAACAACTAAATCATGGAATGGGCCGTTTCTTTGGTAACGCGTTGCAATATACGCCATTCGCAGCCATCGAGTATAAAATACTAAAAATTAATTGAAAATATACAATTTCACGTTATACATATCAATTTGAACGAACACTATAACAAACTACCTAATATCACTCGCTTCACGATGAAAAGCGACGGAGTAGAAAATAAAATTTACAAAAATAACAACGGTAGAAAATAATAAAAAAATCGGGCATTTTATAACATATCGGCGTGACGAGGCGCTCGCACACAGCCTTACGAATAAACTACAAGCGGCATCATTCTGCAATACTGAAACTTACACGATGAGATCACATCACGGTTTATTTTTCAATTCGGTAACTTAGAAACGCACACGAGCAGGGGTTATGTACAAGTACCTGTTTGACAGCAGCCAGTTTTCAACTTAAGACTCATCGATAGACTTTCATGCTGATTTATTGGGTTGTGTTTGCGTTTTGATAACACGAACAGAGTATTGGCTAAGGTCTTCATTGTGTTGTCATTTATTCCATCAAATCAAGGTTCTCGATTTACTAATATATAAGAATCTTAAAATTCGTATTACATTTGTGGAAATTCTTTCTACAGTACTTAATCGCATAATGTCATTGTATTCGTAACGTAATGTTTACGTTCATTTTGCTTTTAGGAAGTAAGTTGATTGACGCCTGACAAAAGCGATCATACGATCATAACTATATTTTTTCTTGATTCATGACACTACATGATTAACTCCGTCCGTATTACCCCGCGATCGATTCCCAACAATAACTCCCGAACGTGTCTATACCTTCTTAGTAAATCCAGACCCCGAAGCACGGCGACGGAGGTTACAACCGGGGACACGCAAAGATGAGTTCTATTCACTAGTCTGAAACTGTTTTCGACTGGCGTTTGATCTAAGAATAATTGGACGACATAATTTTTCGTTTCTAGAAGTTGAAAGACTGGATATTTTATCTTTGTACGATTCGCCAACAAAAAAGTTCATTCTGTCGACGAATCGTCCAAAGATTAAAGTCCTTTCGGCCAACTTACTTTGTCGAAAAACTATGTTGTCGCATTGTTCTAAGAGATTGTTGACAATCGGTTTCAGGCCGTACTCCCTCCCTCCTACCGGCCGCCCGCCGTGCCGAGCCGCGCGGTGTGTGCGCGGCGCGCGCGGGCCGCGGGGGGCGCGGGGGCGGGGGCCGCGGGGGGCGCGGCGCGCCGGGGGGCGGCCGGGATGTCCGGCTCCTTCTTCACCGGCGTTACCGATCTCTGGAATATGTGGAATTGGGTTAAAAGTGTCTCACTGATAAACGCAACACGTCTACGAACGTCAGGAGTTGTAATGTTTGAATTTGTATGAGATAATACTGGATAGATTATGTCAAAAGTGCTATAAACCACCCAGCTTGCGAGAAGAGAGAAGTGAATTTGGATGAAGCTAAGAAGTATGCAGGAATCGGGGCAAATGGAAAACATAGTCTCTACCGACACCTCCAGTTTGTGTTTTATTGGTTTGAACCTACGTGCGAATATCGTACAACATTAAGTCTGTTACAAACTGAAAAAGTATGCTCGCAATATAATCCAAAAAAAATAATGAAGTGTGGGCTCCTTACATTTCCATATAAACGAAATAACTCGTTGCGTAACATCAGGTCATAGGTATGTTCATAATTTAAACAAATTTGATCTAGAGGGCGATAAATAGATCTTTGAATAAACTTTATATAAACTTCAAAGCCTCGATTTTATTGTACTGACATACCTGCGTGTGACTAGTATGCGTGACGCGGTAGGGCCGCGTGGTGGAGGGCAGCGGCAGCGGCTGCAGGTCGAGCAGGTTGTCGGCGCGGCGCCGAGGCTCTGTCGCCCCCGCGCTGAGGGAGCACATCGCGCGCCGCCGCCCCGGCGCCGCCAGCGGCCGCTCCGCTAGCGGCTCCGTGCCACTGTAATGTGTACACATAAATATTTACTATACGACGCTCGTGCCCACTCGCGTATAGCGACAAAACCCGTTAATTCCCGTTCCAGCGAGAATTTCGGGAAAAACATTGTTAGTGCACTCCATGATTACATCAGGAACCTACGTACCTTCCAAATTTCAAGTGTCTAGTCTAGACACAGCAGTTCGAGTTGTGTGTTGTATGTTGGTCAGTCAACCAGTAACGGAAGAGTTTTATATATCGATAATGTTTTTTTTTTCACTGACTTAGATTCTGACAGTGACAATTTTTCTCTCGGATATAGATCGGAATTTGCGTGTGTCAATAAAAATTGCTTTGATCGAGTACCTATATATTCCTGTTGCGCTATCGGTCCATCTGAATGTTTGGGCCTGGAGTGACCTACACTACACCCATTATGAAGCCGCTCACAAGCAGTCTCTATAACATATAACATAAACAACAATAAATGGTACATGTATGTACCTGTGCTCGGGCAGCTCCCAGCAGTCGCTGTCCTCGTTGTAGCGCAGGCGCAGCGCGGCGGGCCGCCCCGCCTGCGGCAGGAAGCTGTCCGCCAGCAGCAGGCGGCGGCGCAGCTCGCCCACCAACGCCGCCTGGAGAGCGATTCGCAAGTCAGGCATATCGTCCCCAAAACATATTATCACATACATACATATGGTCACGTCTATATCCCTTGCGGGGTAGACAGAGCCAACAGTCTCGAATAGACTGAATGGCCACGTTCAGCTATTTGGCTTAATGATAGAATTGAGATTCAAATAGTGACAGGTTGCTAGCCCATCGCCTAAAAAGAATCCCAAGTTTATAAGCCTATCCCTTAGTCGCCTTTTACGACATCCATAGGAAAGAGATGGAGTGGTCCTATTGTTTTTTTGTATTGGTGCCGGGAACCACACGGCACGGCATATTATCACGTAGAGCATAAATCCCTCACGGGGAACGTGCCAAGTGTAATGCCTTCAAATCTTAACCTACAAAGTAAGCTCGCTAAAGTACAAGGACAAGGCAAATATCAAGTCCTAAATGACAAATGGAAGTCCAAAAATGTACCCAGCATAAAGTAAAACTAATACTGGCCTGCAATTGTTCTCTCTCGCGCCGCTCGCTGTCGTGCGCCTCGCGTTGTTCAACCATTTCTTCGCGGAGGCACGCGTACTTCGACAGGCACTTTTTTAATCTGAAACCAAAAACGCCTCATGGTTTCTTTGACAGTATCTCGGACTCTGCAACTTTAAACTTCAAACTCTATAAAAAAAAAACTCCGACATTTGGTCAAACTTCTACGAGTGATACAACGACATAATTTTTCCTATTTGAGCCATCGGATGACAGTATTTTTTATCTTCAACGATTCGTCGACAAAAAAGTAAAGATCTTTTCGATCGACAAAACATTCAAGATGCAAAGATCTGTCTTCCAAATAATTTTATAGGCCAAACCATTGTCAAACAACGGTTCTATACCGGTAATATAATAACGGTAATATATTTTTTCACCTTTGCGTCTTATGGTCCACCTCCTGCTGTAGCGTCGCAAACGTGTTCGTCACGATCGCCGTCGTCTCCTCCTCCAAGTCTATCTTCTGCTGCATCTCCACTTCCCGTTTCTTCCTCTCGGCTATCTCCATGTTTCTCTGCTCCAGTATAATCTGGCTCTCATTGAGGTTGTTTATCAAGTCTTTTCCTCCCCCTCCCTGGACCAGTCTGTCTTCCAGTGCTCGTATTTGTTGCTCTAACTCTTCCGTCTTGCATTTCTCCTGTTCTATAGTGGATTCTGCAAGGATGTGCTCGTTTTCTATGCTTACTGTTTCTTCTTCAAGTTCGGCTGGAAATGTACAAGCGTTATTTATTTACTTAGATACAAGAAGTGAGTTTCGTTTTCATTGAAACTTTTTAATTAAACCTAATTATAAACCCAAATAAAAAAGGTGAAATATTTGACTGTATCTGGTATATCTGGTGATCTATATTTATCTCCAAATTGCCAGTATAAGAAGATGGGAATTTGGAGATATTTCAACGGTTATGACTTCCACGTCTATCATTTAAATGAATAAGATAAAATTGGACGTCGGTTTATTTTCGTCTTTCAATGTTATAATTTGATCTCATGCTCACAACTATCAGCAGTGCTGTTAAGTTTCCCGGCCCGGACCGGCCTGGCCTTCTTCAGCGGCTTCCTGTCCGCCACTTTCCGCTGCTCGATGAGCATGCGCAGCCTCTCAATCTCCGCCTGGTACTCGCGGAGTTTGGCGTCTTTCGGGTCTTCGTTGCGGACTGGCTTGTTCTTTATCGCTGGAGAAAAGAAATTTAAATCGATGATTTTTAAAAAGTACATAGAAAGTCACTGCATTTAAGTTTTCTTTACCGCTCGTTCTACTATTGTGTTTTAGAAGCGAAAGTAACCTTAACCCTAACTAATTTTGGATGTCAATAAAATATTAGGTAAATGTTACCCGTATTGAGAAACCTATTGTCTAACTAATTGCCCTAACCGGTTAAAAAAAAAAACAAAAATGCTTTTTTTAGCCTTATTACAAATCTTATTTATCCTCATTTCAATGAGTAAATACTGCGCATGCACAATAATGCGCAGTCTAAAAATCTAGACAAAGTCAATATGTGACTAACCTTTGGCTCGGTGCGCGTACCGAAGCGTGGTGATGGTCTCGTCGTAGTTGTAGCAGGCGGGCCCGATGTTGGCGATCATGATCGTCTTGCTGTTGCCGCCTAGGGAGTCTTGCAGGATGCGTGTCAGTTTTGAGTCTCTGTGGACATAAAATAAATCTAGTTTAAGCTAAGATTACTTAATAAAACTAAGAATTACATTTTGCGAGTTTAGATGGACCTAAAATTAACCCTTGAGGAACACCTATATTTATCAGTACATTAACTGCTTGCTTCGGTAATATTTCCGTTACAATTGCTATTAGTCTTTTCAATAATGATTTATGAGAAATTAAGAGTACATGACCGTTTGACCGGCATTATCTCAAAAAGCTTTAATAGGGATGATAAATTTTATCAAACGCTACAGAAAAATATTCATTAAAAAATAAACCGTATCTTCCTGGTCCCGTGATAATTGTCTGTGAGTCAAACAACAAAATAAGAGTACCTGTATGGCACGTGAGGGCTATTCTCAGCCAGCGCGGAGATGACGTTCCCCAGAGAGGACAAGGCCTGGTTGATCCTCGCCGCCTCCCGAAGCCGGTCCGCGCTGGCTCCAGTCTTGCGCTGTCGCTCGCTGCCCGCCAAGTCTACCAGGTTTAGCTTGCCGACGCTGAAACAATAATTAGTTGCTATGTACCAGACCCTTATCAAATCTCTTAGAACCTTAACAATCACTGATCGAACTAATCGAATATCGTTGTAGATACTTTCGTAACTATACCTATGACTGGTAATTTTGAGAAATTTTTAATCTTCTATAAATAATTCTCATAGAAAGACAAAAGTTTCATTGGTGCAAAAGTTACATTCAAAATATCGTGTCAAGGAACAGTAAGTATAACAAGGCCCTCCCCGACCTTAGGGAATTTTGCATTAATAAACATTGGCTGATGCCAAGGAATACCACGGCAAAGTTTTACCCAATCCCTCAGGTAAGTTTGCATTAACATTGACTTATCACGGTTACGCACGGACGCGTGAAATCAGAGGCAAATATTACAAGGTGTAAAGTTAATATTTCTTCAACAATAGTGTGTGGTGTTTCAATTTCCTCAGTCGGTTTGTTTACGACCGCCGAGATATAAAACCTTAATGTTCAAGTTAAGGTTTCACGTGTACCTGAAACTTTGTTGGTTCTTTCCGATAATAATACATACCTACATCCACGTCTATGTGGCGTCATATTGTTTGTATTGACCGGATACATCTATGTAAATCCCTTGCAGGGTAGACAGAGCAAACAGTCTTAAAAAGACCGAAAGGCCACGTTTATAAAGGAATTGAGATTCAAAAAATGACAGTTAGCCCATCGCCTACTAGAAAAAATCCTAAGTTTATCAGCATATCCATTAGTCGCCTTTTACGAGATCTATGGGTAAAACAGGGAGTGGTTCTGTAGTGCCGTGTGGTTCCCGGACTAAAGAATAAGTCTTTAGTCCGGGAACCACACGGCACTACAGATAGAATGTCAGAAACTTCATCTTTACCCTTGCCACGACCCCTGTATTCTTGTTTTGCTTTATATATTCATCAATGTTCTTCCTATACAAAAAAACATAACAAATAAAAATTTTATGAGTCAATATTTTCACAGATTCACGGAGCTAGGCAATATACAATGTAATACTTATTAAAATTTAAGTATGTACTGATAAACAAAGTCATAAACTGCGACATACACCTAGTCACAGATTACCCCCAAGTGGACCGCTTAGGCGCTTACTTTACAAAGTTGCACTTTGTATTCTCTATGAAACGTGATAAGACAGGCGTCATCGGCTGGCTTGGAATATACTAGCTGATAGCACGCGATGGTAGTCGTGTTGTTTAGGTTTGAAGTATAAACATAACTTAGCGTACAAGACGAAGCACATAGTCATGGTCGTAGGTCAGAACTGGTCTAGGTTAGGCTGGTAAGGTACGTACATACAGCTCAGGATATACCTAGGTCACCTCCAACATACTAATCAACGCGAGATGGCACAGCTATCTTCTAAACCCACCGTACCATCAATTCAATATAGGTGTTTTCTCTCTAGCTATGATTTTTCTATGCTCAGAGTTGAATTACAGAATGAAATTCTTTTGTTTTGAATTTAAGACATTGTAAGTTACAATGATAGAAAAGGGATTGAAAAGAACTGAGTGTCAAGAACTGTAGTTACTGAGCAAAGAACAAATTCTCATTACAGGTATAAAGTAGGTATATGTTAATCCTGTAAGCCGTGCTTCCGCCGCATTGACTCGCCCGGCGGACGCAATTCCATTAGCAGTTCCCTTCTATCGCAATGAAGCATTTCCGATTCTGCAGACACTTGTATGACATATAATACGAAACGAGTATTTGAATCCTCACAAGAACCTTTATGTTCCTTATACTTGATATATTGAAAGCCCCAAGAAAATGTGTTTCAATGTAGATCAGCACTCGCTGAAATAAATGATAGGTAAGTGGGTAGGTATATGAGCTTAAATAAGGCTCCAGCGAACGGAAGACTGGACTTTCTTTGAATTTCGCAGGAAACTGGTAAGAACGAAACCACTTCAAAATTCAAATTCAATTTATGGCAAGTCACTAAATATCATGTAAATATTAAAGGGTCGCATGACACAATACCTTCTTATATAAATATACATAATAAAACTAGCTGACCCGGCAAACGTTATTTTGCTATATAAATAACTTTTAAGTAATTTCTATTAAAAAAAAATGTTAAGGGTAAACAACCCTTATCACTGAAAGTTATGAAAAATAGATGTTGGCCGATTCTCAGACCTACACCATATGCTCACAAAATTTAATGAGAATCGGTCAAGCCGTTTCGGAGGAGTACGGGGAACGAACATTGTGACACGAGAATTTTATATAAGTACTAGAGGCCGCCCGCGACTTCGTCCGCATGGAAACCCTATCAATCCCGCGGGAACTCTGGGATAAAAAGTAGCCTATGTGTTATTCTGGGTCTTCAGCTACCTACATACCAAATTTCATGGTAATCGGTTCAGTAGTTTTTGCGTGAAAGAGTAACAAACATCCATACATCCATACAAACTTTCGCCTTTATAATAGTAGTAGGATAAGATAGGTGCGTAAGGATGAGAGAGATACAGGGTCGTATGACATCACAGAAATCAATAGTGTCCGTCGAAGTTGTTTGAAGCGTGGGCGCTAATGAAAACGACAATATTTATATTGCGAGCTGAATAAATACCGGAACATAGCGAGAACATTGGACAAACTGATATAAACTACAACCATCACATAGTGACCTACTGTACGAATGGGGCTCCGTATGATTCGTCGCGGCTGTCCACCAAACATCGATTTTGACTTAAAATATGACTGCGGTCGTTTTTCAGGGTTAGGGTGTACTTATACTACCGTATTATGCATTATTTTGTATTTTTGACTATATACAATAATACTTACCTATTGTTGTGTCGTTATACCATTATTTCATATAAAGAAATATATATTGATTTTTTTGTTTTGTAAAGTATAAATGTAGTAAAATTATAAACAAAAAACATCAAAAAGTAAAACACATATTAAATGACAAAAGAAACTTCAGTTTCAGTCGTGTCTTCATAAAATACATTTACAACACTTGCAAAGAGGCTGGACATTCGGTCTAACTTTATCTCCAGATTTTATTATTTACAAATTTTTTTGTTACAGAATAAAAATTCAAATTCAAACTTTACGAAAATATACCTGCAGCCTTTATATGTATGTATATATGTTTTGTTACGAAGCGGAATTCGAAAAATTTAAATGTTTAAGGAAGTGTAACATTTATTAACACCCACCGGCGTAGTAGAGCGGCACGCTCTTCTATCAGGGTTACCAAAACAACATTCAAATTGCTTAATTTCTGCGTAGATTTTTTTAGAGTCATGATAACTAGCGTCGCCAATTTAAAGTTATTTTTAGAAAGTGTCAACATAATAACAGTTGTCATTACCTAATTCATCAAACCTATGCGCATGAGTTGAGGATGGCAAAGATATTCTGATGATTTCAAAGACGCTTCGTTTTACTTCCATTTTTATCAGTGTTTCAAAAGGCAAATTACATTAATTTATAAAAATAATGTCATGGGAAAAAGAGACGCGAGAATGGAATACCAGAATTAGGAGTTTGCACAATTAAAGGTTTGGTAAATGCGGAGGTTTGTTGGGAGAGAAATGTACCACATGTAGATTCAATCCCGCTCGATTAATAGTATCATAAATATACATTCCGAGTGAGCGTGTACTGTGACAATAATATTTAGGTTTTGAATTATCTAGACGAAGAATATAAAAGACGATTAAAGGACCCTCAAAACTCAAAAACCAGTATAAGATGACCCTGATCGGCCGGAACCACCACAGCCCACACCACACGTGCTAACACAATTGGCATGTAACGTGTGAATAGTTTTTGTCCATAGTAAATCTCATTCAGCTGTCAAAGCCTACTATGCTATTACATCACTGCATTATTGATGACGTTGTAGTGTGCAGTTTTGTTAAAACAATAGTCGTAAAGTTTAAATATAAAATTGTTCTTGTTATTCCAAACTTTATATGCAATGCAAGTTATTCTTGTTAACTCTGCAGGAAAAAAACGTATTATGTATATTTCCCTATAAATCTTCGGTATAAAACTCATGAACATATATACATACATATAGTCACATCTATATCCCATGCGGGGTAGACAGAGCCAACATTCTCGAAAAAACCAAAAGGCCACATTCAGCTGTTTGGCTTAACCATAAAATTGAGATTCGAATAGTGACAGGTCCCTAGTCCATCGCCTAAAAGAAGAATCCCAAGTTTAAGTTAAGTAAATTCATGAAAAAGCATTCAGTCTGTACAAGGCAGTAAGAGTTAAATACCAAACACCCCAAAACAGAAATAATTTTAAAAACGTTTTACGTCTAGACGGTTGTCTGTCTGTTCAGCAAAATAACTTCCAAGTCATTTCCAATTTTCCAGTTGGAATTCCTAAACGAAAAGCAACCGCTTCGTAAAGACATTATGTTCTGTAGGTACCTGTTTAAAGTTTAAAATAGTTTGCATTAACGATGTAAATAGACGTAGTACTTGATCAAAGACTAGGAACTAATCTAAAGCAAAACGTCAACATTTTGAGCACTGAAGTCGAGTCACATAGTCTGACAGTCATATTACAGGGAAACGCTAACTTAGTTGTCACGGTAACAATCTTTTTTGTAGGTAATTCTTACTGAATCCTTTATGATTTCTGATCCTCTTGACATTTTTGTCCCGTTAGTTCTCCCTGGTTAGGAACCTGGGTCTATCACGATCCAAGAGGGCAACACTCATAACACATCACGATCAGTTAGGCATAGGTAATGTGGTGCTCAAAGCTCCCAGACCAGTATCGATCCACAAAACTTAGCCATACGTGGGCTGCGGTCGCCGCGCCGTGACGTCATCGCCAGACCAAACATACGAGTAGGTTCGGTCGGAGGGCTACAAACTGTAATGTCTAAACTCCACCCCTGCACATTTTAGAAGCAAAACTGAAATGTGTAGAAATTTAAATTACGGTATGTATATAACATCTGCTGAATATTGATGGGAAAGATTTGAGAGAGAAAAAATCTTAAAACAAATAAAGAGAAAAGTTAGGGTAGAATTGTATATTTCTTCATAATGTATTATAATGATGCCTCAGATGTTTGTTTAAAACCTCAGCGGGCGGAGGATTGGGAGTAAATAGCAAATAAACCGAAGAGCGCACGTATAATTGGTCCAGCAGCTAAAATTCCCTTAAACTTATGTTTATATGATTAGGGCTCTATGTATACATAACGGGATAAATATGAACGGGATACATATTTATCCCGTTCGGAATTAAGACGTGATATACATATGTATGAAATGAAACATGAAAGAAAACTTGTTCGGAAAATATTGTCATTATCAAAGATATTTTCCAATTACATAATTCAAGACGTTTGGCTAATTACAGCGGTTAATGGGGTAAAAACGTAAGGTCTGCAATTACATACCGTGCTCGGTTTAATTGCCCGTGAAATTAGCCAGATATCAACTGGACGCGATGGACCTACGCACAATGTTGTGACTCGTGAAGCTATAACAAACGTTTGTCTTCCGTTATTTCAACAATTACAAATTAAGAAATAATCTGCCCATCTGATGAGGATCCTGATGCAATCTTCATCCTTTTTCAATAAGTTGTCGTTGAAATTGCTGATTTGGAAGTGACAGATTATGAAATATTGTTAAGTATCGTGACAGAGAAATCCTTAAAATTAGCATGGATCATAAACCAACAAACACTCAGCATACAGTTTAATGTTTGGATCATTCGTCAAAATAAAGGTGAGACACGAACACGGGCCCGAAAATTATGCTTTATTATTAAATAAAGTTTGTATATTTTTTCTCCTGTTGCAACGCAGTGTCATCAAGACATTCATTATTAAACATATGGTCACGGTACAATTCTGTGGACTCGAATTCACTCAATCGTTCCGCGCCCGCATCGCATTGCCAAAAACATCACGCATTGGGAAATACAAGCATTGTGCAATCATTTACAGAGCGTAAACACAAAAAAACATCAGCCAGCAAGCAATGCAACGCACCACCCCATTTATGGAAAATAAACTTTATTGATTCGCGAAGCGTGCGTGTGATTTCCTACTAATTAAACGCTGTGTACTGTTTTACAAATAAGGCGGTGAATTCTTCGTCGGCATTATAATTGATGTAGATGTATTGTGGCATTTATGGGCTTTAGAAGACGAGGTCGAGGTAAATATGGAGTACAGAGGGCTAACAACGACAAAACACCAGTCTACCACCAACCAACTAGTCCAACAGTCTACAGTAATATCTGTGTAATATTGTTAACACCAAGCATCGTTGATCATTCGTGAAGTTATAGACTTAAAACAGACATGATCTATATTAGCAACAACCTAATTAAAAGTCACCATATGAAACAAGCACTTATTGTATATTAATTCTATCGTACCTATATCACTATCAGTATGAACTCCACAAGCTAATTCTGCTAAAATGTTTGGTGCGTTCACCCGAACAACCGCGGTATCACCTTCCCGGAGGTTAGCCACGTAATGTAAGAGTTGCTCATGCTCCTAAATTGCAATGTCTTGCCGCCCACGCGCACCCTGATTCGTCTGCTTAGGAGAAATATACACAGTCTTCTGCTTATTGTCGATGATGTAATCACCATCACTATGGATGTCTTCATGAGGTTCCATCTACTCCACTTTACAGGAAACGAAGTAAAATAGTGTCAATAGAATTTGCCGTGTGGTTTCCGGCACTTAGATGATGAGATAGATGTCGTAAAAGGCGACTAAGGCATAGGCTTATTAACTTGGGATTCCACTTGTAGGCGATGGGCTAGCAACCTGTCACTATTTGAATTCCAGAAGAATTCCATCATAAAGCCATACAGCTGAACGTGGCCTTGCAGTAATTTTCAAGACTGTTGGCCTATCTCGCAAGGGATGTAGATGTGACTATATGTATATATGTGAAGTTAAGTTAATTTTTTACTGAATCTCTGCCATCTTGGCGTGCTGGCAGATGCACACTCCACCATTAAGCTTCGAGGCCTGAAGTCCGCTATGACATGATGTGACTGGCTATTTGAGGTTTAAACCAAGGAATTATTAACAGAACAGTCAAAGCTTCCCAGGCAGTGTATAATATGCCTATTAGCGGAACGAGGCACGCGACGAATCAACTAAATAAATCAGCACTTGTCAAGATTATACCATTCAATGAATAATTTGATACCGGGCGCTAAATTTTTCTGTTTTTGTGTTCAATGTCAATGCATAGGTATATGATGTATTTCAGAGATATTTTTTAGTTAAGTAAAAATATTTTAAAGAACCCAAATTGATCTGAACTTTAAACACGAAATTAAAAGCGATCAGTATCAAACTATGATGATACAATACTAATTATTAGATAAGACGATTGAGTAGAACATAAAAATTGAAGCGCGGTAAAAAGGCGGAAGCTGGTTGTATATCGCAGCTCGTAAAGAGAGCGATATAACGCAATATGGACAATATTGTTTGGCTTGAAGGGACATCCGTTTAAATACGTAATTTCCGTATGCTGGCGACGATACTCTCTGCAATCTTAAATTAATTTACTTAAACAATATGAAAAATTATTGTATCTTCAAAAGAATATCGAAGTACGAAATATTGAAAAGATCCAAAAATTCGATTCAATGGTTTTTGATGTAATGTGTTAGGTACACAGGTTCCAGAAAAATTATATTTTTTATCAATAATGTTACGTAAAATCTTTCGCGAAAACACAAATAATTTTGGCCACTATCCAGATAACGCATAAAGTATTTAGTTATTGGGCGACGAGCAGACAGACAGGCGTCAGAGCAAACGGAAACGGATCATCAAGTGAGTAATGTTCTCCAAACCAATGCGCACTCATCATGTTCAATTAATTTGAAGTGCTAATACAACCACTATATCCAATTGACCGTATTTATATTAAGACCAAGCACGGTCTACGTGCTATAATCTTCATTAAAGAATAAAAGAATGGAGGACGCATTATTTAACTTTAGAGCTAGCTCATAAATATGAAAAGAAGAAAAATAATCTGTTATATCAAAAAATTTATATTAAAATGTTTGCCGAACCTTGTCCAATAGGCAAACATTAATGGCCTAGGTATTAATTTATTGATTACAAATGTGAGACTAAAACTGCGCGTTGTTCTTAGACGTTGATAAATTAAGTCATACAGCCTGTCACGCTTTCCATTTATATATTAAGATTAAATGTTTAATTACGGTTTGGCTAATTAGCGATTAATATTTGCTCACCACTTTCGTACATTGTTAGCGCTGCCTAAATTCAGCTAGAATTCCGTAGGAGGATAATCAATGTGCATAATTACTTTGGTCTGCGATTGAGCGATGCAGAAATCGGGCCTATGAGGTTTGTTAGCGTTCAACATTACTTATTTCATTGCTGACTTCGTGTCTAAAACACTAAATAAATTATCATGTCGTTTTTGGTATCACAGCTAGCTAACCTGGTACTATACCTACATATTTCAAGTTACATTAAAGAGAGAAATAAAAGTAAAACAAGAGGATAAAGTATTAAGTACTTTATCCTCTTACTTGTTTTGTAAAAAGGATTTTTACTTCAACAAGGACAAGGAAATTTAAGAGGTTTGCTAACTCTACTAACAAGCGCTAGGTGGAGTTGTCGTCCTCAACTGAAAACAATAAGAACCTTTAGATATACTCAGCGATTCTGAACTAGAAAATAAATTAAGCCCCGAAACTATGATGATACTGAAGTTCTAGATGCAAACTCACCGAATCCTATTGTTAGCCCGATGAGCGGTCTCGACGGTGACGAGGAAGACCGCGTGGCTGCGTGAGGAGTGCTCGTTCATGTCGGTGCGGCCGGCCGCGCGGAGCTTGTTGCCCGCCTTCATCACGCGGACCATCTCCGACGCCGACTTGCACACTATTGAAGTCATCTCTGGTATGTAGAAGCCGTTCAGCTCCTGCAAGAAATCATAATCACTTATTCCTCGAATATGGTTACAATGTTGGTCTTAGTATTGAAAAAAAAATGAAAATGAAAAAAGAAATGAATAGGTATCGGTTGTCAAGCTTATTGCTTTTTTAAGAAGGTTATGGGCATATAGGTTATACATAGAGTTGAATATACTTCCATTCGATAAGATCACTTGCAATTTGCTAGGAAAGGGGATTTTTTAATTATCAGAAATAAAGGTAAAGCTAGTTTCATTAACCCGTGGCATAATCACAAAAGCGATAATCCCAAATCGCGCATAGTTTCACGTAACACACCTTTGCGGATTATCTTTCATTTGTGTTGGTGAGCCCGAAACATCAAAACCCGCTATGTTATTGAAATTTATATAAAAACCATACATTGTAATTATCATCACGATCATTACAGCAAGCATGATGATTCGATTGCAGCCTTGAACATTTCAACTATTGTTGTACTGGCAACACCAATGTTTTGTGCAGTTTCACGAGAGCGTGAAGTGTGACCGCTGAAGAGCATTATGCTCGCTGACCGATGTCAAAGCGCACGTATTATGTAACACCTGAATCACCTGACAATAGGCCAGTTAACAAAACAAAACACGACGAAGCTCAAGCGAGACTAGACGAGGAAATAACCGATATGGCATACTTCAGCAAATAGTAACCGCGACAGACTCTGTGAAACTCCGACCTCATCTCATGCAAATGCAAATTGCGCATTGCAATCGTATGTGGTACTTAATCTATTTCAAGTGTTATTACTTAACACGCCAGTGATGCCTCATGACGACTTCAAAACATTGCTTTTTGTATAGTGCGCTTGGATATGAACAAATTGGTATAACTATGTTAAAACCCAACATTCATTTTAAATTTTAACTTATCATTCATTTTAAATTTTAACGAATGCGATATACCAGTATCTTAATTGTTACTTATAATAAACAATGCCGTCCTTGTGACCTCGACGTGTGTACGAAGTTGACAACTTTGCAAGCCCTATTTAAAAACCCTCACACACCCTACAGTGAAGAGTTGTATCAACATTGCACTGTAAAATTTCTCTGTCATTGCGGATATTGATAAATTGATTGAATAGTAACTACCTAATAGACCCAGAGGGGAACACATCAGGTCGATGACCCCGGGTTAGAGGCCTGGTGATTTGATCCCGGCGGTATACAGGGACAAAAAACCTGTCATAGTCCGAATTACCCCCACGACGACGAGTAAGGACATTGAACTACTAATTAATAATGGCCATTTATTCGCAACTTCAACATGGTGCGTTTCCAGACAAAACCCATTTCTTTCTTCCTGGATTCCATCACTGTCACGTGTTTATATTTTTCTTAAAATATGGCTATGGCCATTTATATCTTATAGGTAAACCCCGTGGTGTCAACTGATGGTGTATATGGTACACAGATCTGTCTGATAAGCTCTCAATGACCATATCCGTTTCGAGTTACGATGATTTTATATTTTTTTTACATTGTTGCCATTTCGAAACCACTTGTTGCTACCACCATTAGTGTTATAGTGGAACCCCTTCTACAACAACTCGCAGGCACAAGACCCCACAAGTGACTACTTTATTAACTTTGAGTTAATTAACAACTGACGCTATAACTTTTATGAATGGTTGTTGGCAATCCGCCAATTCGCAGGAATCATCAATAGTAAGTATATCGTGCACACTCATAGGATCACAATCTATTGTTTGTGAATCAGTTTTATTATTTGCTTTCCTTTAAGCATTCTTCGCTGTATGTGAATTTAGTTTTATGAAAGTTTTCCATACATGTAAAATCAATAAAATGTAGGAAGGCGGATCTGTCACGTGGCTCCCAAACACTACAGATTAAATAAAGAAACAATAAAAGAAATATATTATTAAAGAAGGCGAATAATTATCTACAATAACAAGTGTTTCCGCTTCTAAACAAAGCTAAAAAGTTTAAAGGTATTGACATCGTAATAAGCTTAGCCGAACAAATAAATATTTAGCTGATATTTGATCAAACTATCAGCTGAATCGTAAGCATCCATCAACTTAGTCGTATATATCAACAAATACATAAACTCCAGTGGTCAGTTGCTACAATGTCGCATGACGTCGCATTTTATCACGATAATCGATATCTAGCGATAACTACTAATTTATGTATCGATAACGATAACGCGGCCCTGAAGTCTGAACCCACTACTGAAAATTTGATGGCTATATTGAATCGCTTTTGTTTAAAAACGCAATTTCTTATCGATACTTTCTTGAGAGTATCGTAAAATATTTTCCTTAATAAGTCTATATAGCATTTTAAATCAATTTACATACTTACAATTATGTATTTTGTATAGATTTGTATGACTATTGCACAACGAAGTACATGTGCTTGTAGGTCTTTAAGTCTCCAGATGGCCATAATTATTTACACTTCATTTTCATTAGAGCCATAATAATAACATGATTTTTAAAATGATCATTTTAGACTTTCAAAATATTCAATTATGTTCTTAATACACATGTTGACCGATGGTTCAATGAAAACACATTTAACGCTGATCACATCACATGATAATCGCACGCGCACTGGCAGCATCCATTACCATACTTGAAGCATTAGTACCAGATGACAAAATTGCTCCTAGCAAATGTCCATAGTCCATATAAGTCGATAACAAGTCAACTATAAAAATAATGCCGTAAAAATAATTGAACTAATTAGTTAGTTCAAATCTTCCCTTAATCAGGTGACATTGGTCGCAACGACCATAACATGTAATCGTGCCCACCGCTACGATGACGTCACTGGCCACCGGCATGCAGGAGACACGCCAACTGCGGGGTCACCTGAATTAGGTCATCATTTGCCAGGATAGGTCATACGAGTAGGATGAGAGAGAATTGGATATGTCTTTTGGAAATGAAAATTCCAAGCCGGCTAGACTAAATTTTTAATCAATATTAGTTTTTTATAAATTTTTGCCAAAATTCAAATTGAGATTTTTTTAGTTTGGATTTAATGTCATAATACTTGGTGAAATTTCAAGCATGAGGGTGGAGCTGTAATAAAAATTGATTATAGTTCGTCTTGATAACAAATAGCCGCGGGAGTGTACGAACATGAAAGTGATACTGAGAAGTCAAAACAAACGTGAGATAATAATAATAGGCTATTTGACAAAGATCTAAAAACTATCTTAGGGTATTTATTTGTTTATAAGGAGCCCTACAAAAATACTTTTCTGCCTTTATTACAGCTATTTTATTAAAAAATCGAAAAAGAAAATGAAATATTCAAATATGCCGCCAAAACGCGACTTTTAGCAATATGGCGGCCATGGCATGCAGTGACGTAAATTTCGTGTAAATATCATACAAAGCTTGTTGGTGTTTCGAAAAGTTTTGATTTTCTCTTGTTTTATTTTACTTGTGCCACGTCATATGTGTGAAAATTATTAAAATGAGTTCCTATAAATGTCGTGCAGTGCCTCAATGCACTAATACAACAATAAAATCTCCTAAGAAACTGTTTTTTTCTATGCCGATGGATTTGAATATTCGCAAGAAGTAGTTTCAGATCATGATCTAAGATCCGTGGTTACCAAGATATACTTACATTGATGTTTTCACATTCCTCAGTTCGTATCTCAGCATAGAAATCTGGATTGTCTTTGAAGAAGACAATCCAGATTTCTTCTTCCAACCATTATTGCGTCCACTTTTGGTAGGTTTCGACTGTCAGCTTTCGCGGAATTGGTTTCCATTATTAAATACCTATGTTATCTGAGTAATCCTGAGCGATCAAACACTTATAAAATCTTGAAAAATAATAGCGAACACTAAGGAACGGTACGATCCGCAGTCTGTTTATGGATAATTGACGTCATAATAGAAATAGCCAATCACGTTCGTTTTTAGTCACGTGACAGCTGCATATAAAAACCTAATTTTCTGAGACGGATTTTGTTTAAATAATGCAATATTTTTATCTCGCGTTATCACAAATCGGTCCAAAAAAATAATATTAAGACTGATAACATAAAAGAAATGTATATTTTTAATACAGTCAAATAGCCTATTGTGTATCAAGTAAATAGTTTACTTGTTTCTGTCATGAGTCATTCGTTAATTTACGTAATTTATTATATTTATCTTATTGTTCCTGAAAAGTAGCAAAAGTAACTGACCTGACATAATATTCATATAGAATGCATTGTCAAGCTGCAATTTTGCATGTAAAGATGTGAATATTGACATAAAAGATGGCGACAGATTTCAACTAGGATATTATTTTGGTAAAGCATATTTGTAATATTAGCTTTATCATCCATTAACATCCATAAACTACTTATGTAAATAAATTGTTTTAAATAGTAAAAAGAAATCGAGCCTTATAAACTTGGCATTTTTGTTTTAGGCGATGAATAAGAAACAAAAAAATTTACATGTGTGACAAAATTATTATCTGTTTGAAATGGTTGTGTCAATCACGCTCGGTCAATATTAACTGATCGCGGGTTGTGTGGTCTGCAATTAGTTTGAGGTTGACGCCAAGCTTAAATTTCCGGTGTATTTGCGTGCTCTTATCTGTTTGCTATTCCTAGTTTACACGATAAGGCTAAAACGACTGTTGTTTAACGAGTAACCAAGCGACGTTGGTAAATAGTCAAAGCTGACAGAAATCATAAAAGTGGAACATTCTGCTACAATTTCCATGGGAAAGAATGTTTGTAAAACAAAAAATAATTTTACTTTCAATATAATACGTAATGTTGCACGTGAAGAAATATGAATGAATAAACTAGCTGCCCTTATACATGTCCTTGGGCAAGTCCTAAAAATTTGGGTCAGACTGAAAACCCACAATATCGATTGTATTGTATGCTAAACGTTGCATTAGTGACGTTGTACGCGACATCCGCCATCCACCGTACATTTTAGACGACACTCATTTGCACATAAGCGCTCGATTAAGTAGATTGACGTACAGAGATAATCTTTATTACGTATATGTTTTAATATGAATGCCTCATTATGACCAGTGAGACTGCAGAGCATAACCGAACCCTCTTCAATTTTATGAAGGAATGTCCAATGCTTTTTAGGAATGCCCATAACTTTTTCTAGCAGAACAACAGAACAGTACACAACCACACTAACAACTGTACGTAAGTAAGTACAAAGATAAACCTAGTAGATTCTAAAATAGACATTAAAATTAAACTAAAAGAAAGCATTTAGAAAAATGGAAAAATTACTTAAACTCACCTGCCCTCTTATGGTCAGCTTCTTGCAATCCTTTGACAGCAAATCACGGACATCTTCGAGGTACAGTTCCACGTAGGAACACGACACGAGATGCGTGACGTCCGGCGACGCGGTGTTCTCGATGTGGGCCCAGATGTGGTGGAAGGTGCGGGGGATGATGCCCTCGTCCGAAGGGGTCCCCTCCATGGTGTGGGTCTTGCCTGTGCCAGTCTGCCCGTACGCGAACACACAGCCGTTGAAACCGTCCAGAACGGACGCGACGAGAGGACGGACCTGGCAGAAATCAGATTTGATTATGGAAGGTTTTGTTCACGGCCAGGTGATCTTAAATGAAAGAAATACAGCTACGCAAAATGAAAGAAATATACATTTTATATAACCTTTTTTTTTATTTGTTAAGACGATGTGCAATAAACATAATGGACGATAAAAATACAGCACCTTTTTGGTGATCTATGTTGTACTGATAAAGATTTCAAAGATCTATAAATTATTCTGGTTCTCTAAGAAAATTTCAGACTCATTAGTATACCACGTGCCGATCTAGAGTCGCCAGTCTTTTCCCTGTCATTTGGGATACAGATGTCACCACACGGCACGCGACACCCGCCCGCATTGGTACAGATATTGTCGCGTGACGGAACTGCCAGCACGCAATTTTAATGGCACACGACTATCGTTAAATATGCCTTGAGCTCGACGACAGTCTTAAAAATTCACCCTTGTTTTTATTGTATATTGCATTTCTTTAATTTATTCTAATTTACTTTTTAAACAATTAGTATTCGATGTAACTTCAGTGACGTGTTTATCAAACAAATTTATCTTTTGTTTGTGTATCTGCGGTAATTTACACCTCTCCCTTAAAATTTCAAAGAATGACATAATTACACCATCTAAGATTACGACTTCACTATAACTTTAAAAACAAATCAAACTAAAAAAGTATAAATTCATAATACTGAACAGTATTTGAGTTTGACCATGACCAGACTAGGTATTTCATAAATCTTGAGTACGTTCCACCTTCCTACTTTTCAAATATGAATTACGTTACGCTTCGCATTGTGTGAGTACGATAGTTATTACGGTTGCCTTTATGAATTTATTAGCTCTTTCCTGCTGAAAGTATTCGACTATCACTATTCTATTAGATAGGTAATCTAACACGGTAAAAAAATCAGGCAAACCTGCTCGTGAATGTAATCACTTTTGGTCCACTTTATACTAAAGCAAAGCTGAGACTATTTATAAATTTCTACTTTTTACTGATAGAAAAAAGCTGGTCACTGAATGGCTGAAAATAAACGATAATGCCTGAATGACGTAAGTGCAGTTTTGATAGCCTTGGCTCTGATCGGACCAAACTTGCGATTATTGCGATTCCTCGTGTGTTTATTTTCGAACAAAAGACAATAATTAGGAACAATATAGGTACATTTTCCTGAAACAATTGGAGTTTGCGAACATCTGCTTATAGGCCGTCGTCAAGGGCAGCCAATGGCCGTACAAATAAATCATATGAGAACGTTTACGTAAGGTCTCGTAATATCACGACCTTGTCCTAATACTATAAGCAGTTGCGTACTTGCAGCTACTAACTGAACATCATTACTAATACAGGAGAAATCTCAAATCAGTTAATTCTACAGAGGATATCTATTCATACACGCTCAGGCTTAACTAAAAATATAACTTCAGTTGAAATATTTGAGGCCATTTAAATATGAACTTCATGTTATTATCATATCATTATATACCAAATAATTTATATACCAAATTAATAGATGAAACTGTCAAAAAAAAATGTTTGTCTTACCACAGATGTATCTTTTCCCCCTCTAAGTTTAATAAATATATTTCATGTAGCCTAAGTCGCAGTCATAAGTAATCTTTTACGCTAAAGATTTACATGAAACGCAATAAACCCATTTGATAAAACATTAATTTTCTTTATACATTTTTCAACGTCGTCACCACTATTTCTGTGGCCACTACGATGAAACAGTTTCGTCCAGTTTTGGTCGGACCTGACATCGCGTGCGGCTTGTCTTCGTTGAGCCGCAGTTAGTTCATCTCGCTGATTGGTGTTTTTATAACAATGTTTACCAAGAATCGGATGAAAGAGCCGATAGAAAAACATCGCTTTTTGCCGTCTTATCAGACTATATTCTACGTGCGGCTTCAATGCATCAGCAGCGCGAATCGTTATCAAGATACGATAAACAAAATTAATTTGAAGCGAGTAAAGCAATTTGTTTTTATATATGAACAACAGATAATCAATCTGCGAGCGGAACTTAGTCCTAATAGAAGTTTTTTCTATGAAATCACCATATACATATTTCCATTAATCTACTTGGCAAGAAACATTAGGTTCTTATTGTTATAGACATCGATGAAAACTGTAAGGTCATTATGAATTTATCAAACCTAATAAGGCGTTACCGGTAAATCAGTTGCCTTGATAGAACCCTCGACGCCCACAACAATTACTTTTTTATGACAAAAAAAGGCAAAAACCTTCTGGTCTACGATCTGCCAAGGTTCTCCATTGACAAGCACTATGAGTGATCGCGCGTAGGATGCTTTACATGGCATCATTGCGTATTCATTGCCATTGTAAGGTAGTAATTAACGATAGAGATAAACCAGAGGCGCCACATTTTCAAATGATTAGTGAAAAATATATCTGTACGAATTATTCATAATGATCCGACTCTTTTATTGTCGTAGCAGTGATGGACACTTTAAACTGATAGTTTAGAGATTATTTACTATTATCTATCGGTAAAATAATAAATCGGTTTTTAAACATTTACCACTTCATGATATAAATTGCTTGTTACGTTAGCCGCATGCTGAAAATTATACAAAAGAAAGCGTCTAATTTACCAAATGACTAATGCAACTGCGTGCCAACTCTGACAAACGACTAAATATGTTCACCGCAAAAAATTTATCTTAGAGCTATTTATTAAGAACGTGGAACTCCACAGAGGTCTCTTCTAGAACCTATGCTATTTTTTAAGCAAGTTTTCGTTGATAATCTTCTAGTTGAAGTGTCATAGTGTGATACATATGACAAAACATAATTCATATCATATAACACTAGCAGACATAGGACACATTTTAGGCGATAAATGTCTGAATTAGAATGTGCGCGAGAATGTGCACTCTAGTTTCTCCTAAAAATAAAACCTTTACGTATAAAAATACCGTTATGCTAAAATATTTTTGCTAGTAACCTAGTAGGCATATAAATAGACTAGCAAAATATATTACTTCCTATCATTTGAAAATATATTCGTTTTTTAATCTATAAATACTCTAGATTATTCAAGGTTTGGATAAATAAAACATAGGAGTAGCAAAGATATATTAGGAATCAATAAGGTAGAATCGATAAGGAACAATGTTTTAAAAAAACTTGTTTCTTGTTATGTGCCGAATTGTTTTCACGTGTAGTGTCCTAAATCGGTAATTATTGAACTAACGAAAGTACACAAATTTATAATCATCAAAATCATGTCGTGTGTCAAAATTGCATCTTCCCTTTGGGAGCCTGTGGTTAAACCAGTCAGGTAACACAAAATTACCTTCTTCGTTTTCCTCATCTCGATGATAATTTCATGGAAGCCGTGCTAAATGAGGTCCTTTCAACAGTACTAGAACTTACCATCTCATCGTAAATGGTCTGTGTGTCGGCAATAGAGTCGTACGCGGCATCGTACGTGAACAGCTTGTCCTCTCCCTTGGGGTTGTAAACCTGCACGGCCCCTCGCTCCGGCCACACCTTCACCACCTGGACACACAATAGCTTTAATACAGCTCTGGGATAATATGGAGATTTCACTTGATAATGAGGAACTAATAAGGAGGAATGACAAAATAAATTTAATTTCCTATTCCTAAGTATTTTTAGGTAACCCACTACCATGACTTCTCTCGCTAAGAGTTGAAATACAAAATCGAACCTTTGTAACGAACAGTGTTTTTACTGGTTACAAAAATAAATGACACCACGTGCCAAACATTATTGTTTTTAGTTTGCCACAGCACAATAGTAATTGTGATTGGAACACCAGGTGTTTAACAGCTGGATACAAATAATGACTTCTTTATCAAAGGTCACTATGATAACAATGACAATGTTTAGTAAATATAGTTTAACAACAACCCTGGTCAAAAGCTACGACCTGTATACCTACAATCCCAGAATTAATTAGGATATCATCGTGGAATATACACTTGGTTGTATGTTAACTGGCGCCGTAAGTAATTGTTCTAAGATAGATCAATTAACATGAACGTGTGATAAATCATTCATGTTACTGCCGCCACTTCTTATGCTCGTCATAGGAAACGCATTTAAGGAGATAAGTAATGAATACACCACCCTGATGGTGCGATGATGAACGCAGTGTTAAAGTTATAACCTTCACCAAATTTCCGCATCTCATGAATTAGTTTTGTCAGTACAATGCTCAAGGCCTTAAAGCAGTGTCTGTGATCAAATGAGCAGCTTAGAAAACTGAATTGACCATTATCGTAATGCATTACAACTTTAGCATATGGTAACGTATACTGCTTGCATTTAAAATGTTTATTTCGTAACTAGAGTAGTTTATTTTTAAACTCAAAGTTTGTAACAGTTTACATTGCTCCAATATTTTATATTGTGTCAGCAAATGTATCAGACTAATAAAACTGGGAGCCATGTTTAGATAAATTATTTAGTTAAAATAATGTAAGTGCATTATACTCCGTGTAATTTAGGGTGAGACAACATGTAAACAAAACTGTCATTGCATTGATAATCAAGGTCTTTTATTTGTGACAATTTGTGTGATATCTACATATATACATGATGTATCACTCTTATGTAAATATGATACAGTTCTAGAATCCAGATGATTCAGCCCCCGTTCTGACAATAATCTGACCTATTATCATTTTATTGCCTGGCGTCCTCCTGACCTTCAGCTCATCTAATTTCAAGATAATGTTACTCTTATTCTAAACTAACACATATTTCGAATTAGTTACAATTTTTATTGCTTCCACTTTATTAACACTCTCTTCACCGTTAAGCCCATGTTCCATTTCAAAGCAATATCTAACTTTAATATTAGTGCAAGCACCAAATGTTAGTGCACCAATCCCTTGTGACGTCAGACCTGCAAGGGACCGGCCGACTTTTTGTCGTCCACGATGTTCCGGCTCGACAGTCGCTCGTACCATTTCTGTTCTCGCTTGTTGGATACCTGGATGACGGCATAATATATTCAAAAATTTCATTGAGAAATGTTTGTCACTTTACCTAATCTCATGGATCGGTAATCAGATATAGTATGATTAACACTAATGGTTTCGTTTTATTTATCAAAATTTCCTATAGAGTAGTACTCTCATTAAACAAACGAGCTTGTATAAAAGGATCTTGGTAAGTGTCAGTAAGCCCTGTCACTCCCGATCAGAAATTCTATAGAAAACGTCTAAAAAATCTGCCTAACCCATGACTCTGGGAGAAAGGTGCGTGATGTGTGCTCGTTCTCTCTCTTATATTTGAGTATTCCTCGTTGCACCTTCGGAGTTTTGCCAGTTTTGAATCCAGTAAGTCACAAGACTCATCAAATTCAAATTTATCATAATTTGACCTACGGTTCTAAAGTTATGGGATTACAAGTATACATACAAAAAATGTTTTTGCTTCGTCTCCTCGGTCAATTATTTGATGTCACCAACATTCAAGTCTCTTTTACTGTTGCCTGAAATAGTGACATGTTGTTATCCCAAAAAATGCAGGTCAAAGGTATCTGGGTAACCTTTTGATCTCCAAATTTTTCCGAGGCACACACGTGCCATCTCCAGTTATTTACGACGACTTTTATAACGCATGAAATTCATCAAACACTTGTCGCGTCTGTATTGGATTATGTCAGTGAATAAATCACAGTTTTGAGTGAAGAAATGCGTTATACTGAAATAGGGTTTTTTAATCCGAATGCGCTACATTCACGGTGATTTGTTTTGGATATTTGTTATAACCATATAACAAAATAGTAAATAGTTACAGAGTATTTACTATATCGATGTTTTTTAAGAATTTTTTGGCTTATTTTTTTTTTTATTTCATATTTTGTATTTGATATTTACTAATAACCTGTCCTCCGCGGTGATATTTTACAAAAGCGCACTAGGACATAGCGTGATAATGATAAGTTCATTACACATGCGGCAGCAGTCGAGTCAGCAAGAAATAAAATATAATATTGTAACTTGTTGATGTTCATATTCGATCCCACGGGAATCGCAAATTAATCGATGAACCTTACTTGTAATCTAAAACTTTTAACGAGATTCTTGGTCCTACATATAATACACTATATACAATACGTAAATATGCGTATCAATATCCCTTTATACGGGATAGACAGAGTCAAGAGTAACACGACTCAAAGTCCACGTTTAACTGGATAGCATTATGAGATTCAGAGATAGTGACAGGACTGACAGGCTTATAGCCTTTCGCCAAAGATGAATTCCAAGAAGCCTACCTGTGTCTTCGCCCAGGCAATCATCATATCAGGCGAGCACCTGAAAGGGGACTGAGTGTAACAACACGGGGTACATCGGATCGTCGCCCCATATTGATAACGTTATGCAAATTCGACCAAATGCAAATCTGATTGCGTTAACTTGAGTAAACCTCCGGTAGGTAGATATGGTATGTGTATTTGGCTGCTATTCAGGTTTGCCCTACCACCAGAAGCAGAGGGTAGGTACGATACAGGATCGTACCTGATAATTATGGAGCAGTAAGTTTTAATTAGGGGCAGTAATTCAACTTAAAAAAATAGTTGGACTTCATCATCATAATAATGCTATCATTTCAATGTCATACTGATTGTCCGCGAATGATCAGCCGGAGTTGCAAATGGTTTTATAAATCGCTGCAGACCACACAAAGTGGAGAGAGAGAGAGAGATGTCAGAATGAAGCAGACCCAAGGCCCTAAGGAACAGTGGCGCAGGGTGCGAATGGGATCACCCAAGGATGAGAGACAATGTCACACGATAAGTAGAAGAAGTGCTTTTCAAATTTAAACTGTGGTACGAAATGCTACTGAGAAACTTTGGTTCTCTTATATTAATAAAACGTGATGTTTATCCTGTAACCTTATATGATTGTTTATTTGTAACTCCGTCACAATTAAATACATACATTACATAATTATAATCCCTTACGGGGTACATATATTTATATATATTCATAAGCGTTATCTTATCAATCATGGTTTCTTTTTACATGAGACGCTGTTTCTACGATTTACGATATTATCTTATAAAAAGATTTAGGTAAGTAGATAATTGTGTCCATAAATAAATGCCAGGTTGAGTGTGTTTTCCGATATCCGATTGCATCAGTGGCGATTAAAATCCGAAGGTCGATTTCCGCGGGGGAAATTTTCAGTTGCAATACAACACCGCTTCTCGTTTCAGTTGCATACAATTCCGCCTGCGCCCGCGCAGTTTCACCGCCACAAAAACAACTCGGATCTTCTCCAAGCGACCTTTTTGCGGGATGAGCAAAAAATGTAACCGCTCTTCAGATTGACGACACTACCGGACTAGAATAGATTGCTATTTGAGTTTTTTATTGGACACGGAGTGTTATACCTTGATCAATGCTCCTCTGGTCCACTTCCAACTACTTAATTTACATCCTTCATTACAACTACCTGTGTGTCATTTGTATCCGTTATTGGATCCTTTTTTGGACGGCAGTTGAATCTGCAGTAACCAAGAAGCCCAGATTAATCCCGTAATAGAGAACTGTTTGTTTGTTATAAACAAACTCTTTACTGCACATAAAAATAAATATTACACATTCTTGTGGGATTTCCGATAAACATAGGGTTGCGAAGCCGTGAGTAGAAGCTACTAGCAAATGTAAGTACTTATCTTTAATTTGAAACTGCGCCTGCGTGTAGTGTGCAGTTTGCAGATCTATGCCTAAATACGGAGCGGCTGCGTATGGACTCGGCTCACCTACTTACACGGGTCAAGATCTCCAGATTTATTGCGCGCGCGGATTCTGATTTGAGAAACTGTACAGCTTCCAGAGTAAAGACTTTTGTTTTTTATTAATTTGGATAAAATTTGTGATAGAAAAATAATAATTTATGTGGGTAACTACTGTTTCTCCGGTAGTCAAAAGGAATCCAAACGTTTGATGTTCTTAGAAAGGAGACCCCGAACACCAAATTCCTACGACATTAATTACCTATAATTATCTTTAGAAACACCTACACAATTGCCTGTCTTTCGGAAAGATTTAGGTAGGAAGGTACTCTTGACCGCACTTTTCACCAGAACGCCTTTGATTTAATTATGCTACATGTATCTACATTTCTAGGCGTTACAAGGAGAAGTAAATAAAATTATGACATTTTCGTAAAAGGCGACCATCGACTTGACATCTTCAACACACCTCCAGTTATTTTGGCAGCGACGCGGGCGCAAGTGACGCACATGCCGATATGACGCGAATCATAATCGCCAATTCTGATTTTAAACAAGTACCCGATAAATGCTAAGGTTTTGTAAACAATACATTTTATTTAATTATCTTTCGGCGTATTTTCTCAACGACGGTCATCAAATCACTCCTCATTTCTGGAGCGGTAGGCAGACATCTTTTCTTGCCCACAATCCCTGCATATTGCTTTCGCTTCATACACATTAATTTCTCTGTTTATGCAAGCCTGCCGATATTATTGACCTGACCTCTCGCCAAATGACCCCAGGTAGTTTTTTTTTATAATAAAACAATAGGTATCCTTTTGTAAATGTCCAATAGAATATTTATAATTTTTTTAACTTACAATATTTTTTAACTATTGTTTAGATCAAATTAAGTATCTTATTTAGAAAAACTTCCAATTTGACAAAAATTGTCATTTTGCCCCTTTAAAATTATCTTAAAGCGACAAATCACACAGATTGAGTCTGCGCCCAAGTATCACAATCAATTGATATTTTGTAAATATGTCAATGAAATCTGAGCTTGTATTCAGAGATTCAGATGTATCAGTAAACTTGCGCTCGCGACTCAGTGCACAACAAAAGTGGTGACAACATGCCTTGCTGTCACAGCTCCTGTTGTAAATAAACACTACACATGAGTTGAAGTATGACAGCATTGGAATTCCTCCAGGTGAACTCCGAGGTGAATAACAAACAGAACCACATCTTCTCATTGTTGCTGCCAATATAAAGCCTCCCTAGTTGTCCCAAAAGACATAACAAATATTTATGATTTTCGAAAATTTGAATTCTACTTAGATACTGATATTTGAAAGAACTTTTATTTTCATGGCAAAAGTTAAAAATTATCAAGTAAAAAGTATCAAATGAACCAGAGAATCCATGCAAATGTTACAAAAAATATATATTGTTGCTAAAGTTGAACATAAATTTTAGCGAAAACACAAATGTATAGGGAAATAAATGATCAATAAATTAGGTTTATAGTAAAACCAGTAGGCACAATAAAAGAGATATTTTAACTGTAACTTTGAATTTAAACAACTTCTATAATCTTACCTACTGCAAATACATTTTAAATCAAAATTTAATGTATAAACCTACCTATAACTAATTAGTTAGTGTATATAAAGCAAAAATTTCAAACATTTTTTTATTTGCTGAAGATTAATATTATTTAAAAATTTATAACATTGCAAAAAGAAGGTTTTCTAGAAAAGGTAATACATTTTTGTAACTATTTTAAGTGGGTTTATCTTAAAAATGATAGTTATAATTTCGAAAATAAATAATGAGATCTCTCTAAAAAATATCTACAGCTTAAGATAATAATTCCTCATAAACGTAAGTACGAGAAAACCACCTTAGCTTACCCACGCGCGTGATTCAGACCTACCTACAGCACGCTTTGAAGCATGCGTTGCAGCAAAATCCAAGATGCAATACAGAGTCAATATTCATTTAATATTAAAATAGATTACAAGAAAATGTTATTTGTTGTGTCGAGTTCTGAATTAAATCGACGCACTAGGTTTGCGCAGTCCTAGTACCCGACACAAACAAATTATCCAGAATGCTTACCTCATCGTAACCCTCTTTTTTCTCTCTTTCCGAGAGAGGCCGACATCGCACCACGACCTTTACACATTCGTTAAGGGCGGTTCGCGGTCGGGCTGACTTCTCCATTGTCCACCACCAGGTCTTCCGAGTAAATAATACTCAAAAACTCAAAGTCACCGATATCGATCCATCCGGGGTGTATTGGAGGGCATCACCTGTTCAAATCTATCCCGAAGAAACAGAAACAATCACTTTTACAACACAATTCTCACAAAAATTATTAAATATCACTGTAAAATCTTGTAGCACACGATTATATATTCGAAAACGTAACAAAATAAATAAAAATCGTATTTTGTCGTTCTAAACGATTTCACATCGTCCGCCACCAGCGGACGTATACCTTCAACTATTTTTTTAAAGGTTTTGACATTTGACAGCTTAGTCCAATGTTGCTATAAAATTTATTTGAAAATATGTTCAGACAGTATGTAGTGTATAGAAACAGACCAAAAATGGTATGAAAAAAGGAATACATAATTTCAAAGTGCGCCAATTCGTCATTTCCCTTTTATACACAACCAATTATGCATGTAAACGTGCTTGTCAAAGTTTATTTTTATATAGCAACATTGACATTACATTCTGACTTGACACTCTTGACAGAGCTGCACAAAACACACAATACAAACAACTCGTTTTTTGTTGGAGAAATTAATTATTAATTCTTGCATTGCTTGCATTGAGTCTCATAATTTTTATTCGGGAAACAAATGTTTTCCTATTCATCTATTAGTTAGAGTTGTTAAGCTAGAATGTCAACAAACTTATCAATAGTACTCAAGAGAGCGAGTAAAGTTTATCATGAAGGCGTAAGTTCTGACTCCTATTTATTTAAATTTATCCTACATTGGAATCATAATCGTCATTTATTCCTTCAATATGGTTACAATTACAATAGGTCTAAGGTTCTGGTGGCTGAAGAATGATATATTCATAAGCGTAATTCGCTTATTTTAAACAGTAGACAGAGACCACATCTTACTTGCCTTAATCCTGGATAGTTCTTTTGCCTCATATAAATGCATTCTGAGAAAGAATGATGTTTGTTAATTTTAGGAGACTATAGCAGGCGTAGCGGTAGTGGAGAGTAACGGCGACGTGCGTCACGAAGGTCTGACGCTGCTGGTGGAAGGATGCGTCAATCTGCAGCTCAGCACTAAGAATGTGGGAATCTTTGAAGCCTTCTCAAACAGCATAAAGGTGATTTAGGTCTATATCAAACAACTTTAGATATAACTCAATGTTGCACATTAAAGTTATTAAAGATCAAAAGAAGGTGATACATGTCTACATATAGTCACATCTATATCCCTTGCTGGATAGACAGAGCCAACAGTCTTGAAAAGACTGACAGGCCACACAGCTGTATGGGTTAATGATAGCATTGTGATAGTGAATAGCGACAAAAACATGTGTATGTATATTGTCAATTAACCACCTATTTTTATTGCTATTTAAAATGGGATTTTAAAAAATCTGTGTGCTACAAACTGAATGTTTATCTTTTTGATTTCAGCCACTAAACTTGTTGTACACATCAATAGAGCTAGCACCGCCTGGAAAAATCCCCACGGGAATCACAGAGATTCCATTTGAAGTCCCACTGCGTGCGCGGCAGGCAGTATCCCCAGGGTACCCAGGGTTGCTGGAGACCTACCATGGCGTGTTCGTCAATATTATGTACACTATCAAATGCAGCATGAAGAGGTCCTTCTTGAACAAGCCACTGAATGCTAGCTGCCAGTTCTTTGTTCAATACAGACAGGTTAGTTTTAGATTATCTATTTATGCTGATACATCTAAAGTTTGTGAATGAGTGAGTGTTTGTTTGAATCAGAAGATCATTATTTACCAAGTGCACTTGGTTACAACCTCTGGCACTATGTCAAGGAGGAGTTTCAATGCACTTGCTGACTTTACTCTTCATGTCCTTGTGATGGTTATAAAAAGATATTCATATAATTGGTATATCTCAGCAAGAGCCGCCGCCGCTGAAGCCGGTGCGCTGCGAGATCACGCCGAGCAGCATCCGCGCGTCCGCGGCCAGCGCGGGCCGCGTCTCCATGCCGCAGTTCCAGGTGTACGCAGAGATCGCCACTACCGTCTGCTCGCTGGACAAACCCATCACTGGGAAGGTAGATAAATCATGACGAACTATTTTCTTGAGCTTAGCTTCATGTTACTTCTGGAAGTCTAGCTTATCCATCTGTAGGTTGACTACTGGTTTAGAAGTTTTTGAGTTTGTTTAGTTATAAATAAAGAAATCTATTCTGCTTTCATTATAAGTACAAATAAGCCTTTATTATGAAGTACAATTAGCCTGTAGGAAAAGATGGCAATCCCTCGCGGCTCTGCCCGCGTGAAATGTACCCTTCTCTGTACTTCAAAAATGTATACAAAATTCATGGGGATCAGATCAGTGATATTGAGGTGAACGACAGACAAACAAATACACTGTGCCTTAATAATTTCGCCTGCTTCTTCCCAGATCCGCGTGGAAGAATGCAGCGTTCCCATCAAATCCATAGAGCTACAACTGGTGCGCGTCGAGACCTGCGGCTGCGCAGAGGGCTACTCGCGGGACGGTATGTTAAGAGTAGCTATAGTTGTTTTTTTAATTAAATCTTTCACAAATATACCCTTTGAACGCCGTAAGTAAAACTGATATTTTGTTTGCCATATAAGCTACTTCAATGATAGAAAACCGACTTTCTATTTTTGTGGTTTATAGTTCCTCTAAATGAGAACAACTTGTGGTGTTCTGAAAGACGCCTTAAGTTGTCCTTAGTATAAAGAAAGAATTGAAGGCGCTGAAACTTGTTGTATTTTCGTAGACTGTAACCTTGTGAAAAAGGGGAAATGTTAAAAATATAGGTATATTTGTAGCGACGGAGATCCAGAACATCCAGGCGGGCGACGGCGACGTGTGCCGCGGCCGCGACGTGCCGCTGCACATGGTGCTGCCGCGCCTCTTCACCTGCCCCACCACCACCACGCTCAACTTCAAGATAGGTACGATCGGAACAGGGGATGGGGTCCTACATCTGCCCCACCACCACCACGCTCAACTTCAAGATAGGTACGATCGGAACAGGGGATGGGGTCCTACATCTGCCCCACCACCACCACGCTCAACTTCAAGATAGGTACGATCGGAACAGGGGATGGGGTCCTACATCTGCCCCACCACCACCACGCTCAACTTCAAGATAGGTACGATCGGAACAGGGGATGGGGTCCTACATCTGCCCCACCACCACCACGCTCAACTTCAAGATAGGTACGATCGGAACAGGGGATGGGGTCCTACATCTGCCCCACCACCACCACGCTCAACTTCAAGATAGGTACGATCGGAACAGGGGATGGGGTCCTACATCTGCCCCACCACCACCACGCTCAACTTCAAGATAGGTACGATCGGAACAGGGGATGGGGTCCTACATCTGCCCCACCACCACCACGCTCAACTTCAAGATAGGTACGATCGGAACAGGGGATGGGGTCCTACATCTGCCCCACCACCACCACGCTCAACTTCAAGATAGTTTGAACTCTAATAGGCATTACTCAGAAAAAGAAATGGAATCTGAACCTGTCCCTCCATACACCTCACGCAATTTATTTGTGGCACCTTATTAATTCTACAGACATCCTTGACAGACAACTGAAACAATACCTATATGGTAGTTTTCTCTTTTTGTATGCCACATGCACCGTCTGCAGGCGTCAGCTGCAACTAGACCGCCATATTTATTATTTTTTGACCACCTCAATAAAATTATATATTTGTTTCAGAATTCGAGTTGAATATCGCAGTGATATTTGAAGACGACTACCTGGTGACTGAAAACTTTCCAATACTTCTGTTGAGAAGCAAATAGAATTAGATTACTTAATACAGACATTGTATATTTCTAGGTGTAAATTAAATATAATTATTGTATATAACAAAATAACTTATGAAAAACTATATGTTTTTGTATAAAGAATCTGTAAAAACTCAGATCCCAAAACAGAATTTGATGTCACTATACCTGAATTATACTTTTGAAATAAGTCATTGCTGTTTGTAATTAAGGATTAAAAAAAAAAACAATAATATTTTACCAACAATATATTTTATTCACTTATAATAGTTGGGTAACATTGACGGTAAGAAATCAATGGTAAGTATTTACATTGCATGATTAAAATAATAAATCAATAATGATTGCTAAGACTAGGATCTACCTAATGACTCTTAAAATAATCTTAATAGGTACCATCATGCAGTTTCATCATGCACTTGGGTAAAATAATCTTTTTTCAAACAAATCATGATTTTAATGTAGGACATTGTACACAGGGCTCACTTTTTACGGTTTTAGTAAATGACATTTATAAACGAAGAGAAATTAAAAATCAAATATAAATGACATTAAATCTCGCTGCACTCGACTACAAATTGAGAAATACACACATGATTCTATATTTATCTATACAATATACAATTTTGAGTTCCTTCATAATAAAATATGAACCTCTCTTTGTATATTGAGTAATTTTAATAAATGCCAATAACTAATTTGTAGTGTAAAAAAAGAAACATTGACATAACATTAACAATAAAAAATTCATATATACTGTAAAATTGTCCTATCCACATATTCATTGTCTACTTATAAATATCTTTTAAATTTAATGCTCATTGAAAATATACTCATTCCCGTTATTGGTAACATGATCTGTAAAAGGAATATTCTAGGAGATCAGTAACGTCTTAAAATTCATTACAATTGAGCAATCATTCCTCTGTATTATACAAAGATTCTTTGTCAGTCAATCTCTTAAACTAAAATTATCGCGGCTTCCCCGTACGCTCAAGTACAGGGGAGGTTTAACTTTACTGTATTTTTAGTCACAATGTCGTGAATGGTGATTGCATATATGAAGCTTTCGCTCACTACATAGCGACCCCATACACGTATTGACTCACTACAATCCCACACTCATATGTTTTGATTCACTACATACACAACTCTTCTTTCATGACGTAGCGACACAATATTATATGCTCGTGCTTGTGCGGCGAGTTGGCGGCCGCTTCACTCGGGCGGCGCGGCGGGCGCGGCGCGGTCGGCGCGCGGCTGCACGTAGTTGCGGCACAGCCCGTAGAACTGCTGCGGCCGGAGGTTGCGCTTCATCGCGTCGAACCTTTACAATTAATTTGTAACAAAATATAGCTAGTTAGTGTTGAAATTTAGAACACTAGTGATAAGTGCCGAGTCTTGTAATATAACCACTCCATATCTTTCCCATAGATAACGTAAAAAGCGACTAAGACTTATTGTTGGATTTGTCTATCCCGAAAGGGATATAAACGTAACTATATGTATGTATCTCGTAAACTAAACACCGATTGACTGATTTAAGATACGAAAAAGGGTATAATGCAGTGATGTGCATTCACATAATGAGGAGTGGCAATTATGTCAAATTATATGAAAAGACAGGGTGTGTCTTCAATCTTTTAAACAAAGGTAGAGGTAAAGCTGTAGAGTGATATGTAAATATATAACAATAATTCAATGTAGGTCAAGTTTATGGTCAGATAGACCACTTTATGTTATTAACTGATTCACTTTAGGCTCCTCTCAGAGAAGTACGGACCCAACACGAACGAATTCCCAGAAAGAGTAGGATACGTAGGTATATAAAGTAGAGAGTCACCTCCAGCCGACGTGCGCCATGCAGTTGGCACAGAGCAGGATGGTCCAGGTGTACCCCGGGAACCACGAGTACTCGGCGGACGGCGCGCCGCTCAGCTCCGTGTTGTGCGCCTGCGACACCGTCACGATGTCGTGCATGTAGCCGCCTGCGGGATAAAACGGGGGATATGTACACCGCGCGTCTCCTCTCTATCAGCTGCTGCTATATTAATTGCACACCTGTCATATTTATAAATAGCATTCTATATACATTCATTCATTCATTCATATGATCACGTCTATATCCCTTGCGGGGTAGACAGAGCCAACAGTCTTGCAAAGACTGAAGGCCACGTTCAGCTATTTGGCTTAACAATAGAATTGAGATTCAAATAGTGACAGGTTGCTAACCCAACGCCTAAAAATAAGTTTGTAAGCCTCTCCCTTAGTCGCCTTTTACGACATCCATGGGAAAGAGATGGAGTGGTCCTATTCTTTTTTGTATTAGTGCCGGGAACCACACGGCACTATATATATGTATAGATATAGACAATACCTAGATTGGTGTAGTTGGAGTGCACGCCGTCGCTGGACATGGCGAACATGTGCTCGCGGTGCGCGATCTCGCCCACGCACGACGAGCAGCACAGCAGGCTTTTCTGCGAACAGATGTCACAGTGCAGGTTTGAATGTCGAGAGAGTGGATGAGGACAAACTAGCGGAAGGAATTTATAAGGCAGAGCTGACTGTAATAGGGCCGGCCTTTTTTAGGGACCAAATCTCAAATGTCTTGAAAACGAGAGATGTTAGGAGTACCCGTAATCGTCGAATATGCATGAAAAGAGTAATGAGTGTGGAGGAAGCGGCGTAGCAAGTGGTAATCCGTAGTTTCTGGCTATTCCAATGGGAGACAGATATCATAGTTATATTCTCGTTCTGAATACATATAAGTCAGTAGCCATTGCGGGGACTGTGCGCTCATATGGGTTCCTCTTCAAAAGTTGCGGAAATCAGATTGGAGTCGCTTCGTGAACTAACTTGCCACCTTCTAATCCAGGTTCATGGTCGCAAGCGCACCACGTGTTTTTACCTGGAGAGATGTGGACGCAACTGAGATTATCGCCTGGAGGAACACTGAATTATTAACTATATTTCGCTCGTGGTTTCGTCCGCGTGATATGTACCCCATATGTATGCAAAATTAATCACGATACATGTAAAATCACGGATATCGTTTCATTGGTTTTGACATGAAAGAAGGACAAACAAACTTTCACATTTATTAAAGTATGGACACGGTAGAGTATAGCCGCTACCTGCGCGATGAGGCCGGTCTCCATGTGCAGCCGCAGCAGCGCGTTGTCCACCACGAACAGCGCCAGGCGGTCGCGCGCCGACAGCGCCAGGTTGGACGCCGTCCAGAACGACAGCGACACCGGGTCCTCGGGCAGCTTGTCTGCGGGCACACCACACATCACATCATGACATTGCATATGAGATTGTTTTATTATATTTCAGAAATAAAAGTATTCTAAAAATCTAACACTAATAAATTACTATACATACTATACAAAAGTATATTTACTTAAGACACCATAGTTTACAGACGCTTTTTCTCTTACTATAACGATTTTGTTCTTTTAAAGTTCTTGGGTTTAATTTTAAGGTTCGAGATCTAGTAAAATCTTCCAATCCGAAATTCCGCATAACTACGCCATTTTATCTTCAACTCGGTTGGGTTTTCTAACTATTAATATTTAAAGGGTGTGTTAAATAAAATTAATTCCAAGACTGACCTATGATGGAGTGGAAGTACTCCTCGATGCGGCGCCTCATGCGGCGGTAGTGGAACATGTCGTACACGAACAGCGGCCACGGCGTCACGCTCGCGTCCATCTGGCGGACGCGCCGCTCCATGCTGGAAATCATCATTATTTATATAACCACTTTTATAAGGCACCTCTATACATATAATACTATGCATAATAAGGTTCATATTAGTAAAGTTAGCAGCCTGACCGAATGAAAACTCAATTAAGAGTGAGTGACATTATAAGAGTGACGTAAACGCTAAACTTCCAAAAACCAAAAAAGAATTTCTCTTGCTATCCCGCTCAGAATAGCACAGTTTAGTTCGCGGGTGTAAATGGCGCGCTCTGATAGGCTTTATTTTCGCGCTACACAAAAATTTTACTATCGTACAGGCACATCAGTTTAAATTATAAAAGTGCTAATACTGTAAGAGGTTTTGATGTTCAACGTTATTCAAGGGAGTCCTAACATAAAAGTTCTGTAGAAAAGTCAAGAGTATCCCACACCGACAAGTAATCGAAAAAGAGTAAGTATTAATACTAATTCTACTGGAAAAAGCCTTGGTTTATATTTATGTTTGTATGAAAGAGTAAGTACATATGCAAGGATCGTGACAAATGTAGTCACTGCCTACCCTTGCGGGTAAGAGGCGTGATTTAATGATGTGATTTTTTCCAGAATATCTTTTCACAGGGCTCCCCTACATTTTTAAACATTTTTCATGTCAATGTTTCAAAGCCAACAAAGACAAGGAACAAGGAATGATTGTGTGCAAGAAGCTGTAATAAATACTGACGGGTGTGTGATGGGCCGGGCCCGCAGCGGGTCGAGGCTGGCCAGGCGCGCGCGCTGCAGCGGCTGCGAGGGCTGGTTGTCCGGCAACACCACCACCTCCACGAACCGCATCCTGTGGAGGGGGGACATTGATGACGTGAGACCTTATCTGGTAGTAAGTGGTACTCTCTAGAGGTGAGCTTGTAAAGGAACTAACGAAAGGATGATGAAGAAGCAAAAGAGAAGTTGTATTATAAAGAATGGTAGTGTTGTAAGGCTATGCAACATCTTTGAAACTGTTTCTATGTTTGATGTTGTTAAGCAGGCCTTTAAATTGTAATTGTAAATAGCACTCACCTGGTGTATATGTGTATAGGCACGCTATGAGTAGGCATATCGAGCAGCCTGAAGCGGTGATTAGCTCTCGCCTTGAAGGTGAGCGCGGCGGGAGGCTCGTCCGAGCCCGCCTCGAACACCTCGCACAGCACGCCGTAGCCCGACACCAGCGTGCCGCTCTCGCTGACAACAACAACTACACTCACTCACATTGCTGGCACACATGGTTGCGTGGAGAACAAACACTTTTCCAACCTCTCAAACATATACATACTGTTCCCTCATGCGATGTGCTAACTTAAAATCAACATAAAAATCGTCTTAAAATGTAGTCTTTTTCAAAGGAGTTTTTACTCCCTCTAGAAATACATCCCACTTGCATTATTTATACAAAAGCCCTAAAGTGATGATAACTCTATAGCTCTGTCTGGCTGGCCTCTGTGGCGCATTATAAAGAGAAGAAATATTTATTTTTGTTTTCAAGGAGTAAATAATATTTAAATTTTGTTATGAAACTAAATGAATAAACTCAAAACCTCCTGAACCAATTTTGATTTAATTTTCACATGGAATTGAATCAGATCTTCAAGAGTAACATGGTATTCTTTCTATTAATGGAATTTTCCACAAAAAAAATCAATAAATGAGCTTTTAAAATAATTGCCAAAATATATGTTGATGGTATTTGTACATTTTAAATATTGGTACCAAAAAACATTTCTTTTTTATGGTCAGGTCAAACATGTCCTATCAAGTGTCAGTATACTTACTCAGGACACAGCAATCCAAACAGCTTGTCCTGTTTGATAGCTCTGGCGAGTACGGCTGCATCGTGTGCATTGGGCAGCCGCATGGGGACCGTCTCGCCGGGGAACACGGCTCCATGGTGCGCCACCACGGGCACGCGGCCCTGCCAGCCCGCTTCCAACACCGACCGCCCGCTCACTGCTACCAGACCAGGGCCCATGTACTGTTATAACAAATATGCATTCGCTTTGTTAACAAACTGCTAAAATTTTGGATTTTATGTAGATTATCATTCGGCCAAATCCATATGACATAAAAATTTGTCCAGTTGTTTTTGCTGTGCTAATGTAATAGGCAGACTTCAGCATTCAGCATGAATTAAGATACCATATCAATATTTTGTTTTGTATTGTTGATTAATTTGTGAGTATAACATTGCTAAAGAGTTATCATATAATGTTGTGTAAAAAGACCGGATTTTTCCAACTTTATAATCAATATTTCAAAAACAGAACACCTGTCTTAAAACAAATAGTTACCGAATGTGATGCAGCAAGAGCAATATCGAATTGCTGTTCCTCTTCATCGGTGTCGTCCTCATCAACCTCGGGAATGGCGGCAGGAGGAGCTCCGCCGCCGCCACCGTCCCCTCCGCCTGTCGGCGCATTGTTCGGGACTTCGCCCTCTCCTGGCACAATAACAACAATCAATTAGGAATTCATTAAAACTTTGAAATCATCATTGTAAAGGTACCTCACATACCTATATTGTGTCAAAACAACAAAGAAACTACAATATTTCGTAAAAATAAACAATTAATGCGCATACTGTTTGGTGCCAAATCAGGTTGCAGATTTTCACTTACCATTGTCTTCCATGATTCTCCTAAGTAATTCACGTAGGAGCGAAATTTTGTCGATTTGTGTTCCTTCCTTTTGAAAGGTATACCTACACAGACAGATTGTTTCTATTCACCAAGCAAGAATAATATAAGGAAAGGAAAATCTTTTTTTTTTGCTTTTGACAGGAAGAATGTTTAGATCGGTTTGTAAAGGTGTCTAAGATCCATAAAGTGTTCATTATCTTTTTTCTTTGGTAATTTATGTCACAATTAAATACATATTCAATATAACATTTTTCATTCATATTTAAGAATTGATTATTTAATTTTATGCTATCAAAAATTTTATCACAGAATTTCTTTAATTTTTTTTTATTAATATTATTATGATTTCATTTTGCCACAATGCAATGTAATATGTACTATGTACTAACAAGCTTTGTAAACATGATTATATTACTTGAACGCATCTTAAAGCGACAATTTGTTTTTTTATTAGAACGCATCGGTTCGTGGTCTTGTGAGTTGAGCAGAGTGAAATGAAATGTGCAATTTGATAAAATTATCAAGTTGTATTTTGAGAAATGTGAATAAACAGTGATTTCTTATGTACAATCGATCAAAATGTATTTAAAAATGGTGTGGTGTTATGTTTTCATATTGACTTTATTAGATATCTCGCTGAACACCAAACTGACAGCGCAGGGAAAGAGCCACGGTAAAATCGATTTTAAAAAATTAAGCTAACTTCGATCTTCCCTTTGCTACGCTAACGATATTTGTAATAATTTTCGACGTGAGGTAGTTTTCTAATACAAATCATGCAAATGAAGCATCTTTACGGTATTTTGGCCGTTTGCGCGGTAGTGCGCGGCGCCCGATGTTATTTTGGATCGGGGACGAGGCGGACTTGTTTTTCTTTCACTATTCTCACGGTATTTTAGTCTTCCTGAATACGCATTTAGTTGAAACTAATGAGCTTCTTGTTGCGGAGATTTCCCCAAACACCTTGAAATGTGCACACTGGTTGCACCTGCATTGCCAGAACATGTTAACATTTTCAATTTTTCTATTTGCACAGCATGAACGGTAATGGTATTGGTACCTGTTACTGTAAACAATGATAGTAATAAATATGAATATCAAAAATGTGAAGGTAAATGTAAAACATTGTCTTGTTACTGGAAATTCAGAAATTCTTATGCATTATGGGACTATAAAAGATTCTTATTACCCTATAAGATCCCTTTTTTTCATGTTAACTGTTTCCCATGATAGATTTGCAAATTTTTATTTTTTTTCACTGATTAAATTGTATCATTAACAACTAGGTATAATACAAAAAAAAAGCAAATGTAATTCTCATTTTTGGTTTTTATTGTATGAAGTTTTAAAATGTTTGGCCAGCAAAACTGTAGCATAAGTTAAAAATATAGGTTCAGGAAAGTTAATTTAAAAAATAATTTTGAATTTGCAGAATCTGTACATGACCAATGGATGCTGATTGAGAAGGTTCACTTCCAGGTATAATAAATTCTACTGTCATTACATATTCTTCCATCATTAATGAAACTGCTTTGAGCTGAATTATAAAATAGAATAGAATAGATTTAATTTCAAAATTGGTATCACTTATTGACTTCACATCACTTAAATCTAATTATAACTACTACTGCTTCCAAAGCGCATGTGTAGAAGAAGAAAGAATCAATTTACAAATATAGATCTCTAAAACTAAATTAATTCTTTTTATCTTATCTGTTATATTATGATCTCTTAAACTATTGGCTAAACCCCACAAAGAACATAGACATGATTATATGTATGTATGTAGCCAGAATAATGATGATTTGGATTTGTATACACTATACACAAGTGATAGAAAAATTATAAAAAAATATGTTATGTTACTCAAGTAACAGCAAAAGTTTTCTTTTTTATCTACATATGATGATGCAGAAGAGAAGCTGAGGGTGCAAGTGGGAACATGTACAAATGTGAGAGAGATCACAACAATGATTAGACCTAAAAGTGTAATAAGATAATTGAAAAAGTGTTAAACTTAACATGATTCTGTCTCCTTTTTATGCTTTAAACCTTTTTTTTATTTTATATATATGGATGACCAACAGCAAATGTTACAATCATTAGATTATAAAATAAACATTAAAAAGCCAATTACAGCCATTACCATTATTTATCAATCTTTCTTTGTTGTCACCTTTTCCTACTCTTTGTGTGGTGGGTATGTTAATTTTGTACCAACTGCTTTGCTATTGTACCATTTATCAATGTTTTCACTTTTTATGCAAGCTCATTGGTTTAGAGTATTCATTACTTGACCTTTCAGTAAAACTTTCCCCTTCTAACACTCATTTGTTAAATACCTTCACTACTTCAACTAGATTGAAAGATGATGTTTTTACAGGAATATGGCAAAGACGAGGTGATGGTGCCGGAGTCGTCCATCCGCGTGTGGCCGCCGGCGCTGGAGTTCGGGCGCGTGGAGCTGGCGCGGCCCGCGGCGCTCGTGGTGGCGCTCACCAACACCGGCAACGAGACCATGCACCTCACCTCCGTCGCCGGCTCCACGTCGCATTTCCACTCCTCCTTTTTTGAGACTAAGGTGAAATTTTATAGTTTGATGAAAAATATGCGTTATGATCTTAATAAGTCATTATGGTACATTCTACCCGCTGTTTTATTTTGTTGTTGCAATTGTTTATTAGAAAAATATTAGCCATTGTTAATGTTTGTGTAAAATTAATAAAGCCTTCTTTAGCTAGCTAGCAACACTCATAATCTTTGAATCACTTCTTTCATAAAGTGGAAATTGCCTTTAAATTTTGTACTTTATTTATTAGCTCTGTCTACTCCGTAATGGATAAAGACGTAATGTCCCTGTGTGTGAAGTATTGTGTCATTTGTAATAAATAACAAACATTGTAGCCATGTGTAGCCGAGGAAGGAAGTGTGCGCGCACTTAATGCGTTATCTTAGTAGATAATAAATAATGGTCACTGAACTGACAGGTCAGGTCAACTTCCTCATAATTTTCACGTGGTTAAAATTATATCAACAGTTATTGAAAATTATTACTTTTAAACTATTTATTTACCTGCTAATCTTGAGAACTTATGCATGTATTGCAACAGAAAGATCCTACCTACTGCTAATAGGAGGTTGATTCCCATTATTGGTCTTATTTATGACTAGTGCTTTCAATGTTACTTTTTTATTGTTCACTACTAGACCTAATTTACTTTGGAAAATAGTGATAATTTATAATCCATACATTATAATATTTTCGTTTTTTTAAATTATAAAGTGCCGTGTGGTTGCTGGCACCAACAGAAAAAAAACAATAGGACCACTATCTCTTTCCCATGGATGTCGTAAAAAGCGACTAAGGAAGGCTTATAAACTTGGCAGTTTAGGCGATGGGCTAGCAACCTTTCACTATTTGAATCTCAATTCAATCATTAAGCCAAACTGAATGTGGCCTTTTGGTATTTTCAAGACTATTGGCTCCGTCTACCTTGCAAGGGTATAGACGTGATTATATCTATGTATATATGTACAAATTATAAAACAAAAGACCAATTATAATATGTGTGAATTGTAAGTTGTATTTGTTGAAAGTGTATTTAATGTTTGACACTTGCTATGTTCCGCGTGGTGACGTAATGTGTTACGCTGCTGGCTGCCGCCGTGACATTACGTTGCGAAGCCGGCCGGCTGACCACATCCTAATTGCTCTGCTGATAATGTCTTGATAAAACAAAGGTCGCATTATGTGAACTGTAAATGTTTCCTTTGCCATATAACAGTTGTACTCTTGAAGTCTGATATAGTTTTTATTGGAAAAATAACAAAAGCCGCTTTTATTTTCGATGTAGGTTGTATTGTGGTGCAGTGGTAAAGGGCTTGCTACTTAGAATCAAGGTCCCAGGATTAACCCACTCTGATCAGACTTTGAAAGGACTTTTTTGTTAGTTTAACCTTAGTTTGGGATGTTTATGAATAATATATGTATATTACAATAAACATCCCATCACCAGTCTCGAGCTTCTTTTGAAACTTCCAGTATACTTAATTCTATATTATAAAATAAAACAAATTAAAAACAGTCATGAACCACCCACCACGTTATTCCCGGATTATACTAACACATACCGAATAATGCATGAAATTGAATTAAAGTAGAAACAATGCTATGCTCTGAAATTAAATTATTTCGGAGCACAGTCCATACATTTCAGATAGCTTGTCACACCCACTTGACATGTTTTCAGCAGTTAAGATGATTTATCTTTAGTGCCATCTTTGCTACGTTGAAGCCAGCAAGTCGCAGGCCCGGAGGCGCCAGCGAGGGACCACAGAAGCTAACGAGCGCGTCCGGGACGCGGGAAAACTTCGCATTTTGACGTTCCTCGTCCGTCAAGCTCGAATTTTTCCTGCGTCACGGACCGCGCGTCAATCAACACCACGCACTGCGCTCCTAATGATGTACAATAGGGTACCGGACAGTAATCGAAAAAAAATCTAAGTTGTGTTTTAAAATAAAGTTTTTTATACAAGAACATCACTTAGTAAAGATTTTTAAGAAATAACAATGATTTATAATTTAAAATCAATAAATAAAGTTGTGAAAATCCAATATTTTTTATCTGTGCAGCGTAAGAACCCAAACACCAATCACAGTGGGTGACGTCATACCTCAGAAGTGATAAGTAAACAACACTGCTTTGTATGTTATTTCGAGTTATTCTACGATTTATTAGCATTTTTCTAAAAATATTTAATTGTAATTAGTTAAGAATTGAAGGACTTTACTCATAACAGAAGTTGTCGCAAGTGCTTGAAGCCGCCTATATCAAGCTTTTATCATGGAACAAGGTTAATAAAGCCGACAATAGAAATCTCTCAAAAGATTGATATTTTCATGGTCGGCAGTTTCTTTGCCACTAATACCGACTTTTATTTTGCTGAATTTCGCAATGTGAAAACATTTGTGTAAGTATTTCAACCTCTTTTTGTTTATCTTAACAACAGAAATGATTGAAAAAATAACAAACGAAAACATAACCTAAAACTAGTTTCATTGCTTACAAAGTTATTTTCACATATGTTTTTTTTTATGATTTTAAAGGTTACATTATTATGGGTTTTGCATGTTTCTAGATCTGCGAGAAAATACTTAAATTATCCAAGCACTGATCACTTGTAATAAGGCTTGTTTTCCAAACATATGACGTCACGCGATCTGAATTGACGTAAAGTGCTGTTTTCGCGGCAATTTTAAATAAATTACGTTTTTGACGTTTTTTAATACTCCAAATGATTTATTTATTTAAAATAATATTTTTTATGGATATATAAATAAATAAAGATTATTTTTAAACACAATCTGAAAAGTTGTCCGGTACCCTATTTAAAAGTTTCTTAATTATGTTAGTAGTATTCATATATTGTACATGTTATGCTCAACATCTAGGGTTTTTTATCTAACCTATTGTATAATGTAAATTGGCCAATATTTTTTTCTTGTATTATAATGACTTATAATTATAGTCGGTCGTTTACACTAATGTTTGTTTGCCAGACGTTGCCGCCGCAAGCCAACACGTCGTTCACCGTGGTGTTCCTGGGCCAGCGCGAGGGCTTCGTGTCCGCCCACCTCTTCATACACACGTCGCTCGGCGTGCACAAATACCCAGTAAATTAATTACATACATATACATCTCCACACTATCGTCCACAAATACTCGTATACATACCCACATCGTTAACACATTCCCACATCGTCCACTCATTCACTACACATTATAATCGAATATTTTTAGTCGCACATTTTCACGTCATCAACGTACAACAAATTAACGCACACAGGTTGACAGTAATCAAAACCATTGATATGGTGAAATGTTATAGTTGATCGACAAATGCAGGTTTCGGCGGAAGGCGTGCCGAACGAGTTCGACGTGTGGCCGATGGTGGGGGTGCGGGTGCCGCTCAACGCCACGCTGGAGCCGCTGCTCACCATGCGCAACCCCACCGACCACACCATACAGGTATCTCGTAAATTATTCTAGTTTCATATTTCAATTTTTGTTTATTTTTATACATTAATGTGTTCTCATTTCTAATATATAAAAGCGAAAAACACTCACTTAGGAATCACGAAATCTACTGAGCCAATAAATATGAAATTTGGCAGGAAGGTAGATTTTAATTAGGAGGGATCCACTAAGAAAGGATTTTTGGAAATTCTATTCCTAAGGGGGTGAAATAGGGGTTGCAAGTTTGTATGAAACTTCGTCATTTTTAGTGTGGGTTACGCGGACGAAGTCGCGGGCAGCAGCTAGTTTCTAATATTCATTAACAAGAAGAGCCTCTGCTATCTGTGTATGTCATAAATCTGCAGGAACGTAATACGTCACCATTATTGAGAAAAGAGCGCTAACACGCTTTTTATGGATTTCCGTGCCATAGATCCCTCTGTATGTCACATAGCTACTCGATTTTTGAGCAGATAGCTAAACGATGTTAACTTTTTGATTTCTAATTATCAACGAAAACATGATTCGTCCCTTCTCCAGGTGACAGAAATATACTCGTCAAGCTCGTGGTTAGGGCTGCAACTGCCCGACGGCGCGTCGTCCGCGCCGCTCGCGCTGTGGCGCCTCCCGCCGCACAGCGCCGCGCCGCTCGTGCGCCTGCGCCTCGCCGCCGCCTCCGCCGCGCCGCAGCGTGCCTACATACGGTGAGACACGCGTAAATACTCCTATGAAATGTCCGGAATTCATTTCAAAGTATTTTGTTTGTTCCACATTGTGTATAAGTTCTCTGAAATAATTGATAAGATATTTGTTTTCAGGATTAAAGCGAACATAACGGGCGGCGGGCTGGTGGTGGCGGTGGAGGCGCGAATGACTTCGCCGCAGGAGTTCCTGGAGCCGTTGCAGCTGCGGCTGAGGCTTAGGGGTTCCAAAGATGCACAGGAGACGGTCAGTTTCACTCACACACATTTCTTCACGCGATGTTATGATGATGTAAAAAGTGTTGATTGATGAAAGTTTACTTTAACTGAAATTTAGAGAGTAAAAATTAAAATGGCTAAAGATACATAGCCAAACCATGGTCTACATTATGTTACTGGTCACTAAGAAATTTTAATAAAAAATAGCAACTTTTTTAAATATTAAGACTTTAAATTAGCGTCCCATTTTTGAATTGTTGTAAGGTGTAGTGTAGTAGAGATGACCGCGCCTGTGCTGTGCCCCAGGTGGAGATCTCGGCGGGCAGCAGCGCGCCGTCGGCGGCGGAGGGCGCGGCGCGCGTGTGGGGCGCGCGCTGCGCGGGCGCGCCCTTCCCGCCGCGCCACCCGCTGCGGGAGCCCGCGCGCCACGCCAACGGCGCGCTCGACGCCGCGCACGGTCAGCCATACTTCCATACTGCACACATTAGTTGTGCGCCGCCTACTTACTCGTTAAGACAGAATATCTAATAATCTTTACATATAATATAGATATAGATGGGACCTCTAACACATAGAAATGATATCTTGTCCTTACAGGTGTGAAATCAGAGGGTGTACAAGTGACATTATTGCGGCCACAGATCGACGCCTTTCAACCGCTTACGCCCAGCGTACGACTCACGCTTGACTGTAAGTCTCAATTCTCTCCTCTGGACTCAAGCATCATGCTAGCATGTAGCTCCATGCTACATTTCGCGACTCGTAACATGTGGTCCTTGTAGCATGATCTCATGCGGTTGTGACTGTCAATCGTAGCCAAGAATGGATTCGCTGTCTCAATCGCGGTTACAAAGAATTAACATCGTTTGTCGCGCGGTTCCGCGATCGTAACTCCTAGCCTGCCTTATAGTTTTTGCTTCTAGTTCCACCTGGTCTAGAGGTAACTGTTTGTTGCAGTCGGCCGCATGTGGGAGAGCTACATATCGTCGGAGCCGGCGGAGGCGAACGGGTCCGGCGCACAGACGGAGTGGGCGTGGTGCGCGGGGTTCGTGCGCGTGGGGCGCGCCGCCATGCCGTACAGCGTGCGGCTGCGGCGCGGCGGGCTGGCGCTGCTGCCGGCCGCCTTGCTGTGAGTGTGTGCCTTCTGTATCAACGGGTCCGGCGCACAGACAGTGGGCGTGGTGCGCGGGGTTCGTGCGCGTGGGGCGCGCCGCCATGCCGTACAGCGTGCGGCTGCGGCGCGGCGGGCTGGCGCTGCTGCCGGCCGCCTTGCTGTGAGTGTGGGCCTTCTGTGTCGGCGGACTCATGCTCTCTAGCGAGAAACCGATCGATTAAGGTCTATTCCCATACAAAAGGATCTGTTCAGAATTTTTGCTTCGATCACAATCTGTCGACGGCGTTGTAGTGTATAATGTGCGGGAATAAAGCTTCAAATTATATAATAAATCTGTCAATATACCGTTTGCGGATGGTATACAATTTTTCTTAAATAATGGACCTATTTTAATAGGATATCCGAGGACCTAACATGCTTCTTGTGTTCTTAACAGATTCATAACTGCAGACGAGGACGTGATGAAAGTAAGAGAGGTTCAAGTGAAGAACGACTTCAAGATGGCCGTCAGACTGCTCGGGCTGGACTACGAGCCCGAGTTACGGGAATGGTTTCATGTAAGTGCCCAACTTATTATTAATGTGCACGTCAAACGGAAAATCGTCTTGCTCCCATTTTTAATCTTTTTTATGTTTCCCTGTGGTGGTTTAAATCTGATGGGAATGACATATTTGCTTGCCTTTGAATGCTTTCAAATGTTATGTCACAATCTCAGGTTATGACAGTATAATTTCCTTGATAGATAGAAGAGTTGCCCGGTGCCCGCGGCTCCCTCCGCGGCGGCGAGACGCGGACAGTGGCGCGGCTGTCGCTGAAGCGCGCGCCCGACGAGCACGCGCAGCTCAGCTCCGCGCTGCGCGTGCGCAGCTCCCTGGCCGCGCACTCGCTGCCCGTCAGCGTCGCGCCGGGCCGCTTCGTCCTGGTGAGTGTGACGTCATTTCTTGTGCTCATTTTGTTACAATATCGAAAGTTTACATTATTTTTCATTTACTTATTGATACTCCAATACAATAAGAATGTTTGTGTGCAGGAGTGGGAGTGGCCGAACAGCGCGGACGGCACGCTGCGGCTGGGCACGACGGGCACGTCCAGCACGCGGCGCGCGGCGCTCGTGCTGCGCAACCCCGGCCCGCACGCGCTGTGCCTGCGCGCGCTGCACGTCGACCTGCCCGGCGGCTCCTTGCTGCCGCACGACCACACCCACAGCCACAACCACAACCACACGGTGACCACACCTTCTAACCATCCGTTTACGATTCACCTGTCGTTCGACCACTATTGCAAAAAATCCACATCCAATAGTAAACAACTTTCGAACCTGTCTATTGCTTTAAACTTATTTGACGGCGGTTGCAATTATGACTTCTAATCGTACAGTCACGTCGCGTCTGCACTCTCGCTAAAAGCAGATCAATTTCGAAGATTCTCGAAAAATATTTATTACTTTAGCAGTTTAATTACATAATGTTCCAATCAGCGCTGGTCGTTAGTAATTTGACGCCCATTTCCTCTCGACTCCAATGGAAGGCAGTGCGAGCCGTGTATGTGTACGTGTTTATTGAACTCACAAAATATACATACATATTTCTTGAAATATGAGTAAAGAAAATGATTTGTAGGCGTTGTGAAGAAAACTGCAGAATAAGCTATGGAAATTGCATTGTAATATCGCAAGATTCTTAAGTATATTTACAATATGCACTGATGAACTAACAATTCAAGTTAAAACGCCTTTAAATAATAAAAACAATACATTGAACCTTAAAATATGGTTTGGTGCTAATAATCCATTTTTTGTCCCTTTTTTTTATTTGATTTGTTTCCCAGCCAGTACTAGGTACTGTCCAATGAGGTTGTGCCCGTTTGACCCGTCCGTGTGCCCGCAGCGCTGCCTGGAGAGCGGCGCGCGGGCGCGCTGGTGGCTGGTGGTGGTGGCGCCGGCGCGCGGCGGCGAGCTGGCGGGCCGCGTGACGGCGCGCTCGCAGCACGCCGCCGCCAGCGCGCGCGTCACGCTGCGCGCGCGCGCCGGCCACGTGCGCCACGCGCTGCCGCTGCGGCTGCAGGTGCTCCACAACCACAACTTGTTGACGACTTACTTTCGGTTCACATACACACACATATAATCACGTCTATATCCCTCAAAAGCCACGTTCAACCGAATATAATGGAATTATAAATTAAACAAATAATAACAAGTTGCTAGTCCGTCTCAAGTTTATTAGCCATTTCCTTAGTCGCCTTTGAGAATGATAAAAATTCGGTTCACATTTTTATTAAATAGCGTTATTTAATATATTTAGGTACCCTTTTTTGTCTGGTAACGTGAATAGAGCTGGTGTGTTGCAGGGCGCGCCGTACGTGGCGGGCAGCGCGCCGCTGGAGCTGGTGAGCAGCATGGCGCTGCGCATGCGCGCCACGCACGTCACGCCGCCCGGCTGCGGGCTCTCCGTGCAGTGAGTATACACGCTGCGGTTGCGATCGCTGTTTCATTGATTTTTAAATTGCTGATTGATAGATTTTTTCTTTAGGTTAAAAAAATATAATAACTAAGCTTTAGTTTGATACAAAAGTTAGGAAGAAAGAAGCACGCTTCGATCTTATCTAACTTATCAATAACAATGAATCCGGCATTGACGATGATTTGTGTGTTCTTTTGAAAATTCTTTACACAAATCAAATGATTAATCTCTGAGAAAAGGGTTTTTCATGTGATTACTTGTTTAAAGCATCGTTTCGGACAATGGCTCGCATAATTCCAGGTTGGACAAAGACGTGGACATCACTGAAGGCAGGCACACGGTGGGCACCGTGACGTACTCGGCGGAGGCGGGCTGCGCGCCGGACTGCTACGCCGGGCTCGACATGCACTCGCAAGGTACGCTCGCCGGGGAAGCAGGGTGGGCATGGCGATGGTTAATGAAACCACAACCGGTTAATAACATACATACAAATAGGTTCGAATAACCTACCGCGGCCATATACCAATGACTTTTTTAAGCGAGTTTGAATGTTAAACTTTGACTTTCAGCGAGGGCTGGGAAGAGAAGCGCCAATGAGAGTGTTGTCACTGCACCTTCGGTCAACAGTTTTAAGAATAGATTAGATAAAATCTCCAAAGTTTTGGATACACACGCATCAGCTTAATAAGCTGCTAGTGTGTTATAAAATAAAATAAAGTAAAATAAATAAATAAATACATAAAATCACGCCTCTTTCCCAGAGGGGTAGGCAGAGACTACCTCTTTCCACTTGCCACGATCCCTGCATACTTCCTTTGCTTCATCCACATTCATAACTCTCTTCATGGTTAATAATATAGGAATTATTTAATGCGTGAATTATTAAGATTAATCAACAGCTTATATACTAAGGTAAATTGTTAGAAGTGGGGTAACCTCGCTGAGGATGTACTCCGTTTACTGGTACATACGTCACGTAGGTAACTTTGTTGCTAACGCAATAGTGGGTTCACTAGAGACCTATCTATTTACTGTCAATCGGAGCGTCAATGAATGAGTGGTGCGATTTTGAATCCTACTCCTAATGACGGCCCTTATGGCGCAGCGGCAATGAAGAAATACCCAAAATACCTGTCATTCGACAGTCGTTCCTTTCAAAATGTCAGAAGGATCATAATACTAATGATAGCAATGTTGTTTTCAGAGGGCATAGACTGGATTTCGCGGCTACGAATATTATCGGACCGGGAGTCTCCGGAGGCAGACAAAAGCGCCGCGCTGAAGCAAGACGGGGAGCTCATCGCGCGGCGGCTGCAGGCCTTCGCGCGCGCGCGGCGAGCCGAACACAACACTACTATTTATCTTCACACTACAGAGGTCATTTTCTTCTTTAGTCCTGATACAATCATTGCTGGATGCAGTCTCTTCAACGTGTTTCTATTAAACTTGGTATATTGCGATTCGTGTTCAGGTATTGTAATCGGTCCAGCGCATTCGTTGTTTACCGATTTTTTAAAGGTCTTAACTCTGCAACTTCCAGCGACTGTCTTTCATTCTATTTCTGCGTACAGCCATTCTATTTTATCTCCAGTTTGTCCAGTAAACCTGTACCGCAATATCTATGACGCTGGTTCATTTTCTACAAACATCTTAGATGAACGAAGTTCAGTTTGAATTTTAGTTATCAACTGGTGAAATGAGTTGTCAGCAATGTGAATAAACAGAAAACGTGTGATTTGAGCAGGTGGTGCAGATCCCCATTTCGGTGTCGGCGCGCGCGACGTGGCCGCGGCTGCGCGTGCGCGGCGGCGGCGGCGCGCTGTGCGGCGTGGGCGGCGCCGAGCGGCTGCGCGTGCTGCTGCGCAACCCCGCCGCGCGCGACGTGCTGCTGTGGCCCGCGCTGCCGCACCTCGAGCTCGCCGGCCCGCAGCTGTGAGTCGCCGCATTTATATGTATTGCTAAAAAAAGCAAGTGTCGAACCGTCAAGGTGCCCGAATAAGCGTAATGGACAAGGAGGCACAGGCTCATAACCTACCGCGGCCATATACCAATGACTTTTTTAAGCGAGTTTGAATGTTAAACTTTGACTTTCAGCGAGGGCTGGGAAGAGAAGCGCCAATGCCCCGAGTGCACATGGCAGCCCGACACCTTTAGTTTCATCGAGTACCAGGTGGTGAAGGGCAACGTGCGCGTGTGGGAGGCGGGCGAGCGCGACGAGCGGCCCGCGCGCAACCGCACGTGGCTGCCCGCGCTGCTGCTGTCGCCGGGCGCCGAGATCGAGCTCGTGCTCAACTTCACGCCCAAGGTCGCCGCGCCGCTCTCCGCCAAGGTCTACTTGAGGTATTATGATGTTCCCACCCGTTATTACGTTCATGTCAATCTGACTCATGATATAAGTGTAAAAAACCGTTTATAGAGATGTATCAAGAAAAATTTCATTCACCTTATAAATTACTAAATTAGATTCCATTTCAAATTTGACTGAATAGCGTTTTTTTTTAATCTTGGCGGAAAAGTTTAAGTGAAATGTTTTTAGTATAAATAGTATACCTTAACAATGGTGTATTATTCCAGGAACAACCTGACAATAATCGAGAGCGTGCAAGTGTGGGGTCACGGCGTGTACCCGAGCTTCGAGCTGGAGGGGCTGCGGCCCGGGAAGGTGTTCGAGGTGACGTGTTCCCGCTTGGCTCTCTCTCACTTTTCCGTCTCTAGGCTCCACCAATCTTGCTACATCAGAGTTTCAAACTGTTTTAAGGCTTGTTTCATTTTTTAATTTGTGAATGTTTCACGAAATGAAGCCTCCCCTCAATCATATTCTTGTGTTTGCTTTTTTCTCTTGTTTTTCCGTGCGTCGCACAGCTATGCCTTTTTGTCTCCGTATGTTTGTAACTAACTCTGGTGGATCAGATCACCGAGTGCGACGAGTCGGGGCTGGGCATCGCGCACGCGACGGTGGTGGCGCGCAACACGGGCCGCGTGCCCGTCGTGCTGCGCGACTGGCGCGTCAGCGGCAGCGCGTGCGGCGCGCGCGGCTTCCTGCTGGAGCCCTGCGCCGCGCTGGAGCTGCCGCGCAACCACTCGCGGCCGCTGCGGCTGGCCTTCCGCGCCGACTGGACGCGCGCGCGCGTGTCCGCCGCGCTGCAGGTGCGCTCGGCGCTGGGCGCGGCCGAGTTCCCGCTGCGCGCGCGCGTGGCGGCGCGCCTGGCGGCCGCGTGCGCCGCGCGCCTGCCGCGCCCGCCCTGGGAGCGCGCGCTGCACGCGGCGGGCGCGGCGGCGGCGCTGGCGGCGCTGCTGCTGGCGCTGGCGGCCGCCGCGCTCGACGCCGAGCGGGCGCTGCGCCGCACCACCACCGCCGTCGCACAGGTAGGGGAGACTGGGGACACTTGATCCCCATTTTAGTTTATTGCTCATATCTTAGTCTATAGTAATGGCTTTCAGAAAATTTTTGGTGACTACCTAGAAAAACTATTCATCTAACTTTGTACATTATCAGATTATGGAATTAATTAATAACTAGTACTTTTTTTTTTAATTTACTACGACATTACAAAAGGATTAAGTGTCCCCTATGCTGGGAGACTTGATCCCTGTGTAGGTTAGATTTGATTAAAGGGGAACAAGTGTACCTACGTCATTATAAAATAATAATAATGCATTTGACAATATAAAAATTGATTATTTAATCATATAAACATAACAAAAATCAACACTTACAATGGTTATGGGTGAATATACGCTATTTGAATTTCAATGGTCTTTAGAAAATGTTTATGTTAAACTTATTATATTATTGTTTCTCTATGTTTAAACAATAAATAACATGGCCTTTTATCTGGCCCACATAGTCTAATCACGATAATTGTTTAATTTAAAGCATTATTAGCTTAAAAAGTTAAAAATGTATACTCCTCTGGCCTTCCCATTCATGCATTATAATGATTGAACGGCAATATACTTTAAATACGTATACACAAATATGTTTTTTTTTAATTATTACTAACTGTTATAAATATCGAAACATATTTAATCAAAATACATTGTAAAAATATTTTATAATATAAAAAAATAAAACTTGTTTTCATGTCATGTTACAAATACGTCACTTCATCTGGCGAAACTCTAAAGAAGAAAAATTTCACTTAAAATCGCCAATTTGTGTTTTGATCTTGAACTGGGCGCGTCGAACAGTGTGAAGTTAGTAGCAAGCTAATGGTCTTGAGCAAAACTTAAATAATATTGCGTCAGTTTACGAATGAATTTGGGAGAGCGTGTTTTTGCCACTCGTTGGAGTATTTCCTTTGGTAAGCATATGTTTTCGTATTTTATTGTTGGAAAACTGTTTATTAGCACAATGCAAGGTTTATTGTGTGTAGATGTCATGTGTTACGTCAAACTGTGGTGCGAAAATCGAGTGATGTTATTTTTGTACGTTAAGTACGATTTTGTCACTTCTCTGGCGTCACTTCTGTGGCAAATTTCATGCCAGAGGAAATACATGATCGCCAGAGAAGTGACGAAATTCTGTTTCGTTAAATATCTTAATTAGACGGCTGATTTGGTGTAATGGTTAAGAAGTTGGTCATTACGCCTGAGGTCGCGGGTTCGATCCCCGCACAGTACAAACATTTCTGTGCATGAACGTGCCTGTAGTGGGCCATCCGCGGGGATCTCGGGCCCCAGGTACAAGTATTCTGCTACGCAGATGATACGCTTGTGGCCGCCTGGAGACACGAACTTGAAGCGGCAGAAATGATGATTCGTTCGTCGCGTTGGTATGCTAGGGTTAATGGTAGCCCTGAGCAAAACGGAGGCCATCGCCTTTGGCGGTCGAGGTTGGAAGACTCAGGCCGGTGTGTTCATGATGGTGGATGGGGAGAGGGTACATGTAATGCCACACATCAAATACCTTGGCATCATATTGGACCCACGGTGGAACTTCGGGGAGCACTTTAGACAGCTAGCTCCCCAATTAGTGAGAACCGCATCGGCACTCAGCCGGCTGCTGCCCAACATTGGTGGGCCTGGTGCTACATATCGGCGCCTATATGCAGGTGTAACACGCAGCATGGCGCTGTATGGGTTGCCGATATGGGCGGATAGGCTCACTAGAGCCAACAGGGCCTTGCTGCGACGACCACAGCGTGTGGTGGCCATACGTATCTGCAAGGCCTACACCACTGTGGCGTGGGCGGCAGCCTGCGCTCTGGCTGGTACCCCACCCTGGGAACTGGACGCTCTGGCCCAAAAGGAGTTGTTCTGGGAAAGGAGGAGGAGGGCGGAGATGCCTGAATTAGCGGAAGCGGCTGGTGTAAACTTGGCTGTGGTATTGCGGGAGCGATAGAGAACTCCGAATTCAGCCATTGTACTATCGGGGCGCTCCTTCCATCGCTTGACAACTGGTTGGACCGACGCCACGGCCAGGTGACATTCAGGCTGACGCAGGTAATGACCGGACATGGTTGCTTCGGTCATTACCTGCATCGGATTAGATAAGAGGCTACTGAGGTCTGCCACGAGTGTGGGGAGCCGGATGATACGGCCCAACATACTCTGGCAGAGTGCTCGAAGTGGTCGGATGAGCGGGCCACCCTCATGACCGCCTTAGAAATAGGGAACCTCTCGCTGCAAAGTGTAGTAGCTGCGATGCTGTGCTGCAAGAGGAAATGGGAAGCAGTGGTTTCCTTCTGCGAGTACGTCATCTCGCAGAACACGATTACTTTATCGTGCGCGCCTTCTGCCTCACTAGGGTCACTTCCCGACCCTGGGATGGAAAGGGCGGCCAGCAACTTACTGGTCACCTATTACAGCAAGATTCCCGGCACAGAAGCGCCGGGCAGCCTGAGAGCATCGTGGTGAAATTCCTGCGATCCCATGATGCAAAATCATCACCCTCAAAATGGCAAGAAGGGCGCACGGAGGGGTTTTAGTGGGTAGGCTGGTTTACTAGGTGCCAGGAGTCCCACACTCTCCCGGGTGTTGACCCGGGGTCTTGTCCGTAAAAAGGATTTCCCCTTCGATAACAAAAAAAAAAGTATAGTAAGTTCAGTATTTGAGTATAAAATATTTAGCTACACAAAAATTGTTGATTCTGATCTGAAAATGAAAGAGTTCATTTATACTGGAGACTGAAACTTTTAAGTTGTTTAAATAACCTCGAGACTGAAAGGTGTATCATTAAATAGTACTATTGTTTTGTTTTGTGAAAGAAGAGTATATTTTTTTTTAGTAAGTTGGTTAAGAATACAGTGCTTTAAATGTTACAAACTTAGAATTTTGTGATTGTTTTATAATAAAAAAACTATTAAAGGGTAATATTTACTGTTAATTTCATCACAGATGAGACTGATAAGCAGAATATACTTCATTCTGTTATTTTAAACGGGCATTGAAAACTTAAGCATTAAAAAATAATAAGGTTGCATTAAGAAATTGTGAAGACTGAATGTGCCTTATATAATAAAAAATATTCTAATACAATAATTTAAACGTGTTTAATTTAATATAAGTCTCTTTACTCGTCTTATAACAATGGTGTGTCACTTTCCTGGTTCAATTTGTCACTACTCTGCCAGTAGTGTCACTCCTCTGGTAACACATTTTCCTCTGGTACTTATAAAACACCAAAATATGAGAAATTCTTCTGGCCTCCATCATTAAAACTTTAAAAATAGTGTCAAATAGAGAAATTATAAATATTAAATAAAATGGATAAAATTTCCTTCTGGGACACAAAAAAATCAAATAGCGTATATTCACCCTTATATTATTTTAGACCTCTATGTGGTTACTTTAAGATAATTTGAGTCTTACTTAGTTAATAATCACAATCCTTACTAAATGCGTACCTACTAAAACTTTTTGTCTTATTTTTATTATCGCAATGATTTACATCATTATAGGGAAATTTAACATCTGGCTGTCGTTGTTGTTTCCTGGCGTATCTTCTTAGTGTCGTCAAAGGCACAGCATAAAGTTTTGCAGTTCCTTTGATAGTATTTCCTTTCAAAATCTCTTTAACCGCTTATTCAAGTTTTGTTTTGTCTATGGGTATGGTTTCTTAGCGCCCTCTTTATACGTAATATACGTTAATATTTTTCTTCCATCTAAAACAAGTAAAAATACTGAGCTATCTATACCTAACCAAATATAGGGGACACTTGACCCCGGGATCAAATCTCCCCGCGCACGCAGGGATCAAGTACCCGGAACTGATTTTTTTCAAAAACCAAATTTTTGTTAAAGAAATAAAGCGGCAATTAGATGAAAAACCCATCAATACAAACTTCAATTAACATCTTTTCTTGTCTTTAGAATGTGGTTACTAATTTATAATTAATAATAACTATAGATAATGATTTAAATACTCACAGAAAAATATTTTCACCTGGCGAAAACAAAATGGCACCACTGCTCTGAAGTTGTCAATTGTGAACCGTCAAATTTACGTTCAGCCATAAACAATGAGTGAAAGCAACAGTATTGCCAGCCTTTAAAATAAAAATACCGTGTGCTTATGGATTTATTGACAAGGGATCAAGTCTCCCTGGGGATCAAGTATCCCCAGTCTCCCTATACAGTGTGCACTGTTATTGTAGCATGTTACACTTTGCGTTTTGTCACTCTTGAATTTTTGTAGAATGTCGTTACGAATCGAAATTTTGACCCGTGGCGTGTTAATATCGTGTTCGCAGCAGCCGCCGCCGTCGCACTCGCCGCTGGACCTGCGCGGCGTGGCGGCCGCGTGCCGCACGGAGTCCCCGCCCCGCGCGCCCGCGCCCCGCCGCAAGCGCCCCCGCCGCGCCCCGCCGCTCGACCCCGCCGCCGAGCGACACGCCTTCCAGCGGTGGCGGGCTGAGGTAACCTAAGGCTTACCAAACTTACGGTTATCGTCGATAAATCGTAGAAGACTCGCTAATCTAACAAATACACTTGACTATATATGATGCTAAGAGAATAGTTATGTTTGTTAGGTACTACGACGCGCTGAGTCCCACTCGAGCGAGGACGCGGACGCCTCGCAGGACGCCGAGACAGACTCCACGCCGCCGCCCATGGCGCCGCGCGGGGAGCCCGGCGCGCACGCCGCCGACACAGGTCTGTACTGGCTCGGGGCGGTGGCGCGCACGCAGCGCAGGGGCAAATAATCATTCTGTATAAAAGTAAAAAATATATAATTTTCGTGTATCTTTGTTATTGTGTATTATCTAGTTGTGTGGTTTTTTTGAAGTTCGTTCGTTCGTTTGTATATCTCAACAATAAGTATGGTGGCAGGATCGGAGTCGTCGTCCCCGGGCGAGGAGCGCGACGAGCACGACGAGCCGCTGCCGGCGGCGGGCGCGGCGGACGCGGCGGGCGCGGCGGGCGGGCCGCCGGCGCAGGCGCACCCCGCGCGCGCCTCCCCGCCGCGCGCGCCCCCCGCGCCGCGCCGCGCCGAGCGCCCGCGCGCCGACGACGCCCGCGCGCGCGGCCCGCCGCGACACCACGCCAGGAAGGTGCGCCGCTGCCAATCATATCTTACTACACATAGTAGTGCACATCATCACATTTTGTTACCAATAGAGTGCCACGAGTGGTACATATTACGATCGGGCTAGTCAACCTCAATCTGCCTGGTGATAAGCAAGATGAGGCCTAAGGAGATGCACGGAAGCTCAAATAATACCTATTCATTCTTGCCTTGAAAATCCAAATCCAAACTTCGAAGCTATTAAAACTTTGTTTGCTTTGTAAGATTAAAAGATAACTTAACATGACTTAGAATTTAGGCAATAAAATATCACCACAATTTACTTGTAACGACAGCAATGTTGTATAATCACGTCTACATCCCTTGTGGGGGGGTAGTTAGAATCTGTAAATAGAACCGTCTTGAAAATAATGATTAATCGCATCACCTGTTTCAATTAATGTAAGAATAGTAACTCAAAAAGTGACAGCAGCTGACTGTCGTCAGCTCAACGCGTAAAAATAGAAATGTGACAATGTTAGACTTAAATACAATCCTGAAGTTTGTTGTCGTGCCCCCCCACTCAGGAGAAGAGTTCCCGGCGGCGCTTCCCGGCGGAGCGCGCGGCGCCCGCGAGCCCGTCGCCGGCCGCGGGCGCGCCCTCCGCGCCGCGCGCGCCGGCCGCGCTGCGCCGCGGCGCCACCTGGAGCTCCGTGGTGGCGGACGGCCCGCCCGCGCCCGCGCCGCCGCCGCTGGCGCCCATCGGCTCGGACGTGCGGCGGCGCGCGGACGCGGCCGGCGCGCACTCGCTCTTCTACTACAACGAGGCCGCGCCGCACGCCTGGCGGCTCACTGACTACACAGGTATTCCTTTTCATTTCAACTTTATTGTACAAATGTTAGAAGATTTATCTACCTGTCTACCATTGGGTCTGACAGAGAACTATATTATATGTTTTATTTATAAACTGTAAATTATTTGATGGTGTACATTCTAGGCAGGAGATGAGAAAGAGAGTCGGTTGAATGTTCCAACTGCAGATTGTAAAAGTCACTAGACGGTATGGTATCTTAACTTGTAATGTAATTCGAATTTGTGACGTCCTTATTTTTTAATTTTTATGTTATCATAAATGATCTGATTATACCTTAATTTGTGAATAGGCACATTCGTTTCCCAACACCACGTGACACTAGCACTGACTATCGTATCGCTTCCAGAAGACGGCACCAGCAGCCCGCGCGGCGCGCCGAGCCTGGGGTACGGGTCGGTGTGGGGCGGCGCCGAGCCCGCGTGGCTGTGGGGCGCGGACCCCGTGCGGCCGCCCCCCGGGTTCGCGCCGCCCGCCGCGCCGCGCGCCTACGACCCGTTCCGCTCGCTGGCCGCCATCTGGGGGCCCGGCGCGCTGGACTGGCGCCGCGACCCCGACGACCCGCCGCCGGGGAACTGAACGTGTGTCCCCGCCCGCCCCGCAGCGCTCTAGTCCGCCCCCCGCGCCGCGGCCTGCACTCCCCCGAGAGATCGTCTGTTCAAGACTGAATAAAACTTACGTTTCTTAAACTTATTCTTCGAAGTTTTATTTTAATGTACTTACACCTCGCCAATATACAAAAACTTCATTACTACGAGATACATACAGACACGTCTATTTCCCTTGCGGGGTAGACAGAGCCAACAGTCTTGATAAGACTGAATGGCTATGTTCAGCTGTATGGCTTTATGATGGAATTGAGCCTCAAATAGTGAAAGGTTGTTGCCCCATCGCCTACAAGAGGAATACTAGGAGATATTGGGATTTATATATCTATAAGAAAAAATATTAAGATTGAATTAATTGTTTATTATTATTAAAAAATTTACTCTTATCTCAAAATCATTATTGCTTCATTTGATGTTCAATTGGATCTTAAAAATTTAATACAGTGCACAAATGAAACGTAACAAAAGTCTATCCAGACACTTATCTTCGCGAAAACAAGTACTCCGATTTTCTCAGATGTGTTTTAGCTTGATCCAACATAACAATAGGTTTTCAAAATTTTTTTCACCCTTCTAATGTCACACCCATAAAACATTGAATATGATGAAGGTTGGCCGTGGCGGCAGCATGTGTGGATGCGCCATAAGGAGACAATAGAGGAGATCAACTTTCTATTTGTTCCACAGGTTTTAATGTCCGGCGAATATTTTTCCAATTTGTTGATAATCTAAGTTCTATATACAATCAGGAACATTTAAAACAATGCTCACATAATAAATTAACAACCGTACATAACTTAGTATCTATATTTGGTGGAGTAATCTTTTGGTGATACTACTAAACCGCGTCCCTTCCGAGCTCCTCTGTACACAGTCTCGATGATGTCAATCATCTCTTGCTTGTCTTCTAGTGGCCAGTTGATCTTGTTGTTGTTGCCAGTCCCCAAGTCGATCATGATGTGCTTGTTGCGGAAGAAGAACATCACCGTACATGGGTCATACAACTCATACCTGTGAAAAAGGTTAAATTTGTGATTTGAAAAATATAACCCTTTGAATACTGCAAGTAAACTCAAATTGACCATGAACTAAAAAGTAAAAAGTAATTAAACCCTAATAATAGTGCGAAGTTGATCATGGATTCATCAGTCATATGTACTAAAAGTTAAAGCCAAGAATTTGCATTGTATTGAAACAGCATTCCTTAACATTTAAGCAATTTTGAGTGTTTACTCACATTTTATTAAAATCTGGCACTTCTGTGATATCTACAAGGTAAATAACTGCAAAGTTTTTCACTTTTTCTGCAATGCTGTAAAGAACTTCATCCATTTTCATGCATGTAGGGTCCCAGTCGTGACCAAATCTAATAACCTGAAAAAAGATAAATTTTCTGAGTATATATAACCAGGTAACTGCTCAAATTCAGTAATTATTAATTTTCTTTTTTAGATGTTGGGTGTTGTGATATTGTTTTAATTAAACACAACAGTATTTCTTGTTCAGCTGTACTGCTCAAATTGATGGCAAAAAACGCTTTAAACTTCATTGACAAGTCAATCTTGCTGAATGAAACATATATATTATATATATAGGGTGATTGCGCTGGTTTTCGTCCAATTAGCGGAGTTGCTAGCTTTCAGGCGTAAAAATAATATGATAAAGTATCCTAATTAAAATAGCTCATATTTGTTTATATACCTCATATAGTCTATTTTTGATAAAAATTAAGAAACTTTTAATTATATCTACATTGTTTTTTATATAAATAATTAAATGTTAAATGGCAGATTTCACTAGTTTTCATCCAAAAAATTTAGTTTTCGCCCTGATGTGATCTAGTTTCCGTCCAGTATGTAAAAAAGAGTAAAAGTGCAATGTTAAATAAAAACTGTTTTCATAATCTTTTATTTAATCCACAAAAATATTTATTCTTCAGCAGTAGATTTCCTGCTTTTTTTATTTCTCCGAATCCATCTATAACAATTAATTTAATAGTTTAGTACCTACTAGAAAAACCTGTACGAATTAACAAGAAAATGTGTTAGAAGTAGATTCCACACTATTATGGACGAAAACTAATACAAAAAAAATTGCTGTTTAGTTTTCGTCCATGCCATTTAAACATTTTTTTAAACAAGCAATACTGAGAAATTATTGGACGGTAACTAAATATCTTGTCAAATAGCCAATAAAGTTCATATCTGAAGAAAACACATATTTTTTTATAGATCTGAAAAAGTAAAATGAACATTCCAAATATTTAGCTTGCTGTTTTAGTTTCCGTCCACCAGGACGGAAACCAAATAATTGGTAAAATAGGCATGTCAGTATTCGTCCACCAACTTTTACTAAGATTACTACAAAAACATTTTAAAATAACCTAAACATAATGTTAGTTATACTCTTAAATATCCTTACATGCCAAAATATTACCCAATCTAAGTGAAATAGTCATAAAACCCACCACGGAGTGTTCCTGCACCAGCTATTTTTTTTGTATCGGAATGACGTCTACAAAACATGAACACATGCCGGCCACTGAGTTTAATTTTTTCGAAGTTTTCACTTGACAAATTGGATTTTGTGGTTGTTAGAACTGTTGCTTAAGTATGAAGGATCGTGACAAGTTGCAACTTGCGCGCATAGGTGTATTTATATTCCTTTTATATGCGTTTAGAAGTTAAATGGACGAAAAGTAGAACTGGACGCCAAACCAGCGCAATTACCCTATATATATACACATCCCATAAATATATGATTACATCTTATAGTTCCTGAACAAAATTATATAAATATAATAGATAATAGATTAGGTCTTCTTTCAGACTTTAATCAACACTGGAGAGGAGACTAGGTTTCGTCTTTGACCATAGATACTGAACTCTGCAATGCTTTTGCAGGGGAACCTATATATCAATCAAGGTTACACACCAGTTGTCTGCATGTGTAGGTTTCTTCATAATGTGTATCCCCACCATAGACGCATCAGTTAGTATTCAAACAAAACTTCGAAAATAGTCATTAAGTCATTGATAGTTTAAGAGGTGAGATTCGAACCTGTGCCTTTATGCGCATTTTAACCGGGCACCTTACCGATTCCAATACCGACGCGCCCTCGAATTTTTTTTGATAATGTACCTATCAATTATTATTTCATTTTCATTGCAGATTAGGTTTAATTTGTATTTAGTTTTAGAAGTATAAGTTTTTAATGCTATTATAACAGTAACAAACAGAGTCAAAAGACATAAATTAGTTTAATCGGAATAATAAAAACTTTAATCTCGAAAATTCTTATGGAAGCTACCGTGACTTACCACGACCCTATCTTCCTCGGATAGTATAGCTTGGTCCACTTGCCAGCCATTGTGTAAATGTCCCAGCATGTAACTCATGGTGAAGGCTCAGAAAATTTGTTTCCAATAATGTTATAATAATCTAAAAAATAGCGAAAATATTTATTCGCACACAACACATGAACATAACAACCCGACACGACAAAATCACTTTGTCGTTTGTCACTGTCTGTCTGTCTGTCGACTGTCATTGTCTGTCTCAACTGTCATAAATAGAAGTGAGCTAAAATAACATGATCGTTTTTACACAACGTATGTCTATTCGACAACGCAAACGTTGTGGCCGACTTTGACAATATTTTATTTCTAAAACGTTAAATGAACATTGTCTCCCGTCGTGGTATCGTGGTTGGCATGCAGGCAACATCGCGAGAGTCGTTTGGGGAGAAGTAAAAACATAAACAACGACAACGGAAATAGCGAACAAACATCTCTTCCGGTGGGCATTAAGCCTGGCTGGATAAAGTATGAAAAAAAGTTAATTTTATTTTAATACATACATATGATAACGTATTTATTCCTAACCCCTTATCCCTTTATCACCTTTTGCGATATTCAAGGGAAAGAGATAGAGCTCGGCATTTTATCTTGGTTGTCCAATTATCCCTGAAAGTCAATACTATACGCGCAATGTCATCAATTTATTCAATAACGCCATATTGTCACAACGAGTTAGTTTTACTACTTCGTTACAACTGCGAAACGAATTTGTTTTGTGCTAAAACCTATCTAATATGTACATTGGTTGTCAAATACCTCGTTTTGAAAATAAATGTTTTGAACAACGTTGTGGGCATGTTGGCAACTTTTCTTGTGTTATGTTCATAACGCCCAACGATCAAACTAGTCATTAACGATAGTCATTACCAATGTTGTATCAATGTCAAGTATCACTTAAAGTTCCATAAAAAAATACTTGTTGCTTATAAGGCATGTGCCGTGTGGTTCCCGGTACCAATAAATAAAAAAGAATAGGACGACTCCATCTCGTTCCCATGGATGTCGTAAAAGGCGACTAAGGGTTGGGCTTATAAACTTGGGATTCTTCTTTTAGGCGATGGGCTAGCAACCTGTCACTATTTGAATCTCAATTCCATCATAAAGGCAAACAGCTGAACGTGGCCTATCAGTCTTTTCGAGACTGTTGGCTCTGTCTACCCCGCAAGGGATAGACATGATTATATGTATGTATGCTTATAAGGCAACAATATCTATACATACTAATATTATAAAGCTGAAGAGCCTAATCTACAATATTATATTATGTTATATATATAAAAGAAAGTCGTGTTAGTTACACCACTTATAACTCAAGAACGGCAGAACAGCTTAGAGCCAGGAGACGGACATAGGATACTTTTTATCCCGTTCGACAGCGTTCCCGTGTGACTTGACATGAAACGTCAGTCACTATAAAACGTGGTATAACAAAAAAGAATCAGACTTGGAATAACAAAACGCAAATGACAGCTATGTAATTGACGTAAATTCAAATAAATCCTCCTACTAATATTATAGATGCGAAAGTTTGTGAGTATGTCAGTATAGATGTTTGTTACTCTTTCACGCAAAAACTACTGAACCGATTATGATGAAATTTGATATGTAGGTAGCTGAAGACCCAGAATAATATATAAGCTACTTTTTATCCCGGAGTTCCCGCGGTATTGATAGGGTTTCCATGCGGATGAAGTCGCGGGCGACCTCTAGTGTTATAATAAATACTTATATAGATAAACACCGAAGACCCAGGCCAATCAGAGAAAGTTCGTTTCCCATCATGGCCAGGATTCGAACCCGGGATCTCCGTTGTCACAGTCAAGCGTACTACCGGTGCGCCACAAAGCCGCCACTGGTCACTGGTGTCCGTATTTGAAAGAATGTTGGTACACTCTTGTCTGGAGATCTGAGCTTTTTAAAAACTCGCGTAGGTCTAAATTATTTCTAAAGAAGCTAACATGAAGAGGCCCTTTGGTTCCTTTTATTCTTAAGTTAGATGGCTGCAGTTATGGAGATTTATCCCTTGATAAATAATAAATGGGTCAATTAACGGACAGCCCTCCACAGCTGCCAAACTACTGAGTGGATTGGAGTGCTGAGCTATGGAGTGAGATATGCACGTCTGCCTTAAAACTCTCTCACATAATTTTAAACAAGCAGAGGGTGACTCGTTGCTCATTGGCTTTGCAACAGCTTGTGGGCACCCTAACTAAGCCACCATGCGGCGGCCAGGGCACAACACGTTAATAGCAGCTATAGGATGCCGAGACGTGCGGCCCGGGTTCCACGAGCACGAGGTAAGATCCTGTGCTTGTTTGTTCCTAGGTTTTATTATTGATAGTGTGAGCCGTCCAAAATAACTAGAAACTTATTTTTTGTGCTGTTTGCCCAAAATGCAAAGCGCTGGCGGCCGCTTCGCGTTACTAACCCGAGGGTCTCCCTAACGCGTTAAGAATCAAGAAAAATGCTTTGTGTTCGTCGAGTGATTCCCTATAAAACGACATGACGTCAAACAATTTAAAATTCGTTCAGTTCAGTGATTTTATTTTCTCCGCGAGTGTTTACAATTGGGCTGTGGTCCGGCGCATAACAAAATACTGTTAGTTCAGAAAAGTCTTGTTTTACGGTGGTTGCATGGTCCACCTTAATTTTTTTTCGCCATTTTTTATTTTCTTACCTATGTGGTCATAGGTAATCCAGGACAGGAAAAGGGAAAAGCCAATGTAATGTAACACATAGTAACTCTCACTAGATATACATGACTCCGTTAAACAGGGAATCTAGTTCAGCTAGCATCGAACCGGTTTAAGATAGAGAATTGCTTTGGTAGGGTAGTGAGCAGCTTGAGGGGTTCTATAAAATGTAAGCCGCCAATGTTTTGCCGACCTTCAACGACGGACGGACTCCTACCAAAGTAGATGCCAGTCGCTGTTACGAGAAGTTATGTGGTACTCTCTATAATTTGTAGCAATGGTGTGCTCCAGCGCAGAACGCGGCGCCGCGGGAAAGGGGGGAGCTGGCAGCGCGCCATCGCGATCGCGGTCACACACCAAAACATACGGATTTCTCGGGAAAAAATATCGGGCACTTGCAGAGTCCGTCCACACCTCGCTCCGGCCATACAGCTGCCAAACTCTAAATGCTCTAATTCGAGAGCTCCAGTTAGCCGCCTCGTAAATTACTGAAGTGTCGTATCAATGCTTTGACTTTCCGCTATGTAATTAGTGCGTTGGCTGTAGTTCCCTACGGTGTTTGGTGCTAGCTACGGTTCTATTCATATAAAGAACCCAGATTTTGTTTTATTGTCCTGCATTCAACCAATAGTGATGCTGATGTCCACAACAGTCAAATTGGAAGCGAATTTCCCTTTTGCTATAACAATGCTCATTTGGAAAATTTCAGCGTGTGTAGTATTACAAAAGGTAAGACTAATTTCAATTAATTTTCTCATGTAAAATATTGTATAATGTGATTAACCCAGATGCTTGTTATATTTCCAAAATTTGAAAAGGAAGTACTTAGGTAGTAGCTACGAACAAGTACAACCTCCATATTTGGATTGTATTAAATGAATATGAAGTCCATTATTTTATAAAAAGCGAGCAGTCAGCTGATAGCTCTCGATCTGAAATCCGTTGATGCTAATTGATTTGTAGGTAATGTGCGCACGCGCCGGACGGAAAGTAAACAATCGAGATCGAGTGAGAATAAACGGCGTTGCTGTGTTTTCCGGGAACGCACAAAAGCCTGTTCTAAAATACCGAGGGCACGGAAGGTGACTCTCAATGATTAGATTTTTATTAATTGTGCTTAATTACCCGAACAGGTAGTATCAATTTAGATTTAACTCTAGTGTTGTTATTTATCCATTTATTACATTGATAAGGCGCAACTCGGGCTCCGCAGAGAGGCGAGGAGGCAACCGCTACTTCTTTGGAGTCTTCCCTTCTTTCCATCTCTTAAGTAAACGCAGAGTAACAGTGCGAGGGAAGCTTATCTGCCTTACATATGCCTTATCATTGTTCTTGAATCGAACATCAGATATTGATTTTGTCAGTGGTCCCTGTTGGATTTATGCCTTATAATAATTAGTGAATAGCCCCATAGATATTTTCTGAGATTCAAGATCGTGTAGGTAATGAAAATAAATTAGTAATTATACTAATTACATTGTACACGACTGAGCAATGCTGCAATAAGAAGGTGGTTAGACATCTATACTAATATTTTAAAGCTGAAGAGTTTGTTTGTTTGTTTGAACGCGCTAATCTCAGGAACTACTGGTTCGAATTGAAAAATTATTTTTGTGTTGAATAGACTATTTATCGAGGAAAGCTTGAGGCTATACATATAATATTACGCTGCAACTATTAGGAGTGAAGAAATAATGGAAAATGTGAAAAAAACGGGAGAAATTATTCATCCTTGAGGGCTTCAAAATGCCCAAAATAACTATTCCACTCGGACGAAGTCGCGGGCACAGCTAGTTTAATTTTATGTGAACTGCAATTTTAAGCCTACATCCGCAACAGTTACTTCTTATAAACGAACAAACAAACGTGTAAACAAAGTCAAAGTGAAAGAAAAATCTTCTGGTCTTCACTATAATTTGTGTCCCAATGGCAGTCGTAATCGTAAACGGTGGCGGTTGTGCAACCTCGTGTGGACGAGCACAAGGCCCGCGCTGACGACGGCATCTGCGCTCGTCTGTCGCATCGTGCCCAAACACTATTTTATGCACATAACCATATTGCATGGAAAAGTTAATGTAACATGTAGGTAACTGACAGCATTGAAATTACTTGTTCAAAAGTGTAACTTGGCCTTACTCAAGTCTTTGAGCACAGAGGCTAGCTCAGCACCTACGCTAAGCTAAAAAAGGTTGGATAAATCGCAATAATAGAGACAGTTCTGAAATCGAGACATGGTTAGAGAAAACTTTTTATCCCAGTAATTTGTGCATTTTTTACTATCTAGGAGATATAAGATCAGCGTGTATTTCATTATTATATAGCTTGTCGCTCAATTTGATTTCCTTCATTTGAAAACTGGCTGTATTTTTCAGGTATTACTCCGTTAAGAGTCAGGCGGTAGTTACTAAGTGGCAGCTTAATGGAGACCGTGTACCCTGCGTCTGCGTCGGCGCTGGCGCGCGGGCGTCGTCTGCGGCGCGCCGACCCGCGCTCGCGGCACCGCACTACGCCCGTCACTTTCGCAGAGATCAAGGTGAGTAAGTCTCGTCTCGCACAACTCTATATTGAGAGTGAAAGTAGTTACGTTATGCGCGTTTACATTATAGTAATTTCTATTGATATTATTATATTTCGTGTTGGGGAATGGTTGCCATACCGACCTTTGTGGCGCAGCGGTAGTGCGCTTGTCGGTGGAGTCAGTGGTCCCGGGTTCGAATCCCGGCCAGAGTATGCTAAGAAACGAACTTTCTTTGATTGGCCTGGGTCTTGCATGTTTATCTTTTATATATCTATTTATATAGTATCTTTAAGTCGGTAACACAAGTTTCGAACTTACTTCGAGGCTTATTCAGTCTGTGTAATATCTGCCCTGTATACCATATAATATATTACCGTATATATTTATATACCTTACTTATTTACCTATAGGTACGTGTAAAATATTTTTGTCTGATTAATTTGAACTGTGAATTTCGATATGAAAATATGCTCCACGTTGCTCTCATTCCAGTTTGGAGCTGCCCTAATAAACTGTCTTTTTTACTCTGTAAGTATTTGTGCGGGACACGGGTTTATTGGAGGACGCGCTCTGTACTGTTATTTCCCGTTATATTCAATTTGGAATTCAAGACATAAATAACTCGCGGAGCAACCCTGCAGCCCTTTCGGCTATATATACGGAATTAGGTGGTTCCAGAAAAGTCCCTCTGAATCCAGTATTTTCATTCTAGAGCTAAATAGTGATTTCGAACTACTTATACTGATTTTTCTTAAAAGCTGTGGAGGAAATATCGGAGCGAGTAGCCATATCATTTAGTAATATCGAATTTATCGAAGTAGACGTTACGTCGTAGGTCTAACATTATTACGTAGATGGCGGCATTATCTGCTGTACTTTTTACGGTATTTGCGCGTTAAATCGTTTTATGTCACTAGCTAAAAGATGGCGTGGACTGTTCTGTTAGAAAATTTTATTATAATTTTGAGTCGTCGCGTACAGTATTTATAAAACGTATAAGGAACTTCATAAATAAACACCTGGCTAGTTTAGGAGTCTGCCATAAAGCGCATAGCGAAACGAACTATCCCAGCACCACCTATGGCTCTACCAACCTTCCGGTTATACAGCCAAGTCATGGAAGGAATGCGCTGCTCTCTTCCGGCGACCTCCTTCTTGACTCCCTACAAAATCTTTATAGTCTCTTTTAGTTGTGTGTTACTCACCCACTATTCTAGTTGGGCTGACGATACATGAGCGAAACGAACCTTAGGACTATTTGAATTCAAAATATTATTAACTTGATTTCAGGAAGTAGACGAGGAGAACGAGGACGCATTAGCGTCGGCAGCGGCGAGCGAGGAGCGGCGTCGGCGGCCAGACTTGCTTGACGAGCCGCTCGGCCGGCAGTTCGCAGAGTTCCGCGCGCGGCGAGCGCGGCGGGCGCGCCGGGAGCGGGACGAACTGCGCGAGCGCGACGCGGAGGAGGCGCCGGCCCCAGCGCCGCTCGCCAGCACGGCGCGCGCGGGCAGCGAGCCGGCGGGGCTGCATCAGTCTCCGCCGCACGACACCTGACTGCCGCCTCCGACTGCTGCAGGTCCCAGGGACCGGACTAGTTTATTGTCGTTACCGAGCTGAGGGCTCACTGAAATGAGGGAATTCGCGAGAGAAACATCTCGAAAAATATTTATAATTTACCCTATTGAGTTGTTAACTATACCTACTACTAAAATAGTTACCTAACAATAAATTGAAAATCATGAAACAGTTAAGTAAATTTTAATCGTAGCCGTGACGTGGTTGTGGAAAGATGGTTCTATTGGAACACGATTGAATCCTTGGTGGTTATGTACAGTAACATAATCAAGAGTTTTGATAACTAAGGGTTAAGGGTTGGTTTGGATAAGATGTCTGAATTGCGAAATTAATGAAAAACACAATGAGTTTGGCAATCTCTTTTATTGCATTTTACAATAAATTAAATAAATAACACTCTCGTTCACACGTCTGTCTGACTTTCATAAATATATTTCTATGTACACTTAGGTTAATCTATCGTAGGTTCATAACAAACAATTACTTTAAAACAATAATATTAACTAGGGTTATCGTACAGGGATACTTTGGCGACGTCTTTTATATAATACAGCTATTTATTATATTAAGGTTATTAATTGTCAGTACCGCGATGAAGAGATCTTAGTCGTTCAGCTTTGAAAATAAAGGCACCTTTAAGTCACTGCAAGTGATAATATCAGCCCTAAAGTCATTCGTTTTTATAATCTTATTGCACTTATTATTTTAGAGTAACCATTACCTAAGCTAAGTCAATTTTTTAACACATTTGTAGATTTTGTATTATGGCGAAAAACTTAAATGGAGGCTATTAAAAGTTAGCCTTGCCGTATGTAAAACAAGGAAAAGCTTTTGTAGCAAGATTGAGCATTACTTATCTACTTTTATAATTTGAATATTTATGTAGGATCTAGTCGTCGCCTCACCCCCGTACTTTATATAGATTGTACTTCTACGTGTAGTGTTAACTTTCGTTGCTTACGTGTTAATAACAACTACGTCGAATACTCATCGGTTGCCCAGGGCTAGGCCTGCAAACACGTGGTAACATTGTAACAATTGTTCTCGAAAATATACAATATCACTTAGAAATACGTACACAGTACGATCTGCACCTATGTATAAATAATTATTATAAATATAATTATAGTCAATACCAATGTTTTATAAATAACCTTATATAAAAATTTTCTAAATAAATATTTTGTTACAATAATACTTGACTTTGTATTCCTTATATTTAATTGTCATGAATTTAATACTGTAGGTACAAAAATCTACAGCGACTTCTGCAAGGGGCACCCGGCAGATCACTCTTTCATTCATCAAACGTAAATATTTATAGGGAACGTCTGCTTGGACGCGAGTATGAGCCACCGAGAGCGCCGACATCCGGGCCATGTCGCGGCAATCTGCTGGGAGCTTCCTTAAAAGTAGTTTAGACATTGCAATGTTTATTTCGGTTTATCAACCCGCAAAATGCGGGTCGTTGGGGATCTACTGGACGGCTCGGTAAGACACTCCTTGCGGTCCGGCAAGAGCCGGATAGCCGGCGACAGCGGCGGGGTGAGGATCAGTCTTCGCGATGGCATCGTTTATGCGGGGCACCGGTCCGGCTCGTCCGGTGGCTGCTCCGGCTCGGCGGCAGACGGAATCGTCTGCAGGTGTCGCGGGGCCAGCGCCGGAACCGCTGGGCTAGTTACGGTAGAGCGGCCGGCGGCGGCCGGGGAGCCGGGCGGCTCGTCCGCCGTGACGGCCGCCTGGCGAGCTAGCCGCGGTCGCGCCGCCGCCGCGCTGCCTCCGGACCGAGACGTGCGCCACGTGCCCGTCGACGCGGTCGCGTTCGAGCCCGATGAGTCGTTACGTGACGACGACAGGTTCGAGTCTTGCGACGTCTTCCGCGCCACGAGCCACGAGGCAGCGCGGCGAGGCGGGGGCGGACGCCCGTACGCGCGCCACGAGTCTGACCGCGACGACGAGAACTCCACCGAGGAGGACACGGAGCCGGTGCGCGCGGGCGCAGCGGGCGGCAGGCGGGGCGCGGGCGCGGGGGCGGGGTCGGCGCGGCGTCCGCAGGCTCGCAGCCACCGCATGAGGCGCTCGTGGCGGGCGCGGCGCGGCGGCGCGGGCCCGGCGGCCGTGCCGACGCTGGCGCCGCCCTCGGAGGCGGTGGCGGGCGGCAGCAGCCGGCGACAGGCGCACGCGGCGCCGTGGTGACCCCGCGAGGAGCGCTCGGCGAGGCTGTTGGTGTTGGCGGGCGTCTGCCGATTGCTGAAGTTGGAAGAGTGCCGGCAGCGGCCGATGCCGCGCGTCACGCGAGACTCCTCGATCGCTTTACATACGAGTGCGCAGTCCTTTTTGAATTGTTTAGTTAGAATCGCGTAGAGAAAAGGGTTACAACAGGAGTTTAGGGGCAAAACGAATACTGTGAACACTTTCGCCTCTTCCAGAGAGACCAGTTGCGCACCGAACGCTGCAGTGAGCGCAAAGAATGCGATCGGCGACCAACACAGGAAGTCCGTGAAAACGAGCAGAGCCATGCGTTTCGCGATGCGGGAGTCGTTGGAGTTCCACGCCTGCGAGCCGCGAATGGCGCAGTACATCTTGAGGTAGCAGCCCAGCAGCACGAGAAAGGCGACTCCGTTGATGACCAGCAACGCGACGACGTAACCTAGTGCGACCGGCGTGGAGGTTTCGAAGGGCAAGCACACGGCGAACTTGCGGTAGTCCGACACGCCGAGCAGCGGCAGCGCGGCCGCTATCAGGCTGAAGGCCCAGCCGGCCGCCATCACTACCGCAGCGTGACGTAAAGACAGGCGCTTATTGAGATGCATTGCGTGCGTGATAGCGTAGTTGCGCTCCAACGTGATGACGGCCAGCGTGTACACGGACAACTCGGAGGACAGCACGCCCAGAAAGCCGGCTAGCCGGCAGCCGCCCGACATCTGCCAGGCGATGGCGTGCGCGCGGAACTCGCCGAGCGTGCCCGCGTCCACCACAGCCAGGAAGCCGAGGTACACGCCCATGAAGAAGTCTGCGGCCGCCAGGTTGGTGACGAGGAAGCGCGGTACGTCGATGCGGCTGCGGCTGAACACCAGCACGAACACCACCGTGCCGTTGCCGAGCAGCGCCAGCAGGAACACCGCCCACACGCCGCACCGCAACGTCCACCAGTCAAACAAGTCCACGCAGGGTAGGAAGGGACCTGCCGGACAATGACAGCAAAATGTAATTACATTAACATTAAGACACTTTGATCTGGCTGGCTTACTGGCTGCGTATCCACTCACCCGGCATGGGCAGGCAGTGCACGCGGCGCGCGTCCCCGCGCAGGTCCAGCGCGCGCTGCGCCCCCGCCGCGCCGCCCCACAGCGCGCCGCCCGCGCCCATGTTCGCGCTGCCGGACGCATTTACTGTAATCATGAAAACGGTTTAATGCTCAAAATTTAAGTAGAAAGTTTTAAGAGAATCCATTTTGGTTTTGAGGTTGAATCCCTGTTAAATATAGTAATATTGATTGCAAATTGATAGATAACCTTATTAGACTAAAAAGAAAATAATAATAAGGAAAGACTTGAAATGTGCATATAATTCTTGCATCGTAATTGTGCAACTCGTCGTTTCGCCTGAAGCCAAGTTGGCAGAGCACTCACGGTAGTGAGGCCAGATGTCGGTGAGGTTGGCCCAGGCGGCGAGGTCGACGTGCTGCGGCGGCACCAGCACGAAGTCCGTCAGCCGCTCCTCCTCCGCGCGCGCCCCCCCCTCCGCCTCCATCAGAGGCAGGAACGCGCAGCAGTGGTAGGCGTACGACAGCACCAGTGTCTGGGGACATCGACCAAAAATAATCACTGAGAAACCAATTGTTTTTGGCGCTTAATCAACAAGCAAAATGAGAGATGATCCAAGCCCAACCGAAAACGCGATAGGGTTATTGAGAAACATACTAGAGCTTGAAAAATCGCGTTTCATATTTAAGGACATATTTTTTAACCCTCTATTTTTTTCCAATTATTTGGAGCGAGAGTCGACGAACGAGAGAGTTGAAATGCGATTTACCAGACGACCTGTATAGTATAAATTGTTATATCATCAAAACTTATAAGATTTCACTTAGCAAGTTCATAGCGCTGATCTATCGGCAAGTATTTTGAATAGAAAATTAAACCTGTATTCTGTTGTCATCATTGCTTGTTCAATTTTGTTTGGATCAAACATATGATTAGGTACTTAACATAAAGTTAAACGCTATCTATCGATTGCCCGACAAATTACCTGTATCCTGGGGAAAAGCTCCGGCGGGTGGAAATGTCTCAGATGCGGGTTGTTGTGTGCCTTCAGGTGGAGCAGCTTCTGCAGCCCGCTGGCCGGCAGCCACGGGAACTGGTTGTTGCCCACGTTCCTGTGGAAATGCCACAGATAGTAGGTACACCGGTTCGCGTGATCCGATTCACTAGGAACAAAAAATATTAAACCAATCTGTGGGGACGTTATTGGACCCAATTTTTCCATCATAGTTTATAGCTGTCACTAGATGGCACTCGTCTTATTAGATCTATTGTAGAGATAGTTCTTCTTAACTTGAACGAAAGCAAGTACTGGATATAAGTATATGAAAGCCAACAAACGTACGTCCGTTTTACAATGAGTAATCTCTGAATACAGTTCCTGCGGGAATTTCAAGAAATTCTCTTTAGTGCAATTATAAAATTACAATATCTACCACTACTTAGCTGTCAGTCTGTGTCCTCTTTAAATATTAAAAGAGAAGAAGAAAAATAAGTTTTAGGCGATGGGCTAGCAACCTGTCGCTATTTGAATCTCAATTCTATAATTAACCCATACAGCTGAACGTGGCCTTTCAGTCTTTTGATGACTGTTGGCTCCGTCTATCCCGCAAGGGATATAGATGTGATTATATGTTACATTATGAAATAAATACGTTATACAAAAAAAAAAAAAAAAAAAAAAAATATATACGGGACAAATTACACTGATTGAGTTAGCCTCGAAGTAAGTTCGAAACTTGTGTTACGAGATACTAACTCAACGATACTATATTTTATAATAAATACTTATATAGATAAACATCCAAGACCCAGGACAATCAGAAAAAGTTCTTTTCTCATCATGCCTTGACCGGGATTCGAACCCGGGACCTCCGGTGTCACAGACAAGCGTACTACCGCTGAGCCACAGAGGCCGTCGATACACTCACAAGTCTTCCAGGTTAGAGATGGGTTCGAACGCCTCCATGTCGATATGTTCAATCTCATTCTCCTCCAAGTTTCTGAAAATAATAACAATTCACTAACTAACAACTATGAAGTTTAGAAGATACGATCGAAATATAAATTTGGCTTTTTGTAATTTTAGCTACCAACCTGTCACTAACACTGAGCTAACATTAGCCCTCGAGCCTTGCCTTCCCCGTATGAGATAAAGACGTACAATTTATAAGGACTCTGGGCTCTTTTACAGAACCAGAAAGCTTTTTGGTACTAGGAAAAGATGTCTTAAAGAGTTGGTAGGTACAAACCACAAATCACAGACAGTACAAATTTCAACATTAGATGGAGATCGCAAACTTCGGATCAATGCTCGTTATTAATAACGCTTCAAGACACAGACTCGTGTTTACGCTACATTTAATTAACTAGATATGAACAACAAACAACGCCAGTCTAAAATTAATAATTAAAGTTTCGCCATAAGAATAAACACACCACCCACACGGAACAGTCACGCTATTTCCTTCAGTTTTTTATATTTAATTTTTCTCAAGCTTTGAGTGCATTTTTTAATTTTGGAAAAACAAAAACTTGAAATCCTGCTTAAATGGGATTAGAGTTTATAAGCGCTGAACTATTGCAAAGCCGCCAACAGCCCCCACTCCCCTCATTCACCCCCTCCCCCACTTGCCAACTTTTTCCAATTAACCGGACCACTTGGCGGCATCGTTTCCATCTTTGCATATCTAATTGAGAATCTTGAGACCTTCGAGAGAGGAGAGGGGGGAGGGGATCCCGATAACGAGCACTCGATGTCGTTTTAATATTGGTATTGGTATTGGCGGCCGGCGCCGTGGGAATAGGGTTACCAGGATACTTGTGCGAAATACGAATAAATCATTAACAAAGTTGCGAAATCTTGATTTGGTATGTTTGTTAGCTTTAGCCACAAATCAATAAGTATGGCAATGAGTTTTAAGTGTGTCGCTTAACTTCAAAGTCGGATAAATCCACTCTACACTTTTAGAAGATATTCAGAAAACAGTGATAATAATATACACACTTTGATTTCTAAGGCAATTTTTATTTTAAAATGGCAACAATAGTTGATAAAACCGTCCCTTTCATCAATTATAATAATTGATCAATTCGTCTTTGCAAAAATTTAATTTTAAGATTGGATCTACCCATATTCGATATAATGGAATGCATTTTATCCATCTTTGAAAAAACTTATGATGGATTTATATTATTTTGATTTAACCTGTCTGGATTTAACTAGATTTAAAAAAATACGACCCGAGCTAGGGATGTGCTCAATGTGCTCATGACGATATCACGGTAAATTATCAAGGGTCAAACGTGTTAGCTAACTGAATAGAAAGAAAAATAACATAACTAGGACAAACCATTTTTCTATTAAAAAAAGGTGTGACAAAATTGATTAAAAACGAAGTTTTTTTTTTATAAGAGTGAGTAACTAAATAAATTATTTTAAACAAAACTTAATACTTCTTCTGAATCATCTTCTGCAATCTCTTCTACGAGCGTTGGTCGCCCTATCACATTTTCACTGTTGAGCATATTTTTATAATAGTTTAACTGCGGCAACGAAGCCGAATCTTGTCCAAAGTGAGTTTTCAGCAATTCTCTGGACAATAACTTATACCGATAGTCCTGTATACCTACTAAAAGATCGGAGAGGTCGTATGTAAAACAAAACTTGTTACATATTTCGTCACATCCAAATTATTCTGTAATAGTAGAATAACAATAGTAACTGTAGATAATTGAGTCGATAATGGCTAGCCACATCACTAGCGCTGTCTGAAGATTTAAAATAACGCTTGCATACGTATTACAAATTTACCGAATTTTCGCTCTTTCCTCTTTCTTACGGCGAGTTTTTATATTAGGCCGTTTACGGGCATTACTGGGTGACAACATTTTAATAGAATTATCCATGGAAACGAAGTAATTACCCAAAATAAATAATAAAACACGGGAGCGCAAGTTGTTAAAAGTCGTAAACTTTACGTCAACTGTCGGACATATTGGATAAAAGCAATGCGTTGATTGGTCGTCATGGATATACCATCATTTGAAAAAAAATGGACAGTGGATGTATCTGGTTTTCATAAAATGATATGACTTTGACTCTTAATTTCTCACAAACTATCCGGATTTATACACAACTGACAAAATAGATTCAAAGCTTGTGTTTTTTTCTTTTTAACGATACCAAAATCTTAAAAATCTTTGAAGATGGATTTATCCAAGTTTGAAGTTATGCGACACAAGTATCATGTTATATTTAAACGAAAATTTACTAAAAGGGGAACCTAGATAAATAAACCTTAACCGATTCGGAAAGCTCCAATCGAATGTCGTCTAAAGCTATTCAAAATAAATTATGAAATAAACGTACTATTTACTTATGAAGAGAGTTATAAAAATGAATTTATTAATCCTGGCAGTTTTAATAAGGATAATGAGAAACTCTTATCAAAATATTGCATTGTCATCGGTCCTTGATATGTGTGCAAAGTTCCAAGTTGATCAGACGTTTAGAAATCAGTGAAAATTAAACTCAAAGATTCCGTTACATACATACATACATACATACAACCCAAGCTAATAAAAGCGTAGTAAAAAGACAGTGCTTGAAGTTGGGTGTTCCCTTAGATTTTTTCAGATTTCTCTACTTATGTGTTAGCAATTCAATATTATTCTCCTAATTAATATCTTGATCGATCATACTTTGGGGCTAGCTTTCCTTCTTCCTTTTGGCTTTTAGTCCTTGTTGCATCTGACCTTGAATGCCTTTGACCATGGATCCTGGATTGGGTGAGTCAGGTTTTTAGACGAAGCGACTCGCATCTGACATCCGCAACCATTGCAGATAAACCTAACCCGTATTGGATTGGTCATGGCTACATCCAGTTGCCTGAATGTGCAGGTTCCTCAAGATGTTTTCCCTCGCCGTAAGACTTTGGGGCTACCTAATGTGTGTGAGTTGTTCCTGCAACAGTGTGGTCACTCACAGCACTTGCAGGCGCGGCGTGTGGCGGAAGGCGTCCCGCGGCAGCGCGCGCAGGCGGTTGCGCGCCAGCAGCAGGTCGTGCAGGCGCGCCAGCCCGCGCAGCGCCTCGCCGCCCAGCCAAGAGATCTGGTTGTCCGACAGCTCGCTGGAGCAAATACGTGATGGTATATTATCTTATCTTTCATCCGATGTCGTTCTTTCAGTTTTGGAAACAAAAGTCATGTTCATCTTCTGGATCCTCATCTTTTATTCACACATCATTTAATATACAATTAACTTGGTAGTTAACATGAAATCAAGTGACTTGATTGGCAAGCGATAGATAATAGTAGAAAATGTAGTGGACTTACAGCACGCGCAGCTCCGCGCACGCGCGCAGCTCGGGCACGCGCTCCAGCTGGTTGCCCTTCACGTCCCTGCAACGCGGAGACACTTCTAAGTTAATTCCTTTAGGTCGTCCTAACTGAAAGTCAATTCTTAAGTGACAACTTTTGACTATGCCATCTCTAACTTAGATCACCTCGAAGTGTCTCCGGCGGTGTAGATTGATGTTGAAGCGATTTAAGTTAGAGATGATATAGTCAAAACCTACGAACAAACGGTTATCTTCAGCCGCCTAGACTAGGGAGTGAGCGATACAGAAGTAAATCACGCTAAGGAAATTTTGTACATACATACATAAATATAATCACGTCTATATCCCTTGTGGGGTAGACAGAGCCAACAGTCGTTAAAATATTGATAGGCCACGTTCAGCTGTTTGGCTGACAGATTTGAGATACAAATAGTAATATGTTGTAAGCCCATCAGCCTAAATGAAGAATCCTGAGTTTATAAGCCTATTACTTAGTCGCCTAGGATCAACCGGCACGAATAATCGGAAGGTTCCTAGAACCAACGGTGGTGTTCCCACTAACACCCGGCTCTAGGAACACGCTAAGCAAGACAGTTTGGTTTTTTATAATAAAGCGTCGTCGATTTCAAGCTACTGGTGCCGCCGATTTAAGTGTGTAGACACCTTTAGATTAATGACCCGCAACATTTGAGACGTGCTTGCCAGACAGCACTAACGATTACAAAATCAATACAAGATAAATACCGCAGTCATTGTAATGGCTATGTGAGTGGATCTCCGACCGCTTAGATAAGGTCTAATTCTAAACAAAATCACATTACACAAAGAAAGATTAAAAATATGTATCTTCATTAAACATACATTCACATTTTAATTCTTATCCGATATTTGATGGCCATGATAAACTGGCTTAATTTTATTTTAAAGGTTGACTTTTACAATCTGCAGAAAGTGAGGCATTTTATAATTTTCTTCGCTGAAAGATTTCTCATATTTTTTTATTTACGTGTCGTGACGAGAAATAAAAGCGGATTGTCCACACCGCAAATTCATTAGAAGCCCACTGACACAGATTCGCGAAATTAAACACTGCAACTAGTTTTTCTGCGCCGCATCTCTCTGTGGCCCGTTTGAAGTTCACAAACATCGTAAATCATGAGGATGGCGATGTGAGACAGCGGCGCCCCGCAACATTAGCAGTCGAGATGAGTCGCCAAACTTGAGGCTAACCTTGATTCACGTGTGTCTATTGTGTTTGTCATAATTAATAAAGACTTTCTAAAGATGAAATGATATTTTTACCTATAACACCTGCACGGTTGGGTCTCTAACCCATGATTTTACGCTGAAATTTTTTATTTAAAGTTGAAGTTGTTGATGAAGTGAGTAATTGCTTCCCATCTGTTTTTCGTACATACATACATATAATCACGTCTACATCCCTTGTGGAGAAGAATCCAAGTTAAAAAGCCCTTTTGCGACATCCATGAGAACGAGATAGAGCTCTATTCTATTTTTTTTATTAGTGCCGGGAACCACACGGCACACTGTTATTCTTAACGGACCAATTTACCCAGATCTCATTCTGAAAACTAGTGTAGCCTATTTAGGAATCTCGAACTGTAATTACTCAGTCCGAGTACTTCTGTAAGCGCAAGTAGGTTAAGTAGGTCCGCTCGAGTACATTCAGCTGCGGGATTTGAAATCAAAATGTGGGGATTAGCGTCCAGGTGGCGCGGGATTAGCGACGGTTCATGCTAATGACGCATCCACCGCCGCCGCTGTTGACTTATGAATGTTATGCTTTTACGCAATTATTATGGTAATCTCTGGATTTTCCAACTTATTGGTTTCGTGACCTCTTCCTGAACGAGAACTCACTGGCCAATGACCTTTGGCGATTTTTGTATGTATCTGTAGTTCCCTTTATAAGACGAATAATAGGGAAAAGGTGATTGGCTGATTCATCTATCAATGCACAACCAAAACGGAACAAGGAAAGGTCTTTTAGTCAAACTTTACGGAACCAACTGCGATGACGTAGACGATAGATATAAGCTAGTAATCAGTAAAACTTACAATGCTCGTAACTGCGGTGCGTGCGCGCAGAGATCTGCCGGCAGACGGGTGAGCCGCGCGCGGTCTACACGCAGCGTGCGCAGGCGCTCCGAGCCGTTAAGCGACGGCAGATCGCGGAGACCACGCGCCTCAGACAATATTCTGCAAGAAAAACATTTACAAAGTGGGCAAATGCTTATTCGTTTCTACCATACTAGTCGTTCGCGCTACTAGAGATATGTAGCAATGATACATCTGTACAAATAGTCAATAACTTAATAAGTAATGCTCGTGGAATACTCCCAGCACCAGATGGGGCCCTGCGGCGTGTAAACAAGAGATTGGTAAAACTGGGACTTCGGTAAACAACCGCCAAACACAGGCGACCACACAGCGCTTAGTCGCGACGAGAAGATGTAGTTTTCAGACATTATTATTATTAGTTAGTACAGGATTCGAAGTCCCTGCCCTTGCTAGCTATGCGCATAACTTTGCGTTAATGGTAATCAATTTATTTATTGAGATTACTAGCTTTCGCCCGTAGCTCCGTTCGCTCCGTTCCAACTTCCAATAGGAATAATAAAAACGTGTTTTCCAATGTGGTGTAAAATATATTTGTAACGAGTTTATCAAAATTGGTTCATTGATTTAACCACATAATAGAGAGGGTTTAACTGTAAAATGGTAACAAACAAACTTAATTGTTGGCTGAATTTTATGTATCAATCCACAGGACAGGCTTGTTGCCTGATATTCTTATAAAGATGTTTATCCAATCCATGTAAAGTTGGTAATAAGTAGATAATATACATGGGCCTTATTTATAGCTTTTGTATTTTCTAGCTTCGGAGATTGAACAATATGGCCGCTCCCCGGGGACAGCGCCGGGTCAGCTCGAGATGCTGCAATTTATAAACTCCTTCAAAGTTCACATTCAATTTAAACCACATCTTGGGAAGCTCGTATCCTCAATGGATTGGTTTTAAGATAAGGGAAATTCTTTGACCTTTCTAAGTTGATTTTATTTATTGGGACTGGTTGTTACAGTTTACTTTTAAACTTTCACATTGCATAACAAATTATGTCAATAACCAAGTTTTACAATTTGATCATACTTACATGTAAAATTCCTGTTTACTGAGTCACTTATTGGGAAATGCATGCATGTATACTTATCAGAGCAAGATCAGATATGTATATTTACTGCTAATAAACATGCAGCAAATTGCGTTATTGCGTTATTTTATATAAAATATATGAGGATTTTGCGAAATGTAAATATACTTATAAACATGGGATTCCTCTTTTAGGCGATGGGCTAGCAACCTGTCACTATTTGAATCTCAATTCCAGCATAAAGCCAAACAGCTGAACGTGGCCTATCAGTCTTTTCAAGACTGTTGGCTCTGTCTACCCCGCAAGGAATATAGACGTGATTATATGTATGTATGTAAATATGCTTCCCAAAAATATAAACCACCTTAAATATTCGGATTTTAAAAGAAGTTAAAAGTGTTGAGTGCTTCTAGTAGGTACATTGAAACCAAAACATCGCTAAATATGTGACCGGTCTTGCGTCGGGCGAGTGTCGGGCGAGTGTCGGGCGAGTGTCGGGCGAGGGCGCGCGCGGCTCGCGGCGGACGCGGTCAGTGGCGAGGCTTCATTGCCAGTCGGTGAGCAGCTCCTGCGGCATAACATCTACCGCTTTATAGGTAACAGGATGGCATTGTCCCGAGAAATATTTGATATTAAATAGTCATATTTTCAATGCAAATCACACTCTATCCACCCTCAGTATTTCGAGATCAACAGAGAGCTAATTTCCATAAACTGGCATCGAAATTTGAATAACTTAGTTGCGAAAGTGCGCGTGTAAAATTTGTGTCTTCAATATATGAGGTAAAGAGCGTATAAGTACTAGGATTCAATCGAAATAGTTCACAAGATCTATTTCAGATAGATTAAATTTAATAATTGTCATATCTTTGGTTGGTTTCACAACATTGATTGACGTCAAAAAAATTACTTAAAACTAAGTTTAGTGCCGCTTCGGCGGGGCGGCGGGGTCACTTCATCGACACTGCCAACGTGAATGAGATTTATATTATTGTCTACGGGCCGCCTCACGAGCGCGCCCGGCTCAGCTCCCCTTCGTCCGGACGTCACGCCGACCTTCTCATCGCAACATGTTCTCTGACCCCTTTGACCGTGTCCCACAAATCGATCAAAAACCTTATTTCAATTTCCTCGACATGTATTTCACTGTTTCGCGAAGGTGAAACCGCGGTAAAAATCTGTGAGATACTCGTATGTATGTATCACCGCGCGCTGCAGTTATTGCAAACAAATACAAGCTGGATCCGACCTCCGACAGAATCCCGGTCATGTGACACACTGATCCCTTCTCCACATGTTCATTTAATTCTAAACATATCCTTCTAGTTTTATTTATTTTCAAATTTGCGACCCTGTTGTACGCTGTTTTAATATTTTTCCTATTTATAACTTTGTACCTAATTGCTTTTCAATAAACAAAGATATTGCCAACATAATTTATACGTAAAGCTGTCTATCTACGAGTTTGATGGATAGGTACTGTCGTAATTATGATCCGTTATGTTCAATTCAGCCAGCCTTGGTCGGTCAACAAATCACGTGCATTTGCGGAAACCATACTGCGAGACTATTTTGCATCACTTCTGTGACTCAGAATTCTAAGGTCTATTTAAAAATGATTCTTACGAATTATTCTGTTCAGCTTAATTGTGCTTGATTGTGCACCGAAGTGGCATTATAAAGTAACGCAGGCACACAGGGTTCGCAGGTGAGCTCGCCAGGAAGTGTCAAGGTCGCGGCGGGACCTCGCGCCGCGTTCAATATTCATGGCGGTGGTCACGTGACCTCACCGTAGCGACGCCTGATAAACCACAATTACCATACTGTCGGCGATGGTTAGATAGAAGTACGAGGTGCGTGGGGTATAAGATTGGAAGATAATGTAAATTTTTAAACGGTTTTCTTTTTTTTCATTTATTTCGTTCGGTGATTCGTTGAAAAATATATCACTATCCTCCTCCTCGCGTCGTATACCTCATTGCTGAGGGTCGTGACTCCCCCGCCGAATCACTTTCTCTTTGATCCTCCACCTGTTGCGATCCTTAGCGTCGTAGAGGGCCTTATGGAGATCGGTGTTTAGTGACGATCGGATTTGATCCGACCATCTTGTAGGGCTGCGACCTCTAGGTCTTTTTCCGTCAACCGTCCGTCAAAATATCACTATACACAAATACAAATCAGAATGCACTCGTTGCCAATCTATTTAGAGGGAAAACAATTTTTTTTTTGAAAGTGTAAGTGTGGAACATTCTAACGGTTGTGTGATGACTAGAGTCCACCAAAGCAATAACTACACATTTTACAGCAAACCAATACGTATTTGATTCTTTGACCTTCGGAAGGTTCAATAAGGCGTGAATTCCTAGGTTTCATACATATTTAATAAATTCCATGACAGCTTAATCACCTAACCTTCTAATATGACAAAGCCATTACAATATGCACCGCAAACCTTTTGTATAATAATCCAAATTACATATGTAAGAGTTGCCGATCTGTATTAACGCATCTAACACTAGTTGTAAGTATATTAGAACAAGGAAGAGTTTCTGGTTAAAGACAGTGTAAATATAATATAACACATGTTATATGAAGTAAATAATAAATGGTACATGTTAAATTAACCTCGAACCAATAACATTATACTGGTTCTAGATTCATTTGACAAGCATTACCACAGCAACGTGGAGTTTCTGAAAGCAGACAGCACTCACAGCGTGGTCAGCCTGGGCAGCTGCTCCAGCGCGCGGCGCCGCAGCCGCGACAGCGGGTTGGCGCGCAGCTCCAGCCGCGCCAGGCGCCGCGCCGCCGTCAGCACGCCCTCCTCCACCAACTCTATGCGGTTGCTTGCCACAGACCTACACACACAATAAGATATTTGTAAAATATCTTTTGGTCAGTCATCCCTGTGACTGAGAATTGGATTTGTTAAGGTTTTAAAAGTAATTTACTTAATGGGTCATCAACTTCTTGTTCTTCGTCGCGAGGATGCTTAACCATGCCAGCTCCCTTAGTTAGCAAAGAAACGACGGGTCTTGGATAAGAGCCAGTTTACGGGTCGCTACGATAAGGAAGAAAAAAAAACAATGACGATAATTATGTCTGAAACACAGGAAATACTCACAAATCCTCCAGCAGTGGTAGCAGACACAGGGCTCCCGGCAGCTCCGTTAGAAGATTCTCTTCCAGTCTCCTGCAAACATCCAGAAATTATTATCTAATTTCTGTGAATAGATTGTTTGATCTTCTTATTTGGGGTTTAAGAAGATGATCTGATTTACATATCCCGTTCCCGCAGACATCAACCCCACTACGGTTAAATCTCCTGAAACACAGTTCATGACAATCAATCAGGCCACTATTTAGGCTACACGAGACATGAAATTTCCGGACGATCTCAGTTCAACTCGGTCTCGGAAGCGGAGTGACATCCGACAAATGTGGCCGATTAATTACGACGCAGACTGAACCCCCGGGATTGCCAGACAAATTCAGGAGCCGGGAACTCCGATACGGCGGGATTACCGCCCAGTTTGTGGAAGCCGATATGATGCGCAGTGCAGCTCCGCTATTAGTCAGGGAGATAACGTCGCCGGCGAGCGACCCACTTTATTTTAGTTTTAAACTCCGATATGTTCAGTTCTTTTAGCTATTTCATACCAACCTTCAATTCTGTCTGGATACCAGACGAATAAACATGGATTTTAATGTTCTGTTTTCACATATATATGATGGTCGAGTCACCTCTGACATTTGCAGTAAAATTAGAGTTAATGTAAATAAAGCGAGCCCGCAGCCAGTAAACTGTCGGGTTTACTGCCGCTCGCCGTTGGTGGCGCGCTCGTCAACTGCTGATAGCTCGTCGCCGGGAACTACAACGTTTACGAATTAACTGTCATCGGTTGTCTGAATGTCTGTTCTAAGAAAAATATAAATATCCAGAAAATAGTGCGATACTCACAATACGCGTAAGTTTGGTGTGTTGGCAAAAGCTCGGTCCGAGATGTGAGTGATTCGGTTGCGCTTCAAAATCCTACAATAAAAGAATAGTATTAAGTTAATAAATTGTGTACTCGTCCAAATTTACGGAGGAAGTTTACTGACATGTCATGGAATCAGAAATTTCCAAAAGCCTGATAATACTGGGTCGGTTTGGGTAATGGTATTCTTTGGTCGTTCGATAGTCAGACTTATATTCGCGTAAATTTAGACACAGGTAGTAGATATAAAAGCCGATGTCAGCCAGCATCCAGCAGCCGCGGTCAGGCGGCGCCAACAACTCGTCAAATCAATACAAAGTGGCATCGGCGGCGCTGAGTTACGGCTCGCCGCTGCCAACTCGCGCCATAAAGGGGAAAACAATGGCCATTACGCGGCGAGTATCGCGTTATGGTAATTTGAAGGCAATAAATGAACTGGGATATAAACTCGCCGCAGTAAACAATCGGCGTCGAGTTTACGAGCGACGCTCCTCGGAGGCAGGCTTCCGTTCTACAAGCAAAACATATGACTACCGAAATTCAGCTTCATCTTCATTACTTATCACAAAATTTAACATTTTGTGAAATTCAGAAGTATGTAGAATTTTCAGTTACTCATGTATTGTGGTCACTCTCCTGTCATAAGTGATGTGACGATCTCAACTCAACATATTGATCAAGATTATGCGGTAGTTGTAGCCATTGAAAAGTTGGAAATGAAGTGTATTTTAAAGATCTAAATGGTGATATAAAGTTTGATGACTTAACTCATTAACATCATATTACATAGCTTAGACAAAATATAGGAACACTTACGACAAAGCGACAGAATAATGTAAAACTGATGAACTTTATCGCACATAGAGCATGTTCTCTAACATTATCTCGATGTTCTTAATATACAAGAAAATCTGGAAACTAGTTCCTGTTACTTTAGATAAATTTAAGTGAAGGTCAAATCTCATAGAGTAGATAGAAAAGTAAATCAAAATCAAATAGAACTATTTCAATAACGCTCCCTCTATTACTTTATCATTTTCCTACAGTTCCTCTCGATGCCGGATTTCGGGCTCCTCACAAAGGACGCTTAGCGTTGATTACAATCCTCCCTAATTCGAGAGTTTACGCTTAATAATGGCAGAATAAAGTCAGCGAAAACAATGGAAGGGTCAAAGTATATAAAGTAATAATGATCGAAGCCGACTGCAGCCGTTACCAGAGTGTCAACCCCGCGCCGTCTGGCGGAGAGAGTTCAGCGCCAGCCTCACAACTACACTATAAGGCGCCGGTCCTACAATATTCGGTTTTGAATCCAGAAATCTAAACAGTAGAGCCTGGTGATTGAATTTAATACGAATACTAGTGGTTTTGTACGGATATCGTGTTTTTAAGGAAGTTATCTGCTGAATCGCTGTGTCATAAAGCAGATAGCTTCATGTTGTCACTTGTAATGGTGATGTCTAGGCATTTTTATGATAACGATTCTTTGACAATATGTGATGCCTATTCCTGGCTCGTTTTATCTATATGACACGTCATCCGCTGCTTCCAAGACTTACATCTATATCCAAAGTAATAAGCTTTCTATGTGATGCAACCAAATCAGCAATAAACAAAAAAAAATCAAATTCAAAAATCTACTCCAAATCAGGATAATGCGTAAAAGGATATTTAAGACACGAAGTGACCCAAAAAAGGGTTAGCAACAACCGTTAAACAAGTTGCGCTGAGTGGATGTAAATATTGGAAACATGATCCTTCAGCTTCTCAGAGATTTGTAGCAGCTTCAGAAGTGGGAGAGTAGGACGACTTTATGTTGTTTGTGTAGCAAGTCCGTCGGTAGGGAACATTACGCTGTTCCACAAAAATGTTGTTATTGTCTACATTCTGGATTATTTTGTACTAGTTAAATAAAATGAATTCGACGTTAATAAAAAGAAAATTAGAAGAAGATAATGAATCGTTTTAAGAGCGCAACAATTTCAGAATGAAGGCCATTGGTATCAGCTAAGATCGCAATAAAACTAACTATCGACGCTATTCCCGGGATAATAAACGAGTTAGAGCAATCTTTTCTTCGAGTGGTGTCCCCCGGAGGCTGATGACCCCTCCCCCCCCCCCCTCCGCAGCGGCGGGAGATCAATTGGGAGGTCATAATGATGCTATATTACATGCCCAGGGCAGATCTGCATGGGTACAGTAATGTGAAAGTATCCATTTGACAAAACATTTACCGGATATAATATTCATTTTCTTAGAAAAATTAAGCTCCGTAAATAGGTATTTAGAAACTTGAAACGTTAAAATGTGCAATTTATCTATACAGTTGTCCTGTCAAATATAAATTCAACAGAAATTTAAGTGATATTTGTTTTTCGGAATTAGTTCTAAAATCTCTATTTTTAAGTGTCATTTTAATATATCGATGAGTCATAGATTGACTTCGCGGCTAGGAAACATTTATAATAAATTTATTTGATGGTATCGATAAATGCTTTGATAGCGTCGGTGAATGGCCACCGCCGGCCGCATATCAACGCCCGGCGACCGGACGACCGGACCGGCCCGCGCCCGGTGGCCGCCGGAACGCCGGCACACCTACTTGTACGAGTTACTTTCAGTGAACAACATTGAGTGGTTTTTTCTGCTGGATAATATAAGGCAAATGAGATCAACGGGTTGTCTTATTATAAGTACATACAACCTTAGCAAGCTATTCAACTAAACGAAGGCTCTTAATCTTGTACTATAGGCCAAATCTATCGCATGGAAGATAAATAATCAGAGAAAGTTCGTTTATCTCATCATGCTTTGGCTGGAATTCGAACCCGGGCCTCCGGTGTCACAGACAAGCGCACTACCGCTTCGCTACAGAGGTGGTACAACGTGAACTGAACGTGGCCTTTCAATCTCTATGAGAATGTTGGCTCTGTCTACCCTGTAATGGATTAAGATGTTATTATTTGTATGTAGAGTATGTAAAGGAAGTGAGGAACTTGACTCCCACTGACCAAGCTATAGGATGTGATGGTACAAGCGTCAGTAGGTGGAGGATAGTGTTGAAACGGAACTGACAGGAACAGGAACAATTGCGGAAGATACGGAAGGAATTCCGTCCAAGCGCGGCGATAGCAAAGTGGGTGTAGACCCCACACAACTGAGATACCATGATGCAGATTGCAAAGAGTTGTGGTATCGCCGTATTGCTTGGCAGATATGCGATTTGATTGTGGACTGGAGTATCACCTTATTTTGTTTGATATTGGTAGCGGACAATAATAACTACCCAAAGGTTTGCTTTGTAGTGGTCCCCAGATTTTAATACCGAGCTAGCTCGACCTATACTTCTATAGACCATATTTTTGCGGAGACAAAATTTTTGATGACATTAAAAGCTATTTTGAAAAATTTACTTACGGCTAAAGTCTGTCAGCATAAAGCTAGGATTATGTGCGCCTGCTCGTATTACGCCAGAACGTTTATTATACAATTAATGCAGCCGAATAAGCGTGGGACTAAATATAGCTAAAACCCAGGACCGACATATTGTCAGCCAGCAATTTGTCACTTCTAATCTGTTGTTGGACGCACAGCTTGTATATCTGGTTTTAGTATTTTGGTTATTTTTGAGAGAACAGGTACCTATATGATATAATATACTTTCAGATACTTGGTTGACTGGACGGAAATCGCTTCAGGGATACGACGCCCATTATGCATTATTATTGGTTTTGTGATACCATATATTTCTTTCATTGTGTTATGTATCATAAAGTATTTACAAACGGACAGAGATAACGAAAGCGTAACTCAAAAACTGACGCTATATCAAAATGATGAGAGCGCGAAAAACTAACAGTAGGACAAGAAAACAAACACACGTGACGCAACGAAGGCTGATCCGTTAGGGACGGTGTTCGCATAGTTAGCACTTGTCTCGTAATGACTATAATCATTCATGCGGACGCCTGCCACAATGGCTGAGCTCTACAAAGCTATGTTTACTTGCTAATCAGTTACCACCTACTGAATAAAGATTTGAATGATTGTATGTTAAATAATAAAGTACCTAAAAGTTTATGACACAATATTTATCGTTATGTGTATTACTACGTTATATATACAAAAGGATTGTTAAGTCCTTTTCCTGACAAAATAAAGCAATGTGTAGCATTTTTTGTGAAGATAAAGTTGCATGGCCGCAGATGGCAGGGATTACATTCATGTCGGGAATTCCGGGATAACACAAACATTCCCGGGTCACATGACGTCACAGGCCTCTGAAAACCCAGGCGGTAGTATAACGATATGCGATATAAGTACTAGCTACTTATAAGAGAGTGTTGACTTTTGAGAAGCGTATGCAAACAATGAAAGGGTATGACAATATTGATAAAAATTTCATCATCATTATCACTTTACTTCATATTGTCTCTGTCTGTAATACCTAAATAAGAAGCAGGCTTATATTATTATTATGAAAGGTGTAGCCTGTGTACGATTTCATTAATCGGTAGGTACATTCGGTTTAGGTTTATTAACATGAGAGGAGTGTCGTAACTCACAGCGTGTGGAGCGCGGGCAGCGGCGGCAGCGCGGCGTCGCCCAGCGCCGGCACCAGGTTGCCCGCCAGGTTGCTGCAACAAATACCGTCATTACTACCACTGGAAAAAGAAACCGGTATTTTTCAAAATAGGCTTTTTAAGGTATCACTAAATGACGTCAACCTGGGATCATATAATATGTCATGATCTAAGACGTCAACAGATCTTACAATCTTGATTTAATAACCGTTTCCAAAGTGCAGGGTGGTACAAACTAAACTACAACAGCATTCCATTATTATACTATTAGCGTACAAAGTTAAGCTTTGTTTTGTGCTATTCTCGCGTGTTTACAGCGAATGTCACGTGCGCGTGGCGTTTTTTGAGATGCGATCTTCAGTTTGTTACAAACACAAATTAAATAACACACCGAGATTTTCCCAAAAATGATAAAGATGACTGTAACTAAATCATATTAATCGCACTCGAAGCCATGTTTGATTTTCTAGGGCAAAAAGATCGGTTAAAGTTAATAGCTATTATAACATACTTTGAAACAGTTTTTAAACTTAAAATAATTGCACCCTTAATTCAGGAGATAACCCTACTTGGGATTGTTCTTTTTATGCAAATCAACAGTGGAGCGCTTCACTTTTTCTCGTCTTCATAAATATTCGCAGCACGAAGAGCGAAATCTAAATAAGATTTGCCGCAATTTAGAGAGAGTCAATAGAATTGGCCCACCGCCGCAACACTGGACGCGGACCGCAGAGGGACGCACCGCGCGACATGTACCACTTTAAGTACATGTTTAACTTTAATCCAACGTTAAAGTTAACCTCGTGGTAGCACGTTCATTTGTTTCCTTTATTAGATTAGAGCATGGCTCTATAATGTGGAGCACAACTGTATTATAAAGACGGGAACATGGTTTTTGGAGCCATGTCCCGGTTGTGAGTTTGTTGTGAGTTTGGTCTTGCATATAATGATCGATTACCTACCTTACTCATATCGGTAGTAATAGCACTATATTAGTGTACCTCTAGGTTTGGATTAGAGATTTACTAATTTAGTAGAGTACTGGTTTAATTTAAATAACGAAGCACTCAGTAAAATAAAAGATATTTTATTTTAAGTTAAATATAAGATGATGAGAGAGACATGACATGAAAGAAAACAAAATCTATCAAAAAATAGAATCAATTTAAAGATGAAATTAGCAGAAAAAACCTCTAAAATTCTAAAGAGGTTTGTCTCTCCAACACACTAACTACATACATCCGGTACATTGATATAAGGTCAAAATCCATTATTTCAATGTTTGCATATTTGACAAATAAAAAGAAAAATAATGGAATAAAGACCTAGTAAAGATAGTTGTTTCTGTAACAGTTCCTGCAATGTGTTGTTTAGGGAAAACCCAACAACAAAAACATGCGGTTTGATTTCCTTTAAACGAAGGGAAGGCAAACAGCTTTACGAAGCGACGTTAGGGCGAGCGCACATCGCCGCTTTGTGGACGCGGCAACATAAACTGTATGTGTAATGAGCTGTGGCGGACTCGCAGATCGTTTGTAGGAAAGCGCGCGTAGGAAATACTTTTCCACACAAGAAAGTTATTTAATTAAAAAACGGAGATTTTCTTATTTTCCGAATCTAAACAGTTTTCCAAAGGTGGCTCCTACATAATATATGAGCTTGTAGTTCTGTATCTTTTCTTGCTTATCTTGATGTGATTTACCAAACAAAATCATTTAAAATAATATTACCAACCAATTTAGCGCATAAGAGAAAAAAAAATGTATTTATGTATGAGAACATCTTTCAGAAGATGTTAAAAGTTATTACTTTATTATCAGAAAGACTTTTAAATAAAACGAGGTAGAGCTTCTGGTTATAGATGTGAGGTGAATTGCACGCTCATGATGTGTGACGTCTATTCACTGCGAGAGGACAAACATGGCCTGCCCGGCGCTAGTTCCTACGTTTTTTAACGCATATGGAAAGGACAACGCGATGTGCCTCGCAAGCAAACAAGGATATACATCACGCGGGCGAACAGGGGGAGGGAGGGAGAGAATAGGGGGAGGGGCGGGCAGGAAGAAAAGATAAAGATTTCAGTTTCATCGCAAAAGTTCGTGCCAATTGTAACTTAGTGGCGTGCGGTGCTCACTCTCACTTTTTGATGGTCCTCAAAAAGTCGTTTGTGAAATGCGTGCGATGAGGATCAAATGAGGCTTACCGTGGAAAACTTTACTTTAAATGGATGAGGATAAAATTGTAAATTATTTTGTGTTCTTCGTTGTGAATTCACAATGAAGGGACGCTGCGCTGTACTTATTTACTTACCAAGTTTTAATAATTCATCATATTTTAGCTTTCTTTGTATTTCATCTAGAGGATGTAGGAACTACCTACTATGTCCTCTTCCGATGTCGTAGACTTTGATTTTGGGTTAATTAATACTCATTTCTGTGCTCACGTTCATTGAACCCATTACAAAAACTTCGTGCCCTATTTCTCGACTTAACACCGTAGTATTTTATTAATGAGGTAATAGTTATTTTAACTCGTTTTAGGTTATTTCAATCGCCGAAAATTTTTCCTGTTACAAAAATAGAATTCAATTTATCAGCGCGGCCCCGATCCTCCTAAATCATGTCCGCTCCGCAACCGGCGACCGACGGCTCGGAGACCGAATAATGGCAGGAAGCCGAGCTGTGCGTTTTATACGACCCCTAGCAATGGTCTCTAGATAACCGACAAAAACAGTTGGATGTTTTTCTAAATGATGCAATTAGTTCCCTGGCCACGCCACCCCGAGCCCGGCCCGGGCCGCTCACATTCCCTGCGTACTCGCAGCATTGCCGCGGGCGGCGCCGCATTCCACAGCTCAGACGGAGCACTGATAATGTTGGCTCTTTACATACATGTGTAGTGTTTGCCATGTCGATATTTTGTCGCCCATGACTTCGTACTTAGGAACTTTACTAAAAATATTTCTTTGATGTAGTTAAATTATAGCCGATATAATCTACAACGTCCTGACGAAAATTGTCTATTCAGCATCAAAGCTGTAAATTTATGCCGGTTCACAGACCGACTCCTATTAATCTACTCGTCCCATAAAACGTCACAAGAATCTCCGAAAAATACTTTCTTTAAGACTTATTAGACGAAGCTGTTTGGAACATTATTCTTTCTGAAAGTTATCTCGAGAGCGGCTGAGCGTTAACTAAACGAATTTCACGGCGGTGACCCGCGACTGCGATGTAATGTTGTTTTTCTCACAATTTTATCGTTGTTCCGACCATTATCCACTTATTCTCCTCAACTTCGTTTAACGTTCGCGATTGTGTATTGTTTGTTTAATAGAAAATTATTTTCTTAATTAATATTAAATGCCCAAGAAATTAGGATTTATAGCTAAAGTAACTTTTTAATGTCTTAAAGCTTTTGCTGGCGAGCAATATTATTTATATACTGGTGTTAAGGTATACAGATTGAACACCGCTTCTTTGCTCAGTATAAAACCAGTTCCATCTAGTCTCGCAAACATGGCAAAAATGACTCATTTACTCGTCGCGATCTACCTGTCATTTATCTTTTACTTTCACAGCCACTTGACTCTCTCGTCAGTACAGGTTCCGTCGACTCTGTCGGGTATGACTGAGCCCCGCCCTCCATTCTGACGACATGCCGAGAGATATTGCTACATTACCACGAGATAAGGCATTACCGACACGACGACACATCTGCGCACAACAACACCAGCCATTCATCACTGGAGTAATGCTAGCAGACAATCTGCTAGTATTGTGAGACACGTCACGTGCACGAATCTGCGCCTGACGAGCGCCTCGTTACAATCTCCGTCTAATATGAATGTGCAAACATTTAGAACACGCGACACGACAATTCGCAGCATCCTCGAACTGGTATTTGTGTAGACGATTTACATTATCTACAGAGTTAGCAACCACTTACTCCAACTATGTTACGTTAATTAAACAGACTTCTTGTGTAGGTACGGGTGTGTACAAAACTGTTTGAATCTAATGCAATTTTCATTATTGTTATTTGTTTTACTTCTAAGTCTTGAATATGTAACAGCACAGCTTTAGGATTACACAGACCAGGCCCTGGAAGCCAATGGACCTTTCTTCGAAACAGTTTCGTACCGTGTTAAGCTGGATCAGTAAAATCTATAAAAACTTGGTAATAAGGAACGTAATCCATGTTGGTTGTAAGCAGAACTATTTCAACGGCTTTGTTTTGATATACGCGCTTTTTTGTTAAAGTACAGTTAAGTACTCACAGAGTCTGCAGATGTCTCAGCGGCGCGAGCGCAGCGGCCGGCACCGCTCGCAACAAGTTGCGCGTGAGTCGCAGCGAGCGGAGTGAGCGACACCCGCTCAGGTCCTCCTCCTCCAGGTCCGAGATATAGTTGTCCTCCGCTGACCTGCACAGCAACCGTCACTAATTCACTTTCAAAGTCTTTTTATATCTTAAATAGGCTTAAATCAAACAATAGACAAAATTATGTTTGCAAATTTCAAAAGGAAAAATAGACTTCTAAATTAAAAAAAATCAATAAGGTATTGAAATAAACGGTGTCCATTTTTTTTAATTCTTTGCGGTATTTCCAAATTACCAATTCAAATCATTTTCACGAAAAGGGCGCATAGTGATAGATTGTAGATCTGTTAAGGTAATGTAATACAACTAATCAATCACATTAGAGAATGGGCCTCAGCTGGCTGTGCCCGGATTGTGTTGTGTGGATGCTAATGATGGAGCTGGGGTCAATGAACCTTCGGCTGACACCAAACTTTCGCTCCAAATTTCGACAACAAACTGTATTGAAACGAACAATACTTAAATAAACAATAAGAAATATGATACATACATACATACATACATATGATCACGTCTATATCCCTTGCGGGGTAGACAGAGCCAACAGTCTTGAAAAGACTGAATGGCCACGTTCAGCTATTTGGCTTAATGATATAACCGAGATTCAAATAGTGACAGGTTGCTAGCCCATCGCCTAAAAGAGGAATCCTAAGTTTATAAGCCTATCCCTTAGTCGCCTTTTACGACATCCATGGGAAAGAGATGGAGTGGTCCTATTCTTTTTTGTAATAGTGCCGGGAACCACACGGCACAAATATGATACCTAAGATAAAATTAAAACTTGAGTATATGTAGAATATTAATATCAGTTAAAAGATAACCAGAGCACTAGTGTTCTTTGTAGAGCAAGGATAACAACCATAAATATTCCAATCAAGCAACTACATCACGCCTGCATCAGTTGTAAATCTAAGATCAAAGCTTGTCTACGGTTCGTAAATGTCCCGCATATGACCTGATTTCCTGGCTGGCAAAGTGGCTCGGAGCAGACTCCAACTAGGAGCGAAACTAAATAAACATCCTCAGAAACGTTAACATCTTTCACGCAATCTGGCTTGTTTGATAAATAATGTAGGTCATTTAATATTCACAGATTTCTAAAATTAAATGTACGAGATAGTGCATATAAAACTTTGAATGGGACTAATCATCTTCGCGTATTGATCAAAGCTTATGAAAGCTAACATCGCCATGCTGCCTTGCGCCATCATTCGCACAAGTTTGGAAGACACAGAACCGTTATACACATATATGTATCTTTTTTTGACAATAAATTACAATTAACCTTAGTAAAATCATCTTTCTTTCTTTCCTTATCTTGACCTTTTCTCACTATTTGCGTGAAGTGTATGGTCGACACAGTATGTTACTTTTATTTTTCAATTAGTTCTGCCACTTGTCATCTCACTCCTTCTTTACTCATGTTCTTTATCGCTGTCAATTTATCTCTTTTTCGGTCTTCCTCTATTTCTAAAACCTTCCATTTCCACATTGGTTTTTATTTCCATATACATTGTATTTTCGGCTCCTTCTTCTTGACGGGCATGTAAAATAGAGCGGTGTCGACTGTATTCTCTATATATTCTGGTCAACGTCATGATTGCGCAATATCGTGGCGTGCGAAAGATCCGCTCGTAGAATTCGCACACTCCCCCGCTGCCGGTTGACACTGACCCCGCCACCACCTGGCGGCCGACCAGGTGACCTGTAAATCTACTCGCAACAGTTACATCACTGTTTAAAAGATCTTGTTTTCGTTCGAGCAAGATTGCTTTAGTCGATTGATATACTGAATTTATTACAGTCGATATGCATCGATTTGGTTGTTCGTTAAGTGGTGTAGCCGCTGCACGTTGAGTAATCAAAGCGATGCAGATTGCAACTGACGCACGCATCTCGTCTGGATTAGTGGAAACATTAGGGCGAGGTCGGGCATGAGATCACACTACAGAACTTCGATTTATTAGCTGTATTCCATGGCTTTTTTTTTATTTTATGCTACTCGTAATTACACCTCTACATCGCATCTGCGTGTGTTCCAAGTTACACCCTCCGCCACTGTGCACTCCATTTCGCTTTCCAATTTGTCCGGTTTATAGCCAATATATGGGCAATTCAATCTTAAGTTCGTTTGGTTTCGTTTGTTGGGTTTTATACTAAAAAATTCTTAAAATAAAAATACTCTTCACAAAGACATTCAAAAGAACCTGTTTTATTCAGTACTCCTCTCTCAGGAACAACTATCATCTAACCAGGTTGCATACGGATACTTACAAAATTTTAAACAAACTGAATTCTAGAACACTCCTTAAGTGCATCAATATTCAGGGCAGTTGCATTGTGTAATGTTCGCTTTGCAAGTGGACCTGTGCTTGAAGCCACATCTATAGAGAATCGTTAAAACATCGTCGGTGTTGGTATTGAGAAACCGGAATGTATCTTTTTTTTCTTTTAAAGTCACATAACATATAATCACGTCTATATCCCCTGCGGGTAGACTGATCCAACAGTCATCAATAGACTGAAAGGCCACGTTCAGCTGTTTGGGTTAATGATAGACTTGAGGTTCAAATAGTGTCAGGTTGCTAGCCCATCGCCTAAAAAAAGAATCCCAATTATATAAGCCTATTCCTTAGTCGTCATTAAAGTCACATAGTTAAATACTTAAGTATAAAATTTTTAATAAGTAGGTAGGCTATCTAAGTAGGTAGGTACCTTCTTAGATAATATCATTAAGTTAATTAAGAAAGATTGTGAAGAAAATCAAAAGACGTTGTAGAAGAGTCACCAATATTAGAATTTGTCGACATTGTAGTGTTGATTTCCGCAGTTGTTATAAAATTTACCGTAGGTACTGTACCGCAATAACTCGCTTTCGTAATGGCCATAGCTTACATTGCGAATCAGTTGGCATGTCGGCGACTGATTTACCGCCAATGGGGACCTCGCCGCGAGCTGCGCGCAAAACATTTCGCAGTTTGGCAATATATCGACAATAAGATGAAATCGAGTTATTGGTTCTACATAAGGATTATCTATAGATTATGACGTGGAATTGAGAGAGCCGAAGCTGCGAGTCACGACACCGATATCCTCTATGTGACACCGCTCGCGGCCGGCGTTGACGCGCGGCTTGGCAGACTTCCATGTTTGAGAAGTGACATCAGAGGGCAGCCGCTCCGACTGTACTTAAGTTTTCTGCAACCGTGATCCCAAGAATCGGTTTGATGTTTCACTCTACTAGTACTATCATCCAGTAACGAAAATTATCTCAACAGTGTTGTACTATCGCCTCCGTAAGATTTTATAAAAAAGTTCACTTGTGCCATGTCATGACGTTGACAAATATCAAGACGCGGCTAATTTCAAATAAAGAAATAATTATTTCATTTTTTACATATATAAGAGCGTAGAGGTACAAGTAACGAATGTGATATCGGATGCCGGCCGCCCGGCCCCCTCGCGATCAATTTCTTTCAGATCCAACCACCGAATTCAAATGAGCTCCTGAGCCTTTTTTAATATCGTTCTTGTTCGAGATAACATGCCCTTTGGGACTCATGTGTAAGCGAGAATATTCTGCTACTAAAAATAATTTTGTGATATACAGTAGTAAGGTAACGTTACGAATACGGAATAAATGGAATTCTCGATGTTCGATGGCGTAATTCTAAACCAATATTTACCCATAAAATAACAGCCTATTATGTAAAAGATATTTTTTATTTACTACTAATACATACCTAGTAAATTATTTAGTTCTTTACCTAGTTTGGTTGTTTATAATTTTTGACTGAAATATTCAAATAAGTTGCAGTACAGCTCCAATAAGTAGACACGACAAAGCTCTCTCGCAACAACTTGCTCCCTGAGCCCATACCCACTGCGCACAGCCTCCGAGGGGAGTCGCGAGTTCCCGAGTCGGCGCGTAATATCCTGCTGAGAGTCGCCATAACTCAGCTCTCGTAAATAATGACGATAAATAAGGCGGCATTTGCGAGCAAACAGTTTATAAATCTCCGCGTTTACATGCCCTGGATGCAGATATACATACATACATTGTTCCGTGTCCCTTCTGTATCTCATGCTTTGTAATATACGAACCCATTACATTGCTAAACAAATAGGTACATCGGTGAGATTAATTTTAAAATAAGTAAGTAGATGTCTTTAGGCCTTAAGTGAGCATTGCACACCTTGTTCGGTGATAATCCAACTTTTCATGTGTGGTCGCTCCACTCTATTTAATCGAACATACATATTTGTCGGTTATGAAAGGATAACTCCCTTGCTACTGCACACCTGTGTTAGTTTTAAGGATTTGTTATTGTTATATTTGTCTTGTGCCTGTAGCACTGTCGAACAAACATTTTATCTGTGTATTCTCCACTCGCCGTCACATTCCTGGCATTGATCCCAGTCGCGACCTCCCTCAGTAGAGACAATCTAACTCTAAATGTTCATTGTTGTCTCTTCACGCGTTATCTACTAAACCAATCTTGAAATTTCGCGCATATTTAGACGTCTGGAGAAAGATAAATGGTACTTTCATCCAGGTAAAAACTAAAGCTCCCGAGGGATTTATGAAAAATCTGTAATCTTTTGTAGCGCCACCTACAAAAGATTACAGATTTTTAAATAAATAAACTAAATTTGCGCGTGCGGAGCTGCGGGTAACAGCTGGTTATCTATAATGAACATCAAAGTGCAATGTGCACTTACAAGTAATGCAGGCGATGCAAGTACCGCAGCGCGTGCGCGGGCAGCCGCCGCAGCGCGCACCTGTCGAGCCACAGCCGCGCCAGCGCCGGCCCGCTCAGCGCGCCCGCCGCCAGCGCCTCCAGCCGGTTGGAGGACAGGTTGCTGATCACGAGAACAAAAGGTTAACTCTTGTTTACAACTAGACATACAATCACGTTATCAATATTATAATTTATTGTATTGATTCATTTATTTGATAATGTTTATAATGGAAATCGATAAGACTATATTTTTGCATGCCAACTGCGGCTGAATGTTTAGTGCTTAAAACAAATGTAACAACTGTAATATGACTCATTCATTGCATAAGAAATCATTCATTCATTCACGTCTTTATTCCTTGCGGAGCAGATAGAACCAACAGTATCGAAAACTTGAAAGTTATGTTCAGCTGGATGGTTAAATGATGGAATTGAGATACAGATAATAACAGGTTGCTCGTCTGCCGCCTAAAACAAGAATCCCAAGTTTACAAGTTACTCTATTTGCTGACTAATTTAAAATAAGCTAAAATAAAGAAAATATTTCTCACCTTTAGCCAAATTTCATCTAATTCCAGTACTTCGTTTGAAAATTAACGTAATCTTATGCTTTGAAAACTTGAGCTTTCAAAGGAGACTAAAAAATTACTCTTCTTAGATTTAGAGGTTAATGTTATCCGCCTGGGTGAGATTAGAATGATCAATGAAGCCGATCGAGCGATCCGATAAAAGGTTATCCATCATATCGCGGAATAAATCTGAAGCACATCGGAGATGATCTCCCCAGAGCTCGATCGTGACGACTGTAGCAGATCAATGCATATTGATACAACTCGCGTTTTCGTTATGATTGTCTAATATATTATTCAGGAGCATCTGAAGGGAGTCCTCGCAGCTCAATATCCGTGTAATGCCCCTCATCACAGCGGCTGACGGCCGACCGGCGGCCCGGCCGGGAGTGCTCGTCGACGCGGGATGTCGGAACCGCTGAACAGCCGTACGTAGGGAAATAACCGATTTTGACATTGCGTTGCGATTGAATGTTATTATAAGTGAGGTCGAGTGAAGGGCTGTGAATGTGGGCTACCTATTTATGTTCGATTGACTGACTTTTGTTTCAATTGAAACTAAAATTTTTAAGGTTTTAGATTATATTTGGAGTTTTTTCACAAACAAATAATACAAGATCTGAAAATTATAGGGAGTGTGAATGGAACTGTTGAGGTAGGAAGACTTAGATGAACGTACCTTGATCAAATCAGAGACATTCAAAAGGTCAGGTCAATTCTACCCAAAACCGACGAGCCTGCATTAAGAGAGTTATGATTGTGGATGAAGCGAAAGAAGTATGCAGGGATCGTGGTAAGTGGAAAGTTGTGGTATTTGCCAACCACTCCGGGAAAGAGGCGTAATTTTATGAATGTATGAAAAGAATAATGGTGATCGGAATGTGTTTGTTTTTGACATATTTTCTTGTGATATGAGTCGAATTTGCATTATATTGTGGTATATGTGTGTTAGCAACGTTTGCACCTCGTTGCACATTTTATTCAAAAGTAGTCCGTTACACCCTCCCCGCAGCCCCCACCTCGCCCTCACCCCCGGGATTAGGTTGGGATCCTGTGTCACGTGTATCGCGCCTACAAATCAGCAGCCATTGTAACTCGCTGTAAACTCGCGTAATAAAACCCGCTAACATTACGACCACTGCTGGATCAGAGGCCGGACATTTTACGACCACATAACTTTAAAAGCGAAATGTACTTATACGTATTTTGTCTCCAAGTTAATTGACTTTTTTTGGTTTCTCTTAATCGTTGAGGTGAAAGAGCTTCAACAGGTAAACTTAATGCTGAAAGTGACAAATAAAGAAAAGTTGTTTATCAAAGTAAGAACGGTAACTGATCAGCCCGCTCACGTCGACATGCGTTGCGCAGGAATACAATCAGTCGTTCTGGCATTGTTATCGTTTTGGTTCTCAGTTTCTTTATAAACATTGTGGTTTTGGCAACGGCAATAAGATAAACTTTTTATTTACCAAACTATTTCCCCGAGCCAATGCGGTACGTTCAGTCCAGCCCAAGAAGTTACTATCTCGATAGTGTATAACTTAGATGTTTTTTAGTAATCGGCAAGTTTAATTTTTATTTCAAATATCCAGCCCCTTCAGTTCAGTTTCATCTTCTAATATTATTATGCATTTTTTTCTTAGTTTATATGCGTTCCGACTGTTTTTGTTAATCTGGACACTCACAGATCTCGGAGGGAAATGGCGGGCTGCAGCGCGTCGCGCGGCAGCGTGCTGATGTTGTTGTTGGACACGTCCCTGAAACAAACATATTAAAAATACATGAAAACGATGTCGTAAAGGGCGACTCGGGGATAAGTTTATAAACTTGGGATTCTTCTCGTAGGCGATGGGCTAGAAACCTGTCAATATTTGAATTTCAATTCTATCATGAAGCCAAAAAGCTGAATGTGGCCTATCAATCTTTTCAAGTCTGCAAGGGATGTAGACGTGACTATGTATGTATGTATATGTACATGAAAAGTAGAGTGTTAATCAGACAACTTTCAATTAATGTTTTACAATCTACAGGGCTGATCTTTCAGTCCCGGTTGCATCCTCACTCTGGAGTATGCCTTTAACCAGCGTCCTGGATTGGGTGAGTCCGGGTTTTACACGAAGCGACTCCAATCTGTTCTCCGCGACCACTGTAGGTAAACCAAAGCCGTATTGGATCGATCATAGTAACCATGATCATAACATCCAGTTGCTTGAATGTGCAGGTTTCATCACGATGTTTTATCTCACCTTAAGATCATCGGTTAGTTTTCAAATTCTAATGTACATAACTTCAAAAAAAGTAATTGGTACATGGCCGAGGTGGGCATCACATCATTGTCTCACTGCGGATCACGCATTTTAACCGGGAGCTTACCGATGCGACCACCGTTGCTCTTGAATCTACAGGACGTACCATTGAGATGAGATGCAAGCTTTTTTCGAAAATAAACTTCTGATGAACATGAGCAAAAGTCGTTGGAGCATGTACAGTCACCTGCACTGAAGGTATGGTTTGTACGGATGTCATGTTTATCTGCCGTTGACTTGACCGTTATATCTACTTAGGACTTAGGTACTTACGTACAAGTCAGAATTTTTAAAAGAGAGTTTCAATAATTAATGTTTAAAGTTAACACATTTATAAAGATAGAAATTACATATTTAAGTTTTTAAAACCAAAGCCTTTTGCTTTCGGAAAAGCACAGAATTATCAAAAGTAGTAAGTAATGTAGTAAAAGTAGTAAGTAGCTCTCCGACGGCCCCGCGGGCGCGGCGCGCTGTCGCCCGGGGCACGCGCCGGCCGGCGCCCCGTTCCACATGTACTTGCCATCGATCAATTAATAAATAATATTAATTTAACTACATAAAATTACTATGGTGTTTCTGATATGAGTATAAATCACTTACACAGCTGGTTTTGTTTATTAAATTAAATATCGAATTTACCCAATCTAAATATTAATAGTGAAGTAATTGAGTTTTTGTGGTTACTGATTATATGCAAAACGTTATAAGGCAGGCCAATGCTAACCTGTCTATATATATTTTACTGAACTTAAAAAAATATATTTAATTTTTACTGCTATACTTATATTAAAGAAATTTTTAAATAAACATGAAACTATAGTACTATATAGAATAAAGATAAATAAATAAATATATACGGGACAAATTACACATACTGAGTTGGCCTCGAAGTAAGTTCGAGACTTGTGTTACGAGATACTAACTCAACGATTCTATATTTTATAATAAATACTTATATAGATAAACATCCAAGACCCAGACCAATTAGAAAAAGTTCTTTTCTCATCATGCCCTGGCCGGGATTCGAACCCGGGACCTCCGGTGTCACAGACAAGCGTGCCGCTGCGCCACAGAGGCCGTCAAAATACAAAACAAATTGATATTATTATCTTATAAAACCTTTTAGGTATCATTAAATAGTATTATTAATCGGAAACCATGTTTGAAGAATAGTCACGCCCATGAAACAAGTAACAAGGCTGGCTAAGTGCCCTCGTTTCGAGAGCAATGTCAATTTAAATAATTAGTAATTATCATTTCGTATGAAGCAATAAGTGTCGCCAATTTGTGATATATTATCAAGTGTTGCAAGCCTTCGTCATAAAAGTTCATGACCTCAAATTTAAATGGCGAACGTGTGGTTAATGGTAGTGGAGCGGCAAGATGAGAGCGGGCGGCGCGTGCAGCGGCGCGGCGGCGGCGATAACGACGCGGCGCTTGTTATTGGTGCCATCCATCATCGGTCGGCGACATCGACCCCTCCCCCCTCCCCCGCACCGCCCTGACTCATTCACACGGATTTCACTCCGGCTCTCCCGATATCGATGATTGACACTTTGCGCAAAATTAATAGCGTTCTAAAAGCTTGCAATTTTGTAAGAACTTTTTGCGTTGATACGCCTTCTGGAACAGATAAGCCCGGTAAAATAATATGATAAAGAGAGGCTTGGCCCGTCCGTGCTAAAGATAATTGTTATTATGAAAATGAACTCTCGATTCTGTATAGAAGACATTCTCTGCGAGCTGTAATGGATTCAGCTTACTTTCAATATAATAAAATATCATCATCTTTTTCTGGCATTTGTCGCGATTGTGGCCAAGTATAGGGGGGGCGTCCGTCAATGTTCACAATCCAGGACTAGCGAAGGTAAGGCTATTTCCATCAACTGATTGTCATCTCACTGACGGGGACCTTTAAGACAAGGGACGTCACCAGACCGGATCCTGGTTATGAACTCTGTTGCCTGGATGCTTTGTTTAACATTAACCGTACCGTGTGGTTCTAAAGAATAGGACCACTCCATCTCTTTCCCATGAATGTTAAAAGGCGACAAAGGGATAAGCTGATAAACTTGGGTTTCTTCTCGTAGGCGATGAGCTAGCGACCTGTCACTATTTTAATCTCAATTCCATTGTAAAGCCAAACAGCTGATCGCGGCCTATCTGTATTTTTAAGACTGTCGGCTCCGTCTACCCCGCAAGTGATATAAACTTAATAACATGTATGACATTTAAATAAATACCTAGTCACAATGAGATTTGAATCTGTTTACCCAAAAAGATCGAGTAAGGCGCCATACAAGAGGCTCGATTTGATAGCTATAAAATCAGTGATTCGGCAAATCGATACGAGGACGTCAGAGGTTCGAACGCAGCGAGACGTCGGTGCAGCGGTGTATCGACGCGGCGGCGGCGGGCGGGGACGGGGCAGCGACCCGTCTACCCATTAATTAACACCGCCTCGACTAACAATAATAAAATGTAAACAGTAAGTTTCATAATGAATTACGCGCGCTTCAGTTTTTCATTGACACGCAGCGTGCAGGCGGCTGGCACGGGCGTCGACCTCGCGGCTGGCGCGGCGCCAGGCCCGCCTCGTGCAGCCCGGCCTCGACCTACAGCGCGCAGTGAATGGCCGACCACGCCGCGGCTCCCGCGACGGCTGCGACGGCTTCCTGCCCTGGTGGTCACTGAATGATACCCTATGCACAGGCATGCTAGCTTTTATACAAAACCATTTAGTTAGTAAATCGCTCTAAAGATGTTTGATTATATGCAATGTTATCTGAGAGAGACGAGCATGTTTTTCTGATGTCTTCACACCAGAAAAACATGCTCGTCACACTGATATGATTCTTGAATCCAAAATATGCTTGTTATTTCATTGACAGAAAAAATACCGAATATTATATCCGAATGCTGTAGTAGGAGCTCAATAGCCACATAAGTCGAAACATTGTCGTTCTAGTCACGCTCGCCGCGATCCGCAATGGGCCGGCGCCGCGCTCCCGCAGCTCCCGATCGCAGCCGCTGTTTGCTTTGCTATCGGTCGGTCCGCGCGTACGGCGAAAGGCGATAACTACTAATACGCACATATTCGTATTTCTGAGACCTTCGACTGATCTTTTCAAATTACAGTATCACGCGTGAGCTGCGTAATATCTACTGGTACAGAATGAGAGGATTACAATATTATTTAATTAACTAACTAACACGAGCAGAAATGTAGGATGAATGGAAACATGATGATGGTTACCTGATTCATACATAAATAAATTTATAGTTACTATCAAGCCAACACTCTTAAAAAACTGAAAGGCCACGACTTAAAGATGGAACTGAGATCGAAAAAGTGCCAGGTTGCTAGCCCGTCGCCTACAAGAAGTATCAAGCTGTTACAAAGTGCCGTGAACCACACCGCACTTTGTAAAATTCCAATTTTTATCGATGTTCTGTGTGAGGCATGCTCCCTTACGAGACTCGCAGAGATCCGTGTACGTACTTATCTAATTTGTATTATCGTAGCTTTTCATAATGTCATTAGTTTGTGATTTTTAAAATATGATTTGCACAAAAAAAACATATATTATACACATAGCGTGGCCGGAAAATAATTTGGATGACATATTTTAAAAGAGCATACAGAATAGCGGCAAATTGTCACGTCCTCATGTTATTGCGGACGTGACCGCGTCCCGCGGGCTCGCGGCGCTTGCTGGCGGGTTGGCCACTTGGGCGTAGACAAAAATATCTGCAGAAGTATATCTGCCAAATAATTCCATATATGTTATCAAACGTCCAAAAGGTTTTAATTTAAACCCTTCAAGTAGCATATAGAATTAAAATTTGTAGATGTATGTAGCTTTTCTTTATTTGCATACTAAACGCAGTCAGAAGATAACACCAATCAGTAAGACACGATGTGTTTATGTTGAAAATAAATGTGTGTCTGAATCACGATTTGGTAAGAATAATAAATCTCTATTCTTTACGCGTGCTACATTCAGGTTTTGAGGCTGCATCTGAAAACCTCATCTCGTTTGCCTCGCAGCTTCACAAGTCTGGTGTACGTGCCGGGGTTTATATAAATAACCGGTCATTAATTCATTAACTCAACACGGTGCATTGTGTATGCGGACCCACACACATTCACATGCGGCGGGGGGCGGCGGGCGGGGGGCGGGGGCGAGCCAGGTGCACGGCGACCTCGCGCGTGCACACATTGCATCACAGCGCGTGCTGCTCGGCTCTCATTGCAAGGATACAAGCACTATCATAGTAACTAGTCCTGACAGGTATGTTTGTACGCAGATACCTACCGGAAGTAGTTTCCTCAACCTAACAGATATCTAAGTTGAATGTTTCGTCAATGTATGGAGATACATATTTCATATTATTAAAAATATATTATACTAGCGATCCACCCCGGCTTCACACGGGTGCAAAGCTGATACCAAAATGTGCTTATTTACGACTTCTTATTAGAAATATTAAAATTATCAGTAGTTCTTTAATATATTAAGCATGTTATTAAACATATATAAACCTTCCTCCTGAACCACTCTATCTATTAAAAATCCGTTATGTGGTTTTAAAGATATAAGCATACATACAGACGCGGTAAGCGGGAAGCGACTTTGCTTTTTAATATGTAGTGATTATATTTTACTTCTAATTTATTTTACTTATTATTATTTTAGTTTGCATTAAGTATATCAATAAATTTAAAGATTGTTTGGGAAAATACGAAATAAAAGAATAAACGAAAAGATAAGCGTGGTAGTCAACCAGTCCTCAACCCGCGGCGCGTCCCACGTCTATGAAGTAAGTCGCTGTCAGGAATCGGAACGCGCCAACTGTCAAATGTCATCACGACGGAATTGCCAATAAATAAAGCAGTGTGTATGCCCTTTATTACAGGTGCTACACCGCGATAGTCCGCCGGCTAGGTGTGATGGCTGGGGAACCGCGGCCCGACGATGTTGGGTCGGAGGTTTTATTTATGCTCCAATCCCTGAAATATTTGTAATCGCGATATAGATTCTCTTCTTTAGATATAGATTGGCTGAGCTCTTCTAATAAAAATACAAAATTGCTCATAATACTCAGTGGTTTAAACAAAAATGAGTTACAATAGCTTTCTTTTAGATTTGTTTATTTTATTTAAACATCAAGAAAATAGCAGCAATGATTAATAATAAATGACGCTGCGTTAATCACTTGGACATCTCCTACATCTAAATAATTAATGTGTCGTGTGGGAGTGCGAGATATGCGTTAAATAAACGACGCGCTGGAGGAAAACTGGAGCGGGTGTCGTTATTGACGGGGACAGCAGGAACATGAACATCTACGAGTACTAAATTAATTTATTAATTAAAACATTTTCGCTATATTACAAGTACAAGTTGATAAACGAAGCAATAGTTCGTTTCAATTCGAGGTAACGCTTATTTTCTGCACCCTCTTCCCTGCGATTGTTGTGGGCGGCCGGAATACATACGCTCATGTGAAAGGAATTTTTGACCAAAAAATTTATTTTTTTATTATAATATTTTATTTCAAATGAACGTATGTCCGTGATGCCAACCCGGACACCGCCGCAGATCAGCGCTGGCTGTGTGGCATATTGTTTACCGCCAGCATTATGCTGAGGGGGTACCCTTTCGGGAACACCATCCTACCTGTCTACTTATTCTTGTTTTTTGTTTTGTTTTTTGTCATGGTGTTTCACAAATAAGTTATTTTTACTTTACTTTTAATATAATATTATGTTCTATCCGTTGTTCAGTTTTAAAGATCTAAGCGTATGTGTATACATACTATGTACATACAGATGCGGGAAGCGACTTTGGTTTATACTATGTAGTGATGAAATAACCGCCAATTCAAGAAGCTGGTGGTATATTACTAGCTTTTTCGCGGGGCTTCGCTACCGTGGGAATTTCCAGAAATAGTCTAAATCATAATATCTACACGTATTAGTGTTTATGTTACAGTAAGCCTGAGTCGCGATTACGTAGTGACTCTAAGAATATAAAGTCTCCATTGTACTGCTCCTAGCACTCGATGTTATCTATAACTCGGCCTCCATTTAATATTGAATGCAAGTAGTGAGTTAGTGACACTCGAGTAGTTGAGAGCTCTTTAAATCTTATCTGACTGAAAGTCATCTTGATTGCGTCATGCTCGCTGTATGTCAAGAGAATTATTAAGTTGCATTAATTGACAAGGTTGCAGCGGGATGCGTGACGCAAGCGAGCCTTCATCCAGGCGGGCGGGGGCGGGGGCGGGGGCGCGGTGCAGCGGGGGTGCACCCGTCCTTGTTCTGCTATTAATAGCGATAGGTCTGGGACGGACGGGAGCAAACAAGCTGCAACTTGCTGGGAAGCACTCCGCCATCAGGGACACATGCTCGTGGCTCGCTTGCATTTGTTTACTCGCGAACAGTGTTACCAACCCTACTGTTTTAACGGTAGATTTGCTGTTTTCACATTGATGTCTTTGTTTTCTGTTTGATTCCTATTTTCTACTGTTTTTCAACTAGCTTTCGGCGCCACCTATTATAATACTCTGCAAACATTTTTTAATAACCACTACATAATAAAACACAATGACACTAGATGGAATATTCCTTAGTTAAATTAATAACCGAATATCGACTACAACTATTAAAGGAGTATTATACACTAAATCCGACATAACCGATTGCTATTCATTTGAAGCCACAAAAAGAAATTCAACAAAAATATGTATGATTTAAAAATAATAATGAGTGTGAAAATATTGAAGATGAGGTAATTGAAACTGAAAAATAATTTTACTTTGATTTTTGTTCTTTTATTGTTGTAATTACAAATATGTCAATGTTCTGACATATTTGTTCTGAGTTCTTGTAACAAAGAAAATTGTTTATTAATTATAATTATATGAGCAAAATTATGAAATCTGCCTTTTTTTTACTGTTTTCTACTGTTTTTTTTGGCGAGTTGTTGTTTTTTACCTTTTTGGGGTTGGTAACACTGCTCACAAAGCGCATTATCGGACTCAAAAGATTGTCGTTTTACACGAAGGTTATCTTTTTGCTACCAGTTGAATTGTTTTTAAGGTGGTGCTCATGGCACGACGGACAAAACATTTTCACGAAATATAAAATTGTAACGTATCCAAATAGCTGAACGTGGCCATTCAGTCTTTTCAAGACTGACTGTTGGCTCTGTCTACCCCGCAAGGGATATAGACGTGACAATATGTATGTATGTATGTATAAAATTGTAACTAATATTAAATGCGAGCGTTCAAAGCTTTGTTCGCAAAGCTGAGGCTCTGTCTGTCCCATATAGGATGAACTCGTAATTAAAGGTATAAGAATACAATGGTGATAGGTGTGGTACAAGTAATGAGGATTATTCACTCTTCAACTCAACTGAAAAAATATTAATAATTCACCATTTTCAGGCTCTGCGGGTACCGAGCCCCATTATTCAGTTCGCTAATGAAGTAAGACAATAAATAATATCATTATCCGGTCGATTACCGCGGCTCTGAATTACTGGCGCTAATTTGCAGACAAATTAATAACAAAGTAAGATGAATGAGTTCGCAAATTGAGATCCGCGAGGGTCGGCGCCGCAACTGAGGTTTCTCTTGTGTGTGTTGGTATTAGACGTAAAGTAAGTATACATCTCTAAAAATAACATTTAAAATTAATTCCTTGGTTGTCAGTCAAGTGTCCAGTGAAGTGGGTATCTAGCGCTGGCGACATTTCAATTAGTCCAAAGAGTTACGGGGAAGAAACTCTCCATTCGTTAGTTCTGTCCTAGGCGGTAGGTATTATAAAGTATATCGGTGCCGCGATGTCGGCGTGACGGCGAAAAATAGCGAGCATTCCGCTCTGATTAAAAGCTGACGAGGGTCGCCCCGCGCCCCGCCCCGCGCCCCGCGCCGCCCTCGGCCGCTCGCATCAATCACATCGCGACGTCCCCGTCGGCAGTTATTAGCGCACACCGCTCCACCGCACGCACCGGCCGACGCTCCGCTACACGCTGCGTACGCAGGTTCCTGCTCGCGGATTGCATTCATTAAAATTATTTCTATATTGCGGCTACGCGCACTCTAAATTTTGATCAAAGGTCAACCAATGTTTTCTTTATCCTTTGCGGGAAGATAGAGCTAACAGTCTTGAAAAGACAAAAACCTTACGTTCAGCGTATGGCCTAATGATAGAATTAAAATTCAAATAGTGACAGGTTGCTAAACCATTGTCTACAAGAAGAATCTCAAGTTGTGGAGTCAAGTTTAAAAAAAACGACATCGGTTTAAGGCTTTTCTAAATGTCAAACAAGCAAGAAGTCAGTTTACCGGGGTCATTGAAATAAAAAAATATTTCCTGCAATAACCGGGTTAAGTCTTCAAAATAAAAGAATGCGAAGAATGTCATCAATCGTGTCGGGAGCTTCATGTCGGCGCTGTCGGGAGCACTTCGACAAAAATGTTTTTAGTAATCTCGGCGTATTGGAGAGGACGAAGATAACGAATCGTGCGCTGTATATGAACATACAAAACTTCAGATGGAACACGTACGGGGCTTGTGAGTCGGTCGTACATATTTATAAAAATCGAAATATTTTTTAGATATAGGTAAAGGACATTTCATTTGTACTTCTTTTATTTATACGCAATTTTATGCAATACACACAGTTATATGCAATTTTGCCTTACCGTCTGCCGGCACCAATATAAAAAAATAAGGACCACTCCTTCTCTTTTCCATGGATGTCGTAAAAGGCGACTGAAGGATAGGTTAATAAACTTGGGATTCTTCTTTAGGTAATGGGCTAGCAACCACATCAAGCCAAAAAGCTGAATGTGGCATATCAGTCTTTGCAAAACTGTTGGCTTTGTCTACCCCACTAGATATATGTACATACATATGTATGAGGAGTTAAGTCAAGTATCTATATATATAAGATAAAAGGTATTCGAGCAAAGTTAATAGACGTACTATAATACTCCAAGTTATTATTCCATTAAAAATTCTTGAAATAGGCCAAGCTTTTAAATTCTTATTCACGTAAACTTATCATATCATTATTATATATTAACTAATTTTTACACAATGTTAGATGTAAATAGGCGAAGGTACTGATATAGGAGCGGTTTAGCGTCGTATAGCTGACCGCCATAAATCAACAGCTGGCCGGGCCCTTGTCCCGATACTTCCTAACGAGACACACACCGCCTCCGCTGCGTGTAATGCGCTGTAGTGGGACTTAGTTCCCGGCCTTCAGTCCGCCTCGGCGGGAGCTCGTAAGCGGATTACAGCTCCAGCGAGCAAAGGGGACGCCGCGCGGCGCGGGCACCCTCACTCGGCAAAGACTAATTGAAAAATAAAAGAGTATGGAATAGGTAAGGACAGATTGTTACAGGTGTCCTTGTATTTTATTTTTTTTACGTCGGCTTGAAAATACCGGCCTAAAATACCAGCTTTAAAGAAAGGAAACGAAAATATGGAAAACCACTTACTTTCAGGCTTGATTTTCTGGGCGACACGCACGATGCACAATGCATTTTAAAAGAGTCCCAAATATTGTTATCACAGGAACTTAGACTTTCGTTAACGATGACGTCCACGTGACAACGACCATGACACATTGTATTTTGTCATTGTATTTTTCGCTAGCTGGCGCCAGCGGTAAGGATATGAAATTATGCGCGCTCCACACTCGTGCGACTTCTCGCAAGAATCTGGGCGCGAGGATCTTTGGATCCACACCTCCACCTCCTCAGTATAGTCTCGCCCTCGATGACGATGGATGCAGTAATAACAGCTGCGAAAAGCTTATTGCTGTGCACACTTATTTGTTACTAGCAGTGCCCGCGACTTCGTCCGCGTGGAATAGTTATTTTGGGCATCATATTTATTTTTGCAAACATCCTCCTCGGCTTTATCAATTATAGCTGCTAATTGTTATGCGACTTGGCGACGACTTGGCCCACATCATTACCCGCGACGGAACGGAGACCGTATAGTGAGATAGAGGCCTTTGCCCAGTAGTGGGATCTTACAGGCTGATACTTTACTTTAAAATAGTAATATCTTCTAAGATGTTCATTGAAATAAAGTGATATCAAAGACCAAATGTCTTTGATATCACTTTATTTCAATGAAATGTTTACAATTAAATACTTATAATCAACAACAATCTTAAAAGATAGACATAATCAGTTTAAAAGTAGGTAAGAGGTATTAGAAAGAACGCCGTATTAAATGTTTCGCTGCAAATTGCTTATAACGACTATATCTCAAAACCTATTCGTCTGATTTATATATATATTTATTTGGATAAGGATTAATACTGAATTAAATAAAATAGGTTTCAAAATAACTTATGTTTATAATGAAAAAATAATCTTAAAAAATGAACATAAAAGTGGTTATTGTAAGTAAACCTTAAGAGATAGATATATGCTCTCGCGGACTTTTTTGTGGCAAAAAATGAGTACTTCACATCTTTAGTACATTGTTTTACTATATCTTTGTTGGTTTGCGCAGCGTTCGCGTGGAAAGCTCGCAGATGGCCGACTCATTCAACTTTGACCTGCATTGTTGATGTTTCCCGTAGAAAATCCGGGATAAAATGTAGCCTATAGCCTTCCTCGATAAATAGACTATCTAACAGTGAAAGAATTATTCAAATCGGTTCAGTAGTTTCTGAGATTAGCGCGTTTAAACAAACAAACAAACAAACAAAACAAACTGTTCAGCTTTATAATATTAGTATAGATTTTTTAGTTTTTTAGGTCGTCAATAAGTATTTCATCAACGTACTTATCCGTTTCCATGCATGGTGGATTTTTGGAATGAATGCACCTTACCCTTGCGGGGCAGACATAGCCAACAGTAACCTTACCTATACCTATACTAGTCTATAACTTTTGTAGTCTTTTCTAAAATACTGGTTCGGTTAGTCTTTTTATACGACATCCCTGGGAAAGAGTTTTTACGACATTCCTGGTCCTATTGTAAAGTGCCAGGAACCACAAGGCATTGACATTTTATTAAAGTTATTTCTCGGAAATATTTCAGGAAATACTATATGTTTCGCGGTAATTTTCTTTTGCATATATTAATAATCATGCAACGCGAAAGTAGAAAGCATTATTTTAAGAAAGACAACTCTTATTCAAAAGTCATTACGTAAATCATAGTTGGGAAAAATACCATTAACAATATCGTCAATAGCACACAACTTTACTGTAGCGCACGGCGTGTCGCACGCTGCTGAGGACCACGCGCCAACAGTCTTCTCGTGTGTTCTCGTGCGTTCTCGTGCGTTTGTCTCGCGCCAAAATACCGACAAAAATTGGAGAACAAGCAATCGGATCCACGCTCTCGCTTCTCGTGGTTTACTCGCCTTCTGAGTGTGGAGCGGGCTTTAGATAGCCAGTATCTAACATGCCTAACTGATAACTGATCTCAAAGTTATAAAATCATGTTTCCTTTACTGAGGACATCATCACTGTGACCTTTCTATCTAATTATCTTAAAAATTAATGTTGAAATTTTTTGCTACAAATCACTATGCGTTCTATGCGCAGGCGCAATTCGAAGGCTGTGCCTCGACCAAAAGACATAAACGCGTTTGCGAATCCGTGACCTAGTGTGAATTCAGAGGTCGTTTATAATACGCTGGCGCTACGAGATTACGACAATTTGTTTTTATAATGTTATGCCAATTTTCCATCAAAAAAATATAATGACTTAGAGCAATACTATGAGTTTTAAGGATGATCTTACAAGGAAATGAGGTCTTTGGTGAGCAGCGGCAGCGCAGTGAGGTGCCCGCCGCGACAGTCGAGCCGCGTGCCGCCGTCGGAGCAAGCGCAGCGCGCGGGGGGCGCCGGCGGACACGCGCCCCCGAGCGCCGCTACCACCAGCAGCGCTAGCGCCGGCGCGCGCCGCATGCCGCCGCTCAGCCCGCGCCGCTCCGCTCCGACCTGCACATCTCCGCTGTCACACTCACACGCACCCCGCACTCTTGTAACATTCACTTTCAAACTTTCAGTGTTGGCACTAGTCGCGTGTTCGCACTCGCAAGGTCGCGGTCCGGACGGGCGTGCGTCGCGAGTGGCTGCGCGCGGGAGACTGCCGCCGCGGCGCCCGGCGTCGGAGGACGCGACGCCGCGGAGTCTGCCGCGCCACAACAACCGGCTCGCCACGCTGTTTACTCTCCACGACGACCCGACCATACTTTATTGAAACGAGAAACTGATCTTAGCATGATCTTAGTTAACAGCACTGATATTATTTGTGTAAAAAATGTGTACAAATAACAAATAAAAAACAAAGATGACTTTTGTAATTGATGCTTCTGTAACAAATAAAATAACAAAGATGAACTATATTTCTTTTTTAAGTTAATTTTTTATATAAAATTTTTCTTAGTTAATTTTTATATAAAAACATGACACTGCAGCACGTTCGGGCCATCTTAATCTCTGTATCTGAGTATATACATATATATTTAAAATATGGTCACGTCTATATGCCTTGTGGGGTAGACAGATCCAACAGTCTTGATAAGACTGATAGGCCACGCCCAGCTATTTTAATATATATGTATTTATATTTATTATATATTTAAATTTAATATTATAAATTATGTGTTTAATATATATAATTTGTTTATTTTACCTTTATTACTGTAAAATCATAAATGATTTTATTTTGATCTTTTTAGGGCACTTAAATAAAAGCTTGTTTTAAAAGTTTTTTATAATTATTTTATTTTAAATTTTTTAGTTTCAATACGAAAGTCCATCTATAAAACGGAGAGTCCTTCAACAGAATTACTTAAGGAACGGGAAAACTATTATTAGTATAAACAATATTCTATACAAGTAGGTAGGTACCTACTCCTCCGGCATACGTTATAGAAGAAATAGCTTGTTATATTTCTTAGCCTATCATAAACGAATACGTATACGAAATTTCAAGTTTCAGCAGTTGAACATTGAGGAATTCCATAATTCGAAGACAACTACCAACCTACCACCTACCTATAATATAAACAAATGCGTATACAAAATGTCATGTCCCTGCTAATTAGGAGATTTCTCGTACGGAGCCGATCCTCGCAGCAGCATCAGGTCACGTTTATAATCAACATGCATTGTCATCGGTTCTGAACAAGCATCCAAAATTTCAGCTCAATCCGATACCGGGAAGTAAGTCAAATTAAACTTGAATTTTTTTTAAAATACAAGTTAAACTTACTACCAATAAAACAAAATAAAAGCTTTTAATAAATGCTTATAATACAAGTAATACATATATACACAATGAAACCAGCCGTGAGCTATTATCATAAATGATATGGATAATTATCATGAATGAATGGTTTCATTTGTGGTCATTCAAGTAGATAGAAAGAGCAACAAGGAAAAAAGTTTACGGCCATTGTTACAAGATGGCGTTGTAACCAAAGTAAAACGCGGTGTAGTTTCACTTTCAAGAGAATCTAAGGAAACAAAATTCACCCGGTGGGCGGGTTAGGTTAACGGCGGGTTAGGTTAACGGCGGGTTAGGTTAACGGCGGGTTAGGTTAACGGCGGGTTAGGTTAACGGCGGGTTAGGTTAACGGCGGGTTAGGTTAACGGCGGGTTAGGTTAACGGCGGGTTAGGTTAACGGCGGGTTAGGTTAACGGCGGGTTAGGTTAACGGCGGGTTAGGTTAACGGCGGGTTAGGTTAACGGCGGGTTAGGTTAACGGCGGGTTAGGTTAACGGCGGGTTAGGTTAACGGCGGGTTAGGTTAACGGCGGGTTAGGTTAACGGCGGGTTAGGTTAACGGCGGGTTAGGTTAACGGCGGGTTAGGTTAACGGCGGGTTAGGTTAACGGCGGGTTAGGTTAACGGCGGGTTAGGTTAACGGCGGGTTAGGTTAACGGCGGGTTAGGTTAACGGCGGGTTAGGTTAACGGCGGGTTAGGTTAACGGCGGGTTAGGTTAACGGCGGGTTAGGTTAACGGCGGGTTAGGTTAACGGCGGGTTAGGTTAACGGCGGGTTAGGTTAACGGCGGGTTAGGTTAACGGCGGGTTAGGTTAACGGCGGGTTAGGTTAACGGCGGGTTAGGTTAACGGCGGGTTAGGTTAACGGCGGGTTAGGTTAACGGCGGGTTAGGTTAACGGCGGGTTAGGTTAACGGCGGGTTAGGTTAACGGCGGGTTAGGTTAACGGCGGGTTAGGTTAACGGCGGGTTAGGTTAACGGCGGGTTAGGTTAACGGCGGGTTAGGTTAACGGCGGGTTAGGTTAACGGCGGGTTAGGTTAACGGCGGGTTAGGTTAACGGCGGGTTAGGTTAACGGCGGGTTAGGTTAACGGCGGGTTAGGTTAACGGCGGGTTAGGTTAACGGCGGGTTAGGTTAACGGCGGGTTAGGTTAACGGCGGGTTAGGTTAACGGCGGGTTAGGTTAACGGCGGGTTAGGTTAACGGCGGGTTAGGTTAACGGCGGGTTAGGTTAACGGCGGGTTAGGTTAACGGCGGGTTAGGTTAACGGCGGGTTAGGTTAACGGCGGGTTAGGTTAACGGCGGGTTAGGTTAACGGCGGGTTAGGTTAACGGCGGGTTAGGTTAACGGCGGGTTAGGTTAACGGCGGGTTAGGTTAACGGCGGGTTAGGTTAACGGCGGGTTAGGTTAACGGCGGGTTAGGTTAACGGCGGGTTAGGTTAACGGCGGGTTAGGTTAACGGCGGGTTAGGTTAACGGCGGGTTAGGTTAACGGCGGGTTAGGTTAACGGCGGGTTAGGTTAACGGCGGGTTAGGTTAACGGCGGGTTAGGTTAACGGCGGGTTAGGTTAACGGCGGGTTAGGTTAACGGCGGGTTAGGTTAACGGCGGGTTAGGTTAACGGCGGGTTAGGTTAACGGCGGGTTAGGTTAACGGCGGGTTAGGTTAACGGCGGGTTAGGTTAACGGCGGGTTAGGTTAACGGCGGGTTAGGTTAACGGCGGGTTAGGTTAACGGCGGGTTAGGTTAACGGCGGGTTAGGTTAACGGCGGGTTAGGTTAACGGCGGGTTAGGTTAACGGCGGGTTAGGTTAACGGCGGGTTAGGTTAACGGCGGGTTAGGTTAACGGCGGGTTAGGTTAACGGCGGGTTAGGTTAACGGCGGGTTAGGTTAACGGCGGGTTAGGTTAACGGCGGGTTAGGTTAACGGCGGGTTAGGTTAACGGCGGGTTAGGTTAACGGCGGGTTAGGTTAACGGCGGGTTAGGTTAACGGCGGGTTAGGTTAACGGCGGGTTAGGTTAACGGCGGGTTAGGTTAACGGCGGGTTAGGTTAACGGCGGGTTAGGTTAACGGCGGGTTAGGTTAACGGCGGGTTAGGTTAACGGCGGGTTAGGTTAACGGCGGGTTAGGTTAACGGCGGGTTAGGTTAACGGCGGGTTAGGTTAACGGCGGGTTAGGTTAACGGCGGGTTAGGTTAACGGCGGGTTAGGTTAACGGCGGGTTAGGTTAACGGCGGGTTAGGTTAACGGCGGGTTAGGTTAACGGCGGGTTAGGTTAACGGCGGGTTAGGTTAACGGCGGGTT